>NW_027508811.1:2417500-3017500 GCF_051911475.1 Siphateles boraxobius
CGACATGCTTGGGTTATGGAAATAAGGTTCTCTAGTGAGTGAACGGAGGACGCGAGTGAGAGGAGGTGCTATATGAAGGAGCGGCCCTGCGGGATGATACGCATAGCGAAGTTTAAATGGCCGAGCAGGGATAGGAGTTTGCGTTTTGAACATTGAACATCTGATAACATATCGCACATTTTTTTTGGACTGCTTTTGCATCCGAACGTCAAGCGTACTGCTAAATAATATTTGCCGTGCCAGCAGACTCCGAATAAGTGACATGAATCTGGGTGAATCTACTACTTCGGGTTCTAAGGAGGCGGATTGAAGATTTTTGCATGTGATATTTTGGGAGAGCGGGCACTCTAGCCCGGGCTTAAAGCCGTTTTTTAGACCTGACAGCAAATAATCAGTAAATTCAGCGTTCGGGTGATGCGCTAGTTCAAAGTGCATACGTGAAATATTTACTGGAGTCGACAAGTAATCTTTTGGTTTTTTATTCGCAGATTTGAACACTGGACATATGATGCGGGCATGGGCGCCGCCACAAAAGCTACAGATATGCAAGAACCGGCAGCGCGGTCTGGTACATTTGCCTGAATTGAAATGATTGCAGGGTTGTCGGTTTTCCACGAAAGAGGAGACTCTCCTCTCGGGTTCGTAGTTTGCGCTGGTTGCTACACGGGGCACGTAACTGGTGGATTTTGCGGTGCTTGTTCCTGAGCAGGAAAGAGATGAAGGGTTAACCTGCGGGCATGTTGATGTTGAGTGCGCCACTGATCTGCAGACGGCGCAAGAAATGTTTTTACATCCTAAAAACACCCTGCTGTGGAGATCTGGGTCGAGCGCACCCCAGTAAGTGCACTGGTTCCACTGGGCGACACGCACGGCACTTTTGGCTGAAAACAGTTTGTGATAAGTGTAGAAGTGCCCTCCCCCATAGGACAGCGCGAGCTCGGCTATGATTTCCATATAATCATTGAGCTCGCGCCGCCTGTGGGGAAAAACTGAGCAGATGATTTCGGTGAAACGGAAAAAAGCAATCGAAAATTCAGAAAATGAAAGGACGCGGGATGCGTGTGAGTTGGTGTTTTTTAAAGTGACGGAGAAATCCCCACAGTCTATTTGACGTTCTGGATCGGCTGCGGGAAGCATAGAGAGGAGGGAAGAGAGATCTACGTCCGCACCTGAAAGAATCTGTGCAAGGATACTTTGGGAGACTGGTGGTGGTTCCATGGCGATGGCATTGGACGGGACGGGCATCGGATATGCTGTGAAAAGAGAATGTACAGACTTGGGTTGAGTGAGAGAGCTGAGAAGGGTATGAGCCGGGGCTGAGAGTGTTGGCGGTGGCCTCACTGTTGGATTACCCGCTGGGGCTTGAAAAGGAAAGTTAGTTGTAGGATGAAAAGGATAGGAAGGGTGGTAGAAAGAAGAGTGGGCTTGCGGAGCAAGCTGAGGCGGGCTCGCACTCATTTCAGCCGCTGGAGCTGCAGGCCACTGGATGTGGGCGGGGTTGAAACCTGTTGGGTGAAACTGTTGAGAGGAGTGGGTTAGTGAAGCTAGCGGCGGTAGCCTCGCGCTAGCATCTGCTGCTGGAGCTGGAGGCCACTGGAAAGAAAAAGGGTTAAAAGCAGCGTGAGAATGGAACTGAGAGGCTGTGGAAAATCCGCTGAGACCGGCTGCATGCGGCTCTGTTACGGCGGGAGCCGTGATGGAGGGCTGGGCCTCGTCAATGGGTGGGAGTTGGCCTGTAAAGGCCGAATCTGGGGCGCGGCCCAGGCTCGCTGAAGGCCTGCGACTCGGTGGGCGAATCGAGCCAGATCTAGTGCGGGAGGATGACAGTGGAGGCTGGGCTGGTGATTTTTGGGCCCTGCGGGCTTTGCTCTGACTGTGAGACTTTTGGGAGTGGTTAGCTGACTCCGTTAAAGTCACGTACAGATCGTACAGCTCCGCTTTGTTCATCTTCCGCGAAGCCTGTACTTCTGAATTGCCCAGTGCTTGCCTCAAACCAGCCACGGTCCATTTCCCGATTGGTGGAATCGTCGGGACGGCCGAGCTGTATGAGGAGGCCGGTGAGGAAGGTGGAATCCTCGCCGGGGGCGGTGAAGAGTGGCCTCGACGTCTTGGTGAGCGTGGAGCTGATCGGGCCGGTGTTAGGCCGCGTGAAGAAGCCTGGGGCTCTGGTGCAACGTCCGGCGTAGGGTGAAAGGTTGAGGAGCCGGCGGAATGGGAGGGCGCATCCGTGTCGATGATTAATCCTTCGTCGGAAGAGCTTGATTGTTGGGACATGGTAGCGGCTGAGAACCAGAACTAGTAGCTATGCTGCTAAACTGTCAGAGAAATGAGGTGAGACTGCTGAGTCTATATATACACACACATTTTAATCATGATTGTTGAGTGCTCTCCACCCGTGTTAATTATCTGAACGTGCTTCTCCCGAACTTGTTAATGAAACATCATTTGTTGAGTGCTCTCCACCCGTGTTAATTATCTGAACGTGCTTCTCCCGAACTTTGTTAATAAAACATCATTTTTGGTGAGCTCTTGCAAATTGTAGCCCTCTTTTTCCTATTTGTAGTGGAGATGCATGGTAGCCGGAGGGGTCTTCTGCTGTTGTAGCCCATCCGCCTCAAGGTTGTGCGTGTTGTGGCTTCACAAATGCTTTGCTGCATACCTCGGTTGTACCGAGTGGTTATATCAGTCAAAGTTGCTCTTCTATCAGCTTGAATCAGGCGTCCCATTCTCCTCTGACCTCTAGCATCAACAAGGCATTTTCGCCCACAGGACTGCCGCATACTGGATGTTTTTCCCTTTTCACACCATTCTTTGTAAACCCTAGAAATGGTTGTGCGTGAAAATCCCAGTAACTGAGCAGATTATGAAATACTCAGACCGGCCCGTCTGACACCAACAACCATGCCACGCTCAAAATTGCTTAAATCACCTTTCTTTCCCATTCTGACATTCAGTTTGGAGTTCAGGAGATTGTCTTAGCCAGGACCACACCGCCAAATGCATTGAAGCAACTGCCATGTGATAGAGAGAGAGAGAGAGAGAGAGAGAGAGAGAGAGAGAGAGAGAGAGAGAGAGAGAGAGAGAGAGAGAGAGAGAGAGAGAGAGAGAGAGAGAGAGAGAGAGAGAGAGAGAGAGAGAGAGAGAGAGAGAGAGAGAGAGAGAGAGAGAGAGAGAGAGAGAGAGAGAGAGAGTGTGTATGTGTGTATATGTATGTGTGATGATAATGTGTGTGTAAGAATATTAATGGAGTAATCATGGAAAAATGCCCTTGCTGCAGTTGAGATTACTGGTAGAAACAAACACTTTTAAAATAAAATAAATTGATTCCTTAATTTGTACTCAAAGTACATTTATTTATTCATATTGATCAAAAAGATAAGGAATCCAGAATATTTTGATTACCAAACAATAAAACAATGCATGTGAGGAAATACTGAGCCCCAAAATAAATTATGCATTCTGTAAGATGCAGTATACTACTGTAACTATGTGAACCTAGTTACACTAGTCAGTAGGGATGCACCGATACCGATACCAGTATCGGTATCGGGCCCGATACCAAGCTCATGTACTTGTACTCGTACTCGTAAAAATACCCCGATACCAAAGACCGATACCTCACGTATATCCTTAGCTTATATTTCTTATGAACACTCTTCCTGCAGTTATAGTGTTGCTAGATTTAATAGTACACTCTAATATTTCACTTTACACTTTCGGCTGTAATTACATTGTTACTCAGTGTTATGTTAAACATTTGTTCTGTGATTTCTTTGGCACCTTATGACAAATTTGATTGTCTTGTTGTCTGTGATTTCTTTAGCACTTTGACAACTTTGTGACAGGCAGGTAAAAATTACATTCATTATGTCCTTGGTTTTGCCCTTTGGAGGTTATTGGACACTGTGAAATTTGGGCTTTGAAAATTTGTGATAAGCACAATAAGAATTATTTATTTTTTTAGGTTTATTTAAGTTGTTGAAAATAAAGATGCTGATTTGTTCATTAGTCTCATTGTGTTGTTCTTAGAAAATTGCCACATAAAACGAGAACCCCCCCAGTACAACAGGCATCGGTATCGGTATCGGCGAGTACCAGGAAAAAAATATCGGTACTCGTACTCGACCCTTAAAAAGTGGTATCGGTGCATCCCTACTAGTCAGACAAATAGTCAAACATCAA
Source organism: Siphateles boraxobius (assembly GCF_051911475.1). NCBI lineage: Eukaryota > Metazoa > Chordata > Actinopteri > Cypriniformes > Leuciscidae > Siphateles > Siphateles boraxobius. The sequence goes on from NW_027508811.1 coordinate 2,421,683, forward strand.
GTTCAAGTTCACTTCATTTATGTAGCCAATTTACAACAGCCAATAGGCGGATCAAAATGCTTTACAGAACAACCAGATAGCCTAAATAAAAAAATAAAAATACCTGCATAACAACACATAAAGCACAAATAAAAGCAGCAAAGCTAAGAGCAACCAGAGTAGCAAAACAGTATCAGACTCAAATATAAAATAGTAAAACAGAAGTGGCAAAACAGTATCTGACTCAAATATAAGATAGTAAAACAGGAGAGGCAAAGCAGTATCAGACTCAAATATAAAATAGTAAAACAGAAGTGGCAAAACAGTATCAGACTCAAATATGAAATAGTCAAACATGTAAGGCAGCAGCCATTAGTCAAATAGTCAAACATGAGACCCCCAAAAATCAGAAGAGCTGAATTCGCCGGTTACCATGCTGTGTACAAAAACGTTTAATGAAAGCATCCATGTCTATAGCCTTTGAACGCTCAGACTCAATACTAAGTATTGACAAATTGCTTAGTCTACTATCTGACATAGTGGAGCGCAAGTGAGTTTTTACAAGTTTCAGCGTAGAGAAACTGCGCTCACATGAGGCGCTACTCACAGGTAGCACAGCAGCTATTTTTGCAAGACGGAAAAAATCAAAAAAGACTTCTTTAAAAAGGTTCAAGAAACCTGATGAATTCCGTCAAAGTAACAGGAGTCATCTGTCCATCAGACTTTATCCTGCTTAAAATTAATCTAGTCTGATGTAGCTCGTGTTTTAGGTCCTCCATATCTGCATCATAAGTCTTGGCTAAGAGTGCAATGCTTTTTTCATCCAAAAAGTTGCTGCTTGAGGGGTTAAGTGCTTGTATTCCTTTCATGATCCCACAGTTTAATTTTGAGAAACGCCTCTCTATTTTCCAATCATACAATCAACGATTGGATAGTAAACGTGCATGCTGTCCAACTGTAGATGTTATGACACAACCCTGCAGTGTTCTAGATAGCTGTCGTTTTCGCTTAGGGAGTGGCATGTCTGAGGAAATGCTGCAATTGTCACATGTCTTGATAATCTCATCCCAAAGATTGTTGAAGGAAGTCTCACTACGGTCCTCTTTAAAGGTTTGTTTCAGTGCTCCAATGAGATCAACTGCTTTTGACATCTCTAACTTGGGAGACTGAAGCATGTCTGATAAAAATGTTGTGCTACCAAGAACTTTTTTGAGCACTGACAAAAGCCCTATGAAATTTAAATCAATCTGACCAAGTAATCCCCTAGCTTCTACAGCCCTATCAGGATGGCCTTCCTCTGAAATGTCCTCAAGCACTCTCTTGACAGCTGACTATCGAGATTTCGACATTAGATTTCGACAAGTTATATACCTGCACGCCCACCTGGTATCACTCAATCTCTGGAGTTCTCTTGGTGGTCCCTCAAACATGTCAAGTCAAGTCAAGTCAAGTCAAGTCATCCTCATTTATATAGCGCTTTTAACAATGTAGATTGTTTCAAAGCAGCTTTAAAGAGATAAAGATATAATTTAAGGTAACAGAGATTGGTTAGGTTTTATAGTGGCTCTTGAAAAATGTTTTTTCCAGCTAAAGTTAGTTTTGATTGATTCACTTCCGTCTAAATGATCATTTGTTATTAAATTAGGGGCCGCTAAGACGACACCGTTCTCTCTAAACAGACTTTAAACGTGAACCTGTGATAGACGCTGATGGCATTCACATGCGCATTAAGAATCTATTCTATAGTTATGTGCGTTTGAATATATGTGCGCAGGTTTGTAATTCCTTACAAACCATGCCTAAACAAACTACTTGTCTATAAATTTTGACGCAGAATTTTTTTTTTTTATCTTATCACTTTGGGTAGGTACGCGAACCGAAAAATTCCACAACGCTTTATCTGTAGAGTGGTATAGGGATCCTCCATAGGGAGAGGCTAGTTGGCACTTCAGCACTGCATTGTCATCAACATCTCACTTTGCACTTCTAGATATTTTTGGTGAACGTATGAACTGGAAAAGAAAACATACAGCCTCTCCAGAAAGGAAAAGAAACGTGCAGCATCCGGAACTGACTTCACACAGTCCACAAGAACAAGGTTTAAACAGTGTGCACTACAATGTACATAGAATGCATGTTTGGCCATCTCTCTGATTCTTGCTTGTATACTGACAACTTGTGCTGTGCTGACCACTCATGACAGATGCTCCATCGTACCCTTGTCCAACAAGATTTTTCCTGTATTCCAATCCACATTTCTCTAAACTTTCAATTATTATTTTTGTTAATCTTGCAGCATCTAACTGCTCTGCTTCTTGGAATTTCAAAAAACTTTCATGTACCATGCCATTATAATAGTACCTCAGCACAAAGGCCATCTGTTCTTTTTTTTCAGTTCCTTTGTCTCATCAGCTATAACAGCAAATTGTTCACTCTTCTATACCTATTTAATAATTTCATCACGCACTATTCCTGCTAAACATTCAAGGATTTGTTTTGGAATTGTGTTGCTAGTGCAATTTGTTGAAAAACTTCAGCATTTGTTTGATTCCACTACAAAAGGGTATCTCAATCTGCTCCTGAAGGGCTACAAACAGATCTGACTGTAATGAACTCTAAACCCTAATCTACTATATAATACATTAGAACAACATAAGAGTGTGTAAATGATGACATCACTTTAATGTTTAGGTTAACCATCCCTTTAAATATGATCTAACCTAAATAAAAGATTATGACAACACTGTTGCTGACAATGATCATACCATGAGGACCTACTGGACATGCAGAAGCTGTTTCTGTCTTCCTAATGCTGCATTCAATGTCTTTGCTTTGTTCTTCCTCTTCCTCTTCTTCTGCATCATCTTTTGCTTCCAGTACCCCGTTCCCTCCCTCCACTGTGCCTTTCTGTCCCTCCACTGCATCATCTCTTGTCTTAGCTCCTGTTCTCCTGCTTCCACTGAATCTTTCTTAGATTTTTCGAAAAAATAGCTATCTGTTTCCCTTCATCTCTCTTTATTTGGGTATTCTGTCACACAAAACAGAAAATTGTCATGTGCTTGTCCTTTGGACAAGTAAATCAGTCATTCACTTGTCTGAGTAAAAAAGTTACTTTTCTGTGGGGGGAAAATGATTTTTGGTGGTGTAAATATAATTTATTCTAAACCAATATCCTCATCAGTGTTCTATAAGCTTTTACTTCTGCAAATTTGCATATTTTTTATATTTATCCAATGGCGATATTTGTTTTTAAAAAGGCCAATTTTTTTAACCTTATTTAATGTATGCATCATTGTGGCGAACAGGACGGCCGAGGGACGTGAGAGAACGGCGCGAGGCCGGTGGTGCGATTGCTAATGAGCAACACCTGTGAAGCACACCGGTCTCGCATCTCTCACGGAGGAGCGGAAGCATAAAGGAGGAGCGACGACGTTGATGATCGAGAGAGGAACAGGCCTGTGTTTTAGTTGTGTTTGGTTTTTGGTAGCCAGCAGTCGTCCGCGAGGGGCTGCTGGTGGTATTTTTGTTTGTTTGTTTTATTTTAAATAAAGTTATTTAATTGTTTGCCGGTTCCCGCATAAATTACGTGTTAATAGTAACACACTATAGCAATATACCAATCAAATTAAATACTGTATACTGCGAAATTACAAATGCTATAGATAATGTTATAAGATTAACGTTTTAAATAAACTATTGAATATACAAATAAGACATTTTGGAAAAAAAAATTTTAACACTGAAGTTTTAATCAGGCTACTTGTCCGGTCAGGCAAGTAAATTAATATAGGCTCACTATATTTCAAACACTGTCCCAATAAATATTATTTAGCTCGTGCAGACATTTTATTGCTCTGCCAATTTAATATTTGCTTAGGCTATATTTGCTTTGATACATTTACATTTTAATAGCAATTAGTAATTAATCCCCAATTAAGTAAGATAATCTTGGAGATATGTTAAATGTAGAATATATAGGTTTAAATATGTTTAATTAAAAATTAAATAAAAATCTTTTAATATATTAATTAAAAACATTTATATAATTAAGATATATAATTTATCCACATTCTTTTTTGTCAAGTTTTGTCTCCTGAAATCACTGTGATTTGAATGACAATTTCAATACCATTACACCTGTCAGAATGTGCGATTCAAATGAAAAGTTTGCTTTCGTATTTGTGAAGATTCTCACAACTATAGGCTACTCCTCTCTGGAGACCAGTCTGGACAAGACAAGCGCGTTCTTCCTCCGAGACGAGTCCGTCACTCCAGTTACTGCAGCAGTGCTCCGTGCTATGGATTCATACCGATCTGCCTTTTACACTAGCCTGCTGCAGGGGCAGAAATGCACTATATCTACAGACATCAGACTTAAAACTAAAACTATTGAGAATTATAGATCATATTTGATAAGTGCTTTTCATGACCCAATCGATTGAAGATAAACTATTTTTCATTAAAAAAGCCGATTGGGGGAAGGTAAGCTGACGCTCCTCCATAAACAAACCAAAATTGTTTGTACATTACATCAGTATCCAAGCTGTCACCTGGGGTGGCAAATGGGGTGGCGAAGCAAATTTTTAGGGTGGCAGCTGCCACCCCGTGCCGCCCTTGTGGCCACGCCCCTGATCAGCAATCCACGTCTACCTATAGGAATATGCCCATCTCAACATCCCAATAAATAAGGTCTATTCAGTATTATCAGCAGCTTTATTGTGTTCCTCAGTAGCTAATAACTGTCCTCCATCCCCAGCTGCTCCACTTGTCCAGTCATGACTCGGCCTGGATATTACTCTTCAAATCAGGTTGTAATTTATCTTAATTTATGTTGTCACATTAAATTATTGTCATTACGAACATCATTGATATCTGCATAAATTATATAATGTATGTTGGTTCTGTTCTGTTTACCCTAATGGGGTTATCGCTGTACTCTGCTCTTATCCATGCTAGGCTATATGGAGGGGCAGTTCTTGCCCAGAACAGAACCATTCCGCCAATCCAACTGTATGCTAATTTTTAATCATCTTTGAAGATAGTGGTCACTATGTTGCAGGCATTAGCTATATTATTAGATGTTATTTTGTGGGTTTTAGTGAAAATGGCCAGATTCAAAGAGCTGGCCTCTGCAACAAAGGAGGATATTGCTAAAATGTCTAAATCTGGTCAATCGGTTTTGGATATTGCTCATGTGCTGGATATGAATGGTCACATTGCCCACAGAATTATTTCAAAGCTAAGTGACACCACTACCATGCAGAATGTAAAGTGCTGTGGCTGGTCAAGGAAGACTAGTGAGCATTTTGACAGGAGTATGAAATTCCCCTGAATGTGGGATCACCTCAAAACATCTATAGACCTGGATGAGATACCCAACCTCCAATTTCATTGTAAACTGTAAGCCAACAGCTATAAGTGTCAGGGATCAGTCAGGCTCCACCATCACCCAATTACAGAGATCGCTATCACCTGAATACTAATCACCCGCACCTGCACATCATCATCTCATCACCACTGGCAGCATATAAGCACACACATCACTCTGTCATATCGCCTGGACTTGTTTGAGTAAGGACTCAATTACGTTCATCACTTACCTCCAGTATAGTATATGTTACGTTTACAGTTTCGTCTTCCTGCATCCTCCGTGTCTTCTTCATCTCCCTGGTATTTTTGTGGATTCCCTGTCTTCCCTCTCGTACAAGGGCTACTTCCCTCTCTCCCATCTTCTGTGTGTGCACCAGCTGCCATCGTCCACCTCATCCACAACATCCTCATACATCTACAACACAAAATAACTGTCAGTATCTCATTCTTCATTCCTGTTTGAACGTTGATTCATTCTTGACAGAACGTTTGGCTTTCCACACCGGACAGCAAGCTGCGCCTGCCCTGCAAGAAGCTGAGTCCCAGATACATTGGTGCCTTCACCATCACCCGACAGATCAACCTGAACTTACCAACTACAGTTACCTTCACACTACAGAATCCACCCTTAATTTCACGTCTCACTACTTAAACCTTATCACTCAGCTGTGTCTGATTCTTCCACAGAGCCTGGACCGACAGAGGATACTGTCAGGGATCAGGCAGGCTCCACCATTACCCAATTACAGAGATCGCTATCACCTGAATACTAATCACCCACACATCATTCATGATCACGTGCTCCTGCATATCTCATCACCACAGGCAGCATATAAGCACACGAATCACTGTCACATTGTCTTTTCTCGTTTGAGTAAGGACTCTAGTTTACGTTCATCACTTACCTCCAGTACAGTGTATGTTACGTTTACTGTTTCGTCTACCTGTATCCTCCGTGTCTTCCGTGGATTCATCGTCTTCCCTCTCGTACAACGGCTACTTGCCTCTCTCCCATCTTCTGTGTGTGCACCAGCGGTCATCCACAAACTCCTCATCCATCTACAACACAAAGGAACTGTCAGTATCTCATTCAACATTCCTGTTTGTCAACATCAGTGATGCATACCTGTTCTATGTCCGTATACCCACCGATCTCAAATAAACAGTTTATTATTCTTATCCTTGTTGAGTCTCTGTTCCGTAACAATAAGAGGCTGGGTTGAGTGGTTGTAGTAAATAAACCATTTATCAACTAAAAACAAAAACCTTTGGAAAATTAAGGAGGATTAAGTATGTTTAAAGACATCTATATTTTTTGTGGCCTATTGTTGGTAGACATGATATTTAATGAAAGATGTTTATTTTTAAACTTTTAAATTACAACTTCAGGCTTTTAGATTTAGATCATACAAAAATTAAGCCAAAGATCAAGCTTCTGTGTTCCACAGGCAAATATAGAGGTTATGTCTTTTTTCCTTTCTTTTTCTTCTAGATTCATAAGGATAGAATTAGAGTATTTTTATATTATGTTTGTACAGTAAATCTGTTAGCCAAAGCCTTTCAAAGTATTTGCCCATGTAATTATATTTGTGTAGTCTTTTTTTTTTATCAAAAGGAAAAATCCTATTACCAGTCCCTAAAGTATTACATTCAAGTGCACCCGCAGCTCCATATTTCCTCTTTACTTAGTCTGTGTGCCTCTGAGAAAACTAATCAGATAAAATACAGCTATTCCAGAACTACTGTAAACACAGAGTCAAGGTTACCGCCTCAATCTCTATATGAAATATAATCTCATCAACTTCAAAATAGAATCTTTGAGGGGCAACCAGAGAAATGATTGTCAACAATGTGCAATCCAATCTCCTTTGTTCTGACCTGAGAGGCAGTGTTTCATATAAAACCTAGTGAATAAACTTTCTTGTTTCCCAGAATTATACTCAATTCTGTGTGGGCAGTTTTGCAGGTCAGTGAAGAATAGTGTGTTTTGCAAACTCCGTTTCCTGTGTGTGATGACTGAGGGTGATGCATGTGGTTAAGAAACACAGTTCCCAATTGACAGTGAAGTCAAAAGTCAGAGAGAAACAGCAGAAGAAACTCTGGAAACTCTCTTGTGCAGCTGAATGTGATTGAGGTTCTAATCATTGGTTTCTGGTCTGACAGAAAGAACAAAATTACATCAAGGTCCAAAATTCTTCTCTATCTGATCTGACCTGTCATTAAAGCAGTGATTCCTAACCAGGTGTACGTTTATGCCTGGGGTGCTTGGAAAGATTTAGATTTTTTTAAAGCCAGATTAAAAAAAAAAAATAGAAATACAGTATATTACTATTCAAAGGTTTGGGGTAAGGATTATTTTTTTGAAGATATTTATAATTTTATTCAGCAGCACCCATGATCAAATTGTGACTAAATATTTTCAATGTTACAAAAGAGTTCTATTTCAAATAAATGATGTTTTTATAAACTTTCTAATTCATCAAAGAATCCTGCACAAAAAGAATCTCAGTTTCCACAAAAATATTAAGCAGTATTAACTGTTTTCAACATTTATAATGATGATAAATGTTTCTTGAGCACCAACCAGCATATTAGAAGGATTTCTGAAGGATTATGTGACACTAAAGACTGGAGTAATGATGCTGAAAAACATTTTTGATCACAGGAATAAATTACATTTATTTAATTAATTTTAAATTAAAAATTATACACACTATTACTGTTTTCGCTATGTTTTAAACCAAATAAATGCAGCCTTGGCATAAGAAACTTCTTTCAAAAAACAAGTAAATAAATAAATACTGATCCCAAACTTTTGATTGTCTGTATATATATATATATATATATATATATAGCATTCTCATGAATATAATACAATATATATATATATATATATATATATATATATATATATATATATATATATATATTGTATTATATTCATGAGAATGCTAAATTATATTCTGTATAGTAGTATCGTCAAAAGGAAAACAATGGAAACACTTTATTTCGATAGTCCGCTTTAGACATTATACTAACTATAAGTAACTTTGCAGCAACATGTCAACTAACTGTCAGAGTATTAACAGACTGTCTGCTTAATTTCTGATAACACTTTATTTTGTTGGTCCCCCAACAGATATTCTACTGACTATAAGTAACTTGGCAACTACAAGTCAACTTATTCTACTAACCCCACAGTAACAGCTACCCCTAACCTAACAGTCTGACAGTCTACTACAGTCTACTAAAACTCTAATGAGAGTTAGTTGACATGTAGTTGAAAAGTTACTTATAGTTAGTAGAATATCTCTAAAGTGGACTATCGAAATAAAGTGCAAACAAAACCTTTCACATTTTTTCACCCTCATGTTATTTCAAACCCATAAGCTGGAAACAAACAATTTTTCTTTTTTTTTTTGAAGAAGAATTGTTGTGCAGCTCTCGCCAGTTGAAAGTGACTAGGGACTATCCAGCTTAATAAATGATGAAATGCCTCACTCCATGTGAGTTTATGATAGCTATGAAACAAGCCTGACAGAACGAGATCTTTAATTTAATCATGGGATAAAATCTCTGTGTTGAAGCGCCTGGGGAAATTCAGGAACCCTTAACGGCAACCACTAAAAGACAGCAATTGATCGAGTCAGATCCCATGGGGAATTTTGGTAATTTGCTTTGTACTAATCAGACCTGGTTAGGGATGTTTCTCTCCTTTATTTTCAGTAGGTGGTGCATGAAGGCTTCATAAAAACATGAATTATGATGATTTACTATTTGCTCAGTGTTTGACTCCATTACCTGCCTACTCAGATTTTTGCTCTTTATTGCACAGGCATTTATACCAAAGGAGAAAAAGTTTTATAGGGATTTGATATTTCATTTATTATTCACACAATGAGTTATATTTCACCCTAAAATCAAAACAATCACGTGCTCTCCCAACTAATTAGGTGCAAACTAGGAAACTACAAGACACATGATAAATCGAGGTCTTCATTTAAACCCAAAGGAGACATATGCTGCGTCCCAATTCGCATACTATCCGTCCTAAATAGTATTCGAAAATAGAACTAGTACGTCCCAGCTCGTAGTTTGTTGAAATGAGTGTTCCAAAGAGACCCGGATGGTCTACTATATCCGGGCAGAATCCGAAGTGCAGATCAATGTACACTCTAACGGCTGACATTGCCCACAACCCATCGCGTGTTGGACGAGGATTCGGTTAGAACTACAAACACGGGTGAAAATTGTTTAAAAAACTACAGACATGGAGGACGCGCAAGTCCGGCGGTTGTGTAGAGAGGTTTAGATAAAGGGGTTTAAGTGATTAATTATCAGTATCTAACCTGACGAAAATTTATTTATTCAATGTTGGCTACGTTATATTGCATCTGCGGCAGCATTGTGAACTTTTGTAAAGATACGTTTAGCCATGAAATGTTAAATGCATCATTACATTCAAATTGCAAACACATGAGGAGAGTGAGAGTCTCCGCATGAAAGACCCACGACAGATGAACGAGCTACTACATTTCTCTCCGAAACGGTAAGAAATTATATTAGATTGAATGGAGGATTTTAACTGTGACGAGATGATTGACAGGTCAGTTTAGGGTGATGCACGCGACAGAGCTGTCCGTTAAAGATGACGAAGTAGTATGTCCCAAAGCTTGCCTACTCTTTTGCTACACACTCAAAAGTATGTACTTTTTCTTCACAAAAAGAGTACATACTTTTAGATCGTAGTATAAGTAGGCGAATTGGGACGCAGCAATAGTCTTTAAATGAAACATCCAAAATGGCTCTGAGTCTAATGTTTCATCCGTTGCGAAAATTCATCACTTTCTCAATACCTATGCATTCGAGTTGTTCAATGTTGTGATTATGATCAATAAAATGTCTGGCCAAAGAAGTGACATTGCATCTTTGAATAGCTGATTTATGGTCACTAATTCTAATCATCAGTGACCTCGATGTTTTTCCGACATACATCTTTAGGCATGGGCATTGAAGTAAATAGATTTTTAAAAAAAATGTTATACAAGATTTAATAGGATATTTTGTGTGTGTGAAAAAGCATGTACATTTTTTACATTGTGATATTAAAGAACATGATGTACAGTTCCCTTGCGAAGGGACCTCAACAATACGTCATCGACGCTATGGGGAACGCCTCAGGCGTGACAGGTGTCTAAAATCAAGTATCAACTCACAGCAATCATATTGACCGGCGACAGCCCGTGCTTCATCAGCTCGAATGATGAGCACGCAACCTGGATGTATAAAAAGGGCGCCTTGAGACCGTGACAACATCCTTTTCGTCTTCAGGGACTATTTTGTCTGTTTGAGAGATAATCAACTAGAGAAAAAAAAAAGAATGAACCGTGCAGAGAAGAGGAAGAATTCCTTTCGCAAGTGTGCCGACCCGTGTCCTAGATATCTGACACCGGAAGACTCACACGATCTCAAGGTGCCCTTTTTATACATCCAGGTTGCGTGGTCATCATTCGAGCTGATGAAGCACGGGCTGTCGCCGGTCAACATGATTGCTGTGAGTTGATACTTGATTTCAGACACCTGTCACGCCTGCGGAGTTCCCCATAGCGTCGATGACGTATTGTCTCGTTCCCTGTTCTCAGGGAACAAAGGTTACAGTCGTAACCTGAGACGTTTTGACATTTAAGAAAAAAATGAAGTGGACGTCGAAGATCTCAAAAATGAAGTTTATTACAGCATAGCAGTGACAAGGTACACGAAGCACCTTGGGTTCATCGGGTCAGACTGAACCCAGAACATCCAAATCTTAAACCTTTTATCCTGTTACAGTTTACCACTCTTAATCAGTGTTATAAATGGAATAACGCCATTTAAAAGAACGGCGTTACGTAACGACGTTATTTTTTTCAGTAACGGGCTAATCTAACTAATTACTTTTCCCATCGTTACAACACCGTTAACGTTACTGGACGTTAAATGCTTGGTTCGAAATGTGTTGGTGACAGAGACGCATTCGGAAGTGCATTTTGAGAAGTGCTAGGTACAAACTTGTCAAACTGTGCAACCTGTTTGCTCAACCCGTAAATAAATCCACCAATCCGCAATTTTAGTTTGATTTCTTAAATGGTCTAGAGGTAAATCTTTTGTCAAGCATGTCAGAGGTTACGGGTTAGAATCCTCTCATGTATAGTTTTTTTCTCTCATCAAAACTCAATATGTTCATCAGTGGTTACAGTCTATATATCAAACAGGGACACGTTTGTGTGATTTTATTTTGTGATTTCACCTGAATGAATAGAGAGTCTCCACAACGGCGATAGATTGAAGCGCGCGTCCTAGTGAAGACCGCGAGCAACAAGAGAACGCTGTATCCATGACACTGATTGCCGCGGCAACGAGCGCTCAGCTTGAGTTAAAAAACAACACATCTTAGCGCTAGATCTCTTATTTAATAGCGAATTAAATGGCAATGCATGGTGTTGTTAGAGTTTGATTTATTTAATTTGCTACGGTTACTGCAAACACACTTTTTATTATTTAACTCTTTACTTATGAAGAAAATACTTGAAGTAGGCTAGGGAATGTATTCCAGACCAGTTGTCTGACATTGGGAGTTTGATTTATTTAAGCAAGAATAAGATTACAGAGTTATACACACTTTTTTTTGTTGTTTAAAAGTTTACTTTTGTTGTGAACAAAACACTTGGAAGTAGTAGCCTACAGGTTGTTTACTTGAGCAGTTGTCAGAGAGTTTGATTTAATTTGCTAGAGTTAAATGCACTGTATATGGTGTAACTGTTTACTTATCTTACAAAGATAATACTTGAAGTCCGGGATAAACCGCTTGCTGTCGGTTGACGTGCAATAAATATCGAAAGTTATGTACAAACACCTGTCTGTTCTACTCATTTCAACGGACTTGTGAAAACGGCAAAAAAAAAAATCCAAATTATTTGACATATAGCAACTTTTTTTTTTAACAGTAACGCAAATAGTTACTTTCCCTGATAACGAGTTACTTTTATTATAGAGTAATTCAGTTACTAACTCAGTTACTTTTTGGAACAAGTAGTGAGTAACTATAACTAATTACTTTTTTAAAGTAACGTTCCCAACACTGCTCTTAATGTAAATGAAGTTGGTCTTGTTGTAACAGCTGTGTTCTGTATGTTAATGAAGTTGAGACACCCCATTGTCTGAGAAGGTTCTCGGTGTCCCACATCCATTCCCATTCTACAATTGACTACCATTTGCTCAGGATGTGATCAACCCAAATGGTGAAAACAGAATACAACTTCACTTCCTTCATCTCTATGATAATTAAGCCATTTTGTGGATGAGCTCTTTCTAAAATATATTTTGGAGTGGAATCTGGGTCGAGGCAGACATGGAAAACATTTTTGGAATTTTTGTCATAACACATGACATCTGATCTGACTAGCATATTTGCCAAGTTTTGGGATCTTTTTAGGTGAATATTAGAAAGATGTTTAAAAACATCTTTTAGGGAAGGGTCCAAAGCGAAAATAAACCCATATTTATTCACAATTGATTTGATTTAGTGTCTATTTTTCATATAAGTCAGAATTTAATTTACTGAAAATTGTTGTTTTTGTTTTCTTTGATTATTATTTAATAGTTTGAGTCTCTCAGATTTATTTACTTTTTCAAGTGCTGATTGAATTATGTGGATATCCTCTTTAACTAAATCGACTTATCGAATTCCTCATCTGAGTTGAAAATACATCTAAGTCTATAAAATAGGCTTAAAGGTAAACCCTTTTTCAGAGGTAGTGGGCGATGACTGTCAGGAAAAAGTAATGTATCTGTGTCTGTTGTTTTCGAAAAACCACGGACAAAGGAGTCCTACTTAACACAGGAATACCAAGGTACACTGGGAATCATATCTGAGTGGAAATATGCAATCAGTGCCAGGCCGAAGTTGGGGGGTGGGGGGGGACTTGGGGTCATATTAAGTCATATATGTACTTAAAAATACATATATGACTGGGCGGGAAACATATGGAAGAACACTGGAGTGTCCAGCCTGCAGGGTGGAATATTTCAACCCCAGGGATGACAAGGTGACTTGCCAAGGGAAAGACACATGCTCAGAGAGGCTTACAGTGGAAATACACATGTGGGGGTCACCAGTGGGGAACCATGCACATGAAGGCACCTAGCCAATGCGAAAGCTGCCGTAGGCATAGACTCTGGCTTCTCGGTGAAACTCACCTGAGGAAATATCGTACGTATCCAGTCCGAGGAGTAGAATGGCCGGCAAGTGAAGACACCTGAGGAGATCCAGTTACTGGCTTGTTGAAGCGAGTACACTAGAGGATACTGGCTCAACTCGTAGATTGTGCAATCTTGCAAATGTGTTGGGTGTCGCCCAGCCTGCAGCTTTACAGATGTCTGTTAGCGAGGCGCCATGCAGAATTCCATCTCATCCCGCAAAAAAGGTACAATTCAAGTTTCTCTGTCTTGGATAGCTAGTCAAAGAGGTTAAGCAATACGTCCCAGCTAAGAGTGGTCCGTCAAAACATTGGTAAAGAACTTTGCAATCGTTTACGCTGCTTCACAATCAAATTGTTTGGAAGCTATGGAAGCATTTGTTTGACTTATTGAAGCGTAACATTTTTTGGATCTTTTTAGAATTTACCGTTTCAAGTTTACTATTGGAGTGCATTTTTTGTCTGTTTCTGGATTTGCTACTGGAGTGGACCATGTTTTTTGTTCATGCACATATAAGCTTAAATGAAGACAGAAGAGAATGAACTGAGCTGAAGTTAATTGTGCTGTGTTTAATTTTTTAAAAAGGGAAAAGAAAATAACTTTTTTCTTTTTGTTGCTGTTCTCAAAAAATCTAAAATATGGCTGATGGCAAAATTAAAGAGCTTTTGCAATGCGCAGAGGGAAACTTGGCGTGTGTACACGTAAAATGAATGAATTAAAGGAATTATTAAAAGGTGGAGATATTGAAGCCGTTGACACAGGCATTGAACAGCTGCATGTGGCATTGGACGAATTTAAAGATGTGCATCAATCTGTGCAAGTGATGTATGAGGAAGAGGAAAGGAAAAGCGACAATGATGAGTGGTACCAACCAAAGATGCAAACTTTTGAAACATTCTTGAATGAGGTGGAAATGTGGAAGAGTGCTCAAAGCTATGAATCCCAAACTTTGGTGTCTCATCTGGACAATATATCCATTGTGGCAGCACGTGCCAGTAAAGTAGAATCTTCACGTTCTGGTGCTAGTGTTGCCTCAAAATCTTCTTCTGTGTCTTCCACGCGTTTAAAGGCTGAAGCTGAAAGGGCAGCTCTATTGCAACGTACTGAAGGACTGAAGAAAAAACACGCCTTGGAAATGGAAAGAATTAAAGTGCAAAATGCAATGGAAAACGTTGAACTTGAAACAGAGTTGGCTGCAGCTAGTGCAAGGGTGCAAGTGTTTTCAGAGCATTGATGCTGAATCTATGAACTCTAGACTCATATCAACAGAAGTTTCAGAATTGCCAGGAGATGGCATGAATGCGTATCTGGAGAGCAAATATGACAAAATCAAGGAACATGTTCATCCAGAACCCTCACCAGTGGAATATGCCAGAATCTCTGCTGTTCCCAAAACACCATTGCAAAATGTTTTAACGCAGGATACAAGAGCCAAGAGGTCACAAAGGCCTGTCCAGACCTTACAATTGAATCTGACCAGTCAAGCAGCTGCCGGTACGTCCTTTCCACATGCGCCTTTAAGTTCAGATACCAGCAACCTGGGTGCTGTTGACGTTCGTTCGTTCGTTTATTCATTTATATAGCACCTTACAGACTACCACTGTAGTTCATAAGTGCTGTACATCACAATAAAAAGAAACCAGCAAACATGTAGACATACAAAACATACAGGAAACATCCAAATACACTGTACTAAAAAGCCAAAGAATACAGATGCGATTTTAGGCGGCCCTTAAAAACATTTAAATATATGGAGGATCTAACATCCAACGGTAACTTATTCCACAATCTAGGACCCGCGACAGAGAAAGCATGTTCACCTTTCATTTTGAGACGTATACGGGGAACAGTTAATAAAAACTTCTTTGCTGATCTTAATCTTGCACCCGCATTATAGGGCTTAATAAGCTCAGCTAAATATGCTGGCGCCATTCCATGAAGTGCTTTAAAAACATATAGCAGAATGTTATACTGTATCCTGGACTGTACTGGTAGCCAGCCTAAAGAAGATAAGAAGGGAGTAACATGGTCCGTTTTCCTACCATTCATCAACAACCTTGCGGCTGCATTTTGTACAAGCTGTAAGCGGGCAATATGCGTTTGACAGGTCCCAACGTAAAGTGCGCTGCACTTAATAACTTAATAAGTGACGATCTTATTGCACAGCGACAGAAAATGACTTTACTTTCAACTAGGCACCTACCCATGTTTAACGGTGAACCTCTGAACTTCAGACCATTTATGCAGGCATTCGAACACTGTATTGAGAAAAACATCAGTAATAGCCAAGACAGACTGTATTACCTTGAACAATACACCTCTGGCCAACCTAAGGAGCTGGTCAGAAGTTGTCTTCATATGGATGCAGATAGAGGGTATGCACAGGCAAAACTGCTATTGGAACTTCATTTTGGGGATGAATTTAAAATTACTAATGTTTATATGGATAAAGCCTTAAATTGGAATAATTATGCCATCAGACAACGGAGAAGCTCTGTACAGTTACGCTCTTTTCCTCCGTGGATGCTGTAATGTAATGCGTACCTTAAAGTACATGGATGACCTGAACCTTCCATTAAACCTGAAGCTTCTAATCTCCAAGGTGCCCTACAAAGTGAAAGAAAAATGGAGATCACATGCCTTTGACATAAGGGAACGAACAGGAGCAAGAGCCACGTTTGCCTATCTTGTCCTCTTCCTGGAAAGGCTGGCCAGGATTTTACAAGACCCATTTTTTGGTAACCTCCAAGACGGCTCCTCAAACAGAAGGTCACCAAAAACAGCTGCTAACAGTAGCAAGCCAATGAGTTCCATGCAGAAGAGCAGAGGGAGCAGTTCCGCCACGACAGTAGCAGTTGCACCAAAGAACAACAAAGAGAGCACAATGCAAATATTCAATGTGCCCAAAAACAGTTAATCAAAACTCTGTCCTGTCTGTAATGGTGAGCATGAGATTGTGTCATGTCAAGAGCTGATGAAGAAGTCTCACAATGCACGAGTTGAGCTGCTAAAGACTAAATGTGTCTGATTTGGTTGTCTTGCTAAAGGACACATGAGTATGACCTGCAAAAGTAGACAAACCTGTTCAATTTGTTCAAAATTACATCCCACTATCTTGCATATACCTCAAAATGTAACAGGAGAACAGAGTAATGCAGGTCCTTCAGACAAAAAGGCAGTGAGCCAACCCGCTGTTGTAATGGAGAATTATCAATAGCCAGGGAAATTGACCCTTTGCTGTTAAAACACTGCTAGGCTGGGCAGTGTATGGACTTCTCCACACTGAGGGTGCACGCATCAACAAGCAAGGTCAGAAATATGTGACCCGTCACAGAAACCAGGGACACAAGTTGGCAGCACAACTTTCGAGCAAAATGAGAAAGAAGAGGTTTTTTTCAAAATTGGTGGATTTAAATTTTTTGCAGAATCTGTTAATTGAAATCACGAAGAAGCCTCTCCATGTTTGAGAAAGCAGTATTGGTATATTTAAAAGCTTACATTTTGAGGTTGAAATAGGCTTGTTTTCGGAGATTTTAGCATGCAGTAGGGGCGTGGCGTGTCATTGTCTGTGTGTATTTACATACTGAATAACCCGGCGCTTTCGCCCCCGCCCTCCAAGTGAACCGCATGGCTACTTATTATGCTGTGCTCTGGCCGGCTCTGTCTGATATCAAAATTCAATGAAGATGGATGCCACAAAGATTGTCGCAGACGAGCTGAACCGTCTGGCATTTACACCGAAAATATTTTCGCCGCACTTTGTGGGCTACGGAAACTGAACCGGAGGTATGGGCGCGGCGCGCGCGCCCTCAGTGCTTGAATACGGCGGCTCGGCTCGCTGACTGCGGTGGCTGGCTGTTTCATATGTGACGTCCCGATTGCTTTGAATGGGGAACGTTTTGTGAACAGGGAACAGAGTTAATGGACTGGCAACAATCTCCTTAGAACATGAACTGGCACAGAGAGTCGAAATAGAGGATGCAGTTAAGACCTTTGCTGCGATGAAGGCCTGCCGTGTGCGTTTCTGAAATGTAAGTTAAGCTTAATTTGCTCTTTAGTCGTTATTTAAGATGCTGAACCTGCTGATGATATAATGTGCTTGTGGACATTCAATTTGTGTGTGTATACGCACATAAGAAAGTGGTGTAAAGAGATTTGCAACACTAATTTGAGGAGGTGAAATGTGATTATTTGGAAAATTCCTGTCATGACTGCTTAAAGAAAAATGCCAGCAGGCATTTGCCTCCTGCATAAACTTTAATAGTGTTGACATTTTGGGCACACGAGCATTGCGCACTATTTGCGGTATATGTAGGCCTATGGCTTATTGGTCTTTGTGTGTTGTTGCTGCTTTTGCGTTATATGTATATGGCATATTGGTCTTTGTGTGTTGTTGCTGGTTTTGCGTTATATGCAGGCTATATGGCATATTGGTCTTTGTGTGTTGTTGCTGGTACATTGCAAATAGAGGAGCAGCACAATTGTTTTTCGCCTAGTGCGGCAGAAGTGCACTCATTCGAAGTGCAAAAAAAGATGTAAAGCACAGGGGGGAGCTTAACAGGGGGTGTGGTTTTTCTAAATGATATGTAAATGAGCCCTATTGTCACCCCCAGCAGCAGTGACAGTTGAGAACTGCACAATCTTTAGAGGTCGTTTTCTCATCTTTGAGCTTTTTTCAGTGCCTACTTTCAAATGGCCACAACTTCTCCAAATATTATCAGATTTCCACATGTTACACATCGTTGGAAAGCTTGGAGATTACACTTTCAGAATCTATGAATAACTCAAAATGCCCCAGAACCGACTTGTGTCCCTAGTTTCCGTGACCGGTCACATATGTTCATGCACATCGGATTTCTGTTGATAACCTGAGTGAACTTTTGATTCAGCAATACAACCATGATTGGAAGACCACAAATTCATGCAGGTAATGGACAGCTCTGTTGACATAGTGGCTGGACATTATCAATTGCCTTTGCCATTCAAGAAGGATAATCCTATGATGCCAAACAACGGTCACATGGCAGAGCAACGATTATTGTCTTTAAAAAGAAAGTTTCAAAAGAATAATGACTTTCATAAGGAAGATGGGGTATTTATGGAAACGGTCCTATCATGCGGACATGCTGAACTTGTACCCCAAGACCAGTTGATGCAGGAAAATGGAAAAGTGTGGTATATTCCACACCATGGTGTGTTTCACCCAAAGAAGGGGAGCTTGCGTGTGGTATTTGACTGCTATGCATCTTATCAGGGTGCCTCACTGAACACTGAACTCATTCAAGGTCCTAATCTTACAAACAGCTTAATTGGGGTCTTAGTCTGTTTTTGTCTGGACAACATCACTATCATGGCTGATGTAGAGAAAATGTACTATCAAGTAAAGGTCCCATCTCATCATGTGAACTTCTTGCACTTCCTTTGGTGGCCAGATGGGGACGTTAGTCAGGCACTGAAAGAGTACAGGATGATCGTACATCTTTTTGGTGCAACATCATCAGCTAGCTGTGCAAGTTATTCGTTAAAGATGACAGCTGAGGATAACAAAGGATGCTTCTCAGCCGATGCAACTAGCGCAGTCAAAAACAACTTTTATGTGGATGATTTGCTGAAGGCTGTGGACACAGAGGGCAATGCCATTAGACTTTGTAAAGAGCTGAAATTACTCCGTGCAACTAGAGGCTTTAAGTTGACCAAATGGGTTAGCAACAACAGAGCTGTTCTGGACTCCATTCCAGAGCCTGAGAGGGCCAAGAACATAAAGAATCTCGACCTTGACATACAAGATTTGCCAGTTGAAAGAGCTCTCGGGGTGCAATGGTGTGTTAAGGAAGACACTTTCACATTCCAGGTGACCATAAAGGAGCGTCCATGCACCAGACGTGGGAATCTGTCCATGGTCAGTTCTGACCCACTTGGATTCCTTGCACCTCTCACCTTTCCAGCAAAACACATCTTGCAAGAGTTATGCAAGCAGAACATTGGATGGGATGAAGGATTGCCAGAGCCTGGAAGCAATGGTGGAAAGATCTTCCAAAAGTAAGGGAGTTCAAGGTCAACCGATGTCTTGTACCAAACAACTTTGGAGATGTCAAAACAGCACAGATGCACCACTTCTGTGATGCGAGTGACCTTGGGTATGGAACAGTTTCCTATCTTAGGCTGACTAGCAGCAACAAGGTCCATGTCACCTTTATAATGGGAAAGGCCCGAGTTGCTCCCTTAAAACTGATGACCACACCATGAATTACTCAGTGCAACTGGAGGCTTTAAGTTGACCAAATGGGTTTGCAACAACAGAGCTGTTCTGGACTCCATTCCAGAGCCTGAGAGGGCCAAGGACATAAAGAATCTCGACCTTGACATACAAGATTTGCCAGTTGAAAGAGCTCTCGGGGTGCAATGGTGTGTTAAGGAAGACACTTTCGCATTCCAGGTGAACATAAAGGAGCGTCCATGCACCAGACGTGGGAATCTGTCCATGGTCAGTTCTATATATTCTATATTGCCAGTTGACAGGTTGACCCCTGACCTTCCGCCCTTCATGCATGTAGGGTTTGATTATTTTGGGCCATTAGAGGTAAAACGAGCCCGCAGCATTGTAAAACGGTACGGCGTGATTTTCACATGTCTTACCAGCCGTGCTATACACTTGGAAGTTGCACATTCACTTGATACTGACTCTTGCATTCATGCATTCAGACGTTTCATTGCCAGAAGAGGGCCAGTGTCTGGGTTCGGGTCAGACAATGGAACAAACTTTGTTGCAACTGAAAAGGAACTAAAGGAGTCCTTGAAATCTTGGAACATGCAACAAATTGAAAAAAGTCTGCTCCAAAAGGGGGTAAAATGGACATTTAACCCTCCCCATGGTGCCCATTGTGGGGAGATATGGGAGAGGTTGATTCGCATGATTAAAACGACTTTACAGTCAGTCACCAGCCAGCAATATCTGAATGATGAAGGCCTTCAGACAGTAATGTGTGAGGTTAGGCCATTCTCAATAGTCGTCCACTCACAACTGTTTCTGATAACCCAAATGACTTGGAGCCGTTAACGCCTAATTACATACTGCAGCTTAAGGTGCATCCTGTTCTACCTCCAGGTTGGTTCATAAAGGAAGATCTTTACACCAGACATCGTTGGAGACAGATCCAGTACATTGCCGACTTATTTTTGAAACGCTGGGTCCGAGAGTATCTTCCTCTTCTACAAACACGGCAAAAATGGTTTCGTGTCAGACGCAACTACTGTCCAGGAGACGTCGTGCTCATAGCCGATAGCACGGCGCCAAGAGGATCATGGATGTTGGCTAGAGTCACTGAAGCCTTTCCTGACTCCAAATGCTTGGTACGCAGTGTACGGCTTCAAACTAAAACAAGCCAGCTTGAAAGACCTATCAGTAAGATGCGGAGGCCCTGCGGCCAACTGTGCGCCAGTGCATCCGCGCTGAGTATACCCTACGATCACCAAACAGGTCGCAATGGGACGAGTGGTGGGAGGCAAACAGGTCTACCTGTGCGTCCCCAAACTGATCTCAAATCAGTTGAACCGACTGGGGATGGAGTCGCCATTCTCCAGGAAGAGGCTGAAACCGTGAGAGCTCATCGGCTGCACAATTCAGGGTTCCCGGAATAAAAATGGCTTGAAGCGACCTCAGATGCTTCTGACTGCATAAGAGGAGGTGGCGGGCTAGTTGCGACATACGGCGGGAGCGTAGACCACGTTGTCGGTTGATGTACGCTACAGTCGCGGTATTGTCTGAGCGGACTAGTATGTGTTGGTTCTTAAGCAACGCCAGAAAGCGGTGCAGAGCAAGGCGTACTGCCAGCAACTCGAGGCAATTGACATGCCAAAGGCGCTGGGGTCCTGTCCAGGAGCCCGTGGCAGCATGTCCATTGCACATGGCACCCCAGCCCGTGGTGGAGGCATCTGTTGAGACAACAACATGCTTGGAAACCTGAGCTTTGCTCACTCCGCCCCTCTGTTCTTTGGGGGTGTTTTGACACAATGCACATGGAGTGTTGCCTTGACAACAGTTGAGGGTATATTTTGGAACAAGAATGGCAGCGGGAGTCTCTGAGGACACATCTGTGCAACCATACCAATTTGAACCGGAGTCACACCCGGAACAAGATGACGGCCCAGAAGAAGTTCAACAATTAAGGCTCGAACAGGACGTTTCTGAATGGTTGGTTAACGTAATGTCACTTTGATCTATTTTTGTACTGGGAGGGTAGAGTAGTGAGATACAGACCCTATGTGTTTAGTGATGTATAGGTTAGTTTGTTGACAGATTGATGTTGAAAAACTTTTTTTTTTGGTAAATGTAGGCTTGTCAGTGATGCGTAACATTACCTCAGTGTTAGGTACAACTGTCAGGGCTGAAACACTGACATGAGGTCACGGCAGGAATGTTTCTAGCGGCAGTTGAAGGATACCTAAGAATTGTTGTAATGTATGTGTCAGGATACAGGCACGGAGACAGAGGTAAGTGAATCCAAACACAGCTTTATTTAACGTGACACAAGTGCATAGGTGAGTATTCTCAAAGTTCAGGTGCAGATTTGGTGAAGATCTCTACGTGCGGGGTAGATTACAGGTAAGCAGGTCCTCTTCAGGTTAACTGATGTCAAGCAGTCACAGATTTCTTATACTTGTCTTTTCTCTTTCAGATGTCGTCGTGGGAGTGACAACTCGGCGTGAACACAGGGACTCAGGAGAATACAGGGTTTTTGGGGAACAGGGATCCAGACAGGATTTCGAGGAACAAGGATCCAGACAGGATTGCAGGAAACACGGATTTGGACAGGATCTCTGAAGACAGTGGAACAGGAATGCAGAGGTTAGTAATTCACAGGTGAGTATACGTTACTTGGCTGGAACTGGACATATCAGAGACTTCGGAAGACAAGGGAAATGGTCTGTTCCTGTTGGAGGCTTGACAATGAGGTTGTGGTGAGTGTTTTTATGCTGGGTTGATGAGGCATACTGATTGTGAACAGGTGCAGGTGATTAGTATTCTGGGGAGAGTGATCGTTGTGTGGTGAAGGATGTTGTGTTTGATTGGCTCCTGACAGTATGTTTATGTTCAGTGCAGTACGAAAATGTTTTACGTTTTAAGAAAACATTCAAGTACATCTATAGATGTATCAAACATAAAAGCATTTATGTTGATCGTTGGCAATATTCCCTTCAAAATAAAACTCAGCCACTGCGTCTTCAGCGGTTCAAATTTAGGAACATTAAAATGACTGCTGTGTTCCTTATTACACCCAAGAACAGAACACCACAATCGCTTAGACGCCATTCTGCTCCACTGTATCAACAATGGCGGACTATGATGACAGCTCGCTCAGGGCGGGTCTGTGTTGAAACGTTGCTGTCAATTATCAATCGTGGGAGGGGTGTCCGATCGAGTGACGTCACAAGATCGAACAGCTCAATTTGAGGCAGGGGAAAACATATAAGGAGATTAAAACAAAAACACTGGATGGATTTTTATCATTATATGATGGTTGTGTACAGGCACTGCCAACACACATTTCAGTACAATCAATTTGTAAAAGTAAAGATACTTTTAGCTTTAAATTGATTGGTAGCTGTACCATAGCTGCTTTTACAATGAAAAAAAAAAATGTTTAACTTCAAATTTCTCATGAGCTTAAACAATTCAATCTTAACTACAAAAGGGTCAGTCCTTGAAGATGGAACAAAGGACAAACATTTACTGAGAACTTGTTTGTGTTCATTTGAGAGATCTTTATCTTGAATATTATCAACCCTGTCTTTTTCTTTGGCATCCATCTAAATTCTGAAATGTATAGTTTCATATATTGACAATACATGTATATACATTTATATGTTAAAAATATAAAAATTTTATGTTAAAAATAAAGAAATTCATCAAAATAAAAATACTAAAAAAGTTACAACTACATGGATACTCAGAAAATTCATTGCGTTTTAAAGAATTATGTTATGTTCCTTATGTTCTTTGGAAAATACAAGATGTTTTTTTTTTGCAGTTGATAAAACTAATAAATGATCTCTTTACTGGTAGACAACCTCTCAAACCAGCCTCTTATAGCTCTTGGCTTACAGCTCAAGATGAAATTGGAGGTTGGATCCCACATTTGAGGTGGTCCCACATTCAGGTGAATTTCAAAATGAAAAGAAGCCCATTTTCGTAGGTCGGACATCAGGCCACCACAGTGTGTGTGTGTGTGTGTGTGTGTGTGTGTGTGTGTGTGTGTGTGTGTGTGTGTGTGTGTGTGTGTGTGTGTGAGTTTTAAAGAAATTAATACCTTTATTCAGCAAGGATATATTAAGTAAAGACATTTATAGTTTTACTATTTTCAAATTTCTATTCATCAAAGAATGAAGATTTTTTAAAAAGAGAATACCTTTTTCAATAAATAATCTCTGACATATTGAGGCTGAAGGCAGGCTTCATTGTAGAGATCGCATCATAACAAACGTTTATGTCAATCATCAAAGAAAGACACTAGAAATGTTAAGCAAGTAATAATGGAAAATTAAGCCCAGGGTAGCTTAATGGAAAACTAATTTTCTTAACAGCTCACTAAAAGCTTCGACTAAATGAATGTCAAATGTAAATGATTGAAAAACAGTCATGACTAGGGTAAATGTTTATTTTATCATTAAATGTTAAGAGAATAATTAATATTAATTTTAGGACTGCAAGGGGTCATTACTCTCTATGTAAAAATGCATATTGCTGCCTTGAGAGAACTAAAAAAAATTATCTTTAATTCTAGCTTTCACAGGACAGTTGTAGATAATGCTGCTTGAAGAAAAACAGTTGCGATGCAGGCATTGTATTATGAAGTCAGTTAGGTGAATTAGCCTCTCTATTGAGTTGTAACCTTTAAGTCTTATTGTCTTGCTTTTCCATTACATCAGACTCAATGGACCTTGGATCATTTTTTCCGCTCCTTTAAGCTTCATAATCACTTGCTATTTGACACAAGATTATTTTCAGTGAATGCTTCATAACTACATATGGCTGTCTAACTTGTGTAAATTAATCCATGGCTCTATAGATTGTCATTTGAGTGAATGAACCCAAAGCATTGTGTTGCTGCTGTCAGGGTACAAATCAGAGAAATATTGAAAACATGCCTATGCAGTGTAGGATTATACCAGGTAATCATTTTATTGATTAAATGCCTGCAGTGGATTTGATATGACATCTGGTGGAGGTATTTGCATAGTGTAGCGCTTGTTTTGATCTCTTTACGATTAGCACTGTCTTGTCTGAATTATGCTAGAATTTCATGACAAAAAGTGAAATGGGCGTACGTAATCAATATTTTTATTCAAAGCTCTGGCCCAAAAAAACTATACATAGTATTATTACTAGTTTTATTTACTAACATCCACAGCTTAAAATAAAAATATATATTTCAAGTGAATTATTTACCTAAATTGACTTCAAGCTTGATTGTCTCCAGGCCTGCAAATGATAGGTCTTTGTGCTTTTATTCTGTGCGCTTTAGAGTGAGTAAAGACAGTCTTTACTAATGTCTTTTTTAGTGTTTTATCATTTCTTACTCATAGGGGTGACGGAGTTTTTACTCCAGGGAATATTCCTAAAACTGATACGCTTATATATTTAATTTAATTATATATATATATATATATATATATATTTTTATATATATATATTTTTTTTTTTAAGGGATAGTTCACCCTAAAATTAAAATAAATTATGTCAGTATTTACTCACCCTCATGTTGTTCCAACCCCGTAAGACCTTCGTTCATCTTCGGAACACGAATTAAGATATTTATGATTAAATCCGGGAGCTGGATCACTCCTCCTTAGGCTTCTAAGGGATTGACACTTTTTCCCCGAAAAGTTATTAAAGACATCGTTAAGATAGTCCAAGTGTCTACAGTGGCTCAATCCTAAATTTATCAAACGACGAGAATACTTTTTGTGCGCAAAAAAAACTAAAATAACGACAGCTTTTCATTGCCTTCTCTGTGGGCCTCGAGTCCGTTCACTAGTGTAATAGCGTAAGCTTCTGTGTAGCAAAAAGTATTCTCGTCGTTTGATAAACTTAAGATTGAGCCACTGTAGTCACTTGGACTATATTAACCATGTCTTTAATAACTTTTCGGGGCTGGTAAGTGTCAATCCCTTAGAAGCCTAAGGAGGAGTGATCCAGCTCTCAGATTTCATCAAAAATATCTTAATTCGTGTTCCGAAGATGAACAAAGGTCTTACGGGGTTGGAACAACATGAGGGTGAGTAAATACTGACAGCATTTTCATTTTTGGGTGAACTATCCATTTAACGCAACTATATGCAAAAGCTATTTTCCACAACAAGTCTGAATCTATTCAATCGCTTTTTCATCAAACTTTGAGGAGCAACACAACTGAAATAATTAATGCATCTGCAACTTGATTTGCCCTCATGTTTTAAAAAAAATAACTCGAGAGCATGTTCAGCCTTTAATTAAGATCAGCTTCAAAGGGTTAGTTCACCTGGGGTGGGAAAATCTTTTTTTTTTTTTATCATTTACTCATCCTCAAGTTGTTTCAAACCCTTAAGACTTTTTTTCATCTTCAAAACACAAATGAAGATATTCTAATGAAATCTGAGAGATTTCTGTTCCTGACAGTCCACGTCATTACCACTTTGACTTTTTTAAAAAGTTAATAAGATGATCGTGTGTTTGGGTGGACTAACCCTTTAATCTTCACGAATGTATGTTTTATTGTGTGTTATTTTTTAATCTAACAACTGTTATACCAATGTGATTAGTATTTTCATTTTGCAGGGCAGGATTATTGAACTACTGTGGATGTTTGACTCATAACTGAGATGTAGCCTCTGTGACAACTATTCCTGGTGTTTCTCAGTGAAATGCATTAAAAAAAACTATGTTTCTTAAATACTCCCCGGGGTTGAAAGTATTAAATGTTGTTTATATGTCTATGTTGTGTTTTTAATATGCGTTAAGACAAACCATGTGCAAATTCATAAGTCAACACCATTGTTGAGTATTTTCTCCTTAAAACTCCAGTATAAAAAAGACAGTCTCAAAAAAGAGTTTTTTTATTCACTGGTGTTTCTCACGTTACAAACTACCGTATATCCAATCACATCAACGTGCCGGCGGGCTTTAGCACATCATCATTACTCTGCTGTGAAGCAGTGGAGTCTCAAGAGAAGCCAGGTTATCCTGGTATATATTACCTGGTATATATTAATCTGTTGATGTGAAAAATCTGGTATATATAGCAATATAGCGGGTGAATTATGCATGTTATGAAGCCTATATAACAATGTTCTGATGAACTTTATGCCTTTCTCCACTGGTGTTCTAAGTTGTTCTCAGTGTTTCCTGCAGTAAAGTTGACAGAGTGGATCTCTGAGCTGGTGTGAGTGGGTGGAGGCGGGGCTAATTTGCATATTCATAAATCTGCATATAAATTAAACAAGGGTGTAACATTCAAGCTATATCAAGGCATGAATATTTTTTTTCACAGGAAAAAAACATGTAAATATGTAATTTTGGTTAATCAAAGATTAATTTTAAAGAGATACAATTATTGACTACAGGAGGACTTTAAGTATGAGAGATAAGGTTGAAAATCTGCCAAAGAAGCAAATATTTACATCTTCACTGCGCATCTGAGGCGTAACATTTCAACTTGTTATTATGTTGGATTTAAGAAGTAATTTTTTGGAGTTACACATTGCAGAATGTGCAATCCTGTGTATTATTTGTGAGGATTAAGATAAATCTATGTTTAGTGCCTTCTTTGAAAGACATGTTTACTGCATGACAATCAGAGAGGGATTGGCCCTCAGGAGAACCATCACGATGTTCCTCTCTCCATCTCCCTCTCCCATTTTTATCCAGCGCTGCTCTTTCATCTGCCATCTCAGTTATGAATGTTTTATGCGCAAGTGAGATGGAGAAACTCTGAAAGACAGTAAACAGCAGGTTGTTGACAATGTGAGAGAAGATGAGACTATTTTGCACTTTCAAAAATCAGTCCAGATCCCCGTTTCATTTTCCCCAGAAACTCAGTACTTTCTTCTCTCACAAAATGCAAAAACTATCTGCTAAAACATGAAAGGCATCATGTTTCGAATGGTGCATATCATGAAATAGCATTAAGACATATTGTTAGATTGGCACTAAAACAATTTGATGTTTTTTTCTTTCTTTTTTCAATTCACTGAATATTATCAGAGCAACATAATTTGTGTAAAAGGAAATGATAAAGAGGTTGTTGTGATTAAAAATCATGTAAAAACGTCATAGTAAAGACAAAATGTGGACTTTTTTACCACAAATACTATCGTTTATTTTATTTGGCTAGTTTTGAAACACTGC
The DNA here is from genome assembly GCF_051911475.1 of Siphateles boraxobius. Taxonomy (NCBI): domain Eukaryota; kingdom Metazoa; phylum Chordata; class Actinopteri; order Cypriniformes; family Leuciscidae; genus Siphateles; species Siphateles boraxobius. The sequence goes on from NW_027508811.1 coordinate 2,449,650, forward strand.
TGATTTAATATCAAGCCTTTTTCTTAATAAATATGTGACGTACGCTATATTTGAGTCACTTAGACCAAGAAACACTGACACCAACAAAGGATTAAGTGAAAACACACTTACTTTTAAAATTATTAGGTGTTCAAGCACGAAGTGCTGAAAACCTATTGTAATTGCTATTTGAAAAAAAAAAATTCCCCTAAAATGCATCGTGCAGCCCAAACCGTAAGGCCCAGAGATTTGAAACTCAGCCAGATGGTAGGCCACACGTTTGGGGACAACCTATCAGAGTATAACACCGATTGTCCAAAATCTACTTTTGCGAACTAGTCCCTGGTTTTTCGCCTGATCGGAACCAAACCAGTCTAGGCCTATTCTCTGGACTCTCTAGATCAATAATTATCAAAAAAAGTTGAAATTTTGCATTTGGGTGGCTGTAGCAGGGTCATTTAGAAAAGGGGCGTGGCAAAATACAGTCAAAAGCCTATAAATCATAAATAAAAACTCAGAACGTCACAAATATTGATGAGCATATGTGTCATATCATGGTGAAGAACCATGCAAAGTTTCATGGAGATCGGACCATAGGTGGCGCTATAACTGTCAAAAAGGTCTCATTATTATTAGGTGTTCAAGCACGAAATGCTGAAAACCTATGGTAATTGCTATTTGAAAAAAACAAAATCCCCTAAAACGCATCGTGCAGCCCAAACCCTACGGCCTAGAGACTTGAAACTCGGTCAGATGGTAGGCCACACTTTTGGGGAGAACCTATCAGAGTATGACCCCAATTGGCCCATAGGTGGCGCTACAGAAACCAAAAGTACTAAATTGCTCATAACTCATCGACCGTTGGTCCTAGCATCAAGCTTTTTATACCACTGTGATCATTAGCGTAAGACAGACAATATGTATATCTCCAATTTCGATTTAGGCAAGAAACATTTTCCGCTATGTCGAATTTTGTCCAAAATCTACTTTTGCGAACTAGTCCCTGGTGTTTCGCCTGATCGGAACCAAACCAGTCGAGGCCTATTCTCTGGACTCTCTATATAATTATCGAAAAAAAATTGAAATTTTGCATTTGGGTGGCTGTAGCAGGGTCATTTAGAAACGGGGCGGGGCAAAATACAGTCAAAAGCCTATAAATCCTAAACGAAAAGTCAAAACTTCACAAAAATTGATGAGCATATGTGTCATAACTTGGCGAAGAAGCATGTAAAGTTTCATGGAGATCGGACCATAGGTGGCGCTATAACTGTCAAAAAGGTCTCATTATTATTAGGTGTTCAAGCACGAAGTGCTGAAAACCTATTGTAATTGCTATTTGAAAAAAAAAAAAAAAATCCCCTAAAACGCATCGTGCAGCCCAAACCATAAGGCCTAGAGACTTGAAACTCGGTCACATGGTAGGCCACACTTTTGGGGAGAACCTATCAGAGTATGACCTCAATTGGCCCATAGGTGGCGCTACAGAAACCAAAAGTACTAAATTGCTCATAACTCATCGACCGTTGGTCCTAGCATCAAGCTTTCTACACCACTGTGATCCTTGGCTCAAGACGGAAAAAGGCATATCTCCAATTTCGATTTAGGCAAGACTTTTTTTTTAGGCAAGACAAATTTTCCGCTATGTCGAATTTTTGATCGAACACTAGGTGGCGCTATAACATTAAATAAACATAAAAGGAGGTGTGGCCACCTGGCCGTTAGTCCGATTGACTTGAAAATTGGTATGCAGTGTCCTGGTCCAAGGTGCCATGTATGTCTATGAGGACATTGGTGTATCTCAAAAAACATGACCGCCATTGGCCAATGACTTTGAGCACCTATTAGACAAGGTTAACGGAGGCCAATCAGAACGAAACTTGATGGGCATGTTCAACTTATGGCCCAAGAGGTCTGTAAGAGTTTTGAAAGAAATCGGCCACTAGTTGGCGCTAAAGAGTTTTATGGCTCTGTAATCACGTGGTGTAGCACACATCCCCACAAAATGCATATCATTTGATAGACCTCCTCATGCTGAACAACTTTGCCTGTTGAACCATTGCTGTCAATCAAATGGTTCATTAAATATTCACGAATATGTTAAAAACCTACTTTTGCGAACTAGTCCCTGGTTTTTCGCCCGATCGGAACCAGACCAGTCTAGGACAATTGTCTGGACTCTCTAGATCAATAATTATCATAAAAAGTTTAAATTTGCCCTTTGGTTCACTTTAACAGGGTCATTTAGAAAATGGGCGTGGCAAAATTCACTCAAAAGCCTATAAATCATAAATAAAAAGTCAGAACTTCACAAAAATTGGTGAGCATATGTGACATATTTTATGGACAAAATTTTATGGAGATAGGACAATAGGTGGCGCTATAACTGTTAAAAAGCTTTAAAACCATATATTTCTTATGGTAAATTTCCTGTATTGGCTGTAAATGGTCTTTTCCATCTATTATGTCAGTGGTTAAATTAATGCTAAATAAAACTTAATGTCTTTTGATGCTTTTGTGCTTAACGGCCTTAAAGGTGCAGTGTGTGACTTTTAGCGACATCTAGCGGTTCGGTTGCGAGTTTACACTAAGGGCTCAGCCCACCTCTCACCCCTCCCTTTCGAAGAAGCTACCGTGGCGAAAACGGGACAAACATCGTCGTCTGAGACGGAAGAGAATAGCCAGAGTAAACCAAGTTTCTGTACCACAGTCCATTATAAACCACATCATGGATAAAGTTTACAAAGCCATAGTCAGGTGAGGATCAAGGGTCTTAATACGTAATATAATAATAGTAATTAGTTGATTGTCTCACGAACGTAACCAGCACATTTCTCCCCACATAGAAAACCCATAATACAGCGAGGGAGAAGAACCACATGAAACTATGCAACTATATATTTTTTCTAACAGGGTAGTAAACGTTTAGCTGGCTAATATGAGCTGTTACTGTGGCTGAGCTGGTTAAAGCGTTAAGCCTTGTTTATACTGGACGCGTCCGCATGAGCCCAAAGCTGCCTGCGGCAAAAATAACGTGATTGTAACAGCGCGAGCGCCTCCGCATCCCCTAGACACCATTTAATACACAAAATAGGCTTTTTTTCTCTGATTTTGGAAACTCGATCGACTTAAAATGCTTCCCAGATCGATGGGTTGGTGATTCCTGTAACTGTTTTACGGTCAATGACAAGCGTGCTAATCAGCTGTCTCACGAACGTAACCAGCACATTTATCCCCACATAGCAAAGCCATAACACAGCAAGGGAGAATAATTAAGTTACATGAGACAATCCAACTACATATTTTACACCACTGACAAGGGAAAAGTCATTACTCACGGTGTTTATGGCTAGCTTCTAGCTTTCTGCGGCTTCTCTTTCAAGGTAGTGACGAAACGCGCTCTGTAACGCTGTTTGTTCGCTGTCGGCTACGGTAGAAACATGACGTCACAATATGTCGACCTTCATAGAAGGGGATTCCCGCGCCTATGTAGATATAAATGCCTCATTCTAAGGTAATAAAAACATTACGGTTTATTAAGTAAGTTCTTTATACACCACTGAACACATAGTTATGGCTGTCATATTGCATTTCTGTTAATAGATACTCAATTTTTACACATTGCACCTTTAACTGCTTGAACACCGCTAAATGCTGCTTGCAGCTTTAATTTTATTATTATTATTATTTATTGTAATACTATTTCACAATATTTTTACTGTATTTTTGATCAAATAAATACAGCATTGGTGACCATAAGAGACTAGCTTCTTTCAAATCTTACTCATTCTACTCCATTTTTGAATGGTAGTGTATTTGATAGTAAAGACTATCACTCTTCTATATAACATTATAGATAATATAAATAATATAGTGACGGTATTAAAAATCACAATTTTAGCTAACTAACTTCAAGCTGTGGAAATTGCATATACCTTTTCTTATAGGCAACTATAATATTAGGTTACAAGTTTTTTTTAACATTTGTGTCTTAAACAATCCCTCTGATGTTGATATTTATTCTTGCTGTAACTTGTAGTGCAGCGGAGGGTGATCGTGGAGAGTGTGTTACACAGTGCTGCCTGTTGAATCCATTAGGCAGCTACAGCGATTTGTCAAACCAACATTAAAGAGCATCAAAACAACATTTACGTTTGATTTTCCTTTGACTTTAATAGGTTGTGTGCCCCATTTCAGCATGGATTGTTTTATTAACCTGTCACAAACAAATCAGGCTTTCCAAAGAGGCTGGTACTGAAGGATGGAGTAGGACAAATTACATTGGAACTATGAACAACCACACAAGATAGGGGTGGAACTATGAACAACCACACATAGGGGTGGTGATGGCGCACTGGATAAGACACATGTCTTTGGTGTGAGAGACCCGGGTTTGAATCCACTGTGAGACACCAATGTGTCCCTGAGCAAGACACTTAACCCCTAGTTGCTCCAGAGGCGTGCGACCTCTGAAATATAGCAATTGTAAGTCGCTTTGGATAAAAGCGTTAGCTAAATGAAAAATGTAAAATGTAAACCTGTGATTAATGCTGTTTTACATGTTAAGAGGATGTTTATATAGCAAACTCAAAGGGATAGTTCACCCCAAAATAAAAACACTATGTCATCATTTTCTCACTCTCATGTTTTTCCAAACCTGTATTAATTTCTTTCTTCTGCTGTACACAATAGAAGATATTTGGAAGAATATGGGTAGCTAAACAGTTGGTGGACCTCATTGACTTCCAAAGTATGGGAAAAAGAAATACTGTGGAAGTCAATGGGGCCAATCAACTGCTTAGTTATCGACCTTATTCAACAACATATTATTTTTTTTATCAAGAAATGTATATAAATATACTGCAATTTGTAGGTGATCTACCCAGCACTGTTCATAGCTTTCTAGATGTGTTTTATATATATATATTTTTTTTAGCTACAGTACATATTTTTGGTAAATTAAAAAAGCACATATTAATGGCTTATTCTGCAAGACCATATTCTACATCATTTAATCCACCCAATACCTACTGTTAACTTAACAACTAGGCCTACCTTACTAACTATTATTAAGCAGTAATTGGAAATTTATTGAGGCAAAGGCCATAGTTAATTGTTAGTTAATTGTGAGAATTGGACCCTAAACTAAAGTTCGACCGTATTTTTTTAATGCTAATTGTTCGTTTATTTATTTGTTTGTTGGTTGGTAAAAGTGGGATCTAGTTTTTGTAGTGCACTCAACTGGCAGCGTACTAAAAAGAAGGGTTTATGTAAATAAATAATCTACGCCCTGCTTATATTCCAAACTTCTCTGAATAAACCGCTGTCACATTCTGGCACTTCTTTATTCCTGTAAACGATTGATGTGTCAGAAAAGTTTTATTTGAGAAGCAATATGACTATGAAGCAAAAAGTCAAGTGATCTTGATATGCAAAGCTACTGTTGCCATGTGCTGTTGTGAAAATCAGCTCATGATCTTTGTTCACCTGTATTGCTCTTCCATTCCAGCAGCCTGTCAGCATTGATGGGTGACAACATACTTCAAGTCTCAAACATTGTAAAAAAAAACAAAAAAAAAACGTAATAACGGTAGAAGTCTGGCAGCAGAGTTTCCAGACGGATTCTGTTAAATTACAGCAAATAACCATTTCACAAAATTGCATGCAAAAACTGTAAAAATACAGAATTTACTTTACAGTCAAAATTATTTAAATTACAGTACTGTTGATAATGGCTTATTAAACCATGGAAAAATTGATAAATTATGTCAAATTACATTAAAAATACATTTAACTTTTAGGTTACACTGTAAATGTAGGGTTTTATAAAGTTATTTTATAATAATGCTTTCTATCTACAGTAATTTTCTTTTAATATATAGTCTTTCTGTGTAAAATAACTATGAAGTTATGTATAAAAATGCAATAAGTACATAAATTCAAATACAAATGTTTGTATATTTAGTACATTTTTATTTTTAAAGATCTACGTGTTGCCAAGCAGATGCAGCCAGAATATGCAATTCATCATGTTGTGTTCATATTCTAGTCCCATGTGCTTTCCAGTATCATTGTCAACAAGTACAGTAGTTTACTGAATTCGATTTCTTAACGGTATTGATAGAGTTAGCCATGTTAACTATTACGGAAATTAATTATGGTTTAACCACAAAGAAAAAAAGGAAGAAAAAAACAAAACATGGTTGGCCTATTTGTAGTAAATCTGTGGTTATTAAAAATGGTAATAAATCCACCAAAAATGTGGTTACTATGATTTTACTATAATAAAACCAAGGATATTTTTTAAGAGAAGAGTTTTCAGCTTACAGTGTTTCAAAATGTTCCGCCGTTTACTGACACATACTATCATGTATTAACAGAGACTTTATACACAATTAAACAGACTTTGATATGAATACCAAGTCTACTAAAGCTTGTTTTAGCTAGCTAGGTCTTTTGAGGTGTGGGTTCAACTGATCTTTCTTAAAACAGATGTAAAATTGAAAGACGCATGCTGTATTTTCAGTGTTTTGCCCTCCAGCTCTCGATGTGACTGAACATCATTTAAGAATACCCAGCAAACATTGGTCCGATGGCAACGTCGTGTCCCTGGCCAAAAATGGTTGTGGCCAGGACGGCATAAATCGGTAAAAATATGTAACACAGAACATTTCCTAAAAATGCATCCAGTTACATTTGTACATGTCTACAGTTGCTGGTATAATTGTTATTTTAACTTTTAGCTACGTGTAGTTATGTATAGTGTATCGGGTGAGAGGATGTCACCTGGCGACGTCTTTTAAACGTGCATTTATAGTCCATCATGACCCCTATGAAATCCTTGTTAAATATGCAAAAACTGTGCTTAATCCTCGCATGGTTAATACTGCAATAATTAATGTAATTGCCCAAATAGTTTTTAAGAGGTAATGAAGACGTCCACTGGCGTCCTTTACACGTTTAGTCAGGCTGTGAATACGTCCACTGGCGTCTTTTGCACGTCTAGTCTAGCAAGACAGAAAAAATTATCAGGAATTATCTTTATGAAATACACGATTTGTATACAAAAGAAGATATATTTACTTTATCTTGTTTTTATAAATTACAATCACAAATGCCCAGTGTAGTCCAGTGATTGCAAAGCCACTGCATTTTAGTCATTATTTTAACCTGTTGTATCTGATGTATTTGTTGTTATTTTTTTTATGGAATGTATTTATATACATGTAAAACAGAAATATACCCGGTCACCATTAATGTCTGAGTTGGATGTAATTGCCCAAACCATAAACTGTGCTGCCAAGATGTAGTAACAAAAAAATCTTGCGATACTACAAAATCCCGCGATAGGATAGATTATCTCGCGAGATGTTAACGCGTTCTACCCATAGACTCCGGAAAATTTAACTGACGTTACCACGAGTAGAGAAAGAGTTGAGGAGGGTGTTGTATTGATTGTTGAAAATCTACTTTTGGGTAAGTACATTTTGTTTTATTTGATTTGCGTGCTTGCTTGCGTTTTACATGTCTGGCATGAATGAACCGAAAGAAATTATGCCAACATTGTCAACTGAAATTTACTGAGTTTGGCTAAAATTAGCTAGTAGGCTAAAAGTTACTATGAAATTATACAACGGTATATCATAATATAAAGTATGTTTAATGATACAGTCAAAGTTCTTACTGTAACTTATTAATGTAGTATTTTGAGAGTTTCTTTCAGAAAGTCATTTATCTGAAATAGAATTAAATGTTTAGCTGGATTTGAACTTGTATGTTTTCAGTCTCTGCTTTAAAATAAATATATTTATAAATGCATCTTTATATTTATAAATACATTTATAAATACATATTTATAAATGCATCAATATAAATATATTGATGTATTTTCTTTGGTACCCTTCATCTATTCAGGGGACATCACAGCTCACCTGTCTTTATCAGAAATGTACTGTCCACTTTCTCACCGTTAAACACCTAGTTAAGGGTCTTTCTCAAGGTACCACAGTGATATTGAAGAGGCAGGGGACACATGCTGTTCCCCCGTCCCCCAACTTATCTAACACTAATTTAAAGCAAAACATCTTTTATACACTAAAATCAAATCTAATGCATGTTGATTAACTTTTTCTAATGTTTTTTATTCATCTTGTTCCATGTTTTTTTAAATTGAGCTGTAGACCATACAAATAATTTGAAAATAAGTTCATGTCATTTTACCTCAAATCTTTTTTTTTAATTTTTTTTTTATAATTTTAAAAATATATTCTCTTCCCTTAGATGCTGTGAAGAGGTGGAGCCCAAATGCTACCGATAGTGCAATCGATGCAGCAATGGCAGAACACCTTAAACACGCTCCAGGAAGAGTTGGGGGCGGTGGTATAAAAAAAGAGCCAATGTGTTTAAGGGATAGTTCACCCAAAAATGAAAATGGTCATTTACTCAACCTCATGTTTCAAACCTGTATACCTTTCTATGTTATGCTAAACACAAAGACATTTTGAAGAATGTTTGTAACCAAGGAAATGTCGCTTCCCATTAACTACCATAATTTTTTTCTTCAATAATGGGAGTCCATGGTTGCTCTATTTGCTTGGTTACAAACAGTCTTCACAATGTCTTTTGTGTTCAGCAGAAGAAAGAAACTCATACAGGTTTGGAACATGAGGGTGAGTAAATTACAATTTTCATTTTTGGGTGAACTATATCCCTTTAAATAATAACTCATTATTTTGTATTTGTTGTATTTTATTTAGTTTGGTTAACAAATGTTAAACATGTAAAATAATTAGATAAATTGTCTGTTCAATATAAATAAAATGTTGTTCTAAATCAGAACATGCTGATTTTTTGCTTATGTCCACAAATAATTTGTTCTTGTTTGTGATACACGTGATTAAAACGTTTTATTGGCGGTCAGGTCTGACTGGACCAATTTTGCACCTTTTTAGAACCTTTGTCGTGTAAACCTCAATACTTCATTGCCTTTCACGATGTTACACAATAGGTGTGATTATTTTATATGCAGGATTATATACACTTAAATTATGCACCACAACATTTAAACACACAAATGAGGACGCATTTAGACGTCCAGGGACGCGCAGAAGCGACGTAGAATTCACGGCCAGACGACGTCGAAGACGTCAGTTCAACTTTCATTTTGGAACTATTTTTCAACCATGACGGGACGTGTCAGACGGACGTCTTTTCAACGGTCATAAAACGTCCAAATGTTTGCTTGGTAACGTTAGTTTGGAAACGTGAACTTAACACAATTGTAATATAAAATATCGTTCACATGTAGACGTATATGATGAGACTCTTACCTCAGCCGGTGATTTATTGGCATGCTGTCTGCTGTGACGAACCAGGCACACTAAAAGGGCGCGTATTTCCGAACGGACTGACTGACAACCGGACTATGTGTTCAGAATCAATGCTCCTGCTCACAGCTTCTCTTGAAAGAATACTATTGCTTTGAACCACTGTTGATCTAACAATCCACTTCATGTCACGAGTGTAGACTGAATTCAAATCTCCCGCACTTGCCCTTGATCAGCTAACCGTTGTGGGCGGGACTAAACAGCGGAAAAGTAAGGGCGGTTAAATTTGAATCTGCATCATCGCGCGCGGGCACATACACACACACACACACACACACACACAGACAGTTTTGGAAAAATATTCATATAAGACATAAACTATACATGAAATTATGGGAGAATAAGACAATGAAATGATTATCAAAATGAGCATCTATTTGTAAAACAAGATTAAAATACGTCTTTACAAATAAAGACTTTAAGAGCCGATTCTTTGAAAAGAGCTGGACTTCCCATCACTATCCAGACCTTGCTGTCGCTATGGCAATATCAGCTGCTTTGTAAAAACAAAAAACAAACAAAAAACATTAAAGTACATCAAATCATTAAAGAAAAAACATTAAAGTACATAAAAGATCAAATCCAAACTGAATGATGACAACACAGAATAACCTACAATCACTATAGGCAAATCCCTTTTAACAGTTTATTTCACAGACTTAGACAAGTCTTCTTTTTCCCACAAAACCTTTAGTATTAGCATTACAAACACTGAATTAATACCAACATATAAAATTAAGTAAAGGACATGCTATATCAGATAATTGGGAATGTTGGACACGACGACAACACATCCCTGGAGTGCCAGCCTCATCAACACTGTAAGGCCTCATGGACACCTCAACAAACTCATCTCCATACCGTATCTCCATCTCCATATAATAAATATTGTGAAAGTTCTGATCCAATCTGACTTCTGACCTATTATGCCGCCTAAATCATAATCATACACTGTCCGTTTGGTGGCCAAAGGAGGACTGGCCCCCTGACTGAGCCTGGGTTCTCCCAAGGTTTTTTTCTCCATTCTATCACCTGATGGAGTTTTGGTTCGTTGCCACTGTCACATTTTTTCGCCTTTATTCGTCATTGGCTTTTGGCTTGCTTAGTTGGGGACATTTAACATTTAATTTTGAATTTAACATTACTATTACAACTTTACAACAATGACTTGGACTTGGACAATGAATATATAACAGCAATAGAATAGCTTTACAGTAAACAGTTTTTTTGCAGTACTACTTACTTATATTAATGACCGTTAAAGCAAGACTATGTAAACAAACAAAAAAAACCGCAGCCACTGTCCAAAAGTGGCAATTAGGGTAACGGACACAGCAATGCATTATGTTCTATAAAATCATCATGTTTGTAGCATGATCCAGGGGATTAAAACGTACAAAATATATTTCAGGCCTAGTGGAGTTGGCAACTAATAATAGTAGTAAATGTGTAAAGTTGCATAAAATGGAAATACTCAATAAAGCAACTGTTATCTGTGCTTTTGTCCAGTAAGTCCAGCTGGAATCTTCACCCTAAAATGGCGAAGCGCCACCTAGTGGCTGTTACCAAAAAAGCATCAGAGTTTTGCCTCGTTCTTCTCTTTGACTGAACTGAACTGACTTACATATTTGCCTGATTATTGCTGCTGAAAAATGGTCGTGTATTTGTCTGTATAGGCTACTAATCGGTTGCACCGGGGAAAAAACATTTGGAGTTCTAGCCTATAGACTGCCAAAAGTTAAAGAGAAGAGAGCAAAAAACGGATGAAAGAAGGCGTTTGTGGTTGAGAGAGGCACATCATCAGCCACATTTGTAAATGAAGCGTTGACTATGGCTAAAATGTTGACGTAAAGTAGTTAACTATGGCTACATTGTCAGTCCAAATCCGATTATCTTTGTCATCTTCTGATCTAAAATGATGTCCACACTGTGTATTGCAACTGTTCAGATCCGATTTGTGTGTTCATGCAGCTCTTTGACGTTGCGTTGATGGAGGGGTTTGTATTTGCAATAGAGCAATTTAAATTTTACAACATGGAAATGTGTAGCCGCCGCGCTGGACTCCTACGTCTTGAGCTGCAGAACTGTAGGAGGCTGGTATGCGCTGCTTTTTTACGTGCTCTTATCTGCGCCGGTTTCTAAAATTATAATTTTCTGCTTGTTCCGGCACTTTGCAACAACACAGTCTACCCTATAACAACGTCTGACATTTACATTTTACGTGGCGTGAGAAAGTCACATACCACGCCAAATCCGATCAGAGTGTTCAGACTGAAGCGGACTGATATGTGATTTGAATAGGATTTCAAACCACATATGGATGTAGCTTGAAACGGATTTCATGTGCTTTTTTTGGACTGACAAACTGAACGTAGCCTTTGTCGGGATAAGAAATAGAAGGAATAATAACAGGGCTAGAGAAGCTAGCTCGTACGGATCTTCCCATACAAAAATGTAATATATGGCCATATATGTACTATTTTAAATAGCATGACATATATCTATACATATTTGACTTATCTGAGAACACAATATATGCCTGCAACATATATGAATAATTATGTGTCCAAACATGTGAAGGAAATATTTGAGTTAATCCATATGATACCATATATCTGCATGTATTACAGTATAGTATTGGTTTCTTGCATATGGACAACATTAAGTATAAATATGAGACATACATATTTGTTTCCCACATATTTAATAAATGTATGTAAACATACATGTATGTGATACTGATGCATTGAAATAAGTACATATATACATATATGCGTCTTACATATATTTAACATTTATGGGCATATACGGGAAAATATATGGCACTTACATGAAACGGCCCTTTTTGCTATATTTTGAAATATATTTTTCATATATGTCTATGTGTTTTATATATATGAATTCTGCATATATTCTCATATAGGCAGCAGACATACATGGGCACTGACATTATATATGTAATTTACATATATTGACATATATTACATTTCTATATGGGTTTACCTCATATTAACTTTAGTTCTACCAGAAAGACTCAGGAGAATTAATACTGTGACAATGAACATTTATTTAAGAGCTCAGCAAACCATCAAATTATTTGGCGTAGGCCCCGTCCGTAACTCGCATTCCGAGGGTACGGAATCTGCATATCCTGCCTGAAGACGTAGGCAGCCGCGCAGCTCACCCCCAAAATTAGGCGGAGTAAAAATGGAAAGAAAAAATATTATTATGTGTGTGTTTTTTTTGATTTCTTTTTTTACAGGCCATCTTTTGATAAGTCACATGGGCCACGGGCCATCTTTTGATAGGACACATGGGCCACAGGCCATCTTTTGATAGGACACATGGGCCACAGGCCATCTTTTGATGAGACACATCTGCCACAGGCCATCTTTTGATAGGACACATGGGCCACAGATCATGTAGAGAAAACTTCCAAAGGTAATCAATGAAAATAAGAAAAAATGCTGTAAAAATCCCCAAAATCTTTTCAGGGCTCTGAAGACAGTGCTATGCATCTGTGAAGCCATCCTGGCAGACCCATCATTCTCAATAAAAGCCTTGCTTTGCTGGAGAAGAGTCCATTTTCTACCCTTCAGTGTAGGGTCAAGGCAAAAACACCACCACCAGTAAATAGATAGGAATTTACCTAGATCATGACTCGGGAGCTTGCTGAGCTTCGAGGATGATTTTTGAATCGGATCTTATATATGACTCAAATGCAGAAGACGACCGTCTGCCCAGGATCTTGACAGCTGGAGTAGAAATGCCATGTTCAGCTGCTGTAGTGGCTGGCCCGATCCTGAAGGAGTGACCAGTATACTGGGAGGGACATAGCTGGACCAGGCTTTAGAGAGAGGTGCTCCGTTACTTAGGATAATTAGAGGGGAGTTTTTACAACTTTTTTTTTTTTTTTTTTTTTAGATGAGAAGGGGCAGATTTTATTACCAATTTTAGAAAATGTTAATGTGATACCAGATCCTTGAGAGTGATTCTTAGAGTTCTTTAGCCTGGCAAGCCAGACCTACATCAAGATGTTAGGTCTGGGAACTCACAATTGGCATACCTCAATCCGAGGGGCGGATAAATTGTTGTCTTTCAAATTCCCTCTGCACGCAATAGGACAGCACTACAACCAACCAGAGCAACGGCCGGCTGTGGGTGAGTGAGTCCCATGCTTTTTTCCACCAGCGGAGCTAGTTGATATATTAAACTTTTGCCGTATCCAGTCGTCAAAACTCCAAACACGTCTTCCTTTTTAAAGAATGACTTAAGTGACGTTCACTTAACTCCAAGTCATCCAGAGTCGCGGCCAAAGCCAATTCGAAAGACCGCTGTTCGCCAGCAGCATCTTCTTTGTTTCAAGTAGCAGGGAAATCACCTAATGGAAATCCCGCGCAACTCTGCCGTCATTATGTTAAGCCCGCCAATCAACTCTATACACGATGTGATTGGCCTGACCAGAGTTTGGTTTTTCCAGCTCGAATGCCAACGGAGAGTTGCTAGACCACACTTTGCTGCAAAATAATTTTTGCTGCCGCTAGGGTGCGTCTAGATTTCTAGGCTAAGAGTTCTTAAGAAAGAGTAAAGAAATTAGGTGAGAACGTAAATCAGAAAAAGACCATGTGGAAGATCGGCCTGAATCCCCTTGATACATGAGCCATGAAAGCTGTAACAAAGCCCGGTTACAATCTGAATATAACAATAAGAAAAGAGACTATTGCGGATGGGAGGATTGAATGGATTTTTCTTTTCTAACTTACTTGGTGTGTAATGGTGCTGTTTGAGCATAACCAAGATATGCAAAGTTACAACACTCAAAGTTCAAGCAATGGGAGAATTTCCATTTAGAAATTGCTTTTAAGGACTACGACAGCGCTGAGAGGAACTACACAGCATCCTCCTGGTTTAGTGCAATCCAAACCCTAATTTTTACATGAATCCTGCCCACTAAAACGATTTATACAATGTCAAGAAAGAATCAGTGACTAGAAGATAGCTACGCATAAGCTACGTAATTCATCAACTAAACCATCGGGAATGTTATCTACATGTTGACACCTCTTGAGTCTCTCCGTCTTTATCTGACTTCGGTTTGAACGTAAAGCTGAAAGTTTTGAAATTTGTCTGTGAGAGGTAATCGAAACTGCGAAGAAGCTGTTGAAATTCCGCCCCCTGTGCCGGGAGCAGTAGCCCGACTGCATCCAAAGGGACATACAAAAACTATGCGCTTTACTCACCCTCGAATGACAATTCCAGCATACTATATGAAAATATCCGTGGGGTATTCTGAGCCAAACCTTTCACGTGCCCTAGGGGCACCGGAGACCCATCACGCATCAGTACGCATGCGTCACATCACGTAATTGTTGATGAGGAAGGAACAACCGGCCGTGATCAGAATTGGAATAGAGGATCTGAAAAGAAAGCGAACATTATAAACAAATAAGGCAGAATTGCGTTTTTAAGGAGTAGGGAGCTAAGCCTTCGTTGATATACGGTCTAACTGAGCAAAGTGGCTAATATACATGAACTTCTGTTAGAGGGCAGGGTGATGGATATGGGTTGCTGAAGGGGAAAGCCGACTGAAGCCTGAAGACTAAAGCACGAAAGTGTGTAGCTGTTGTATTGCAGTGGCCAGGAATGTGTGCGACCTTAATCATGCAATTAGAGACTTTGTTAGACCGAGCTTTGTTAGCACGTTCGTCAAATAAGTTTGCGATCTCTTTGAACCCAAAAGGACGTTAACAGCCGCTATAGGGTTATTTCTGTGAAGTGCGGATGAACGAAGCCTGAGCAGGCTTGGTAAAACCACTAAATCTTAATCTTATTAATCTTAGACCCATACTTACCTGAAGTACGGTGATAGCATACCGATAAGATACTACCTCAATCGCACTTTACATTGTGTTGTTGACTTTTGAGCGTAGAATCCATTTCTTAACTGCGCAGCATATACCTGACGTACTCTCGAGTTGCTCTTGGAGGAAGAAAGTTTTATTCATGGCCGAGAAATCGCTGGCCATGGCAACCGAGTGAGTCCCTAGGATAGAAAAAAAAATTAACATTTAAATCGTACAGATGAGTAAATATGTCACTCGCGTCTCCTTGACTGTGATTTGTACTGGTGATTGGTTTGGATGTTATAATCTAACATATAACATCTGTTAGTTCATCTGTGTTAGGCAAAGTTTTGTCTAAGTGTATGACCTTTGACCTGAGCATCCTTGGTCTGCCTTCTCTGTACATTTAATACCAAAACATATTACGAAAATATTTCTATAACACATATCATTGGATTAAATTAGTCGCCGGGAAAAGTGTATTACGGCGATTGGACCGCATTTCAGTTATTGAAGAACTTAAACTTAAGTATTAAAAGATATTGATGACATACCCTGCTACATATGTACAGATGATCCTGCTACATACCCATTAATCCCTACATATGCACTTCATTACCATATCTACTAAGCAAATGCATAACGTCCAATGACCAACTTGCTCTCTTTAAGCTCAGCTTCTTTCTTTTAAGAATGGTCATACATGTATGGTTGTCCCATTTTAAGATCCTTTTTTTTTATTTAATTTTTATTTTTTTATAGGTACTAAGTTTATATGTACTGGTCCTTAAGATCGAAGGCACTCTCACAATGTTGAGTGAGCAGATGTGGACCGCGAGCTGTAAAGATGCATATAAAGCCAATTCAATATTTAATCTGCTGTTAAGCTTGATTTAATTCTGTTCAGCAACGCAGTTGTTAGTATTTTGCAAATGCCCATA
Organism: Siphateles boraxobius; assembly: GCF_051911475.1. Lineage (NCBI taxonomy): Eukaryota > Metazoa > Chordata > Actinopteri > Cypriniformes > Leuciscidae > Siphateles > Siphateles boraxobius. The sequence goes on from NW_027508811.1 coordinate 2,465,796, forward strand.
TGTGCGTGGAATCAACGACACTGAAAATAAATTACCACTGCACTGTGGAATGTCAGTTACTGCATCTGCTTACACGTGCTACAACCATCAGCGAGCTATCCGGTCCTGTTTAAGCGTTACAGTATGTTGCGTTGCAGTCTCTGAATCAGCAGTTTAAGAAAAACTGCCACGTCACCAATTTGAACTTTACCGCTGATGAAGTGAGCAGCGAAGTAGACAAGTCAATATACTTACCTGAATGAAGTTTGACATAGTAAAAGGGACATGTTTAACAAAGGCTGCTGCGAGCGCCTACCGAAACTTGGAAACCATAGTAAAAGCCTTGAAAGTTGAACTTGAAAAATCGTTTGACGAGATGGTCTCTCGTGAGTTTTAAAGCCGCCACGCGCTGGTTTCCTACGCGCGTGTCTCGCACTTGCGCACCGCTAGAGTTGGTGAGATCAATCAACATATGACTTGTGTTGTTAAGATTATTGGTGGTGGAGGGGGAGGATGGAGGTGGTTGAAGCGACAGCATCTGTGAACTCAGACATGTGTAAGTACCGCCCTTTAATTCTGGCTATTAGGGTATGATTGGATAAATGAGAAAGTAATGCATGATGTGAACGATTGAGTCTTCCTGACAGAACTTGCACTAGGCTTCATTTCCCTTTCGTTGTCACTCCGAGTTCCGTCGGATGACGACGAATGGGGTTTCGCTTAGAAAGCCTATCAACTTCGAGTATTACAAAACAAGCCAATGGCAAAGAAATGCCATGGGTCTGCGGATTTTTCATAGCGTATCTTCGCCTTACCTCGCGGGTATAAAACGAGGACGTCGGCAACATGCAGATATGTTTTCGCTTCTGAGCCAAGAGTATCTCTTCACTCCACGGCTATTTCTGACTTCGCTCTACGAGACGAGCAACTCTCCAGTGTTGGTTTGACGGCGATCTGCAGCAAATTCACATTGCCTGCTGATCTGTGCAGTGATCTGCCAGTGAGTGTGTTTCTCCCTGCTCGCTTCAACATCGCAGAGTTTTCTCTCCTCTCACAAAAGAGCTTGCATGATGAGATCTCGAAGTCCTAGAAGACCCCCTTGTCTTCTCCGGACCGCTCGCTGATCTCATCCTCCTTTCCTCCCCTCGATGGGGCCGCTGCCCATGGGTACACTGGGGTTCCCCCGGCTGAACGCTCTGTTGCGATGCTATGTGTCCTCAGAGTGCTTCTTCTTGGCGCAATCCTAAGCACCCGTCCCTGGCCTGTAGTTTTTCGTCTACACTTGTGGCGAGATCCTATAGCGCCACAGGACTGGCAGCCGCCTCACTGCATGCCATTGTCATTCTGCTGGTCTACCAGACCCAGATGCTCATGGACTTGCACGAGGGCGGGACTGACCCAGGGCTCTTCACTGAGCTGCGCGCTGCCACTGACCTTGCTCTCCGAGCGACGTAAGTGGCCGTATGCTCCCTGGGTCAGGTGATGCCCACCATTCTGTGGCTGAACCTGTCTGATGTGCTGGATGTCGCACAGACCCGTCTGTCCGACATTCCCATATCCCAGGTCTGGCCCACCCGGACCTGGTTCCCCGAACTTGTACTCCTCGTGACAGCACCTCCTTGGCCCATTCCTCGGAGGAAGGACCTCCTTTCTCAGGGACGGGGCACCCTGTGGCACCCTCATCCAGATCTCTGGAGCCTCCACGTGTGGCTCCTGGACGGCTCGAGGCAGGTTTGAGTACCCTACCACCAGCGGTGGTGGCTACCATCACTCCCGCTAGAGCGTTGTCTACGAGACACCTCTATGCGTTGAAGTGGAACCTCTTCGTCAACTGGTGCTCTTCTCCCCGAGAAGACCCCCGGAGATGCTCGATCAGCGTTGTGCTTTCCTTCCTTCAACATAGGTTGGAGCGAAGGCTGTCTCCCTCCACCCTGAAGGTCTATGTTGCCGCTATTGCTGCACACCATGACTTCATGACTTCAAGGTAAGTCGGTGGGGAAGCACGACCTGGTCATCAGGTTCCTGAGAGGAGCGAGGAGACTAAATCCTCCCCGCCCTCCTCTCGTTCCCTCTTGGGCCCTCTCAGTGGTTCTAACTGCCCTGCAGAGTGCTCCCTTGAGCCTCTACAATCAGTCGAGCTTAAGTTCCTAAGCTTGGCTAAGCTCCCCTAAGCTTCCTAAGCTCCCCTAAGCTTGGGATATGCTTCCCAGTGTACCTTGGTATTCCTGTGATAAATAGGAGTCCTTTGTCCATTCTCACGACAGGGATCTCAGATTACGCAGGGCACTGGAAGACAGCTGAGAAGGTGGCGTGATTAGACTGGTAACCCCATTCGTCGTCATCCGACGGAACTCGGAGTGACAATGAAAGGGAACGTCTCGGTTACGGATGTAACCCTCGTTCCCTGAGTAGGGAACGGAGACGTTCCATCTGCCTGCCACTTTCCGCTGTACCGCGGGGATCGCCTGAGCTCAGTCTTGGCTCCTCAGCGAAGAAACATATCTGCATGTTGCCGGCGTTCTCCTTTTATACCCACGAGGTAAGGCGAAGATACACTATGCAAATTCCGCAGACCCATGGCATTTCTTTGGCATTGGCTCGTTATGTAATACTCGAAGTTGATAGGCTTTCTAAGCGAAACCCCATTCGTCGTCATCCCACGGAATAGAACGAGGAACGAGGGTTACATCCGTAACTTTTCCGCGCTCTTTCCTGCTTCCATGTGTTTTTTTTCCGTAGTTTAGACATAATAAATTAGTGTAACAATGTATTCAGTAGTACATAAACAGTGCAATCCATGCTGTTGTTTACATCAGAGTATCTCCAATATGGCCGCGCATCCGGGTAACTGACCAAATCGTGGCGTAGGTGCAAACCCTCTATAAATAATAATTCAATACAGGCCTACTGTAGCCTATGTAGGGTACTGTATGTACAAGTATTATTATTTAACCTTATTTTAGGTAAGATATTTTGATTTTGACATTTCTGATATCCAAAGCTGTTCAGGTTCATGACTTTATTGTCTTTAAAGAAAAAACGAAATAGATTAGCATTTTCAGATAGAAGGGCTTACAAGGCAGTAAAAACATAAATGTTATGTTCTTGTAATTTGACTTAATATTACAGTTGCAGCCTTTTTTCCTCATAATTGCGACTTTATATCTCTAATGTGACTAAATTTTATACTGTTACTTTATATCTCACAACTGACTTTAAATCTCACAATATGACAATATTTCACAATTTACACTACTGGGCAAAAAAAGAAAACAATGGCAAAAATGCTTAGTGGTCTTTTAATGGTCTTAACCGTTTTAATCACAAATGACTGGTGAGGAAATTGGCAAAAATTACTCAAAAACTGCTTTTTACAGGAAGAAGAGTCAGTGTTGTTCCACTCAATGTTATTGGCTTCAAACAGGTCATGAGCAGTTGAAAAATGTGAGACAAAATATTCACTATAGGGTTGAAATCTGTAACCTGACCAGGCCAAAACATGAGCCTGATGGACTTGTACTCAAGCCACTTCTTGGTTGTCTTTGCACTTTGAGCAGGAGCATCGTCTTGTTGAAAAATAACATCTGATCATTTCTCTTTAGATGATAATTTTTTATTTTGTGGGAAGCAAGCCATCCTGCAATATTTTCCTGTACTCCAAAGTATTAAATGTCTTTTCACAGCGAAGTAGCTCACCTCAGCAGCTAAAAGGCTCCCCACACAATGACACTCTTCCTCCATGCTTCACTGTGGTAGAGATGCATTTATTATTATATTTCTCACTGGATTTTCAAAGACACCAATCTGGAGCATCACCACATAAATTGTGTTTCATTGTGATTCATCACTCCACACAACTCTGCTGAACCACTCTGATTCAAACTTCCCATTTTCTGCCAAAAACCTCATTCTGTCTTTAATGGTTTTCTGAGACAGCAATAGCTTTTTAAATAGTGCATTTGCTTACAATTTACCTAATTCCCTGACCAATAATTTGTGGTTAAGACAATTAAAAGCTTAGTGTTTGGCCATTTTGGGCTTGGCCAAGGAGGAGTGTTGACAATTTCGCAATTGTGACTTCTAACGTCTCGGTTACTAATGTAACCCTCGTTCCCTGAAGGAGGGAACGGGAGATCTGACGTTGACGTGGCGACGTAATGGGATCACTTCAGGGAGCACTATCAACTTCGAGTGCCTACAGAACAAGCCAATGAATGTTGGCGTGCGTGAAAAGCGGCACGCGCCCCGCCCCGCAGCGCGGGTATAAACAGGAAGTGGGCACACGCACTCATTGTTTTTCGCTGAGGAGCCGAGATAGAGTCGGCCGTACAGCGATGATCAGCAACCGTGGCGACGGGACGTCAAGTCTCCCGTTCCCTCCTTCAGGGAACGAGGGTTACATGAGAAACCTTTTAGTCGCTCATTTTCGACGTGACGTCGATATGGCGACGTAATGGAATCCCATGGAAAACGCTGCGGTTGCTGCCACATCCAGCGCCCTACGGAAGACTCTCAGACCCCCATCTGGCTGGGGCGGAAGACCTGCATAGAGGGAGTTCACTGCTGTTCCGTTATACCCCACACAGTGGAACTCTTGGATAACACTGGGAAAGTGTGCCTTTCCGGCAGAGAGGGACGCTGCGGAAGCCACATCCTGTCCGAAGGGAGGTAACATGTGGAGAATACACATATGGACTGGCCGGAGGACAGTGCAACATAAGGAATGTCACTGGGGTGGCTCCAGCCTGAGAAGGGGGAGGCAACACCAGGCAGTGACGGCCGAGCGGACTCTGCCAAGGGAAAGATACGGGCTCACCGCAGGGAGCTGATCGTGGAAGAATATGCATATGGGATCGTCGCAGGGATCACCACATATGGAACCCAGCCTAGCACAAGTTACACAAGCATACGAGCACTATGCCTGGCGTCAGACGCTCTGCAACGTCTGACTGCCGAAGGGGTGCGGAGGAACTCTACAGGGTTCGCCTGAGTGGGGAACTCGACTGGAGCAAAGAAGCGCACGTATCCGCTCCATGTGGAGGGGAGTGGCGCAGCAAGCCGACACTAGAGTGGGAACTTCTGTGTTACCGGCTGGATGAAGAGAGCACACAGGAAGAAACCAGCTCAACACGTAGGCTATAAAACCTAACGAACATATAGGTGTTGCCCAGCCCGCAGCTTTACAGATGTCTATCAGCGAGGCGCCGTGTGCCAGCGCCCAAGAAGAAGCGACACCCCTAGTTGAGTGGGCTCTCAACCCGGGCGGGCAAGGCACGCCTTGGGCTTCGTAAGCCAAGGCGATGGCATCCACTATCCAGTGGGCCATCCTCTGCTTGGAGACAGCCTTTCCCTTCTGCTGGCCTCCGTAACAGACGAAGAGCTGATCTGAGGTCCTGAGGCTTTGCGTTCTGTCCACGTTCAGGTTCAGAGTGCGGACGGGACTGAGAAAAGCCAGGGCTGGGTCTGACTCCTCTGAAGGCAGCGCTTGCAGGTTCACCACCGGGTCCCGCAAGGGAGTGGTGGGAACCTTGGGCACGTATCCGGGCGGGGGTCTCAGGATTATGTGAGAGTTAGCCGGGCCGAATTCAAGGCAGGATTCGTCGACCGAAAATGCATGCAGGTCCCCTACCCTCTTGATGGAGGCCAATGCAACCAGGAGAACTGTTTTACAGGACAGAATTTTTAACCCTGCTGACTGCAAAGGCTCAAAGGGTGGTCTCTGAAGTGCTGAAAGGACCAGAGACAAATCCCAAGAGTGGTATAGAGAGTGGGCAAGACGGATTTAGTCTCCTGGCCCTCCTCAGGAACCTGACGATCAGGTTGTGCTTTCCCAACGACTTACCTTAAACTGCATCGTGATGTGCGGCAATCGCGGCAACATACACTTTAAGGGTGGAGAGAGACAGCCTTCGCTCCAGCCCATCTTGCAGGAAGGAAAGCACAGCTCTGATCGAGTAAGTTCGGGGGTTCTCCTCGTGAGAAGAACACCAGTCAACGAACAGGTTCCACTTCAACGCACAGAGGTGCCTCGTAGAGGGAGCTCTAGCGGAAGTGATAGTGTCAACTACCGCCGGGGATAGGTCACCTAGAACCTCCGCGTCCCATCCAGGGACCAGACATGGAGTTTTCAGAGGTCCAGGAACCAGGTCTGGTTTGGCCAATACGTACGGGCTGTAGAAGCCGGTCTTCATATCGGCTGGAGGGACCGGCTCGATCGCGTCCTTCGCCAGTAGGACTGCGATCTCTGCCCTGAGCACAGAGGCACTGTCCGCAGAACACGGGTGAACAGAATGCCCCTGAACACACGTCTGATAGTACGGATGAGCCAGCGAAACGGGCTGGGAGGCGCTAGCCAGGCTCCCAGACACGGCGCAAGCGGGACCAACGGCACCACAGACGTACCCGGGGTGGGGCAGCGCGGCGGAATGCAGGGACCCGACTCGGATTGCATAGCGGCCCGGAGTGGGGTCTGAGTGTGTGGTGCAACACGTACCTGCTTCCGTCGAAGGGCAGAGTGAGTGTGCGTATGCGTTAGTGCGTCCGGAACACAGGCACTGCTGCTTGCTAGCGATGAAAGAGGGGCTTGAGGGTGACAAGGTATAGCGTCGTCGACCGCCAAGTGCACCCTCTTGGGACCCAGAGCTTTCAGAAATTGCTCTTTTGTTGAAAATGTGGGTACCACTGGCCCGTGGGTCAGTGTCGAAACAAAAAGAAAAGGAAACAAAGGACTAACCCTCCACCAGGGAAAGGAGCGGTGCCTTCACCACCTCCTGAAGAGCAACTTGATCCACCTCTGGGTCACCCGTCTCATGGTCGTTTGCACCTGCGCTTGCCTCCTGGTTTTGTCTGGACGGGTGTCGTCGACTTCCTGCGGCCTGCTCCACGCTGAGGCCTGGATTGTGGCTGCTGCTGCTGAGGCTTAGCGGGAGCGGAGGACGCCATAGGAGGTCAACCTCGGCGACACGCGGATGGAGGGTCTGCGGCATGGTGGGAGCAGCAGCTGTCCGCCGGGGCAGGATATGTCGGATGGCCTCTGTCTGCTTCTGGGCGGCCGAGAACTGTTGGGCGAAGCTCTCGACCACGTCACAGAATAACCCAACCTGGGAGAGAGGGACCTTCAGGAACCGATATTTATCGGTGTCCCTCATGTCCGCCAGGTTGAGCCAAATGTGGCGCTCCTGGACCACCAAGGTGGACATCGCCTGACCGACTGAATGTGTGGTTTCCTTCGTCACTCGGAGAGCGAGGTCAGTTGCCACACGGAGCTCCCGGAGGAACCACCCTCGTTCATGTCCATGAGCGCCTGGGCCTGGTGGACCTACAGAAGCACCATGGCATGGAGGGCAGAAGCAGACTGTCCACAGGCTCTGTAAGCCTTTGCCATGAGACCGGACAAAAACTTACATGCCTTGAACGGGAGGCGCGGATTGCCCCGCCAGGAGGAAGCGGACGCCGGACACAGTTGCATCGCGACGGCACGCTCCACCGGCGGGACATCCACATACCCCTTAGCTGCTCCGCCGTCGAGTGTGGTAAGGAGGGAGGAGCCACTAGGACGGCTTCTGGCACTATACGGTGCTGTCCATGTCCTAGTAAGCTCCTCATGCACTTCCGGAAAGAATGGTACCGGGGCAGCGCGCTGAGAACCAGCACGGCCCGCCCCGAGAAACCAATCGTCCAACCGAGAAGGCTCGGCGCCCGGGAAAGTATAGCCGCCCATTCTGGATCTGACTCGGGCAAGGCCACACTCCCGGAAGGGGGTAATGGTGACTGCACCTACCTTGAGGTTAGCGAGTATTGATATTAGCGCTGCCATAGTCCTATTCCCGCAATGAGAATATGAGCTATTCACAAAAGCTGCCTCAGCGTGCTGAACGCCCAAACACGAGTGGCAACAATTGTCGCCATGTCCTGGCGCCAGGGAACGACCGCATCCAGAAACGCACAAGCGGAATGACATCCTGAAAAGGATGCAGGGTCGCGCTTGTGTTGCTCTTTTAGTTGAAAACAAAAAATATAGAAAAGAAAAAAATTATATAGCGGATAGCCGCGGTGTAATCGAGGGTACACACTCAAAGAGGAGCGCATACCGAGACCGACACATACACAGACACACAAACAATCCTGTGAAAACAGTCTTTTGAAGCAGTCTTCAACGTTGCAGCAGTCTGCAGAAACTCAGAGTCAAAACGAAAGCTCGGCTCCGAAGCGAAAGACAATGAGTGAGTGCACCCACTTCCTTTATATCCGCGCTGCGGGGCGGGGCGCGTGACGCTTTTCACGCACGCCAACGTTCATTGGCTTGTTCTGTAGACACTCGAAATTGATAGGGCTCCCTGAAGTGATCCCATTACGTCGCCACGTCGACGTCACGTCGAACGTGAGCGACTGAAAGAGAACAATATCACACAATATGACTTTATATCTCACAATGTGACTTTGTATCTTTCAGCTGTGACTTTATATTTCCCAAAGAGAGTCTCTTATGCTCACCAAAGCTGAATTTATTTTATCTGATTAATTTTGTAAAATATATATATTTTTTCTATTTTAAACAATTCATTTCTATTTGAACATATTTTAAAATGTAATTTATTCCTGTAATGGGAAAGCTGATTTTTCCACATCATTACATCATTAACATCAACTTTTCATTGTTGAGAATTGTGCTTATCAGTTTGATGGATTTGTTTGTGCTGTCATCGAGTAACAGTGCATAAAGCTCTGATACTGCTGTCATGCTGCTATAATCTCAAAACCATTTCCATGTTAAAGGGCAACAATTATGAATCATTTGCTCCCTGATGACTGTGTCTTTACTGTGCCCGAATAGATTGCTTTGTTTGTAATAACAGTTTTGCAGACGTGAATCTCCCCACACTTAACCATGGGTCAGGAAGTGTTTAGTCACCACAGCTTCTCTAACAGTTCTAATGTTTCCTCGCAGGGCCAATTAATCCAGACAAGCTTCTGAATTGCTGTTTGTAGACTTGACCTTTTCCTCGTGATGTCACTGGACTTCGCCTCTTCTTCTTGTCATTGTAGAGTGCTCATTTACATCACTCTAATGAACGAGGACTGTGGAGGCTTATTTATGCTGTTAAATCTTCAGAACATTACATTTGGAAGGTATCGTCCACACACAGTTTCTAAAACTCATTTAGTGCCGTCAAGGGCAGCGTCTCCTCTAGTCTGGCAATTATCTCATTTGGCTGACAAAGAGCTTGTGTTTTGGTGATAAAGTGGTGAAGAGTGCCTTACAGACCTTGTTATTGCTAAGTGTCCATTTTGATGCTGTAATGCAAATACAAATGCTGCTTTTATTTACTTTGTCCTCATTAATGCTTAAAATGTATTTAGTGTTGGCTAAGGCAAGCATCACGATTGCTCATGCTTGCCTTTTAATTTTAGTTGATTTTGTAACAAACATGAGTGAAAATCAAATTTTGGGAAAATGGGGAGACTTTCATTGAAGGAGAGATCAATTGCATATCTAGCGTGAAGAATATTGAAAATGGTCTCTTTTGACATGGGGGGGGGGGTCATTATGTTGGTCAGGTGTGTCTTTTTAGTTAAAGGATTAAAATTATTTAAAGGACTAAAGAAAAAAATAAGAACGGTAAAAAAAATAAGTTATAGGTCTAATTGTAGTCATGAAGAAATCAATTGAATATTTTACAAATATTTTATAATAATATTTTATTTTTAATTTTAACACATGCACACATTGACTAATTCAAATGTCTAATTTGTAGAAAACTCAAATGTTTCTTGTCTCTTCACATTGAGGTATGAATTACATTTTCTTGACATGTCCATGTCCTTTATTTTCATTTAACAGATGGCATTTTTTTCAAATTCAAAACTGCACAATTTCATAAAAGTTGTTTACTTCACTGGATATACTGTCAGTCATTGAACATTTCTATATTAAAACAGTCACTCTTTCATTGTTAAAACTAAACATTATGTTGGAATGTGCACTTGGCGTCTGTGAACATTAAGACCCAACTTCTTTGATTTGATTGATCGCTGAGGCAGACCAGCCTTAAAATATAACTTAAAATGTTTGTCATACTAACAACAAACAGAGCGGTGTGTAATGGAGTGTAGCAAACCAGCGTCAAGAACAGTGTTGGGGGTACTGCGTGTACAATTAACGTCTCGGTTACGTATGTAACCCACGTTCCCTGAGGAGCGAACGGAGACGTTACGTCAGTGACTGACGAATGGGGTTTCACTTAGAAAGCCTTTCAACTTTGAGTATTACAAAACGAGCCAATGGCAAAGAAATGCTATGGGTCTGCGGAATAGGCATAGTGTAAATCCACCCTACATTGTGGGTATATAAGGAAGTACGCTGGTAACATGCAGATATGTTTTCCTGCTGAGGAGCCGAGACTGAACTCAGGCAGTTCCAGCAGAACAGCGGAAGTGGTAGGGAGACGTAACGTCTCCGTTCCTTCCTCAGGGAACGAGGGTTACATATGAAACCGAAACGTTACTTTTTGTTCAGTTACTCCGAGTTACGTCAGTGACTGACGAATGGAGTTCCCAGTCTAATCACCCCACTTCGGCTGTCTTCCAGTGCCCTGCATAAGTCTGAGCTCCCTGACGTGAGACTAGCTCGGACAAAGGACTCCTACTTAACACAGGAATACCAAGGTACATTGGGAAGCATATCTCAGTGGAAATTTGCAAACAATGCCTGCCTGAAGGGAGGACTAACAGAATATACATATGACCCGAGAGCGGGATGCATATGGAAAACACTGGGGTATCCAGCCTGCAGGATGGAATCTTTCAACCCCATGGGTGCTCCAACAGCGCTGGAGGAACTCAGGGCTTCTTGGGGGAAACTCACCTGAGGAGAATATCACACTTATCCAGGGGGTCTCAGGATCACATGAGAGTAAGCCAGCCTGAATTCCAGGCACACTTTGTCAACCGAAAATGCCTGCAGGCCCCCCTACCCTCTTGATGGAGGCCAAAGTGACCAGGAGCACTGTCTTCATAGACAGGATTTTAAGCTCCACTGATTGCAATGGCTCAAAGGGAACTATCTGCAGGGTAGATAGTTCCACTGCGAGGTCCCAAGAGGGTACAAGAGGAGAGTGAGGAGAATTAAGAAACTCGTTATAAGGGCACTCAGGCCCGTAGAAAGCTGAGGTTCGACCAAGGAGTGAAGGTCTGACGGCAGGTCAGAGTAACTGGTACCCGGATTGTGCCCTGTTGCCATGCCCATCTACCAACAGGGTCATGGGAACCACAGACGTAGGCAGCGAGGTGGAATGTCTGGCCCAGACGTGGGAGGCGGAGTGTCCCGGTGTGGGGGCACGGTCATAAGCCGCGTCGTGACACAGGAGACCAGGGAAGGACCAGCGTTCCACAGGGGTCTGCTCTGACAGGGGTCTGGCAACAGGGCGAGGCTAAGAGTAAGCGAGAGTAAGCGAGAGTAAGCGAGAGTAAGCGAGAGTAAGCGGCGCACACTGCCATCCACGCTCTGTGGGGGCTCAGAGATGGGGAAGTCAGTTCTATCTTTAACCACATTAGGTTGCCACTGGCCTGCCGGCCAGCAGTGGGAGAACAACATATTCTCCCCCGGCCCTCCACCGGGGGAAGGAGTGGCCCTGCTACCACCTCCTCGACAGAACTGAAGCCCATCCCTGAGCTGTCCGCTTCAGGAGCACCGCTTTGCCTGGCGTTTAGCGGGCTGCGGAGCTGGAGCAGACTGGGGCGCCTTCCTGCGACCACCTCCACAGCGCGGCTCGGGTGAAGGCTGCTGCTGGGGCTGAGCAGGAGGGGTGGGAGTCGCGGGGGGCGACCTCGGCGGCCAACAGACTGAGGCAACTGTGCCGGGGCAGTATGTGTTTTATGGCCTCAGTCTGTGAAACTCACTGGATAACGTCGTCACACCAACACAGACTGGAAAGCTGTTCATCTCGAAGATTCTCGAAGAAGACACTCAGAAACAGGCTTACAGTAGTGAAGAGGACCTCTTGGCTCTAAGCAGAAACATATCTGCATGTTGCCAGCGTACTTCCTTATATACCCACGAGGTAGGGCGGAGTTATGCTATCCAAATTCCGCAGACCCATGGCATTTCTTTGCCATTGGCTCGTTTTGTAATACTCGAAGTTGATAGGCTTTCTGAACGAAACCCCATTCATCAGTCACTGAAGTAACTTGAGTGACTGAACGAAATGGGAATCCGAGTTACATTGTCGCATTACTTTTTTCAAGTAATGAGAAAAGTAACACATTACTTTTAAATTTACAACAAAATATCTGAGTTACTTTTTCAAATAAGCAACGCAAGTTACTTTGTTTTCCCATTTATTGTTTTCCCATTTCCCTCACACCTCTTCTTTCCCCATGTTGAGAGAAATCGTAAGTGCAGAGGCATTGTGTGCGCTGTGCAAACATGGTGGTTATTATAATTCTAGACTAAATGTGAGCAGGTATTTACTCATCTCAAAAACAGGTTCAGAATTCCTCAAAATGAATAAAAACAGTGAATTGCAAACCCAGAATATTATGCAAACCTGCAATAATCAAAGATGCTAAACAATACAAATATACTTTGTATTTAATCTCACTTTATCAACCAATGTCAACCAATTTGGCCATTTCTAATTATTTTGGGGGACTTGTGCCCCTCAATTTCTATAGTGATATATATATATATATATATATATATATATATATATATATATATATAGCCTAGTGTATTCCCAGCCATAAATAGAGTGAGAAAGTGAAAAGCTGTGTATACTAAGAATGAAATTCACTAGAGATATTTGAACAGCTAATGGGGCCTTTCCATTGAGCTTTCAATGTTGATACTCTTCAGTAAGCTTTGGGATATCATGACACAGACTCCAACCCCTCAAATCTTTGTGCAGAAAGAAAGACAAAAAAAAAAAACAAAGGGCGGGTTTCACAGGGTTGGAGAAAAGACATGTAATTATTCCTGGGACTCCCTGATCCACTTCTGCAAAGCTCTTTCACCACGTGTGTTAAACAAATGGCTGCAGTTGCAGAAATAGAAATTATAACACTTGTAATGAGAAAACTGGTCCATTGCGTCTGTGACTTTTTGATTTTATCAGGTCACAGAAACATTGTTAGCTACCTCATTCACTGTTTCCAGTAAAATGCATTGAGAAATGTATCGATTTTTTGAATTCAAGAAACTGATTTGATATCTTACAGTTCTCTTACGAGAGGTTCTCTCGTATTGCGTAAGTTTAGCTTACGCTACGGGAAAGATTCATCTTCTCGAGATACTGAAGCCAAAAAATTATCCTTAATTTTGTATTCCTTGTCAATGCAGTGCAGCAGCTAGCAGACCTAGAGCAGGCCATCTCGCGTGCTCATTGGCTGCCCTGCGGGCAACTGCTGCAGCCTACCAGTGAGCCTGGCGTGACGTCACGCCCAATGAAGGGCGCCCGCGCCTTCATAGCGTCACAGCCCACCAGAATGGGCGTGGCTTAGCGTATAACACTAGGGGCTGTAGGCTGACTTCCCTGATTTTCGTCTCTTCAGCGAGCTCTTCGCATCGCTGGATCTGAGAGAAGCCACCGCCGCCGTCGAACAGCGGACAGCCAGCTTAGGAGAGCGCTGAGGAAGCCGGCCGTCTTCGCCACCTTCAGCCATCCGTGCGAGCTACGCTATCCGGCGACGTATCCTTTACCTTGCTAAAACCTATTCTAAAACCTATTCTAAAAGAGCAGCGAGTGTCTTTTTTAAGACGCCTCGCACTTCCGGCTGTGACCCTGCGGGCTCGACTCGAAGCCTTCAACACCCCCCGCCTCTCCTCACCGACACGCAGCTGCCGCCCATGAGCCTCACTGCCGTCGCATCTGAGAATGAGGCCGAGGGACACGTACGAGCACGCGGCTAGCTCTCTTTACGTTACAAGAGAGCTACCCCGCCCTCGTGTCCCCGTTCGCGCGTCATGCAGAGCCCTCTCGAGCTCTCTGCATGACCCGGACGGGCATCATCAGTGTTACATGTAGGTCCCGTGCCCACTACTCGTGCGCGCGCCCTCGTACAAACACTGTTGCAGTTCTGCTCGACCACCGAGCACGCGGCTAGCTCTCTTTATGTTACAAGAGAGCTACCCCGCCCTCGCGTCCCCGTTCGCGCACCATGCAGAGCCCTCTCGAGCTCTCTGCATGACCCGGACGGGCTTGCGCGCTGCCGTCGAAATGTCTCGCCATGTCAGTCCCCTTAGCTAAGGCTACTGCAGTGGTGTATTTGGCAGCCAACGAGCCGGTAATGCAACCCGCTCGCCTGCACACATCCGTGTTCTTGCGGCGACCCGGAGAAATCTCAAGTGAGTATAATGTCAGATTAAGAATGTAAGTTTCGTGCCCGCTCACGAGTGCTCACGCTTACTAACAAGATTTAGATCCAAGATGGCCGCGTGAGCGTGTTTGGTGTATTGATGCTCTTAAACTTCAGAACAATTCTTTGTTAAACCTGTGATTTATTGGTTAAAACTGATCTTTTCGGGATTCTAAAGTTAATACCTTCCCTCTGTGGCGTGAAGTGAAAGGATGGGGGATCAAGATAAACAAGGGCGAACCTCAAAAAATAGCAATAAAAATGACATTGAGTGTTGCAGCAGCGCGGCGGTGATGAAAGAACTGAAAGCAATTAACGCAAGACTGGACCGCATACAAATTGATATGGGAAAGCAAGTCAATGCGAGAATTGATAAGTTGTGTGAGTCGATGGAGAAAATGATGGCTGAAAGTCAACACGCTGTGCTGAAAGAGATAGAGAAGGCCTCTAAAGACATGAAAACAAATTTGGACATTGAGGTGGGAATTCTGTGTGCACGAATGGAAAAAATTGAGCAGAAAATGGCTGAGAAAGAGGCGAAGAAGAATAGTTTTGATCCAGATGTCTCGCTGATCGTCGTGGGGCTTCCTCATTTAGAGGGAGAGGATTTAATGGCTAAAGTGAAAGACCTGTTGCACGTCGGCATTGGATGCGATACTGCGCTCTGCCCCGTCGCGGTGGAGCGGGTGCAGGCGCGCGGAAATCGACCGGGACCTGTTAAAGTGGAGCTGAGCTCGGTTCGAGAAAAAGTGGCCGTGTTACGCAGAAAATCGGAGTTGAAAGATAACGACGGCTTCAAGGATGTATACGTCTCTTCAGTGAAAACTCATGCCGAACGGATGATGGAATTTAACTTTAGAACTTTGATCCGTGAAACTGCGGTTGGGAGGGATTTCTATTTGGCAGCCAACGGACGCATGATGAAGCAGACGCGGGTGCCTCGCCGTGCAACGAGAGAGGGATCGACTGCTGTTAGTGGAGATGCTTGAGAGGGGCTTGCCCAGCCCGTCAGGTTTGTGAATGAACAGTTTTTGTTAGTCCACTGGAATGTTAATGGGTGGACGCGGTCAAACTGTGAACTCCGGAGACTGTTACTTAAATCTTTAGAGCCTGACTTTATTTCTCTGAATGAAACTCACTTATGTAATGACATTTTGGATTTTGATGGATTCACCTGGTTTGGACACAATCGTATTGCTCATAAGAGGGCTGTTAAAGCCTCGGGTGGAGTGGGATTTTTGGTTAAAAATGCTGTGTTGGAGCAGTATTTAGTTTGCATTGTTGATAAAACAGTTGATGGGATATTTTGTTTATGTTTTGAGCATAGAGAATCGCAATATTCTTTCATTTTAATTTCATGTTACCTGTCTCCAGAATCATCTGTCTGGGGCAGGAATGCAGATCTTTATTTCAACCATCTATTGGCATTGATATATACTGTTACCGACAAGGTGGACTCAATCTATATATGTGGTGATGTTAATAGCCGGATCGGGGCGCTTAAGGACTATGTGGAAGGAGATGATCTTCCTCCTCGATTAGCTCTGGATGCCAATGTAAATAAGCATGGTCATACCTTTCTTGAGTTTTTGAAGGATTCTAAATGCTGTATACTTAATGGGAGGCTGAATCCGGAAAATGATAACTTTACTTCCATCTCTGTAAGGGGCAAAGCTGTTGTGGATTATATTGTAACGCCTCATGTTAATTTGAATACATGTCTTGGATTTAATGTTTATCTACCTTCACAACTTTTTGACAGGGTTGGTCCAGGAAGTCTTGATCTGATTGATGATCATAGCAGAATCCCTGACCATTCAGTTCTTTGTTTACGTTTTCAAGCGGGGGAGGTGGTCAATATTCAGAGTAAGGCTGACTGTCCACAATATGCAAGACGAGACAGGAATTACCCTGTTGATTTCCTGTCTTCAAATATGTGTTGTAGGGCCCTAATGGAGGTAATAGGCCAATTACAGAGTGTACATAAAAATCAAGAAAATATGGACCAATGTTATTCTAATCTTTGTAATTTTTTACATGCTGAGATGGACAAATATTGTCCTGTAAAGAATATGGGTGCTACAAAGAAATATTACAGAGTTAAACAACCTTACTGGAATAATGAATTAAATGAATTATGGTCGAAGTTACGATCGGCAGAAAGATTATTTCTTAAGGGTAATCCTGGGAAATTTGGGGAGAGGAGGGCTTTGCATAGTGAATTTGTACAGTGCCAGACTAGCTTTGATAGAAAGCTTAGGTTTTGTAAAAGAAGGTTTAAAAGAGGCCAGGCCCTCAAATTAGAACAGTTACAAACTGGTAACCCTCAGCAATTCTGGAGGGAATTACTTAAGTTAGGTCCAAAAAAGAAAACATTAATTCCTATGGAGGTTTTATTTGAAACTGGCGAATCTTCTTTTGAATGTGGACAAATATTAAAAAAGTGGGAAAAGGATTATCGTGAATTATATTCCTATAGTAGTTTCTCTTTATTTGATGATCATTTCTTAGAAGAAACTTGTAAAGTAAAATTGGAGTTGGAAACCGGGATGAACACAATATACTATCAAAATGATATACTGAACAGTGATATTACGTTAGAGGAAGTACTTAAAGTACTAGATAGAGCCAAGGTAAATAAAGCTGTGGGCATTGAAGATCTCCCTAACGAGGTACTTAGGAACCCTAGCTTGTGTAATGTTCTACATTGTTTATGTCGTATATGTTTTCAGAATGGTATTATACCATCTGTGTGGAATCGATCAATTATCAAACCTATCCCGAAATCCATAAAAGATGATCATAGGGTCCCGCTGAATTATAGAGGGATTAGTTTGATTAGTACAGTCTATAAAATTTACTCAGGAGTCCTTAACAACAGACTTAATGCTTTTTTGGAGGCTTATGGGGGATTAGTAGATGAACAGAATGGTTTTAGGAAAAACAGGTCCTGTATTGATCATATTTATGTGCTATCCTCGGTGGTGAGAGCGCGTTTGGATAGAGGTAAAAGTACTTTTGCCTGCTTTGTTGATTTCAAAAAGGCGTTTGATTGTGTTAATCGAGACCTTTTACTGTTTAAATTACTTTCATTTGGTATTAATGGGGAATTTTATAATGCCATAAAACTCCTTTACAGAGACCCCATTGCTTGTGTACAGATAAATAATTTGAGAACAGACTGGTTTCCGACACCTTTTGGGGTGAAGCAGGGTGACTTACTTTCCCCTTCCCTGTTTGCTTTCTACATAAATGATTTAGCCCAAGAAATTAAGCAGGGAAATCTGGGTGTACAAATTGAGGACATGAATCTAAGTATTCTGCTTTACGCAGATGACATTGTTTTGATAGCTGAAAATGAAGTAAGTTTACAAAATATGTTGAATATTATGAGTTCCTGGTGTAGGAAATGGCGTCTTACTATTAATTATGAAAAAACACAAGTTGTTCAATTTAGGAAAAAAAGTGAATTACAGAGTACTTATATATTTCAGTTTGGGCCTGTGTCCTTAAAATATACCAGTCATTATAAATACCTTGGTTTTGTTTTTGATGAAAATATGAAGTTTACAGAGGGAAGAAAAATACTAGCAGAGTCTGCTGGAAGGGCATTGGGTTCTGTGTTGAGTAAAATGAAACTATGTACAGATCTTGGTTTTTTGACATTTACACAACTATATAAATCTTTGGTTGACTCAGTTTTGTTTTATGCTGCAGGAGTTTGGGGATTTGAAGAGGTTTATGATTGTAATTCTGTTCAAAATCGTGCTTTGAGATGTTTTCTTGGGGTACATAAATATGCAGCGAAGGTAGCTGTGAATGGAGATGCAGGATGGGATCCATGTATTGTAAAACAAAGGTGTGAAATGGTGCGATTGTGGAACCGTCTTGTTAGTCTGCCAGAGGAAAGGCTAACGAAGAAAATTTTTAACTGGGACAGAGCAAATCATCACCCCTGGTGTGGAGAAGTTTTGTCAATATTTTCTGTGTCTGACTTGCATATAAGGTACTACAATAAGCTTCAATGTAATATAAAGGATGTCAGACAAAGACTGTTAAGTAAATATGAAAATCACTGGAAACAAGATATATGGAAGAAGCCAAAACGTCTCGGTTACGTATGTAACCCTCGTTCCCTGAGTAGGGAACGGAGACGTTACGTCGGATGACGACGAATGGGGTTTCGCTTAGAACACCTATCGACTTCGAGTATTACAAAACGAGCCAATGGCAAAGAAATGCCATGGGTCTGCGGAATTTGCATAGCGTATCTCCGCCTTACCTCGTGGGTATAAAAGGAGGACGCCGGCAACAGGCAGATATGTTTCTTCGCTGAGGAGCCAAGACTGAGCTCAGGCGATCCCCGCGGTACAGCGGAAAGTGGCAGGCAGACGTAACGTCTCCGTTCCCTACTCAGGGAACGAGGGTTACATACGTAACCGAGACGTTCCCTTTCGTTGTCA
This sequence comes from Siphateles boraxobius, assembly GCF_051911475.1. NCBI lineage: Eukaryota > Metazoa > Chordata > Actinopteri > Cypriniformes > Leuciscidae > Siphateles > Siphateles boraxobius. The sequence continues at coordinate 2,484,590 of NW_027508811.1, forward strand.
CTCCGAGTTACGTCGGATGACGACGAATGGGGTTACCAGTCTAATCACGCCACCTTCTCAGCTGTCTTCCAGTGCCCTGCGTAAATCTGAGATCCCTGTCGTGAGACTGGCACGGACGAAGGACTCCTATTTAGCACAGGAATACCAAGGTACACTGGGGGCATATCCCAAAGTTTAGGGGAAATATGCAATTACTGCCAACCCAGAGGGGGGGGACTTAGAGAATACACATATGACCCGAAGGAGACATATGGAGAACACTGGGGTGTCCAGCCGCAGGTGGAATATTTCAACCCCAGGGGTGGCAAGGTGGCTTGCCAAGGGAAAGACACACGCTCAGAGAGGCTTACAGTGGAAATACACATGTGGGGGTCGCTCAGAGGAGGGACCATGCACACGGGAGGCACCTAGCCGACGCACAGGCAATAGACACTGGCGCCAACGTCAAGAGTGCTGGAGGAACTCAGGGCTTTTTGGGGAAGCTCACCTGAGGAGAATATCGCACGTATCCAGTCCGTGGAGTGGAATGGCGAGCAAGCGAAGACACCTGAGCGGGTCCAGTACTAGCTGGTTGAAGCGAGTACATGAGAGGACACTGGCTCCACTCGGAGATTGTAGAATCTGGCGAATGTGTTAGGTGTCGCCCAGCCTGCAGCTCTGCAGATGTCTGTTAGCGAGGCGCCATGCGCTAGAGCCCAAGAGGATGCCACACTCCGGGTGGAGTGGGCGGTCACACCAAGGGGGCACGGTCGACCTTGCTGCTGGTATGCCAAGGCAATGGCGTCCACTATCCAGTGAGACAGCCTTTGCTTGGAGAGAGCCTTTCCCTTCAGCTTCCCACCATAACAGACAAAGAGCTGGTCTGAAGTCCTGAAACACTGCGTCCTGTCTACATAGGCGCGGAGGGCGCGTACTGGACAGAGCAGTGCCAAGGCTGGGTCTGCCTCCTCCGGGGGCAGCGCTTGCAGGTTCACCACCTGGTCCCGGAAGGGAGTGGTAGGAACCTTGGGCACATATCCAGGCCGGGGTCTCAGGATCACGTGAGAGTAAGCCGGCCCAAATTCCAGGCACGCTTCGTCAACGGAGAATGCATGCAAGTCCCCCACCCTCTTGATGGAGGCCAATGCAACCAGGAGCGCTGTCTTCATAGACAGGAACTTAAGCTCCACTGATTGCAAAGGCTCAAAGGGAGCACTCCGCAGGGCAGTTAGAACCACTGAGAGGTCCCAAGAGGGAACGAGAGGAGGACGAGGAGGATTCAGTCTCCTCGCTCCTCTCAGGAACCTGATGATCAGGTCGTGCCTTCCAACAGACTTACCTTCGACTGGGTCATGGTGTGCGGCAATAGCGGCAACATAGACTTTCAGGGTGGAGGGAGACAGCCTTCGCTCCAGCCTATCTTGAAGGAAGGAAAGCACGACACTAATCGAACATCTCCGGGGGTCTTCTTGAAGAGAAGAGCACCAGTTGACGAAGAGGTTCCACTTCAACGCGTAGACGTGTCTCGTGGACGACGCTCTAGCGGAAGTGATGGTAGCCGCCACCGTAGGTGGAAGGGTACTCAAACCTGCTTCGTCCCGTCCAGGAGCCACACGTGGAGGTTCCAAAGATCGGGACGAGGGTGCCATAGGGTGCCCCGTCCCTGAGAAAGGAGGTCCTTCCTCAGGGGAATCGGCCAGGGAGGTGCTGTCGCGAGGAGTACTAGTTCGGAGAACCAGGTCCGGGCGGGCCAGTATGGCGCGACCAGAATGACCTGCTCCTCGTCCTCCCTGACCTTGCGCAGGGTCTGCGCAAGAAGGCTCACTGGGGGAAACGCATATTTGCGGCCCCGCGGCCAGCTGTGCGCCAGTGCATCCGTGCCGAGCGTGCCCTCGGTCAGGGAATAGTACAGGGCGCAATGGGTCGAGTCGTGAGAGGCAAACAGATCTATCTGTGCGTCCCCGAACTGGTCCCAAATCAGCTGAACCGACTGGGGATGGAGTCGCCAATCTCCCGGGAGGGGCTGAAGCCGTGCGCTGCACAGTTCAGGGCTCCGGGGATGTAAATGGCATGAAGCGACCTCAGATGCTTCTGACTCCATATGAGGAGGTGGCGGGCGAGTTGCGACATACGGCGGGAGCGTAGACCACCTTGATGGTTGATGTACGCTACAGTGGCGGTATTGTCTGAGCGGACTAGTACGTGTTGGTTCTTGAGCACGGCCCGGAAGCGGCGCAAAGCAAGACGTACGGCCAGCAACTCGAGGCAATTGACATGCCAGAGGCGACGGGGTCCTGTCCAGGAGCCCGCGGCAGCACGTCCATTGCACATGGCACCCCAGCCCGTGGAGGAGGCATCTGTCGTTACAACAACATGCCGCGAAGCTCGTTCCAGGGGCACTCCGGCCCGTAGAAAACTGAGGTTCGACCACGGGGTGAAGGTCTGACGGCAGGTCGGAGTAACTGTTACTCGGAGGGTGCCGTGTTGCCATGCCCACCTCGGGACTCGGTCGCGAAGCCAAAGCTGAAGCGGTCTCATATGAAGCAATCCGAGCGGCGTTGCCGCGGCTGCAGAAGCCATATGCCCAGGAGCCTCTGAAAAAGTTTCAGTGGAACCGCACTCTTGCCCTCGAACTGTCTCAGGCAAGTCAGCAGTGACTGCGCGCGCGCTAGCTCGTAAGCTGCGCGGACATGGCGACCGAGTCGATATCCATACCGAGAAAAGAGATCCTCTGCACGGGGCAAAGTTTGCTCTTCTCCCAGTTGACCCGAAGGCCCAGACGAGCTAGGTGCCGAAGCACTAGGTCCCTGTGTTCGCAACCTGAACTCGAGAGTGAGCTATGACCAGCCAGTCGTCGATATAACTCAGGATGCGAACCCCGTGTTCCCGAAGGGGAACAAGGGCAGCCTCGACGACCTTCGTGAAGATGCGAGGAGACAGGGCTAGCCCGAAAGGGAAAACCGCGTACTGGATGCCTGCCCCTGAAAGAAAACCGAAGGAACGGTCTGTGTCAAGGAGAATAGAGACATGAAGTAGGCGTCCTTCAGGTCGATCGCTGCAAACCAATCCTAGGCCGTATGCATTCGAAAACGCGTTTGAGCATCTTGAACGGCATCCTGTGAAGGGAGCGGTTCAGCACGCGCAAGTCCAGGACTGGCCGTAACCCACCGGTTTTATTGGGGACAATGAAGTAGGGGCTGAGAAGCCGGCTGACCTCATCTCGGCTGGAGGGACAGTCTCGATTGCGCCCTTCGCCAGCAGGGTGGCAATCTCTGCTCTCCTGATGGGGGCATAGCCACCGACAAAAGTGGAGCGGACTCCCCAAGTGGGGAGGAGACCGTGCGAACTGAATCGCATAGCCGAGCCTGATGGTCCGCGCGACCCAGCGGGACAGACGGGGAAGCTCTAACCAGGCTCCCAGGAACTGAACCAGCGGGATCATGCGACCACAGGCGTCCCCCCGGAGGGGCAGCGAAGCGGAGTAACTGGCCCAGACGTGGACGGCATAGCGGCCCGATGTGGGGGCACAGTTAGCAACCGCGCCCTGGCAGAGGGGCCAGGGGAGGACCAGGCTGGTCGTCCCGCGGGGGCCTGCTCTGCCAGGGGTCTGGCGACAGAGGGGGACAGGGGCGAAGCGGTCCGTGGACGGCACACCATGTCAACCACCTCTGGGACAGAGGGGGACGAGGAGAGCACGGCTTGTGGGCGGCGCTCTGTGACGTCCGAGAACTCTGTGCTCAGAGACGGGAGAATCAGCTCTTTGGAGAATAAGGATTCTTCCCCGGCCCTCCCCGGGGAAAGGAGTGGTCCTGCTACCAACTCCTGGAAAGAACTGAGTCCCATCTCTGAGGAGCCCAACTCAAGAGCGCCGCTTAACCCGGCGTGTAGCGGGGTGCGGGGCTGGAGAGGACTGTGGCGTCCGACCGCGGCCTCCAGAGCCGACCCGGGTGAACGGGCGGGGTGGGAGCCGCGGGGGGGCGCCCTCGGCAGTGGGCAGACCGAGGGATCTGAGCGGACGGCGGGGCCGTCGGGACAGAATCAACCTCAGCCTGCTTCATCACCGAGGTGCCCGTCTCACGAGCGCCGCTTAACCCGGCGTGTAGCGGGGGGCGGGGCTGGAGAGGGCTGTGGCGTCCTTCGGCGGTGGGCAGACGAGGGATCTGAGCGGACGGCGGGGCCGTCGGGACAGAATCAACCTCACTCTGCTCATGGGCGGCTGAGAGCTGTTGGGCAAGCCCTCAACCGCACCGCCGAAGAGGCCGACCTGGGATATGGGAATGTCGGACAGACGGGTCCGCGCGACATCCAGCACATCAGACAGGTTCAGCCACAGACTGGTGAGCATCACCTGACCCAGGGAGCGTACGGCCACTTTCGTCGCTCAGAGAGCAAGGTCAGTGGCGGCGCGCAGCTCAGTGAAGAGCCCTGGGTCAGTCCCGCCCTCGTGCAGGTCCATGAGCATCTGGGTCAGGTGGACCAGCAGAATGACCATGGCATGCAGTGAGGCGGCTGCCAGTCCCGTGGCGCTATAGGATCTCGCCACAAGCGTAGACGAAAAACTACAGGCCACGGGCGGGTGCTTAGGATTGCGCCGAGAAGAAGCACTCTGAGGACACATAGCATCGCAACAGAGCGTTCAGCCGGGGGAACCCCAGTGTACCCAAGGGCAGCGGCCCCATCGAGGGGAGGAAAGGCGGATGAGATCAGCGAGCGGTCCTAAGAAGACAAGGGGGTCTTCTAGGACTTCGAGATCTCATCATGCACGTCCGGGAAGAGAGGTATTGGGGTTTGCCACGGACGAGGGTCGGCGGCCTTACCCAAAACCAATCGTCCCAGGAAAGCATGGCCGTCATCTCCGGATCAGACTCAGGCACAGCCGTATGCACACCGGAAGGTGGCAGCTGTGACGAGCCCTCACTTCCAGAAGACTCAAGCCCACCTAGTGATGCTGCAACAGACATGGCATCTTCCTCTGTAGCTTCAACTGAAACACGCGGGCCACCAGAGGGTAGACTCGCGGGAATCAGCAGTTCACTAGCGGGCACCGTCATCGAAGAGGGGGGCTGGGGTCACGGACACATAGTCGGCGCCTTGTTCCAGACCGTAACCCTCAGGTCACCCTGGCCACCAGCCGAAGATCGGGGGGTGGATGAGGGGACTCTCACTCTTGCGAGTTCACCGAGTCTCGACCTATTTATGACGCGATGATCACGTTCCCTTGCGAGAACATGAGTCACCCACGAGCGCTGTTCAAGCATGATCAAACACACTAGACAGCGCTCGTGCCCATCAGAGTCCGATACCAGTCCGCTGCAACCAGAAATGCACGGGCGAGCCGTCTTTAAAAAGACGTGCCGCGTGCGAGCTCTTTTATGAGAGGAGAGAAAAAACTCCGCGATGTTGAAGCGCACAGGGAGACACACACACACTGGCAGATTACTGCACAGATCAGCAGGCACTGTGAGCTCGCTGCAGATCGCCGTCACACCAACACCGGAGAGAGAAGCTCGTCTCGTAGAGCGAAGTCAGAGATGACTGTGGAGTGAAGAAATGCTCTTGGCTCCGAAGCGAAAACATATCTGCCTGTTGCCGGCGTCCTCCTTTTATACCCACGAGGTAAGGCGGAGATACGCTATGCAAATTCCGCAGACCCATGGCATTTCTTTGCCATTGGCTCGTTTTGTAATACTCGAAGTCGATAGGTGTTCTAAGCGAAACCCCATTCGTCGTCATCCGACGTAACTCGGAGTGACAACGAAAGGGAACTCAGAAATTATGTTCAGTTTAAGAATGATTTTGTAACAGAACCTTATATTTTCCTTAATTTAAAGAGAAGGCAGAGGTCTCTCTGTGCGCAGTTGAGAACTAGTACCTTACCTCTGGCAGTGGAAGTGGGTCGATTTAAGGGTATACCTGAACATTTACGTTTATGTGAATTCTGTGATCTCAAGGTTGTGGAAGATGAATTTCACTTTGTTTTTTATTGCCCTTTATACTATGATTTAAGGAACTATCTTTTTGAATTAGTTCAGTTAAAAAATCCTGATATATTTTGGAAATATGAAGGGGAGATTTTGTGCTGGCTGTTTGATAATCATGTTTTTGCTTTGGCAAAATTTATAGAAAAAGCCTGGTGTTTACGGCAAAGTATTCTGTATCCTGTATGATATCCCGTATGTCATCTCTATTTGTATGTGTATTTATCTTTGTGGTTTAGTTATACTATGTTGGAGATTTTGTCTTATATCACGTGGCTATTTTGGTGATATGTGTGAAGCTGTTGTGTCTAATAAGCCCATGAGGGCTGGGCACCATAAAAGGTGTTTGACACTCAAATAAACAATAACTAACTAACTACTAACAGACACATCGCCTCTGAAAAGACGTGCGTGTTTAAGTTTATTCCCTGTCAGTCCCCTTCAAACAGGCTACTGCAGTGGTTCAATTAGCAGCCAACGAGCCGGTTTGTTGACCCTCTCGCCTGCACACAAACGCCGTTTTCACGGCGACCCAGAAAAATCTCAAAAAGAGTATTTAATGTCTGGTCCGGCTCATGCCGTCGGTGTTGTAAGTGTAATGAAAGTGCCCACGCCCCAGTGTTCACCACTACACATAAGCACTCCGAACCTCGCAGAGCACACTCTCATGAAGCGCAGAAAAGCCGCTCGAGTGTTAAATGTAAGAAATGTGTCCACAAGTCTGTGCCCACTATCTGCCCGCTCTGTTACACGATCAAGAAAGCAGGTTATGAATGTAAGTCTCGTGCCCGCCAGAGTGCGTTCACGCTTGCTAACACAGACCTCCCCCCGGGCTCCGCCGGCGCGTTTAAGTGTTATCACAAAACGCAAGGCATTAATAAAACGCTCCCCATCCATTATGATCGGGGCGTCGAATACACTTGTAAGTCTAGTGCCCGCGCTCACGCTTACAGGAAGCTTTTCCGCCCGGAGCGCTGCCCGCGCGTCAAAGAGTGAAAAAAGAATGTTCCCCATCCCTTATGATTGGGGCATCTCACATAAATCAGCCGGTCTCGGCTTTCAGCGAGCAGCCATTGCCCAGAACCGAGAGCGCGCGTGCCGCGCTTTCGGCTCCGGGTCAGTTTCACAAAAGAAAGCAGGTTATGGATATGTAAGTCTCGTGCCCGCCAGAGTGCGTTCACGCTTGCTAACACAAACCTCCCCCCGGGCTCGGTCCGCGCGTTTTAAGTGTTATCACAAAACGCAGGGCATTAATAAAACGCTCCCCTTCCATTATGATCGGGGCGTCAAATACACTTGTAAGTCTCGTGCCCGCGCACACGCGCTCACGCTTACAGGAAGCTTTTCAGCCCGGAGCGCTGCTCGCGCGTCAAAAAGTAAAAAAATAAGAAAAAAAAGAATGTTCCCCATCTCTTATGATTGGGACATCTCATATAAATCAGCCGGTCTCGGCTTTCAGCGAGCAGCCATTGCCCAGAACCGAGAGCGCGCGCGCCGCGCTTTCGGCTCCGGGTCAGTTTCACAAAAGAAAGCAGGTTATGAATGTAAGTCCCGTGCCCGCCTGAGAGCGTTCACGCTTGCTAACACTAACCTCCCCCCGGGCTCCGCCCGCGCGTTTAAGTGTTATCACAAAACGCAGGGCATTAATAAAACGCTCCCCATCCATTATGATCGGGGCATCAAATACACTTGTAAGTCTCGTGCCCGCGCACACGCGCTCACGCTTACAGGAAGCTTTCCCGCCCGGAGCGCTGCTCGCGCGTCAAAAAATTACAAAAGACTGTTCCCCATCCCTTATGATTGGGACATCTCACATAAATCAGCCGGTTTCGGCTTTTCAGCGAGCAGCCATTGCCCGGAACCGAGAGCGCGCGCACCGCGCTTTCGGCTCCGGTTCAGTTTCACAAGCCCGCAAATGGCGGCGGTCTGAACCCGGAGGCCATTCGCCCCCTAGCGGCTCACATAGCTGCGTGGGAAACTATCCCAGGGATTTCAGAATGGGTGTTGAGCACAATAAAGCAGGGCTATACACTTCAATTCATTCGCCGTCCCCCGCGCTTTCAAGCCCGGACCGCGACGATAGTGTATGCGAAAGTAGCACACCTACTTCACGCAGAAATAGCAAAGCTGCTGTGCAAAGGGGCTATAGAAAAGGTACCGCCTTCTCTGAGCGAGTCAGTCTTTTACAGCCGATATTTTCTCGTACCCAAGATGGACGGAGCCTTCAGACCTATCCTAGATCTGAGACATTTGAACTAAGTGCTTGCGAAAAGACCGTTCAAAATGCTTACGACCAGGAAAATCCTCGCGCACGTTCGCCCGAGGGACTGGTTTATTTCTCTAGATCTGAAGGATGCCTATTTTCAGATTCAGATAGTACCCCGTCACAGGCAATTTTTGAGATTCGCCTTCGACGGTCAGGTATATCATTACACCGTCCTGCCGTTCGGCCTGTCCCTGGCACCCTGTACATTTACAAAGTGCATGGACGCGGCGCTCGCCCCCCTGAGAAGTCAGGGGCTGCGAATAATGAACTATCTGGACGATGGGCTGATATTGGCACAGTCAGAGACAGAACTGCTATCTCACAGAACAGTGCTTCTCAGTCATCTGGAAAGCTTGAGTCTCACGGTCAACTGGTCCAAGAGCTCATTACTGCCCAGCCAGTCAATTTCCTTTTTAGGAATAGCACTGGACTCGGTGACCATGACGGCTCGTTTATCGACACAGGGCGCGCGCCGTGTTCGCCACCTAGCCGCATCCAGAAGGGCGGCTTTCTCCCTTCGAAAACATTTCAAAGGATGTTGGGCTGTATGGCATCAGCTGCAGCGGTGCTCCAGCTGGGCCTACTGCGCATGCGCCCGCTCCAACGCTGGTTGAATGCTCGCGTGTCCCGCCGGGTGTCTGGCGGCCAGAAAATCAGAGTGACTCAGGCCTGCATAGCAGCTCTGCAGCCCTGGTTAGTGGCCGACTGGTACCAGCAGGGAGTAATGATGGGAACCATCTCTTATCGTAAAGTCATCTCGACAGACGCGTCCAACTCGGGTTGGGGCGCACTGTTCGAGGGCAGACCGGCCTTTGGCCAGTGGTCAGACCAGGAGAAGGGTTTTCACATAAACTGTCTGGAAATGATAGCGGTCGAGAACGCGCTGAAGTGCTTCCTCCCGTTCATACAGGACCAGCATGTTCTTGTCCGCTCTGACAACATGTCTGTGGTATCCTATGTAAACCGTCAGGGCGGTGTCAGATCCAGAAATCTCTGCAATCTGAAGGAACGCCTCCTTATTTGGTCTCAGATGCACCTGCGCTCGCTGAGGGCGGCGCATGTGCCTGGCCATTTGAACGACGGCCCAGACAAACTGTCCAGGGACAATGTTCCCCCAGGGGAATGGTCCCTGCACCCCAAACGGTCCAGAAACTGTGGCGCCTATTCGGCAGAGCGGAAGTCGACCTATTTGCGTCAAAAGACAACGCTCAATGGCCGACGGTCTGTTCGAAGGACGAGGACGCGCTGGCCCAGGTTTGGCCCAGCCTCCCGCTATATGCTTTCCCTTCGGTCTCTCTGTTGCCACAGGTGATCAAGAGAATCAGGGAAACGCGCCACTCTGTGCTCCTCATAGCCCCGCGTTGGGAGAATCAGATTTGGTTCCCGGAACTAGCAGGGCTGTCACATACAGCTCCGTGGCCGAATCCGGTGAGGGCAGATCTCCTCTCTCAGGCTCGCGGCACGATCTGGCATCCCAATCCAGAGCGCTGGTCTCTGCATGCATGGCTGATCAACGGGTACTCGTTGCCCTGCCAGAAGGAGTGATGAACACGATCACGCAGTCTAGAGCCCCTTCCACGAGAATGCTCTACGCGTCTAAATGGTCGGTTTTCTCTGGATGGTGCACCGACAGAGGTCTGGACCCGCGGACATGCGGGGTGGCGCATCTGCTCACCTTCCTACAAGAGCTGTTGGATAAGGGAAGGTCCCCATCCACGCTCAATGTATACGTGGCGGCCGTGGCAGCGTTCGCAGAATCGACGCACGGCCAGTCATTGGGAAGACACGAGTTGGCCATCCGCTTCCTTAGAGGAGCTGGAAGGATGAATCCGCCGCGCCCCCCGTCGGTTCCCATGTGGGATATTTCATTGGTCCTCGAGGCCCTGAAAGCTTTTCCATTTGAACCACTAGACACCGTGGGGTTGAAATATCTATCACTGAAAACCATCTTTCTGACTGCACTGTCGTCAGTAAAACGTGTAGGGGACCTGCGTGTGCTGTCTGTCAGCGCGTCGTGTCTTGAGTTCGGACCGAATGACTCTAAAGTCATCCTCAGACCTAGACATGGCTATGTCCCTAAAGTGATGGGCACTCCATTCAGAGCGCAAGTTATTTCGTTGTCAGCTCTCCCAGCATCTAACAGCGAAGGTGATGTGAATCTCCTCTGCCCTGTCAGAGCGCTGAGGTTTTACATTACGCGCTCCGCTTCCTTCAGGCGTTCGGAACAGCTTTTTGTTTCGTTTGGTGGGCGCACCAAGGGTCTCGCCTCCTCGAAACAGAGCCTGTCCAGATGGATAGTAGACGCTATAGCGGCCGCTTACGCGTCAAAAGGTCTGCAATGCCCTCTGGGCATCAGGGCTCATTCCACGAGAGGCGTGGCCTCTTCGTGGGCATGGTCCAGTGGAATTTCTATCCATAAAATATGTGTAGCGGCGGGCTGGAGCTCCCCGTCTACCTTTGTCAGGTTTTATAACCTAGAAGTTCCTGCCTTGCAGGCTTAACTGTTGTCAGTCTGAAGGACAGGTGTATTCTGCCCAGATCTCCTGCTCAGATCACTCTCACATGACTCAGCTCTCCTGGTTGAGCTGCACTAAGTAGGGTATGTGCCATGTGCCTATACAGACCGGCGCGCTGCTCTGTATTCCCTATGTGTGCTTATGTACAAGTGATGGCCCGCGTGGCTGGCCACCTTATTTTTTCCACTTATGTGGTTCCCCTGAAAGCTCGGGGTCTCATGTGGATGCTTGGCGCGCACGGCGTTGACAAAGTGTTCCCGTAGCGTAAGCTAAACTTACGCAATACGAGAGAACCTCTCGTAAGAGAACGATACTCGGTTACTAACGTGACCTCGGTAACGTAACCTCGGTACTAACGTAACCCTCGGCCGTGCTCGCGCCACGAGCGACTTCGCTTCAGTCGACGAAAACCAGGGAAGTCAGCCTACAGCCCCTAGTGTTATACGCTAAGCCACGCCCATTCTGGCGGGCTGTGACGCTATGAAGGCGCGGGCGCCCTTCATGGGCGTGACGTCACGCCGGGCTCACTGGTAGGCTGCAGCAGTTGCCCGCAGGGCAGCCAATGAGCACGCGAGATGGCCTGCTCTAGGTCTGCTAGCTGCTGCACTGCGTTGACAAGGAATACAAAATTAAGGATAATTTTTTGGCTTCAGTATCTCGAGAAGATGAATCTTTCCCGTAGCGTAAGCTAAACTTACGCAATACTCGTTCCCTCTCTAGAGAGAACCGAGGTTACGTTAGTAACCGAGTACCGTTTTATATTCAGAATATTATACTCAGAATGTTTTTCATCTAACTTTATGATTGGGCAGCTAGTTTAAATCATTTTAGTCCAAAAGAAATCAGGAGGATTTGGTTGTCATGTGCTATATAAGTTTTTGCATGTCTATTCATGTTTACATGCTCGTTACAGTTACATGACAGCGCATTAGAGTATACATTACAGTTGGTTCAGTCTCTCTGGAAATCAAATACATTATGCATCTCTTAGGGCAGGTTCACACAGAACACATTTTTGCTGTTAAAAACAAGAGACTCAGGCCTAGAGATGCATTGTTGAACAACTTATAACTTTTAACGCTGCCTTGTGCTGTGGGCGAGCCACTGCAAAAGACGCAGGGCATGAGATCAACAGTTATAGACGTCCTAGCGAATGTTTACATTAGAATAAAACAATGGAAAAGTAGCACAGTGGAAAGGAAAAACACTTTCTATGTGAATGGTCCCTTAGTCTATAAGCATCCCCTGATCACCCACAGTCCACTTGCCAGCTATATTAACCTTCTTCATTGTATTGAACGTATGCAAATTATTATACGTTACGGCTAATTTCTTTGGCAATTTCTGTACAACCAATTGAGTTTGCTGCTGTGTAGTTGTTTGATTTAGTTCTGTTTTTCATGTCGGTCAACCGGTCTCTTCTATTCTGAGGCCTGTTTACACCTGGTCACTTCGGATAGCAATCTGATTTGTTAAAACAATTACATTTACACACATAAATGTGTCTCCACAAAACATATATATATCTGATCTTCATTTCCCATGCTATTTGCAAATTTAATGCCAACGAAAGCAACGGATTTGAGCTGCATTTTATTTATCATCATCTAATTTCCAAATCAAAGACCGCAATAGGACAGAGAGCAGCATCAGCACTGGTAAGATGATTTAGTCTCACAAATTTTAAAGAAGATGATTGTGTGTTCAGCGCTTGTGACTTACTTTCAGTTTCATTTGCAGAAGTTTACGTGCTGGCTTGCTAAAGAGATACAAGGCAACTATTCTGCGGCGATGTGTGTTGTAGCACTGTTATATCTGGTTATAATGTCATTTAGCCTATAACACGCTCTCACGTGTTTGTTTTTTTAACATTTTGGGAGGAGTAAAATGTACTTATGTGGTTTCAACAACCTATTGCATTTGCACATGTCCGGTATAGTTTAGAATTCGTCTCAAACCACCTCCTGAAATGTTATCGAATTTAAATATGTCTCGAAAGCGTTTCGGAGCCTATATTCACACCTGGTCTTTTCATGATCAGGTAGCTATCAGATCAGAGAAAACGCATTAAGTGACCTGGTATAAACCGGCCCTGACTGAGCGATTCTTAGCCAGAATAAACTGCAATGTGGCTTTAAGGCTTTAAGTCATAAGTCAAAAGTCTGCCTACACAAAACTAATCGTCTGCCAGTGATTGATGGGTCTATAAAGTAAAAGCTGCTATCAACTGTCGACCTGTTGTGAAGATCAAAACCTACAGAAATACAAAGATGGGTATTGTTGTTTTAACTCTCAGATTAATTTGAAATTCTCACAGTTTGAACGAAGCTTTAGTTCCTTATCCTTTCCTTTCTCGTAAGTTCCTTAGTTTCTTCCTGATATAATCTTAATATAGTAAAGCACTAACATAAAACTATAAAGCTGCTATGGGAGGATTTGTATTGTGAAAAGCACTAAAAAAAATTTAATTATTTGTTTTTTATGTTTCTGATGCATCTCCATTGTTATTTATCAGGGAGCAGATTTTTACAAGCTATTTCTATGACTATGTCTTATAGTGAGGAAAATCAGCGTTTGGGATTTCACAAGGATGTGTATTTGGCCACCACCTGAAGGCCTTGGATTGCTTTCTTTCTTTGAGTGGGTTTAAGGTTTTTAGAAGTCTTTTCTTTTGCTGTCAGCCCTTTATTCCATATGTTCTTGAAAAAATTAGATGAAGAAGAAAATAAATGATTCATTTAGATTTAGAGTGAGAAATTTCTTGTATTTAAAGACCCTCATGTTGCTCCAAACCTGTATGTCTTTCTTTCCTCTGCAGAATGTAAAAGCAGATATTTTGTAAAATATCCTTTTTTCCTTCTTCTTCTTTTTTTTTTTTTTTTTGTCCACACAATGGAAATCAATGTTCACCAAAACTGTTTAGTTGTAAACATTCTTCAAAACATCTTCTATGTTGTGCAGAAGAAAGTAAGTCATTCCGGTTTGAAACATTTTTAAAGGGAGAACTATCCCTTTAAGTCAATTTTTATTTAATAATAATAATAAAACAAATGTAATTGTGTTTTTACTTTACATTTGATATGTTTAAGACAACATGCTTTCAAATAGACTTCATAAAGTTTCAAGGTTCAAGAAGTTTTCTGTCCACTAATGAGGCTCTTTTTGTGGTTGGCTCAGTGTAGAGAGGGACAGAACCGTGAAATTACTTGCCCTTCGTATTTTGTGGTGAGCGCCACACAGCCTGACTCCACAGTTCATCTTGCCATCTGGTGCCTTTATTGTGAGTTATGAGGAAATTAATAATCTGTTTATTGAACAGGCTTTCTGTGGCTTGCTGAAAGAAGATATAAAGATACTGGAGCTGCAAATGCCATCTGAGATAAAATGCAGCAGGTGTCCCAATCACCATCATACTGTATAAAGCAGCCATATCTCACATTTCTTTTTAATATTACCTTATTTGTTCACTGAGGTTCAATGATAATTTAGTCATGGTGGTAGTCATTTTTCTACTTTTTTTTTTTTTTGCTCCTGTGTCTGGAAAAACACCCTCTTTGCATGTAAAATGAGTAATGTTTTCTCATGGCTTGCTGTAGGGTGCTAGAGTTGCCACTTAAAGGGTTAGTTGACCCAAAAATGAAAATGATCTCATAATTTACTCACCCTAAAGCTATCCTAGGTGTATATAATTTTCTTTATTTAGGCAAACACAATAGGAGTTATATCAACAAATATCCTGGCTCTTCCAAGCTTTATAATGGGAGTGAATGGTACCTTATATTTTGAATCCCAAAAAAGTGCATCCATCTATCATAACAGTACATATTCACAACTTTATAAACATTATTCATAGGGCTTCCGGTAATGGCCGTACGCTAGTTCTGGTGGAAGAGTGAACTCTGACCCGACACATGTCATATTGGCGAATGCGGAAGAGCAGAGGACAGAGCAAAACAAATTAGAATTCTGAAACGATAATTTTTAAAGAGGAATGTCGGAGGAGCTTAAGTTTGTTGAGAGGCGTCTACTCTCACATGTCACACTATACGCCTACGTCACACAAACTACACTCTCTCTCAAACGCACGGACAGCCGGTAATCCGGAAGCTATAGTAATTACAGTTTGTAAAGTTATAATTATGGATATATTGTTCCATCTTTTAATAAGAGCCAAATCCTGCATGCCAGGACCACAAAACAGGCTTTTCTGAAATGTGCTGCATGAACTGTTCAGATCAGACTAAATTGTTCATGTTCAAATGTTGTTAAACATATACTGCGTTGTTTTCTAACTTTGGGATCTTACAGACGTGAGAACAGATTCAGAACTTAGAGGTTTTAAAATAGTTTAAATATTACCACAGTAAAGGATGCTAAACTGGTCCTCCCTTCTACTATTCTTAGTTCAGCTGGTGTAATCTGTCTTTATATTATTTGTTGACCAGATTTCTGAGCTGCGTCTTTGATGTGCAAATTTGGCAACCTGATATTGTTAATTTGTGGAATTTCAGAACACTTAGAATTAATATATGTTTTTTCTCTATTCTAGTGGTAGAAGTTGTATTGAAGTTTTTTTTTTTAATTCATTTTTAATTCATTTATATTAATATATCACAGTGAAGGAAAGAAACAGGATGCAGTGATGCAGCAGCGAGATGAACAGGATCACAAAAAAAACAGCAGCCAGGACACGAGCTCGGGTCGCCCGAGTTGCTGCAGCACCATATGTCACACCACTGCCTACAAGGATATAACTCTGACATTACAATATGTTTTTATGTTATATATATATATATATATACATACACACATATACACACACACACACACATATATATATATATATATATATATATATATATATATATATATAATTTTGTATCAATTTTTTTTAAATTATATGATCCTATGGATAGATGCCTTTTTCAGACAACTTTAAATAATCAAAGAAACATGTATGCAAAGTATGTGAAAAAAAAAAGAAATGTAAATACAGCTGCGAGCAGCGATTATGGGCCCTTCATCGCTGCTCACAGCTATATTATATATATATATATATACACACATATACAAATATACAAACGGTTTATCTAAACCCCCTACCCCCCTTACACACACACACACACACACACACACACACACACACACACACACACACACACACACACACACACACACACACACACACACACACACACACACACACACACACACACACACACACAGAGAGAGACACAGACACAGACACAGAGACATAGACACACAGAGTGAGAGAAAATGACCACATTCAAACCAAAATATCTGATTTCCTGCTGGTCGGAGCTAATGACTGTAAATTAGAAAGTTGTCCGGCTTGATGAGAACAATATATGTACGGAGTTTTGTTACTGTGGGTAAAACTAACCCCCCCCCCCCCCCCCCCCCCCACACACTTTTGTCAAAAGAATTTAGAAAGTGACACACTTCCTGCTGCCAGTTGGTGGCGCTATAACTTTGACTCACAATAGTCACATCCATGTGATCGGCCTCTTACCACGAACACACTCCTGAAGTTGCATCAAGATCAGTTAATGTATAAAGAAGTTATAACACTTCGTGTTTCTCTTTTCTCATCATAAATTCGTTTCCTGGCCACGGCCAAACCATTCGAGATATCAAAAATCCCCTTGCAATTTTTCATCCTCAATGTCTTGACTTCATGCACACCGAGTGTGGTGATGATCGGGTGAATTCCCTAGGAGACGTGTTTCAAATTCCTGAGCATGTGTTTCCAAACAACCCTAAATAGCCGACTTCCTGTTGGGCTGACGTAAAACTTAGAGGACGAAAGTTGTTTGGCCCGATGAGATCTATATGTGTACCGAGTTTCAGATTATTACATGCAAGCGTGTTTGATATATGGACAAGTGTTCAAACCCCATTCCAGGGGGCGCTGTCGAGCCCTCCTGCCACGCCCGGGTACCAGCTTCAGCCCGGCCCTGATGGCCGCGGGTTTTGACCCGTGTGCAAAGTTTCAAGAGTTTTTGAGCACGTTAAAGGCCCCAAAAGTGCCCAAAAGTTAGTAAAATAATAATAAATATAGCTGCGAGCAGCGATTGCGGGCCCAAGCCGGTGGCACCGCAACCCCGGTTCCTTTAGTTACCTAAAGGCACCGGGGTGGCGGTGCCTCCGGCTTTGGCCCGCAATCGCTGCTCGCAGCTATATATATATATATATATATATATATATATATAAAAAGAAGCCGGTGGCACCGCCACCCTGGTGCCTTTAGGGTTATTGTGCATGACGTGCAAAAACGTAACCCTGCTTTGATTGTCGAAAAGAAGTGTGCTGTAGAGCTTGCATCAGTTTGGGTGCATCAAGTGTGCATCGAGGGCACATATCAACCACAAAGTATGCGTGAGCAACCTTCTGAAACCTAAAATGAAAAATGAGACACCTCATCCATAGATTTAACGGACACATGAAATAAGTACACAAGACCAAGTATTCATATGAAGTGTGCCATTTGGGACAGGGCCTATGATCTTGAACCACAATAGACACATATATGAGATAATTTAAATATAGAATAATTCTTAATGTCATAGGATGTCATAGCTCAATATGTTTTTCAGCACTTAAATGTGTAAATATAGAAACCCAGTATTTATCTGGAGGTCTTTGTACAGGTTTATTAATGACCGGGACTGGCGGATTAATTCGTGAATGAAACACGGGTTTGATCTTTGACACATGGAAGGCGGGATGAATTATCCTGTACGCAGGAGGAAGTTTGAGGCGGACTGCCACCGGACTAATGATTTTGGTGACAGGGAACGGGCCGATAAATTTGGGAGCAAGTTTATTAGATACGGACCGGAGAGGAATGTTCTTAGTAGAAAGCCACACTTTTTGACCCACGATGTATACGGGAGGCTTCAACCGGTGGCGATCGGCTTTAGCCTTGGTGCGCGCCCCCACTTGGAGAAGAGTCTCACGGGCTCTTTTCCAAGTGTGGAGACACCTCTGGACGAAGGCGTGAGCGGAGGGGACCGCGACCTCGGATTCTGTACTAACAAAAACTGTTGGCTGGTAACCTAAACTACATTCAAACGGAGTAAGGCCCGTGGCTGACACTGGCAACGAATTGTGGGCGAACTCCACCATAGAGAGTTGCTGACTCCAGGATGAAGGATACCTGGAAACCAGACATCGCAACACTCTCTCCAAATCTTGGTTGGCTCTCTCGGTCTGACCATTGCTTTGGGGGTGAAAACCCGAAGAAAGACTGACAGTCGCCCCCAGTAATTTACAAAACTCTTGCCAAAATTTGGACACAAATTGGGGACCCCTGTCGGAGACCACGTCCGTCGTGAGGCCATGTAAATGAAAGACGTGATCTACGACAGTTACCGCTGTCTCCTTGGCGGAGGGTAATTTAGGCAAGGGAATAAAATGGGCCGCCTTCGAGAACCTGTCCACGACAGTCAAAACGACCGTCTTGCCCTGGGACGGCGGGAGGGCGGTAATAAAATCTAGCGCGATGTGGGACCAGGGTCTCGAAGGGACAGACAGCGGTTGGAGTAGCCCGTCTGAGGGTCGATTGGAAGTCTTACCAGTGGCACAGTCCGAGCAAGCCAAAACAAAACTGTGGATGTCACGAGCCATTAATGGGCACCAGAATCGTTGTTTGACCAAAAACCTGGTGCGATTGACCCCAGGATGACAAGCTACACTGGAGCAATGACCCCACCGGATGACGTCGGACCGATACCCCTCCGGCACAAATAACCGATTCGGTGGGCAATCGGGCGGAGGCGTTACCCCTTCTTGTCATCTGAAGGAGAGCGTTGGGAGAGAACTGCTCCTACCCCCACCTCTGACGCATCGACCTCCACCACGAACTGACGTGATGAATCAGGGGCAACGAGGATGGGAGCCGAACTGAAGCGGCTCTTGAGTTTGGTAAATGCAGCCTCAGCTGCATCAGACCACCTGAACGTCGTTCTGGGGGAGGTCAAGGCAGTCAGAGGCGAAGCTAGCTGGCTGAAGTTGCGAATAAAACGCAGATAAAAATTGGCAAACCCCAGAAACCTCTGTAGGGCCTTACGGGAATCTGGACTAGGCCAATCTATCACAGCTTTAACCTTGTCAGGATCCATACGCATTCCCTCAGATGAGACGATGTACCCTAGGAAAGGAACAGACTGTGCATGAAAAACGCATTTCTCCGCCTCGACAAAAAGCCCATTCTCTAGCAACCTCTGAAGCACTCGTCTGACGTGCTGAACGTGTTCCTGGAGAGAAGATGAAAAAATCAAAATGTCATCCAGGTAGACATAAATGAATTGGTCAACCATATCTCTCAGCACGTCATTGACGAGTGCCTGGAAGACCGCTGGGGAGTTGGACAGCCCGAAAGGCATGACCAAATATTCAAAGTGCCCCCTAGGGGTATTGAACGCGGTCTTCCATTCATCGCCCTTCCTTATGCAAACCAAATGATAAGCGTTACGTAAATCCAATGTTGTGAAAATGGATGCTCCCTGTAACCGCTCGAAGGCTGAAGACATCAACGGCAAAGGATAGGTATTCTTTACCGTGATGTTGTTCAACCCCCGGTAATCAATACACGGTCGCAGAGATCCATCCTTCTTTCCTACAAAAAAGAACCCCGCCCCCGCTGGAGATGAGGAAGGTCTAATGAATTTGGAAGCTAGAGAATCAGAAATATATTTCTCCATAGCCTCCCTCTCTTGGAACAGAAAGTGAATATAACTTGCCTTTAGGCGGAGACTGACCTGGCACTAACTCTATGGCACAGTCATAGGGACGATGAGGAGGAAGAGAAGCAGGAAACACTTCCTTCAGATCCTGGTACTCCTCGGGCACGTTAGACAAATTCACCGCCTCCTCCTGAAACACAGACACAGGAACAGACGAACACGCTGACACAAGACATGACTCATGACACACATTACTCCACATGGAAACAGAATTGTGCCCCCAATCGACTCTGGGATTGTGTTGCCGTAACCAGGGGTGACCCAGCACCACGGGTGCCAGTGGAGAGTCCATGAGTAGAAATGTAATTGTCTCAGTGTGGTTGCCAGATGTTGGGTTCAGTAGTGTGAGAAATATGGGGAAGTTGTTGTCCATTGAGAGCATTAATGGAAATGGTGTGTGTGAGCCTGGAGATGGGAAGATGAAGACGTTGAGCCAGTCCAGAGTCCAAAAAATTACCTTCCGCTCCCGAATCCACCAAAGCCTCAGTGTCGTGCGTGTGAGTCGCCCACCTTAGTCTTACCGGAAGGAGAGTAGATGATGATGGTGATGATGAGGTCTTCCCAGCGGAGATCCCACCCGATAGTAGCCTCATTGTTGCTACCGGGCTTGATCTTTTACCGGGCAGGCGAAGATGAAGTGGCCCGCTTTCCCACAGTACAAACAAAGTCCCTGGGATCTCTGCCGTTCTCTCTCCTCCCGGGAAAGCCGAGCTCTGCCCACCTGCATGGGTTCAGAATCGGAAGCTGGGCTGACCGTGTCCAGATTGTCGACGCGCAGGGTCTCCATGCCGCGAAACGGGTTCCTCTGCTGGAAACGGCCCATGCGATCCAGTCGTGCGTCAACTCTTAATGCCAGTTCGATCAGTCCATTAAGGTTAGTGGGAAGGTCCAGCATATATATCTCCCTCTGGACACGATCAGCCAACCCATGCAGGAATCGGTCCCACTGCGCCTCCTCGTTCCAACGGCACTCTGCAGCCAGGGTGCGGAACTGAATGGAATATTCCGACACCGAGCCGTTACCTTGGCGGAGATCAGCGAGTAGTCTGGCCGCCTCCCTACCCGCTACCGCCCGATCGAACACACGTCTCATCTCCTCGGAGAGTGCCAGGAACGAGGTGCAGTTCCTGGCTGAACGTCAGTGGCTGTAACGAGAAATACATCGAACACCGAGTCAAAAAGGCTCTACTGTACTCTGGTTCACCTGCATAGCCCTCAGGCGTAGGAAGACGAGGTTCACGTTGCTGGTGCGGTTCCGGTGGAATGGGTTGAACAGGCGGTGTGGGTGGCGCAGTGGGAAATCTGAGTTGTTGAAATTGCTGGGTGAGCTCGGACACCTGTGTCACGAGCGCTTGAATCGCCCGACCTGAATTGCCGATGGTCTCCTCTTGAGAATCCATCCTCGAGATGCTTCGAGCGGCGAACTCATCCCAAGTCGTGGTCTCTGCTACATCCATAATGATGGTCAGATCGTTCTGTAACGGATCACAGAGACGGATGTAAATGCAAAAGACTCTTTATTCAGGTGGTCACAGACACGAAGGTCAGACACTAAACACAGGTAGACTCTCTCCACAGGTGCAGGACAGGCGATCAGCGCGAGAAGGAAGGTGACACAGGGACCTCGGTGAGCGACTGGTGCTGGTGATAACCCGTGAAGACCCAGTGCACTGCTTGGTAATCCAGTCCAGGTGAAGAATCCAGATGAGACGGAGAACACAGGGAATCCACGATCCAACACGAAAACGAACACAGGAACACACCGGGGAAACCACAACGATCTGACAACATGAGACACCAGTTACTGAACTTATAAAGGGACAAACGGATTGAAACCAGCTGGCGCTGCTGATCAGCAGTGATCAGTGACCATGCCCACAGACACACAAACAAACACACAACAACCGCACGCGAGACGAGAGAGAGACAATGAATCCAAAAACCGTGACAAAGGGCCCCAAAAGCCCCTGAAACCTTGAAAAACAAGAATTAAAAGTATTCTCACTCAGCAGACAAATCCCCCCCCCCCCTTTCCCTCTCCCTCTCACAGAGAGAGAGAGAAAATTCTTCAAAACATCCACATTCAAACCAAAATATCTGACTTCCTGTTGGCAGTGGTGGTAAGTAACGAAGTAGAAATACTTTGTTACTTTACTTAAGTATTTTTTTCGGGGATCTGTACTTTACTTTAGTATGTTTTATTTGCATCTACTTTTACTCTTACTCCAGTACAATATTGAAGACAAAGTTTACTTTTTACTCAGTTACATTTCCTCATGCCTGCTCCAAGTATTTATTACACTGGCTTTCCAAACCAATGAAAAACTTGGTTTTATTTTGAAAAAAAGAACACGCAAGCTCTTTGCCAGCATACGCTCACATAGCAGTCAGTTCGCCAGTGTGGAAGATGACCGCAGAAACAGGTGAAGGTGCAGCTCTGCCCAGCAATGATCCTGAGATCCCTTGTATCTTGCACATCTTCTGTTTGATGAAGCTAATGTTATGGAACATGTCTATTGCAGAGCTGCCAACTCTCACTCATTCAGTGTGAGACTCACGCAATTGACACTTTCCACACGCTCTCACGACACACATCCATTTTCACACGGAGGGAAAAATCGCGAAGCAAAGAGGACACTGACACCGACAGACAAGACAGAGTAGGTTACTTTTGATATGGAACAAATTCTCAGCTCTCAGATTCTGTCAATTTTATTACGAAATTCAAACAATAAATACAGTTTTGGAGCTTTTAAATGCGACGTGACAGATAGCTAGCGCCTGCTATGGGGTGCCGTTAATCTCTTTACTACTAGTTAATTGTAAATAAACACAAATGAACAATAATAGGTAGCCTATGTTGAAAGATACAGTACAACTTACCGAAATGTATATAACTTATACATAATATCAATAAATCAGCGTTTTTCAACTGCAGATAGAGGTCAATAAATCAGCTGGAGAACAATGTCACATAACGTTACATTTACCTCAGGAAAAAAAAAAAAACATTTAATGACCATAGTATGTTAGTTGGCTAGAAAAATTAGTATTTTATAATATATGTAATATTAGTATAAATTAGTATTTTGTTAAATGTGCACTATATATTTATTATATTTTTACTTATATCATTAAAATATTATAAAGTTGTTATTATAATAAAAATCACATGTATTTTTAAGATGTAATAATACCAGCTGACAGGGCTCTCTGTAGCCTATGTTTACAGAATTAGGTGAGATTTTCTTAATTTTAAAATTAACATGCATCTACTGTACCAAATATTTATCAAAATGAATCTATTGAATCAAGATCAGAATCAAACCACAATAATTGAATTGAAATTGTAAAATTTGTATCAAAGAATGGCCTACCAGTCATTGCACCATAATATGCTGTCACTAAACTTAATGAAATTGTTTAGAATTGATGAAAGGTGCTTCATTGTCTCTTATGATTGAAAATCTAACAAATTCTTAATTGCAGTATCTAATAATTTGTTCAATTAAAACAGATCAATTGTTTTGGGAGTGATATGCAATGTTTAATTATTGATATTTACAGTTTGAATATTTACTTTTTACTTTCGGTACTTAAGTACGTTTTAAATCGGATACTTTTGTACTTTTACTCAAGTGATGCTTGAATGGAGGACTTTCTACTTTTACTGGAGTCGTTTTTTTTTATTTAGGTATATATACTTTTACTCGAGTATAATCTTTGAGTACTTTTACCACCCCTGCCTGTTGGTCGGAGCTAATGACTTTAAATTTGAAAGTTTTCCGGCTTAGAGAGTACATTATACATACCGAGTTTTGTTACTGTAGATAAAACTAACCCCCCCACTTTTGTCAAAAGGGGGCGCTACTGAGCCCCTGTACCACGCCCGTTTCTGAAACTTTGCACATGTCTACTAGGTAATAAATGAGATGTGTCTGTTGAGTTTCATGCAATTTGAAGAATGTTAAGAGTCTCAAAAGTTTCCAAAAAGAATATTAAAGTTTGATGCGTTGCCATGGCAACAGTATTTAAGATATCAATAATCCTTTCACAGGTCTACATCTGGCATGTGTTTACATTATACACAAAAAGTTTGAAGCAAATTGGGTAAAAATAAGAGGGTGATTTAAAAGCATTTTGAAAGTGACACACTTCCTGCACTATAACTTTGACTCACAATAGTCACATCCATGTGACCAGCGTCTTACAACGAACACACTGCTGAAGTTTCATCAAGATCAATTAATGTATGCTGAAGTTATAACACACTTCCTGTTTCGATTATTCGCCATACATTCGTTTCCTCGCCACGGCCAAACCGTTCGAGATATCAAAAATCCCCTGGCAATTTTTCATCCTCAATGTCTTGACTTCATGCACACCGAGTTTGGTGATGATTGGGTGAATTCCCTTGGAGAAGTGTTTCAAATTCCTGAGCGTGCGTTTCCAAACAACCCTAAATAGCCGACTTCCTGTTGGGCTGACGTATAACTTAGAGCACGAAAGTTGTTTGGCCCGATGAGATCTATATGTGTACCGAGTTTCAGATTATTACATGCAAGCGTGTTTGATATATGGACAAGTGTTCAAACCCCATTCCAGGGGGCGCTGTCGAGCCCTCCTACCACGCCCGGGTACCAGCTTCAGCTCGGCCCTGTGCAAAGTTTCAAGAGTTTTCGAGCACGTTAAGTACCCCAAAAGTGCCCAAAAGGTAGTAAAATAATAATATATATATATATATATATATATATATATATATATATATATATATATATATATATAGCTGCGAGCAGCGATTGCGGGCCCAAGGCGGCGTTTTTGCACGTCGTGCACAATAACCCTAAAGGCACCGGGGTGGTGGTGCCGCCAGCTTTGGCCCTTCATATGAAGGGATGAAGGGCCAAAGCTGGCGGCACCGCCACCCCGGTGCCTTTAGGGTTATTGTGCTTATATATATATATATATAAGAAGCCGCTGACACCGCCACCCCGGTGCCTTTAGGGTTATTGTGCACGACGTGCAAAAACGTAACCCCGCTTTGACTGTTGAAAAGAAGTGTGCTGTAGAGCTTGCATCAGTGTGGGCTCTGCAAAAGTGCGCATCGAGGGCACATATCAACCACAAAGTATGCGTGAGCCAGAGATGGGAGTAAGTCAAGTCTCAAGTCCCTAGCATCAAGCAGAGGAGCATGAACTCACACAGCAAAAACTTCAGTGTTAAATCAACTTTCCTAATTCACTTGGCTCCAGACTCAAGAGTGTTAAAGTGTTAAAATCAGTGTTAAATTAACACTCAATAGTGTTAAAGTTAATGAGATAATTAAGTGATTGATTGAGTGATGATTGACCACTATTGAAGACACCTGATGTTAACAAGCAGAATCACTGAAGGAGAAAATCACAAATTGTAAGCCACCGTTGGGTATGGGTGTATTCACAACACATAGCATACAATATAATATCTTAAGATTATTCATCATTATGTTGTCTCTGCCTTTTCTGTTTTAATGATATTCAGAACAGAAAAACTAAATGTTCCTTATAATTTTAATTAACACTAACTTTATTCTCATCTGAATTATAATAATTGATTTCCGTATAAAATGATTTCAGCGCCTCTCTCTCTCTCTCTCTCTCTCTCTCTCTCTCTCTCTCTCTCTCCCTCTCTCTCTCACACACACACACAAAGTTCTATCGCGCCAGCGGGCCTCTCTCGGGCGCACACACACACTCCAGCTTAAGAGAGAGGCGCGCGCCATCAAACTGTGTGTGTGTGTGTGTGTGTGTGTGTGTGTGTGAGAGAGAGAGAGAGAGAGAGAAGCGCGGGCGCAATCGAACTGTGTGTGTGTGCGCGCGTGTGAGAGAGAGAGGCGCGGCGCGATCGAACTGTGTGTGTGTGTGAACAGTGGAAACATACTCCGTCATTTTTTTCATACAGGACATCATTCAGACTGCAAACTGTTTACTTATATTTGTGTACACTCGCTATAAAACACAACATCCTCAGTCACAGAGAGAGAGGCGTGCGCGATCGAACTGTGTGTGTGTGCGTGTGTGAGAGAGAGAGGCGCGGGCGCGATCGAACTGTGTGTGTGCGTGTGCGTGTGTGAGAGAGAGGCGCGGGCGCGATCGAACTGTGTGTGTGTGTGTGTGTGTGTGAGAGAGAGAGAGAAGCGCGGGCGCTATAAAACTCGCTATATACACTCGCTATAAAACACAACATCCTCAGTCACATACATAATATATTTATATATAAATATAATTTTGGACACAAGAGGGCAGTATAGCCCTATTTATAATTTTGTGTTTAAACTATCACTGGAAGAGACCCCCCCCCCCTTTCCTTCTCACCCTCCCTACACAGACACACACACACACACACACACACACAGAATGGCAGGGAACACTCTCTCTGTCAGAGAGAGGGAGAGATAATGCTCAGAATCCACATTCAAACCAAAATATCTGACTTCATGTTGGTCAGAGCTAATAACTGTAAATTAGAAAGTTGTTCGGCTTGACGAGAACAATATACACGCCAGGAAAAGCATGCATTTTCCAAACAACCCATAATAGCTGACTTCCTGTTGAGCTGTCGTTAAACTTAGAGCACGAAAGTTGTTTGGCCCGATGCGATCTAAATATGTACCGAGTTTCATATTATTACATGCAAGCATGTCTGATATATGGACAAGTGTTCGAATCCCATTCCAGGGGGCGCTGTCGAGCCCCCCTGCCACTCCCGGGTACCATCTTCAGCCCGGCCCTGATGGCCGCGGGTTCTGACCTGTGTGCAAAGTTTCACGAGTTTTCGAACACGTTAAGGGCCCTAAAACCTTGAAAAACAAAAATAAAAGCATTCTCACTCAGCAGACAAATCCCCCTCCCCCCAAACACACGGAGAGACGTAGGGTCAGAGAGAGAGGAAGAGAAAATTCTCCAAAACATCCACATTCAAACCAAAATATCTGACTTCCTCTTGGTCTGAGCTAATATCTGTAAATTAGAAAGTTGTCCAGCTCGATATGAAGAATATACATACTGAGTTTTAAGATTGTAGATAAAAGTATAGACCTAACTCCCCCTCTTTTGTCAAAAGGTGGCGCTACTGAGCCCCTGCACCATGCCCGTTTCTGAAACTTTGCACATGTCTACTGGCTAATAAATGTGATGTGTCTGTCGAGTTTCATGCAATTTCAAGTATGCTAAGAGTCTCAAAAGCATCAAAAAATAATCTTAAAGTTTGATGCGTTACCACGGCAACAGTATCTAAGATATCAATAATCCTTTCACAGGTCTACATCTGCCGTGTGTTTACATTATACACATAAAGTTTTAAGCAAATCGGGTAAAAATAAGAGGGTGATTTAAAAGCATTTTGAAAGTGACACACTTCCTGCTGCCAGTTGGTGGCGCTATAACTTTGACTCACAATAGTCACATCCATGTGATAAGTTAGAAAGATAGATAAGTTAGAAAGAAAGATTAGTTAGAAAGAAATAAAGATTAGTTAGAAAAAAAGAAAGAAAGATTAGTTAGAAAGAAAGAAAGATAGATAGACTAGTTAGAAAGAAAGATAGATAGATTAGTTAGAAAGAAAGAAAGATAGATTAGTTAGAAAGAAAGATAGATTAGTTAGAAAGAAAGAAAGATTAGTTAGAAACAAAGAAAGATAGATAGATTAGTTAGAAAGAAAGAAAGATTAGTTAGAAAGAAAGATGGATTTGTTAGAAAGAAAGATGGATTAGTTAGAAAGAAAGAAAGATAGATTAGTTAGAAAGTAGGAAAGATTGATTAATTAGAAAGAAAGATAGATTAGTTAGAAAGAAAGAAAGATTAGTTAGAAACAAAGAAAGATTGATAGATTAGTTAGAAAGAAAGAAAGATTAGTTAGAAAGAAAGAAAGATGGATTAGTTAGAAAGAAAGATGGATTAGTTTGAAAGAAAGAAAGATGGATTAGGTAGAAAGAAAGATTAGTTAGAAAGAAAGAAAGAGAAAGAAAGATAGCTTAGAAAGAAAGATTAGTTAGAAAGAAAGAAAGATGGATTAGTTAGAAGCAAAGAAAGATAGATAGATTAGTAAGAAAGAAAGAAAGATTAGTTAGAAAGAAAGATGGATTAGTTAGAAAGAAAGAAAGAAAGAAAGATGGATTAGTTAGAAAGAAAGATGGATTAATTAGAAAGAAAGAAAGAAAGAAAGAAAGAAAGAAACATGGATTAGTTAGAAAGAAAGATTAGTTAGAAAGAAAGAAAGAGAAAGAAAGATAGATAAGTTAGAAAGAAAAAAAGACAAAGAAAGATAGATTAGTTAGAAAGAAATATAGATAGATTAGTAAGAAAGAAAGAAAGATTAGTTAGAAAGAAAGATGGATTTGTTAGAAAGAAAGATGGATTAGTTAGAAAGAAAGAAAGATGGATTAGTTAGAAAGAAAGATAGATTAGTTAGAAAGAAAGAAAGATTAGCTAGAAACAAAGAAAGATAGATAGATTAGTTAGAAAGAAAGAAAGATTAGTTAGAAAGAAAGAAAGAAAGATGGATTAGTTAGAAAGAAAGATGGATTAATTAGAAAGAAAGAAAGAAAGAAACATGGAATAGTTAGAAAGAAAGATTAGTTAGAAAGAAAGAAAGAGAAAGAAAGATAGATAAGTTAGAAAGAAAAAAAGACAAAGAAAGATAGATTAGTTAGAAAGAAATATAGATAGATTAGTTAGAAAGAAAGATAGATTAAGTAGAAAGAAAGAAAGAAAGAAAGAAAGATTAGTTAGAAAGAAAGAGATTAGTAAGAAAGATAGATTAGTTAGAAAGAAAGAAAGATTAGTTAGAAAGAAAGAAAGATAGATTAGTTAGAAAGAAAGATAGATTACTTAGAAAGAAAGATATATTAGTCAGAAAGAAAGAAAGATAGATTGGTTAGAAAGGAAGAAAGATTAGTTAGAAAGAAAGATTAGTTAGAAAGAAAGATAGATAGATTAGTTAGAAAGAAAGATAGATTAGTTAGAAAAAAGAAAGATAGATTAGTTTGAAAGAAAGATAGATTTGTTAGAAAAAAGAAAGATTAGTTAGAAAGAAAGATAGATAGATTAGTTAGAAAGAAAGATTAGTTAGAAAGAAAGATGGATTTGTTAGAAAAAAGAAAGATTAGTTAGAAAGAAAGATAAATAGATTATTTAGAAAGAAAGAAAGATGGATTAGTTGGAAAGAAAGATGGATTAGTTAGAAAGAGAGAAAGAAAGATTAGTTAGAAAGAAAGAAAAATAGATAGATTAGTTAGAAAGACAGATAGATTAGTTAGAAAGAAAAAAAGATAGATTAGTTAGAAAGAAAGATAGATTAGTTAGAAAGATAGATTAGTTAGAAAGGAAGAAAGATTAGTTAGAAACAAAGAAAGATAGATAGATTAGTTAGAAAGAAAGATTAGTTAGAAAGAAATAAAGATTAGTTAGAAAGAATTATTGATTTGTTAGAAAAAAGAAAGATTAATTAGAAAGAAAGAAAGATTAGTTAGAAAGAAAGAAAGAAAGATAGATATATTAGTTAGAAAGATAGATAAGTTAGAAAGAAAGATTAGTTAGAAAGAAAGAAAGATTAGTTAGAAAGAAAGATTGATTTGTCAGAAAAAAAGAAAGATTAGTTAGAAAAAAAGAAAGAAAGGTTAGTTAGAAAGAAAGAAAGATAGATAGATTAGTTAGAAAGAAAGATAGATAGATTAGTTAGAAAGAAATATAGATAGATTAGTTAGAAATAAAGATAGATTAGTTAGAAAGAAAGATAGATTAGTTAGAAAGAAAGAAAGATTAGTTAGAAACAAAGAAAAATAGATAGATTAGTAAGAAAGAAAGAAAGATTAGTTAGAAAGAAAGATGGATTTGTTAGAAAGAAAGATGGATTAGTTAGAAAGAAAGAAAGATAGATTAGTTAGAAAGTAGGAATGATTGATTAGTTAGAAAGAAAGATAGATTAGTTAGAAAGAAAGAAATATTAGTTAGAAAGAAAGATGGATTTGTTAGAAAGAAAGATGGATTAGTTAGAAAGAAAGAAAGATAGATTAGTTAGAAAGTAGGAACGATTGATTAGTTAGAAAGAAAGATAGATTAGTTAGAAAGAAAGAAAGATTAGTTAGAAACAAAGAAAGATAGATAGATTAGTTAGAAAGAAAGAAAGATTAGTTAGAAAGAAAGAAAGATGGATTAGTTAGAAAGAAAGATGGATTAGTTAGAAAGAAAGAAAGAAAGAAAGATGGATTAGTTAGAAAGAAAGAAAGATTAGTTAGAAAGAAAGAGAAAGAAAGATAGCTTAGAAAGAAAGATTAGTTAGAAAGAAAGAAAGATTAGTTAGAAACAAAGAAAGATAGATAGATTAGTAAGAAAGAAAGAAAGTTTAGTTAGAAAGAAAGATGGATTTGTTAGAAAGAAAGATGGACTAGTTAGAAAGAAAGAAAGATGGATTAGTTAGAAAGAAAGATAGATTAGTTAGAAAGAAAGAAAGATTAATTAGAAAGAAAGAAAGAAAGAAAGAAAGAAACATGGATTAGTTAGAAAGAAAGATTAGTTAGAAAGAAAGAAAGAGAAAGAAAGATAGATAAGTTAGAAAGAAAAAAAAGACAAAGAAAGATAGATTAATTAGAAAGAAATATAGATAGATTAGTAAGAAAGAAAGAAAGATTAGTTAGAAAGAAAGATGGATTTGTTAGAAAGAAAGATAGATTAGTTAGAAAGAAAGAAAGATTAGTTAGAAACAAAGAAAGATAGATAGATTAGTTAGAAAGAAAGATTAGTTAGAAAGAAAGAAAGAGAAAGAAAGATAGATAAGTTAGAAAGAAAAAAAGACAAAGAAATATAGATTAGTTAG
The DNA here is from genome assembly GCF_051911475.1 of Siphateles boraxobius. Classification (NCBI taxonomy): domain Eukaryota; kingdom Metazoa; phylum Chordata; class Actinopteri; order Cypriniformes; family Leuciscidae; genus Siphateles; species Siphateles boraxobius. Next base: position 2,514,948 of record NW_027508811.1, read on the forward strand.
AAAGAAATATAGATAGATTAGTTAGAAAGAAAGATAGATTAAGTAGAAAGAAAGAAATAAAGAAAGAAAGATTAGTTAGAAAGAAAGATAGATTAAGTAGAAAGAAAGAAATAAAGAAAGAAAGATTAGTTAGAAAGAAAAAGATTAGTAAGAAAGATAGATTAGTTAGAAAGAAAGAAAGATTAGTTAGAAAGAAAGATATATTAGTTAGAAAGAAAGAAAGATAGATTGGTTAGAAAGGAAGAAAGGTTAGTTAGAAAGAAAGATTAGTTAGAAAGAAAGATAGATAGATTAGTTAGAAAGAAAGATAGATTAGTTAGAAAAAAGAAAGATAGATTAGTTTGAAAGAAAGATGGATTTGTTAGAAAAAAATAAAGATTAGTTAGAAAGAAAGATACATAGATTAGTTAGAAAGAAAGAAAGATGGATTAGTTAGAAAGAAAGATGGATTAGTTAGAAAGAAAGAAAGATTAGTTAGAAATAAAGAAAGATAGATAGATTAGTTAGAAAGAAAGAAAGATAGATTAGTTAGTTAGAAAGAAAGAAAGATTAGTTAGAAAGAAAGATAGATTAGTTAGAAAGAAAGAAAGATTAGTTAGAAACAAAGAAAGATAGATACATTAGTTAAAAAGAAAGAAAGATTAGTTAGAAATAAATAAAGATTAGTTAGAAAGATGGATTTGTTAGAAAAAAAGAAAGATTTGTTAGAAAGAAAGAAAGATGGATTAGTTAGAAAGAAAGAAAGAAAGAAAGATGGATTAGTTAGAAAAAAAGAAAGATTAGTTAGAAAGAAAGAAAGAAAGATTAGTTAGAAAGAAAGGAAGATAGATAAGTTAGAAAGAAAGAAAGAAAGGGAAAGAAAGATAGATTAGTTAGAAAGAAAGAAAGAGAAAGAAATATACATTAGTTAGAAAGAAAGATAGATAGATTAGTTAGAAAGAAAGATAGATTAAGTAGAAAGAAAGAAAGAAAGATTAGTTAGAAAGAAAGAAAGATAGATTAGTTAGAAAGAAAGATAGATTAGTTAGAAAGAAAGATAGATTAGTTAGAAAGAAAGAAAGATAGATTGGTTAGAAAGAAAGAAAGATTAGTTAGAAAGAAAGATAGATAGATTAGTTAGAAAGAAAGATAGATAGATTATTTAGAAAGAAAGATAGATAGATTAGTTAAAAAGAAAGATAGATAGATTAGTTAGAAAGAAAGATGGATTAGTTAGAAAGAAAGATGGATTAGTTAGAAAGAAAGAAAGAAAGAAAGATGGATTAGTTAGAAAGAAAGAAAGATTAGTTAGAAAGAAAGAGAAAGAAAGATAGCTTAGAAAGAAAGATTAGTTAGAAAGAAAGAAAGATTAGTTAGAAACAAAGAAAGATAGATAGATTAGTAAGAAAGAAAGAAAGTTTAGTTAGAAAGAAAGATGGATTTGTTAGAAAGAAAGATGGACTAGTTAGAAAGAAAGAAAGATGGATTAGTTAGAAAGAAAGATAGATTAGTTAGAAAGAAAGAAAGATTAATTAGAAAGAAAGAAAGAAAGAAAGAAAGAAACATGGATTAGTTAGAAAGAAAGATTAGTTAGAAAGAAAGAAAGAGAAAGAAAGATAGATAAGTTAGAAAGAAAAAAAGACAAAGAAAGATAGATTAATTAGAAAGAAATATAGATAGATTAGTAAGAAAGAAAGATTAGTTAGAAAGAAAGATGGATTTGTTAGAAAGAAAGATAGATTAGTTAGAAAGAAAGAAAGATTAGTTAGAAACAAAGAAAGATAGATAGATTAGTTAGAAAGAAAGATTAGTTAGAAAGAAAGAAAGAGAAAGAAAGATAGATAAGTTAGAAAGAAAAAAAGACAAAGAAATATAGATTAGTTAGAAAGAAATATAGATAGATTAGTTAGAAAGAAAGATAGATTAAGTAGAAAGAAAGAAATAAAGAAAGAAAGATTAGTTAGAAAGAAAGATAGATTAAGTAGAAAGAAAGAAATAAAGAAAGAAAGATTAGTTAGAAAGAAAAAGATTAGTAAGAAAGATAGATTAGTTAGAAAGAAAGAAAGATTAGTTAGAAAGAAAGATATATTAGTTAGAAAGAAAGAAAGATAGATTGGTTAGAAAGGAAGAAAGGTTAGTTAGAAAGAAAGATTAGTTAGAAAGAAAGATAGATAGATTAGTTAGAAAGAAAGATAGATTAGTTAGAAAAAAGAAAGATAGATTAGTTTGAAAGAAAGATGGATTTGTTAGAAAAAAATAAAGATTAGTTAGAAAGAAAGATACATAGATTAGTTAGAAAGAAAGAAAGATGGATTAGTTAGAAAGAAAGATGGATTAGTTAGAAAGAAAGAAAGATTAGTTAGAAATAAAGAAAGATAGATAGATTAGTTAGAAAGAAAGAAAGATAGATTAGTTAGTTAGAAAGAAAGAAAGATTAGTTAGAAAGAAAGATAGATTAGTTAGAAAGAAAGAAAGATTAGTTAGAAACAAAGAAAGAAAGATTAGTTAGAAAGATAGATACATTAGTTAAAAAGAAAGAAAGATTAGTTAGAAATAAATAAAGATTAGTTAGAAAGATGGATTTGTTAGAAAAAAAGAAAGATTTGTTAGAAAGAAAGAAAGATGGATTAGTTAGAAAGAAAGAAAGAAAGAAAGATGGATTAGTTAGAAAAAAAGAAAGATTAGTTAGAAAGAAAGAAAGAAAGATTAGTTAGAAAGAAAGGAAGATAGATAAGTTAGAAAGAAAGAAAGAAAGGGAAAGAAAGATAGATTAGTTAGAAAGAAAGAAAGAGAAAGAAATATACATTAGTTAGAAAGAAAGATAGATAGATTAGTTAGAAAGAAAGATAGATTAAGTAGAAAGAAAGAAAGAAAGATTAGTTAGAAAGAAAGAAAGATAGATTAGTTAGAAAGAAAGATAGATTAGTTAGAAAGAAAGATAGATTAGTTAGAAAGAAAGAAAGATAGATTGGTTAGAAAGAAAGAAAGATTAGTTAGAAAGAAAGATAGATAGATTAGTTAGAAAGAAAGACAGATAGATTATTTAGAAAGAAAGATAGATAGATTAGTTAAAAAGAAAGATAGATAGATTAGTTAGAAAGAAAGATGGATTAGTTAGAAAGAAAGAAAGAATGTTGGATTAGTTAGAAAGAAAGATGGATTAGTCAGAAAGAAAGAAAGATAGATTGGTTAGAAAGAAAGAAAGATTACTTAGAAAGAAAGATAGATAGATTAGTTAGAAAGAAAGATAGATAGATTAGTTAAAAGAAAGAAAGATTAGTTCGAAAGAAATAAAGATTAGTTAGAAAGAAAGATGTATTAGTTAGAAAGAAAGAAGAAAGAAAGAAAGAAAGATTAGTTAGTTAGAAAGAAAGATAGATAGATTAGTTAAAAAGAAAGAAAGATTAGTTAGAAAGAAAGATAGATTAGTTAGAAAGAAAGATAGATAGATTAGTTAAAAAGAAAGAAAGATTAGTTAGAAAGAAATAAAGATTAGTTAGAAAGAAAGATAGATTAAGTAGAAAGAAAGAAAGAAAGAAAGAAAGAAAGAAAGAAAGAAAGAAAGAAAAATTAGTTAGAAAGAAAGAAAGAAAGATAGATTAGTTAGAAAGAAAGAAAGATTATTAGATAGATAGATAGATAGATAGATGGATAGATAGATAGATAGATAGATAGATAGATAGATAGATAGATAGATAGATAGATAGATAGATAGATAGATAGATAGATAGATAGATAGATAGATAAGTTCATTAGTACATATAGAATGGTTGTTTAATTGAATCTATGGCTTCAGGGAGTTTAGATTTGAGTTTTTGTGTTGTACACTACTGGGCCACCGTCTCCTTGGCTCAATTTGAACTGTTGCAATGAAAGTCAATGGGATTTTTATGGTTTTTAATATTCATTTTTAAGAAAACTGAAAGTCAAATCAGTCTGAAAAGATACAGCAACTCGAGTCAGAACAGTTTGAAGGTCTGACCCGAGTTTGGAGTTTGTAGTTAAAACTCTAGGAGGAGTTAGAGTCAGAAAATTTTGGTTAAGAAAAAGAAGAAGAAGAAGAAGAAGAAGAAGAAGAAGAAGAAGAAGAAGAAGAAGAAGAAGAAGAAGAAGAAGTTTAAATAGGATTTCAGTAAGTTGGCTTCCACAAGCCAACTTAATTAGATCAAATATAAGAAATTCAAATTCTGCTGTAAAGCAGCAGAAGACAATATCGTTATTCAGCTCAAGTCAGTTCAGTGTTGATTTAGTTCAGTTTAATAACTGTGTGAAAGTCATCAACAAGGAAAGTATTTCAATTTAGCCAAGCATCTCTACTGAAGAAAATATTGTCTTTGTTCAGCTTTAGTCAGTTCAATGTTGAAACAATTCAGTTCAATAACAGTGGTGATGGTGCAAAATGTGTCAATTATCAAACAAATTCAATTGAGCTGTAAAGCAGCTCTACAAAAGAAAACAGTGTCAACATCCAGCTGAATATAGTTCAAGTTTTGTTCTATTCCGATAGTTCTCATCCTGTGACAGCCAGCAACATCCGTGGAGATGAGAACACGTCAGTTAATGAAACAACAGATGCCGTTGAACATTTTCTGTAGAGAAAACTCTGCTTTTTGAGTCATTTTTCAAAAAAAAGAAGAAAAAAAACATCCTAATGGAGGTCATAATCCGGTGAAATGGGATCTCCAGTGGCCTCATCCCACCTGTGAGGCGGGAATGCTGTAGGTCAAATTCCACAGTTCATTTTCACACTTCACTTGAATTGTTCTTCTTTCCTCTCCTCCTGATAACCCTCACGGAAGCTGTACAATTCACAATTGACAGAATTTTCTTGCCCCTTTATTTTGTTCCAATCACGAACCACCCACCCTCTCCCCTTTTTCTCCCACAGGGAGTGTTTGTGTTTTGGAAAATGGATGGAACTCTCTATTTTCTATCTCTCCTAATGTTATAACACACATCCCATCAATCCATTCATCCGTCCATCCATCCATCACTTGTCGGCCCTTTTCATTACCCGCCCTGCTCTTCCGGAATAGAAGGCCGTTGCCACCACATTTTCCCATAGATAAGGGGGTGCGAGCCAGTTCACACACAAACTGTTATCAGAAGTCTTGCTTTTATATCATGACGACCAGGGATTCTCTAGCATGGATAAGCTTTCCTGTAGCTTAAACAGTAGAGTGTTGGTGCTTACAATGCCAAGTTCATGGGTTCGGTTCCCAGGGAAAACAAGAACGATAAGAATGTACATGTGTACCTTGAAATGCAATGTAAGTTGCTTTGGATAAAAGTGTCTAGTAAATGTAAATGGACATGCCCTGGGTAATATTATCAGCTATTTTCCCCCTTTCAGAGGTCTCTTTTTACCTGCTGTTTCAGGTTGTTCACGGTTGTGTCGTCTAGTCACACAACAACTACAGTATTGGAATATCTGATTGAAGCCTCCTGTGCACTCTGAGGTTGATCAGATCAATTTAAAACTCATTACTGATTTTAATGCAAGGGTAAGTGCTGAACTACTAATAACAATATGCGTTTCAAATCTGTCAGTGTGAAAATCCATTGTAGATTGTTGCCATGGGTTACTAACTTATTCAATGGAGAGTGGGCGAAAGTCAGATATGAAGATGCAGTTTAAGGGAACAAGAGAGACAGAGGTGAGAGGCAAGACTTTCCTTGTAAAAATAATGGCATTAATACATTAGCAGCTGTGAACAAAGCAGATGCAGTGCATTCTTTCAAAAACAAATGTAAAAAGACTTCCATTTAAAGACAGATAACTTGAATCCAACTTAGCCAGAAATAAGTTTTAATACAGTTTGTCATCGCTTTAATACACACATCAGCGTCAGTGGATTTAAAATGCAAATTCCAACATTTTCTTTTTAATAAATTAATTGCAAAACTATTATAAATAACAAGGAATTTGTCTAAAACATTGCAACAGATCGAATTGTATTTTCTGCAGATCATTTTCTTAAAGTGGATTTTTTTTATCTCTTAGCCATCTTCCCAGCTAACGGGAACATTTTCAGAACTTTTTCTAACATTCAGGTTCTCTTAAGGTTATGAACAAACTTACTTCCAGTAAGATTAATGGATCGTTCTGTTAGAGTTATCTGAATGTTCTACCAGAAAGACTCAGAGGGCACTTGGAAGCTTACATGGTAACTATAAAGTATTAACAGATGGAAGCGAGCTAGAATGATTCTAGTTGTATAGAAAAGTTATTTGGCGTATGCCTTGTCCTTAGTCCAAATCATGTGGATGCAGATTCAGCTGATCCTGCCTAAAGATGAAGGCAGGAGCGGAGCTTACCCCCAATGAATGAACAGGGACCAGCCTGGTGGTGGTGGTGGGGAAAGTCAGTGTGATCAATTGCGAATAAAATAGAAAGTTCAGTACTTACAGTATATACTCCAAGTGTTAAGCAGTGATTGGCCAAACCTAATGGTTATGAATGAATGACAAGGCATTAGAGTATTCCTGTTAGAACCTATGCTAAAGCTATTGTGGTGATCCACGGAGGGATTAAAGGTTGGGAGCTAACGACTTCGCCACCCTGGAATCTTGCCAGGGACAATAAAATGAAATTTCTTATTTAAGCAACACAGGTTCACAGTAAATCGGCAGTAGACTTGGATACAAAAATCATACATTTTATTAAAGATAGGAGAGGACTTTCTAAAAACACAGAACAAACCTTCAATAACATTTAGTGTAGACCACAACAATTACACCATTTAACAAAACACAAAGAGCGACCTGAGTAGTCAGCGGCATCTGAATTTGGGAAAAAGCAGCTGAGGCATTACAGCAGGGGATAAAGGGTACAAAATGGCCTCTACAGCAAGTCACCCTTCCCGTACACCTGTGCTTCAACACTCACACACACGTACACCACTCATGACACGGTACTCGTGATGAAAAAGACCACCACCAGCAATCCACCCACGCCTTAAGCACCCAGCCCCTGTAACAGATTAGGTTATACACAACTCAGACTTTTCACAGTAGAAACAGTCACTTCACAAAAGACAACACACATTGGAATAAGGTTTTCAGCTCTCCAAGTAAACCATCTTACAAATACTGGATCAAAATACCAAAATAACTAATACAAAAACAAAACAAAAAAAGGAAATAATCACTTATAGCCACACAAGACACAAGAACAACCAAAAAGTAAAAAATTCACATTTAACAACATTCACATTAAATTGATCAACAAAAAATAAACTATTATCTAACACCCTAACAACTGAACAAAAAGTAAATGTAATATAATAGCAACCAAACAATAACACACATTAACAATCTTTACAATACTAAAGAAAAAGAAAATATAAACCAGAACACCCACAGGCACACACTAAACTTCGGTATGAAACACGAAAAGAATTAATTTCCACCCCAATGGCAACAGCAAAGCAACAGCGCCACCAGACGGTAGTCCCACGCAGCCCAACTGCACGGAAGCTAGACCTTTCATGGTTTCCAAAACCGTAGATATTCCCACATGGGGACTGAAGGGGGTCTGGGAGGATTCAGCCTCTTAGCTCCTTTAAGGAAGCGGATAACCAGATCGTTCTTCCCCAGTGACTGGCCAGTGGCTGGTTTAGTAAACGCTGCTATTGCCGCCACATAAACCTTGAGCGTGGATGGGGTTCTGCCCTTATCCAGTAGCTCTTGAAGGAAGGAGAGAACTTCCGTAACCCCACAGTCTGGGGGTAAAAAGCCTCGAGCTTTGCACCAACCAGAAAACACAGACCATTTTGAGGAGTAGAGTTGTCTAGTGGACAGGGCTCTAGCCTGCGTGATCATGTTTAACACTCCCTCCGGTAGGTTAGCGGATACCCGTTGATGGCCCATGCATGTAGGGACCACAGCTCCGGGCGAGGATGCCATATCGAGCCCTTGGCCTGAGAGAGGAGGTCTTTCCTCATCAGTATTGGCCATGGGGCAGTGCTGGTCAGCTGCATCAGAACTGGAAACCAAGCCTGGTTTTTCCAGGGCGGAGCCACAAGCAGCACTGAGCATCCGTTTTCCCTGATTCGTTCCAATACCTGAGGCAAGAGCGAGACGGGGGGAAAAGCATAGAGTGGGCAGCGGGGCCAGACGTGGGCCAGCACATCTCTGCTCTTGGAGAAAAACTTCGGACAATGAGCGTTTTCTTGGGACGCAAACAGGTATACCTGCGCTCTGCCGAATGTTTCCCACAGCAGTAGGACCGTCTGCGGGTGCAGAGACCATTCTCCTGCTGGAACATTGTTTCAGGACAGTCTGTCTGGTCCCAAATTCAGGTGACCAGGCACATGTGCTGCTCTTAGTGAGAGCAGATTGTGCTGATCCCAGATCAGGAGCCGTTCCATCAGCCTGTAAAGGTTTCGGAACCTGATGCCACCCTGGCGATTTATATAGGCCATCACTGACATGTTGTCCGAACGGACCAAAACGTGGTGACCCTTTATCTGGGGACAAAAACGCCTCAGCGCGTTGTCCACTGCCATCATTTCCAGACAGTTTATGTGTTGGAGTTTCTCACGTTCTGACCACTGGCTGAAGAACAGTCTGCCCTTGAGCAGCGCTCCCCATCCCGAGGTGGAGGCGTCCATGGACACCACCTTCACACACGAGGGAGTTCCCAGGTTTACACCTGACTGATAACAGTCGATTGCTCTCCAAGGTTTCAGAGCTGAGATGCATTTCTGATTGACCTTGACGCGAAGCAGACTGGAGGTCCACGCCCGAGGCGGTACTCGGCTCTTAGCCACAACTGCAGCGGGCACATGCGAAGCAGACCCAGCTGGAGTACTGAAGATGCTGAGGCCATGAGACACAGCATTTTCTTAAACCTTTTGAGCAGGACTATAGTGCCGCAGCGGAAGGATTTCGTGACGCGCTGAATGTTCAGTCTGCGCTCTGGCGACATGCGCACTGTCATAGACATGCCCAGAAAATATATTCTCTGACTAGGAGACAGCAAACTTTTTTTTTTCTCAAATTGACTGTGAGAACTAGATTCTCGAGGTGTTCGAGTAATATGGTCCTGTGTTCTATGAACTCTGAGTGTGATCGAGCTAGAATCAACCAGTCGTCCAAGTAGTTCAATACTCGCATGCCCCGAAGTTTCAAGGGCGCGAGAGCCGTGTCCATGCACATCGTAAATGTACGGGGTGCCAGGGACAGGCCAAACGGCAGGACTGTGTATTGATATGCCTGGCCCACGAAGGCGAATCTAAAGAATTGCCTGTGACGTGACGCTTTTTGTATTTGGAAATACGCATCCTTCAGATCTATTGACAGAAACCAGTCCCCTTGGCAAATCTGCACAAGGATCTTTCTGGTCGTGAGCATTCTGAACTGGCGTTTTACAAGCACTTTGTTCAGCTGTCTCAGATCTAGAATGGGTCTGAGACCCCCGTCTTTTTTCGGTACCAGAAAATATCTGCTGTATAGACCTCCTTCGCTCTGAGCTTGAGATAAAGGCTCTATGGCCCCTTTGCTCAATAGTTTCGCTATCTCGGCTCGAAGTAGATGAGCTACTTCGTTTTTTACCGTAGTTTCGACCCGCGCCGTGTAAGGCGGGGACGTCGAGCGAACTGCAGCGAATAGCCTCTCTTTATAGTGTTCAGCACCCATTCTGATACCCTGGGGAGCTTTGCCCACGCATTTGCATGAATAGCTAGGAGTAGAATGAGATCTGGGCTCTGGCCACAACACAGTGGCGACCGGAGAGCTCCGGTGTGCTGTAACGTAAACACTGTGCTTGCAGCATCTGAGGCGGAGTGCGCGCTGATCCCAGCGGGCAGCCTGGCCGCGCTCGATTTTTCTATGGCAGTTTGTGAAGAGAAAGTGAGCGGGGGAAACCCTGTAGGGTTTAACATGTCTGTGAGTGAATAGTGGAGTAGAGCGAGAGCGTGGTCCTTGGTCCCGGGCCTGGCGGCAATGTGGAGCGGGGGCGGGCGGAGGCTTTGGCTGAGAGCTTCGAGCAGACGGCTGTTTTGAGCGACCTGCTGCGGAGCTAGAGCGCTTCGGAAGGAATTGCTTCATAGCCTGTGACGTCTTTTGGGCTTCAGCGAATCTGTCCGCGAAATCTTCGACAGCAGATCCGAAGAGGCCAGCTAGGGAGACGGGCGCGTCGAGGAACACAGAGCGCTCCAAGTCCGGCATCTCCGACAACGTCAGCCAAAGGTGCATCTCAGCAACGGTGACAGAAGCCATAGCCCGCCCCATGGCTTGTGCAGCGGATTTTGCGGCGCGAAGAGCCAGGTCCGTAGCGCTCCTTAAATCCGGCATGCTGATACCTTCCGGTCCTTCCTCATCCATTTTTCGGAGAAGGTCGGCTTGGAAGATCTGCAGTACGGCCATGGAGTGCAGTGCCGATACAGCTTGGCCAACGGCGGTGTAAGCGTGACTGTGCATAGCAGAAGTGACACGGCAAGCTTTAGAAGGTAGCGCCGTCTTAGCTCGCCGTCCAGCAGAGGGCGGGCAAAGATGGGCCCAAAGATGGCCCAATCCTCACTGCTTCCACTGGAGGAAGAGAGAGGTACCCTCTGTCTTTAGCACCGTCCCCACGGAGAATGCTGAAGAGATAGAGGTGCGCACCGAGGCTCGCCACGGCCTGTGAGAGCTGACGCATCAGTTCTGACTCAATGCCAGCCCGCTTTCCTGACGATGCGTGGGCAGAGGGGGGAGGTCCACAGAGCTCGCCCAATCCTCACTGTCCAATGCCAGGAAAGAGCAATTGGTCTCCTCCACAGATACAGCTGCTTCATCGATGTCAATGGCGGAAGCAGCTGTCAGTGTCTGTCAGTGAGCGACTCGAGAGAAGCTGGCGCAGCTAGCGGGCGAACCGGGGAGCTTTTGCGGGCTGGAGAAGGCTCGGGGACCCGCTGAGTACGGTGCTTTTTGCGGCATGGCACTACAGCGGGCAGAGGTGCAGGCTCAGAGAAGAATGCCAGGCAAGTCCTCAGAGTCGCCATGGCCAATAGCTCGCAATGTTGGCAGCCGCCGTCAGCGAGTGCGAGAGCTGCATGATCCTCACCCAGCCAGGAAACGCAGATAACATGGCGGTCCCCGTCGCTGAGTGCGGCTCGGCACAAGCCACAGGAATGAGGCATCTTTAAAAAGATGCTTGCTCTTTTATTAGAGATAGAGTGTGTGTCGCGCCGGCGAACACATACTCAGCAGAGTTTGAAGAAGGATATAGACGCCGGAAAGCATAGCAGGTACGGCGACTGAAGGTGGCGAGATTAAGGCCAGCGGCTTCAGATGCAAGGCTCGTCCCGCAGAAGGCTTATCTCAGACGGCGCGGCTTCTCACTCTGGATCCAACGATGCGTGAGCTTCGCTGAAGAGATGAAAATCAGATTATATCAGACATCGAGCAATATTTATAGGCCCAGGCCACGCCCATTTCGGCGGGATGTGACGTAGTGGGCACGAAGCGCCCCCATTGGATCTGACGTCACGTGGGGCCTCTCTCGATAGGCTTCTGCAGTTGCCGCAGGGCAGCCAATAGGCACGCGAGCCGTCGTGCCTATGTCTGCATGCTGCTGCAACGCGTTTTACATTAATTCAAAATTAAGGATAATTTTTTGGCTTCAATATCTCGTGGAAAAGAGTTGTTCCCCTAGCCTAAGATATTACGCAGTACGAGAGAACCTCTCGTAAGAGAACTCAACGAGTAGACTAACCAACCACATGCAGGCAGGAAGAATTTCATTGGACCTGCCACACTATCATTTCTCAAAACGTTATCAGAAAAATATTATTTTATATTTTTCTTGGAGCGTTTTTCTGAAACGTTTTAGTTTGACGTTCGTCTAACATTTTTTTTAAATGATACCACTTGTTTCAGAATGGTCAGAGAACATTTAAAAGTAACACTCCTATAATGTTTGCAAAACGATAAAAAGGGAATGTTCCCTTAACATTCAAATAGCCAAGAAAAATTGCACAATTATTGCTTGTCTTTTCTTTCTGTGAGCCAAGAGGTTTAATTTATGCTGTTCTCAAAATGAAATGGGTACATGATATAATCATAGATGTTACAGAATATTCGTGTAAATATGTTGCATGTTTACTCAAATGTGACCTGTAATGTTGTAATGTCCAATAACTTTGTTGGAAAATTTTCTTATCCTGTATATTCAGATATTCACAGATAAATAAATGAACAAAGGTCAACTTATGACTAGAATATCATAGACTACAAAGTAATGTATCTGTGACAGAGCAGTTTATTAGTTTGTTTTAGTGTGTATTTTTATATCTCTGCTATCCTGCCACTAATGAAAAAGCAAGAGTTCAGATGCAGGTGATTTTTCACAAGTCAACACGCCTGAAATATCAAAGCTTTTCTGCAACAAACTCTGACATGACGCACAGATCCATAAGCTCACCTAGTTCTCTGATATCCCTCTAGAAAGTGTAGCTTATTTTGTCTGTCAGAAATATCACATGCATTTTGTGCAAGGTGTAATGAAGTTCTCTACCAGATTATACAATGTTAAAAGTTTTGCACAAATAAATGAATAGTATGTTTGATAAAATATTTAAAGTGACGTACACTCCCATCAGATAAAGATTGTATTTGTGCAGTTGTCTAATAAAATCTTTATTCTAAACAGATCATAGAAAGGGTCGGCTCATGTGGTCCATGCTGTAATGCTATGAAACTATTTTAGTGATTATAGAGAGTGAATTCATTTATTATATTTTTTTGGCCCCAAGTTTTATAATTTTAAGCATGAATTCAATTTTATTTCATCTGTTTTCTGGGAATATCTAGTCAGCAAATCATGGTTCATGGCTGTGACTGGGGAGTGAATTCTGTTACTGGCTGAGCAATTTGCATATATCTGCCACCACAATGTGATGAATCACTTGTTTATCTGGAGGTCTGCATGAAACGATTATTTATTTGCAGCATTTATCTCTATTCCTGATTCATTCAAATCAATCCCCAGCAGTCATGACTTGTGTGTTTTTGATTGTCTGTTTTCTGAACAGCCAGAAACTGCAGAACGTTTACCAACAATATCATCATTACTTATGATTTATTCCTGTTTATGACAGATTTTATATTCACTTGTGTGTTCTAAATAATTCAAGCTCAAGAAGTCCTCAGTACCATACACCTGGATGGAGTCTACATAATATTTTTTTCCAACTTTCTTTTCACTAATGATAATAAAATCTGCTGAAGGGCTTGTAGGCCCATCAGCCAGGATGCTGAAGGGTAAATTGTATAATCTAGGCGCTACAGGGACATTCATCCTTTGTATTTTATTTCCTTAAAGGTGCTGTAAGTGATGTTATAGCTGTCTCGCTAACCAAACCCCCGCCCTCAACAGGCAAATCTGAAGGCTGATGATGAGTGACAGGAAGTGAGTACCTCAGAGACTTCTGATTGGCTAAACAATAGCATCCTTTGGTCATGTTCTTTGTTTGCTGTTTACAGAGCCTAGGGCTGTCGCAGACAGATGGGATTTCTCAGGACACCTATTTCAGTGATATCTGTCAGGTTGGTAGGGACCGTGTCTGCGTGCTACTCTATAAAACATCACTCACGGCACCTTTAAAAACACATTGTGCTGGGTGAAGTATTCAGGCTGTCTTTAATAGTCTTACACAGTGATTCTGCAAGGATTTTTTCTTCTTCAAATGATATGATTTGATCTGATTTCTCAAATGTTTTATAAAGGATAGTAGGCTAATTTACTTATGGCTTTAATGTGGCTTCTGTTGCTAAGAATGCAGAATGCAGGATGACGCCAAAATTCCTGACTTCATGTTTTTAGACCTCTGGTGTAGAGGTATTCATTCACCTTTCATATTTCATCTTTATTGCCAAATACAATGACCTCTGTTTTGTCTTCATTTAACTTAAGAAAGTTTTGGCACATCCAACTGTTCATTTAATTTAAGCAGTGACACAGGGAGTCCATGGGACTGAAGTCACTTGGTGATAGATCTATCAGAATCAGAATCAGAATCAGAAAAAGCTTTATTGCCAAGTGTGCTTGCACACACAAGGAATTTTCCTTGGTACTGAGGCTTCCAGTGCACATATACAAATACAGATACAACAAGTAATAGTAATACAAATAGTAATACAAATTCTACAAATAAAATTATAGAAAATATGAAAATACTATAAAAATATATGGTCACAGTTGGGTTTTGTCAGCATAAACATTTACAGATAATGAACATATTTACAGTATTTTGTATAGTATGAATAAATATAAATATCACCTGAATTTTTAAGATATTGCAGTAAACAGTGGGAGTATTGCACTTACAGGCATATGCCTTGGGAGATATGTTAACTGTTCAGAAGGGAGGTGGCCTGTGGGAAGAAACTGTTCCTGTGCCGAGATGTTCTAGTGGCCAGTGATCTGAGTCGCCGTCTTGACGGTAACAGTTCTAACAGGTGGTGTCCAGGGTGAGTGGAGTCTGTGATGATTTTACCTGCTCTCTTCCTCACTCTGGAAGAGTACAGGTCCTGGAGGTTTGGCAGGGGGGCACCAATGATCCTCTCCTCAGTCCGGACTGTCCGTTGTAGTCTGCTGATGTATGATTTGGTACCTGAACCAAACCAGACAGTGATGGAAGTGCATAACACAGACTCAATAACGGCTGAGTAGAACTGAATCAGCAGCTCCTGTGGCAAGTTGAACTTCCTCAGCTGCCAAAGGAAGTACAGTCTCTGCTGGGCCTTTTTCACAGTGGAGTCAATGTGATTGTCCCACTTCAGGTCCTGAGAGTTGGTAGTGCCCAGGAACCTGAATGACTCCACTGCTTCCACAGTGCTGTTCATGATGGTGAGTGGGGGGAGTGCTGGGCTGTTCCTCCTGAAGTCCACGATCATCTCCACTTTTTTGAGCGTGTTCAGCTCAAGGTTCTTATGACTGCACCAGACAGCCAGCTGTTCAACCTCCAGTCTGTAAGCAGACTCGTCACCGTTTTGGATGAGACCGATGACAGTGGTGTCGTCTGCAAATTTCAGGAGCTTGACAGTGGGGTCTTTAGAAGTGCAGTCATTAGTGTACAGGGAGAAGAGCAGTGGGGAGAGAACGCACCCTTGGGGAGCGCCAGTGCTGATTGTGAGTGTCTTGGATATGTGTTTCCCCAGTCTCACTCGCTGCTGCCGGTCCGTCAGGAAGCTGGTAATCCACTGACAGATCGAGGATGGCATGGAAAGCTGGGTCAGTTTGGCTGTGAGAAGACCACGCATGATGGTATTGAAGGCCGAACTGAAGTCCACAAAGAGGATCCTTGCATAAGTCCCTGGTCTGTCGAGATGTTGCAGGATATAATGCAGTCCCATGTTGACTGCATCATCCACAGACTTGTTTGCTCTGTAAGCAAACTGAAAGGGATCCAGCAGGGGTCCGGTGATGTCCTTCAGGTGGGCCAGCACCAGTCTTTCAAACGACTTCATGACCACAGACGTGAGAGCGACAGGTCTGTAGTCATTAAGTCCAGTGATTTTGGGTTTTTTGGGGACAGGAATGATAGTGGAGCGTTTGAAGCAGCAGGGAACTTCACACTGCTCCAATGATCTATTGAAGATCTGCGTGAAGACCGGGGCCAGTTGGTCAGCGCAGGCTTTTAAACAAGCAGATGAGATGCCGTCTGGGCCTGAGGCTTTCCTAGTCTTCTGTTTTTTGAAGACTCTGCTCACGTCCTCCACACAGACCTTAAGCTCAGGTTGGATGGCAGGAGGGGGGAGTAATGGGAGAGCAGGAGGTGATGGTGAATGTGTGAAGTGCAGATCAGACCGGGTGTGTGGTGTGAATGAGGGCTTTTCAAACCGGCAGTAAAATGAATTTAAATCGTCAGCCAGGTGTTGATTGTCCACAGATCGGGGGGATGGTGACTTGTAGTTGGTGATGTTCCTCAGGCCATTCCAGACTGATGATGGGTCGTTGGATGAAAACTGTTTTTTCAGTTTATCAGAGTAGTTCCTTTTTACCAACTCTGATCTCCTTTGTCAATCTGTTTCTGGCCTGGTTATACAAGATTTTATCCCCACTTCTGTAAGCATCCTCCTTGGCATGACGAAGGTGTTTGAGTTTCCCAGTAAACCATGGTTTATCATTAGTGAATGATAAGAATGTCCTGGTAGGAATGCATGTATCCTCACAGAAATGTATATATGATGTTACAGTATCTGTGAGCTCATCCAGATCGTTGGTAGCAGCTTCAAAAACAGTCAGTGCAATCATAGCAGGCCTGTAGATTCTGCTATGCTTCATTAGTCCATCTTTTTACAGACCTTATTACAGGTTTAGCTGATTTCAGTTTCTGCCTGTAGGTCGGTATGAGATGAACCAAACAGTGATCAGAGAGCCCCAAAGCTGCCCGTGGGACCGAGTGATACGCATTTCTTATTGTGGTGTAACAGTGGTCCAGTATATTACTGTCTCTGGTGGGACATGTAACGTGCTGTCTGTATTTTGGTAGTTCACGGGAAAGATTTGCTTTGTTAAAATCTCCAAGAATGATTAAAAGAGAGTCTGGGTACCTTTGTTCCGTTTCAGCTATTTGTTCAGCCAGCTGTTGTAGCGCCGCGCTCACACACGCGTCTGGAGGGATGTAAACATTCACGAGAATGAGAAGGGAAAATTCCCGAGGCGAGTAGAAGGGTTTACAGTTTATGAAATGTGCCTCTAAATTAGGAGAGCACATCTTCTTCAGTGTTGTTACATCTGAACACCAACTTTCGTTAATGTAGAAACACAATCCACCACCTCTCCTTTTGCCCGTTAGCTCCGCGATGCGATCCGCTCGGAACAGCTGGAAGCCCGCCAGATGTATTGCATTGTCCGGTATGGCTTCACTCAGCCAGGTTTCAGTGAAGCACAAAGCAGCAGAGTTAAAAAAAATCCTTGTTAGTGTGGGTGAGGAGAAGAAGTTCATCCGTTTTGTTAGGAAGGGATCGGAGATTCGCGAGATGAATACTGGGGAGTGCAGTGCGCAGGCCGCGCTCGCGGAGTTTAACCAGCTCGCCGGCACGCTTCGCGCGTTTGCGTCTGAACACGCTTTTGAACAACACCGCTGCCCCTCCGATGAGAATGTCCAGCAAAACGTCCGAATAATCAAAAACTGTAGAAAAGGTTTTCTAGTGTGTGTTTCCTAATGTCCAGTAGTTCGTCTTTGGTGAAACTAATAGGAAAAGAATGACTAAACGCAGAACAAACAAACAAAAACAACACAATAGCTGGAGAGCTCCACACCGAGGCAGCCATCCGCGGCGCCATCTTGAATCATCTGCCACGTAATCATCTGCCACGTCTACCATCTTGTAGATCTGTGTGTCATCAGATAAGCAAGTGACCAAAGAAAGGGCATGGCGCAGAAACAAAACACTTAGGCTTTATTCTTGGGAAAGTTACTTTTAAAAGTAATGTGTTACAATATTGTGTTACTCCCTAAAATAAAGTAACTAATTTCATTACTTAGTTACTTTTTATGGAAAGTAATGTGTTATGTTACTTTTGTGTAACTTTTTCTCACCTGGGCTGCTTGCTTGTTTGATTTTTAATAACAAAAAGCCTCCGGCTGAAAGAAAAGCAAATTCATGTCTCTACAGTAGAGGGCACAGCTCAAATAATCTTCCTAGGCTACGTTCAGACTGTCAGTCCAAATCCGATTATTTGTGTATCCGATTGGAATCTGATCTTAAATGAATGACCACACTGTGTATCGCAACTGTTCAGATCCGATTTGTGTGTCCATGCAGCTCTTTCGTTTTCCGGAATATCTGGGCCCGTTTTACGTGGCGTGAGAAAGTCACATACACCACTTGAAATGTGATCTGAGAGGTCAGACTGAAATAGATTTCCAGAAATGTGATTTGAATAGGATTTCAAACCAGAAATGAATGTAGCTCGCATTTCATGTGGTTTTTGGCCGTTCACACTAGCTAAATCTGATCGGATTTCAATCGGATATGCACAAAAATCGGATTTTGACTGACAGTCTGAACTTAGCCTTAGCTGTGCTGCCATTCTGGATTGCAGAATAATAGACCGCAGGAGAAGAAAGTTCAGCACTCTTCAGCAAAAAAACAAGAGAAGTGATGTTTATCTAAAGTCATTTTTACGTAGTTGAATTGGATCACCAAATGTCAGCATCAAAGACACTGGTTAATAAAGTGAGATTAAATACATGAAGGCTAGTTTGCCTCTGCACTTACTCACGATTTATCTCAACATGAGGACAGGAGAGGTGTCAGTCAGTAAATGGCATATACTTGTTTGAAAAGGTAACTCAAATATTTAGCTGTATATTTAAAAGTAATGCATTATTTACTAGATACTTGGAAAAAGTAACGTGATTACGTAACTTATGTATCTGTGTATACTAACTTGAGTGACAGACTCGTGGTTTGTCAGTATGCTGTGAATTTCCTTATTTAAAAACACAACTGTTGCTCCTGGCAGGCAGAAAGTAGTAGCCTTGCAACCTGCAGGTCTGTTAATTGAGACACCGACTATCAGAGTGTTGTGCTCATCCGTTATCTTAGCAGGCCACTGTAACCTGCTTTTCATTGAGAGTCTGTTGGCAGTAGCATTTGTGCAGGTTTCTGATCCATGTGCTCTTTCTTTTCTGATTTTACTAATTATCTCCCTAATTAATGGTTCAAATGCAGCTTTTGAGCAGAAAGGTTTAGAGCAGAAAGGGTTGAAGATGCTAGTGCCACAATATTTGATTCTCTGAGATTGTGGCGGCCCTTAGGTCTAGCTCCCTGTTTATGCCATTGGTATATATTCTTTGCTGTGTCAGTTAATGTTGGAGTTTCTAATACAGGTTTATCTGGACAGGACTCACCAGCTATAGGCTGAGAGACTGGAGGGTGAGGCTCCTCTGTTTGTTCAAATCGGGGCGATGTGCCATAAGCTTTGTTTCAAGGACTGCAATCCTTTTTACATGTTTGTTGAAGTTAATGCAACTAAGGTGTGCTTAAGCCAAAAGGAGACATTTTTTCTACTAGTCCATCTCTGTGTAGATGAATGTTCTGTCCCATTTTAGGAAAGTAGGCTGAATAGGGTTGGTAGATAATCTGAGAAATAATAATTTTTGGTCGTTTTCTGATCATCTGTTTCGGTGTCCGAGCCAATTCAGATTGTTTAAGCGCTGCTTGTGCTCCACTGATCAGGAAAATAAAGAGACATTCCAAAGTAAAGTATAGAGAATCATGGAGCGCTGAGCATGACTGTCTAGCAAAGCCGGAATAAAAGGAAACAGAAAACAATGATTTATTTATGACAGACGTACGACAGACGCCGGTATGGAGTCTGCTCCAGGGTCAGCTCTGTCACTCCGGCATGGTTGCAGGTGTGTGCCAGAGCCTGGAATGACAGTGGAAGATCTGCTCGTAGTTATCGGGGAGCAGATCGGTTTTGATAACATAGTGTTGGCATCACATATGAATAAATTGAAATCTGAACCACTGGTAAATCAGTTGACTGTGAGCGGGTTATAGTTTAAAGAAAGGTTTGTTGATGTTAGCCCATTATCCACTCAAGAAACTAAAATCACTATATCAAATGCATCTCCGTTCGTATCGAATGACGTGATTACGAAAGAGTTGCAGAGGTTCGGGAAGATTGCGAGCCCCGTAAAAATGATTCCCCTCAGGTGAAAAAATGCGGCCCTCAAACATGTACTCTCTTTTAGACTTCAGATCTATCTTTTTTACTTCACCCATGCGTATTCTTGAAGTTTCCTTCTGTGTTATTAACGGAGAAAACTTATTTATGGTGTATGCGAGTACTGAGAGTTTGAAGTAGGGATGGCCCGATACCGATACTGGCATCGGGGATCGGGTCGATACTGTCCTCATATACTCGTACTCGTACTCATAAAAATTCGCCGATACCACGCCCCGATACCACGTACATTTTGCGAAACGAAACTGGCCGCCGCGAGTGCTTTGTCGAGGTGAACTGAGGCATAGGGACGTGCACTCCCAACGCAAAAGAGTGCGGCGCGGCACTAGATCTGATGGCCGAGCGCGAGCGCGGGCGCGGGCGGTAATGCACTCACTCTGTGTGTGCGGGTTCCGGGAGAATAAAACGATTCGTGGGACTCCCGCAAACTAGAAATATCTATGAATACAACATATTAAAACTAATAGATTTTCATTCATCTGTTGCAGAAAAGCAAGAAGAACAACTAAAACAAAATAGAAACGATTTACAGGCCAGAGTTTCTATTCATAACATGTTTGCAGCGTTGAGCGATGTAGCCAATCCCAGACATGTGTGTTGATTTCTTGAACGCAATGGCTAATCAGAAGCATTTAAGATAGACTCCCCTCACTGCTCAAAACTTTTTTGTTCAGTGCTGAATTCTGTATGCTGGCAAATCCTCTAATTATAACAAACAAAGTGTGGATATTATGAAAGATTCATTGTGCAGTCAGCTTCATTGATAATAACAGATGTGTGAGATCGCGATGAACTGTCAGCTTTTTAGGAATTAGACTATTAAGGGAGCGCACTTTGGGCGCATTCAGTCATGTCAGACCATGCACGCAGTAACTGCTTGCTTTTATGTTAAATTAACAGTGGTTTGTGTGTTAATACATTTATTATTTTACTCATTATTATTTATTTTTAGACTTGTTAAAACAAGCAGAGAAGAAAATAAAAACAGTCTTCTAACCTGTGTTCTAAAATAGTCTTCTGTCTTCTTTTCTGGGAGCCTATAGTTACTTTTGCGGTAGAAATATCGGTATCGGTACTCGATATCGGCAAGTACACAAATGTAAATACTCGTACTCGTATCGGTTTGAAAAAAAATGGTATCGGGCCATCCCTAGTTTGAAGTGCTTTGAATGCGGGGATTGGGCCATAAACATTTCGCGTGCCCACATAGAGATGAGCAAAGGCCGTCCACGTCTAGAGTTGGTACTGAAGTTACTGTTGAACATCATAATGCTGTAGCAGAGCAGAGGAGTGTGGAACAAGATGGAGTCACAGAGGAGGTGAAAATACAAGAGGAGGTAAGTGTCGATGCTGAAGGTGTGAGTGATACTGACGCTATTGTACAGATTGGCTCGCAGAATGCTGCTGTTTCTGATATAATTGAGATGAATGATGGAAGAAATTGAGTTTTAGAGGAGATGAATGACGAAGCTCAGGTAAGGAGGCTCAGAGGAGGACATTGCTGATGAGATAGATGAGTGTTCACAGTTTACTGATGATGGTATAAAAAAGGGGGAGCATTGGTCAGATGGAGAGGTTGATAATGATCTATACACTGTTGAAGAGATCAATGCTTTCCTAGATAGGACCAAAGGAAAATCTGGGGTTGAAGTTGATGATTATTTCCCTGACATTGAAAAGTTTGTTAATTCTGTGATGAAGGCAAGAAAAACGAGTTATGAAGAAATCTCACAACAAAAGAGGTTCAGTCTTAAAAAACATTTAACTGCTAAATAGAGTAAAAAAATAGGAAGAGCAATAATAAAGAGGGGAACAACAAAACTTTTATGATGGCTTTTAACTTTGCTTCTTTTTTCTGCTTGGAGACTATGTTTTGAGTCATGGGACTAATGTAAGTGCTGGTGTAGCTGTCCTTTTCCCCCCTTCTGTTAAAGCCAGCATTCTATCAAAAAATGAAGTGGAGCCAGGAAGGTATTTAATAGTAAAGGCTGAAATTTGTAATTTAAATTTTTTGTTTGTGAATATCTATGCTCCTAATGTTGGAGCGGAACGATTAACATTTTTCACCAGGTTAAAAAATATAATAAAGGAAGAAAAAGACTATGTTTTTATTGTAGTTGGAGGAGACTGGAACTGTACTATTGATTTTACACTAGATAGAAATGGAGAGGAGCCTCGTGCAATGTCAGCCACCTGTTTAGCTGGTGTTGTAAAAAGCTATGTTTCTCAGATGTGTGGAGAGAACATAATCCCCTTACAAAGCAACATACATGGGTGAAAGTTTGTAATGAAAATATTTCTGCTGCTCGTTTGGATCGTTTTTATGTGTCTTACAATAGGGGAAATAGAGTTGCCAGTTCAAATAGTATTCCTAATACTATTTCTGATCATAAATGCATTACTGTTGCAGTTGCTTTGCCAAAAGCAAATGTTATTGGCATTTGAATAC
The DNA here is from genome assembly GCF_051911475.1 of Siphateles boraxobius. NCBI lineage: Eukaryota > Metazoa > Chordata > Actinopteri > Cypriniformes > Leuciscidae > Siphateles > Siphateles boraxobius. The sequence continues at coordinate 2,537,066 of NW_027508811.1, forward strand.
AAAACTTTTAGAAGATAAGCAATTTTGTGAAACTTTTAAATTGTTTTGGGAGACCTGGAAAACAGAAAATAGTCTTTTTTGAAAGTATTATACAGTGGTGGGAAGTTGGGAAAGTGCATATAAGAGACTTTTGCCAAAAATATGCACCTCATTCCTCTATTCAATTAAAAAAAGATTGGAGTGGCTGGAAAGAGAGATTTGTGACATTGAAGAAAAAATGACTGATAATGATGCTGATAATCTAAAAGAACTGTGGACTGAGAAAAAATATCAACTAAGCTGTATTTTAAATGAAAGAGTTAAAGGAGCTCTCATAAGAATTCCACTTTCTGACTGTAAAAGACATGGATGCTCCTACTACATACTTTAATCTGGAGCATAAAAAGGGCCAACAAAAACAGATGTACTCTTTGAAGGATGATAAAGGACATGTCACCTCAGATTCATTGGAGATGCGTAGACTTGCTGTGGCTTTTTATTCAAGTTTGTACTCTGCTGAAAGCTCAGGTGAACACTGTAGGAATGAGCTTCTTGAGAATCTTCCTCTTCTAACTGAAGAACATAAGGCTTCTTTAGAGACTGAGCTTACTTTCGATGAAGTTATCTCGGCCGGAATGTCTCTCTCTTCAGGTCGTACTCCGGGACTCGATGGACTTCCTTGTGAATTCTATAAGTTATTTTGGGCCACTATTGGCGATAACTATTTAAACAAAATGGAAATGCTTTCTTGATGGAATTCTTCCAACAAGTTGTCAATGTGCTGTTTTATCGTTGCTCCCAAAAAAGGGTGATTTGACACGTTTAAAAGAACTGGAAGCCAGTAGCGATTGTATGCACTGAATATAAGATACTTTCTAAATATTTGGCCAATAGACTGAACTTCGTGTTACAAGAAAGTAGTTATATGATTCGGCTTATGTCAAAATGATTTATGACCCTATGATTGACAGGTGGGCGGGGCTAACCTTTGACCTTCCGGAGGATGTTCCGGAGGTCCTTTGATGTAGGGATTAACCTTTGACCTTCCGGAGGGGTTGTTCCGGAGGTCCGTTAATTTAGGGATTAACCTTTGACCTATCGATCGATCAAGTTGACAGTACATTCCGGAGGATGTTCCGGAGGTCCTTTAATGTAGGGATTAACCTTTGACCTAAAGTATAATGTTTATTAATATAGCCATAATGATTTTTGTACTGTAACAGCATATTTAATCCCGTACACAAACACGACCATCACAGAAAACAACATCTTTACATTGTTTTTACATACATTGCACTCACACTAACTCAGTTCCATAAATTAACTAATCTCCATATTTAAATTAAATGATTATAAATATAGAATAATAACAAGTATGTTACTAAAATGAATTCAAACAATTTAAACATAGTTTTAGCTAAATTAATTTATATATAAATACAAAAGTATATAAATATAAAAATACCTTACATTTCCACAGTGCTGAAGATGTAGTTCTTTATGCAATGATAAAAACAGTCCAAAGTCATAAACAAAATTTTATTCCTTTTTTATTCCTTCAGTGATAAACTACAGGGTGAAATGAATGCATGACCCCCTCACAGAGACGAGAGGAGTTACAGGACAGATGAGCCTCTGGGATGTGCCAATGTCATAGCATATGTAAAGTTAGTCTGCTTTCCAGAGTTTTATTCATACTAAATTCATTTGAAATATTAAAAGTTTAAATTAGATCTTTTAAAATTAAAAGACTGTTTAAATCAAAGCTTTAACGTTTTTTTAAAGTCGTATCTTCTATTTATCTTCTTAGAAGACTTCTGTATGATATAAATGATTTTACATAAATTTAACCTAAGGTATTATTTTTACTAAAGCGTCTGTTCAAAAAATAAAGCAAAAACTGTACTTTGGTATCTTAGATATTATACAAATTATTTCAAACAGTATTTTTGTCCATGCCGCATGAAATATGTTGTCAAAGTTTGTCACAATGTTTTTTTTTTGTAGTTGTTGTTTTTGTTTTTAAGAAATCCCAGGACTCTACATTGCTCTTATTTAGATTAAGTTGTATCATTTAGAAAACCACTGTACATTTTCAGAGACGCGATGTACCTTTTTTGGTCCATCACACAGCATATTTAATTTTACTCCTCTTAATTCAAAGCATGATCTTACTTTTTCTATGGTAGCTATATGATCTATTGCACGTATAAGGTGTATATCATTTTTTACTTTTCTTGTATCTCCCAAACTATCCTTAATCAGTGTGGAAACACACAGGGTGAAACCCTTTACTGAGAATATACTATCGGTTATCTACTCAAAATATATGTAGAACTTTAAAATGTTAGCATTTGTTGATGCGACAGTTTGTCTGTAGGCTGCATGAACAGCCTTTGGGAGAGCAGCTGATGATACTATATAGCAGGAAAACATGCCCTTTGACCTCCTCCATTTTGGAGGCTTACAGCTTAGTCCTTAAGCGGCTACAGTAATTTATTGCCATGTGTAACCTGAAAAACAAGAGGTGATAAAAAATGTTAACGATGACCTCATGGCTACGGCTGTGAGAGGACTCCATTCCCTACTGAAAGAACAATGTGGACACACAGCTCTGACGTTTTCCAAGAGTATTTTGCCCAGTCTCTTCTTTATATACAGCCAAGACAAATCATTTCTGGACCAAAAACTTTTGCACCCTCACTCCTCTTACCACCTCATCAAAAGACATGTCTAAAAGTGAGTATTGTCTTTATAATTCATTTATGCTACGGTGTTTTATTTAAAAAGATTGTTTACACATAAGGAAAAGACGGTATAATTCATTAGTGTTTTAAACATGCTATTGCTGTTATAGCATGCTTTGTTGCTCTTACACATTGCTATATGTTCTATATCAAATGTTTTTGACGTCATATACGTTTCAGAATATATATATATTTCCCCCCATCCAATCACATTTTACTGTAGTTGGCCGCTGGGGGGTTTCCATAAAGGACTTTAAAATAAATGTTTTAAATATTATTTAGATTATATTTGTCAGACATGGTTATATCTGAATAGGCCTATTTAATTATTTAATCTGTATTTTATTCCTTTTCAGTTACTTACTTTTTAAATTTCGGTAGGCTACTTTTTAATTCTTCTTTTACTTTGTCTTTGATTTTAACTTTTAGCACTTTGCATGATAAAATTGTTTAAAATGTAAGCTATAAATATGAATGGCACAATGTGATAACCAAAATATATAAAAGTTAAGTCAAAGCTATTTATATAGCCTAGCGTTTTTCACAATACACATTCTCATAATTTAGTTATACATTCTGACGCTGGGCACCGTCCAGTTATTTCAGATGGTTCAATATTTATGATATTATGCGCCCCTGAATGGAAAAGAACTGTAAACTTCATCATTGTACTGTAATGAACTGCGTTACTGCCTATAGGATGATTGCATGATTTTTTTCCATTTAAAATAACATGGTCTTTCCTTTTCTCTCTCTCTCTCTAGAGACAGCAAACACTGCAGGACGACCGGACATCCAAGTAACATGTTAGTGTGGTTTATATTTATTTTTAATGAGAAACATTATAGAGTGCAACAGGCGTTTTCTGGAAGTAAAAACACTTCCGGTAACCAGCGACTGTGAAAAAGGGGGCAGGTACTCTATTGGCTGTATAATGAACAGATGAACTGACAGATATTTTATGTAAACAGGCAAAATCTCTTCATCTGATGGTGGCCATGTGTTTTCGCCTATCATAACTGGTTTAACTCATGGCTCCTCCTTTGAGATCAACATAACTTCTGACGAATCAAATGTACCGGCACATTGTAAGTGTAATAAAACAGTTTCGCCTGTGTATTAAATTAATCTTAATTAAGCAGTCCGAGTTAACTATTTGGGACCAATTGGAAATTTACATTCTGATCTAACAGCGTCATGTACAAATTTGTCATGCTCCTGGATTATTTTACTATACTACATTAGCCTTTTATTTACTGATGATTTTATCAAAGCGACGAATTAACTCAATTCATGGTTGCAATAATAAAATAAATGAACAATTGACCGATGAACTGACAGATATTTTATGTAAACAGGCAAAATCTCTTCATCTGATGGCGGCCATGTGTTTTCGCCTATGATAACTGATTTAACTCATGGCTCCCCCTTTGAGATCAACATAACTTCTGACGAATCAAATGTACCGGGAAATTGTAAGTGTGATGCATGAAAAACTATTAAAACAGTTTTTCGCCTATGTAATGTATAAAATTAATCTTAATTAAGCAGTCCGAGTTAACTATTTGGGACCAATTTTAAGGAAAGTTACATTCTGATCTAACAGTATCATGTACAAATTTGAAATATTTTGGTACTATTGAATCAAGTTAAGTCATGATGAATTTATCTTATCTGGTGTCATGCTCCTGGATTATTCAGAATTGTAACTATAGCCTTTTATTTTACGGCACTTATTTATTTTACTACAGATTTTATCAAAGCCAAATACTGTCCAAAAGGGGCGACTGGGAAAGAAGAGAAACAGGTCAATACAAGGTTAGATTCAATCTTTATATTCTTTCCCCATTTTGCCTTCATTTTCCTTTTCCTGTTTTAATTTTTCTATTTTTATATTCTCAGATCATCAAGGGTTTCTGAAAGCAAACACCAGTCAGTTGGTTGAAAATATGAAGAACATTGATCCAATCATTGACGATCTTGACTTGCACAATGAATCAGTTGCAAATGTGCGAGCGAATCCAACACGCCGGATGAAGATGAGGGAACTGCTGGACTGTGTGAATTGTGAAAGCATTGCCAAGAACCTGGTCAATGCTTTGTGCAAGCCCATCATCAAAATGTTTTAACATATCGTAAATTTCAGTTGTTTGATAAATTATCTAACGATTATACCTAACTATCAACAGTTATATGTGAAACGAGCTCAGTCGCATTAGAGATGGATTCTTGTTTATATTGAACCGCATGTTTAACAGCTCTAGGGTTCTTAAATTGTTTACCGCGGTTTCATTTTGAACAACACTTATCGTATCGCCGGGTGTGATTGTAATGTTTTGTATGGTGTTTTTCTTTACACTTTCCCCCTGGATATCTGGTTCCTACAGTTAGCGGTAATGTTAGTCAACTCTATGTCTTCTCTTTGTTCATATTTGACAGTATTCGCATGAATTGGCGTGATTTAATAAAATGACGGTTTAAACCATCATCTTCGCTTGAGACATTTACATTATATTTTATGGTTTACAGTATATTTTACAGTATTTTACAGTATATTATACCATCCTAGTTTTAAATAGCGCTTAAATGTATATTTTACCCCTTTATGCGGCTACAGAACACCGCACAAGGATCTCTGAAATATTTTTTGTGTAAAACATCTATGTAGATCTATCTATGTTTTTAAAAATACACCGAAACAAAGAATGAATACATCTTTCTATAAGTGACCCTCAAAACACAGTGTATCCGTGTACGATGATTTATCAGAAAATTACTTTTTCTGAATAATCTCACCAAGTGCGGGTGCTTGATAACTATTGAGCAACCCTGAATTCGGTTACTCAATAATGCGCTAAAGGTCTATAACTGAACTTTAACATCTTAATAGTTGGTAAAAGTTCACTTAAAGTCTGCGCAAAATAAAATACATCCTAGCTACTATCTAAACGCTTGTTACGGAGCTTATCGAGATCCATTCACCCATCCATATGTTTTGAACTTTTAATGTTTAATCAACATTTTGTTGGAAAACAAATGGTGGATTTACTCAACTTTTTATGTCAACAGGTTCTGCATAGCGGGGTAATGTCGGATTTAATTAACATTGTTTATTTCAGTAAACTTAAGTTTATTACATAAGATTAATTCAATGCCATTTAGTTGAATCAGGTTAACATTCTTAATTTAGTCCAAAACTATTAAGTTCAAATAATCCAATTGTTTCGTTTATTTAGGGATAGTGTTCAACAACCTTTACAAATATATCTAATAAGATAACCTTTTACAAAATCTTTACTCGGTAAAGACTCTTATTGGTTTTGTCGCATCCAATGCATCCCCAAAGTAGTTGTTTTTATAATGATTAAAACCGCTTTAATTAATATTATCATGGTCTACACTTTATGGTAAAAGACTAACATATCAGAAACTCTTTTAAATATAAACATTAACATGTTTTTATCTTGCTGTTAAAACACATAAATAACGTTTTATTTCAAATGTACACCCCTATACAGCATGATGGGATGGGGAAATCCACAGGCTCACTGAAATATTTAATCTCTTAAATATTCTCATCTAGTATTTATTCATTAAATTATTAATGCGCAAGAATCAAGACTTATAATACCATTTTATTATAAAATTGTGAAACTCCAAAGCTCCGACACGGTCGCAAAGAATGATGAGTTAAGCGGTACAATCTTTTATTTCAACAGTATTTTTCTTTACAAAATGATGATAGACCGACATTAAATATACATAAAGTAGACAATAACTCCATTTATTTGTGATCCAACCAGAATAGAAAGTCTCGGCACGCTACCATGTCTTGGTCTAGGGTATAGTTGACGAGGCCTTCAACTATTTCGCCAAGATCTGTTTTGGCATTTTTTGATGCCAGTGACGCACAGAGATCTGTTACAAACGTAAACATAACGAGTAGTTCATCGACCGCGAATTTGTGACTAGATGCATACATCACATCCAGAACTTTTCTGAGGATTACGCCTGTCGGCTCTAGGGTGTTAAAAAACATGGGCGTCACATCGGTCCATGTCCCCACCAACCCTCTTATGACATCCATTTCTTTTTTGAGATTTGTGACACGTTTGGTGTCCCGCTCACAATCGGTTTTCCTATCGCACGCAGCATCGATGATACTGTCCATCAAGTAAACCATCTGGTCTCTAAAATGATCTTTAAACACAGAGTCTAACGTGGCCCTTAAACGACACTCTTTCCCCGTGGAGCACTCACACACCGGATGATACTTGTGTCCCGCATCGCCGGAACTCGACGGGCAGTTGTTCTCCGTCAGCTTTTGCGTCGCCATCTCAGAGGTTTTTAGATTTTCAAATAGGAAACTGTTTGATGGTGAAAGTCCCCGGAATCTCTTGAGCGAGTCCTTGCAGCACAATCGTCCAGGCCTAGTGCTTTAACGCTCGGAAGCTTGTGTTTTTGACAAATGCCAAATGCTCAGACAAACAGGAACATCTGATCAATTCCTTCCACTTTTGATCAATGAGATGTTGTAGTACCCCCGCAGTCGCGTTTTTTACGATATCGAATCCGACGTCGTTGAAGCATCCGTCCGTAGCGTCGAAACGGGGTTTCGTCGAAAACGTCGAAACTCTGTGTAGAGTTTATTAACCCATGCGATTGGGGTCCGCCCTCGCACCCATGGTGTGTACGGTGGGGGTCGTCATCAGGACGCCGTAAATAACCATGACCTGCATGTCGTCCGAGAGAATTCAGCCGAAAATTATTTTACGGTACTGTTCAGTTTATTTAAAAAATATTTTTCATTGAACACCGTTATATTTGTTTTCTCATTCAAAGTCATGTTGAAAGAACCTGTTTCAGTTAAGTAAACCAAAAAAAATAATTACTTAAGTAAATGGAGTTATTGTCTACTTTATGTATATTTAATGTCGGTCTATCATCATTTTGTAAAGAAAAATACTGTTGAAATAAAAGATTGTACCGCTTAACTCATCATTCTTTGCGACCGTGTCGGAGCTTTGGAGTTTCACAATTTTATAATAAAATGGTATTATAAGTCTTGATTCTTGCGCATTAATAATTTAATGAATAAATACTAGATGAGAATATTTAAGAGATTAAATATTTCAGTGAGCCTGTGGATTTCCCCATCCCATCATGCTGTATAGGGGTGTACATTTGAAATAAAACGTTATTTATGTGTTTTAACAGCAAGATAAAAACATGTTAATGTTTATATTTAAAAGAGTTTCTGATATGTTAGTCTTTTACCATAAAGTGTAGACCATGATAATATTAATTAAAGCGGTTTTAATCATTATAAAAACAACTACTTTGGGGATGCATTGGATGCGACAAAACCAATAAGAGTCTTTACCGAGTAAAGATTTTGTAAAAGGTTATCTTATTAGATATATTTGTAAAGGTTGTTGAACACTATCCCTAAATAAACGAAACAATTGGATTATTTGAACTTAATAGTTTTGGACTAAATTAAGAATGTTAACCTGATTCAACTAAATGGCATTGAATTAATCTTATGTAATAAACTTAAGTTTACTGAAATAAACAATGTTAATTAAATCCGACATTACCCCGCTATGCAGAACCTGTTGACATAAAAAGTTGAGTAAATCCACCATTTGTTTTCCAACAAAATGTTGATTAAACATTAAAAGTTCAAAACATATGGATGGGTGAATGGATCTCGATAAGCTCCGTAACAAGCGTTTAGATAGTAGCTAGGATGTATTTTATTTTGCGCAGACTTTAAGTGAACTTTTACCAACTATTAAGATGTTAAAGTTCAGTTATAGACCTTTAGCGCATTATTGAGTAACCGAATTCAGGGTTGCTCAATAGTTATCAAGCACCCGCACTTGGTGAGATTATTCAGAAAAAGTAATTTTCTGATAAATCATCGTACACGGATACACTGTGTTTTGAGGGTCACTTATAGAAAGATGTATTCATTCTTTGTTTCGGTGTATTTTTAAAAACATAGATAGATCTACATAGATGTTTTACACAAAAATATTTCAGAGATCCTTGTGCGGTGTTCTGTAGCCGCATAAAGGGGTAAAATATACATTTAAGCGCTATTTAAAACTAGGATGGTATAATATACTGTAAAATACTGTAAAATATACTGTAAACCATAAAATATAATGTAAATGTCTCAAGCGAAGATGATGGTTTAAACCGTCATTTTATTAAATCACGCCAATTCATGCGAATACTGTCAAATATGAACAAAGAGAAGACATAGAGTTGACTAACATTACCGCTAACTGTAGGAACCAGATATCCAGGGGGAAAGTGTAAAGAAAAACACCATACAAAACATTACAATCACACCCGGCGATACGATAAGTGTTGTTCAAAATGAAACCGCGGTAAACAATTTAAGAACCCTAGAGCTGTTAAACATGCGGTTCAATATAAACAAGAATCCATCTCTAATGCGACTGAGCTCGTTTCACATATAACTGTTGATAGTTAGGTATAATCGTTAGATAATTTATCAAACAACTGAAATTTACGATATGTTAAAACATTTTGATGATGGGCTTGCACAAAGCATTGACCAGGTTCTTGGCAATGCTTTCACAATTCACACAGTCCAGCAGTTCCCTCATCTTCATCCGGCGTGTTGGATTCGCTCGCACATTTGCAACTGATTCATTGTGCAAGTCAAGATCGTCAATGATTGGATCAATGTTCTTCATATTTTCAACCAACTGACTGGTGTTTGCTTTCAGAAACCCTTGATGATCTGAGAATATAAAAATAGAAAAATTAAAACAGGAAAAGGAAAATGAAGGCAAAATGGGGAAAGAATATAAAGATTGAATCTAACCTTGTATTGACCTGTTTCTCTTCTTTCCCAGTCGCCCCTTTTGGACAGTATTTGGCTTTGATAAAATCTGTAGTAAAATAAATAAGTGCCGTAAAATAAAAGGCTATAGTTACAATTCTGAATAATCCAGGAGCATGACACCAGATAAGATAAATTCATCATGACTTAACTTGATTCAATAGTACCAAAATATTTCAAATTTGTACATGATACTGTTAGATCAGAATGTAACTTTCCTTAAAATTGGTCCCAAATAGTTAACTCGGACTGCTTAATTAAGATTAATTTTATACATTACATAGGCGAAAAACTGTTTTAATAGTTTTTCATGCATCACACTTACAATTTCCCGGTACATTTGATTCGTCAGAAGTTATGTTGATCTCAAAGGGGGAGCCATGAGTTAAATCAGTTATCATAGGCGAAAACACATGGCCGCCATCAGATGAAGAGATTTTGCCTGTTTACATAAAATATCTGTCAGTTCATCGGTCAATTGTTCATTTATTTTATTATTGCAACCATGAATTGAGTTAATTCGTCGCTTTGATAAAATCATCAGTAAATAAAAGGCTAATGTAGTATAGTAAAATAATCCAGGAGCATGACAAATTTGTACATGACGCTGTTAGATCAGAATGTAAATTTCCAATTGGTCCCAAATAGTTAACTCGGACTGCTTAATTAAGATTAATTTAATACACAGGCGAAACTGTTTTATTACACTTACAATGTGCCGGTACATTTGATTCGTCAGAAGTTATGTTGATCTCAAAGGAGGAGCCATGAGTTAAACCAGTTATGATAGGCGAAAACACATGGCCACCATCAGATGAAGAGATTTTGCCTGTTTACATAAAATATCTGTCAGTTCATCTGTTCATTATACAGCCAATAGAGTACCTGCCCCCTTTTTCACAGTCGCTGGTTACCGGAAGTGTTTTTACTTCCAGAAAACGCCTGTTGCACTCTATAATGTTTCTCATTAAAAATAAATATAAACCACACTAACATGTTACTTGGATGTCCGGTCGTCCTGCAGTGTTTGCTGTCTCTAGAGAGAGAGAGAGAAAAGGAAAGACCATGTTATTTTAAATGGAAAAAAATCATGCAATCATCCTATAGGCAGTAACGCAGTTCATTACAGTACAATGATGAAGTTTACAGTTCTTTTCCATTCAGGGGCGCATAATATCATAAATATTGAACCATCTGAAATAACTGGACGGTGCCCAGCGTCAGAATGTATAACTAAATTATGAGAATGTGTATTGTGAAAAACGCTAGGCTATATAAATAGCTTTGACTTAACTTTTATATATTTTGGTTATCACATTGTGCCATTCATATTTATAGCTTACATTTTAAACAATTTTATCATGCAAAGTGCTAAAAGTTAAAATCAAAGACAAAGTAAAAGAAGAATTAAAAAGTAGCCTACCGAAATTTAAAAAGTAAGTAACTGAAAAGGAATAAAATACAGATTAAATAATTAAATAGGCCTATTCAGATATAACCATGTCTGACAAATATAATCTAAATAATATTTAAAACATTTATTTTAAAGTCCTTTATGGAAACCCCCCAGCGGCCAACTACAGTAAAATGTGATTGGATGGGGGGAAATATATATATATTCTGAAACGTATATGACGTCAAAAACATTTGATATAGAACATATAGCAATGTGTAAGAGCAACAAAGCATGCTATAACAGCAATAGCATGTTTAAAACACTAATGAATTATACCGTCTTTTCCTTATGTGTAAACAATCTTTTTAAATAAAACACCGTAGCATAAATGAATTATAAAGACAATACTCACTTTTAGACATGTCTTTTGATGAGGTGGTAAGAGGAGTGAGGGTGCAAAAGTTTTTGGTCCAGAAATGATTTGTCTTGGCTGTATATAAAGAAGAGACTGGGCAAAATACTCTTGGAAAACGTCAGAGCTGTGTGTCCACATTGTTCTTTCAGTAGGGAATGGAGTCCTCTCACAGCCGTAGCCATGAGGTCATCGTTAACATTTTTTATCACCTCTTGTTTTTCAGGTTACACATGGCAATAAATTACTGTAGCCGCTTAAGGACTAAGCTGTAAGCCTCCAAAATGGAGGAGGTCAAAGGGCATGTTTTCCTGCTATATAGTATCATCAGCTGCTCTCCCAAAGGCTGTTCATGCAGCCTACAGACAAACTGTCGCATCAACAAATGCTAACATTTTAAAGTTCTACATATATTTTGAGTAGATAACCGATAGTATATTCTCAGTAAAGGGTTTCACCCTGTGTGTTTCCACACTGATTAAGGATAGTTTGGGAGATACAAGAAAAGTAAAAAATGATATACACCTTATACGTGCAATAGATCATATAGCTACCATAGAAAAAGTAAGATCATGCTTTGAATTAAGAGGAGTAAAATTAAATATGCTGTGTGATGGACCAAAAAAGGTACATCGCGTCTCTGAAAATGTACAGTGGTTTTCTAAATGATACAACTTAATCTAAATAAGAGCAATGTAGAGTCCTGGGATTTCTTAAAAACAAAAACAACAACTACAAAAAAAAAACATTGTGACAAACTTTGACAACATATTTCATGCGGCATGGACAAAAATACTGTTTGAAATAATTTGTATAATATCTAAGATACCAAAGTACAGTTTTTGCTTTATTTTTTGAACAGACGCTTTAGTAAAAATAATACCTTAGGTTAAATTTATGTAAAATCATTTATATCATACAGAAGTCTTCTAAGAAGATAAATAGAAGATACGACTTTAAAAAAACGTTAAAGCTTTGATTTAAACAGTCTTTTAATTTTAAAAGATCTAATTTAAACTTTTAATATTTCAAATGAATTTAGTATGAATAAAACTCTGGAAAGCAGACTAACTTTACATATGCTATGACATTGGCACATCCCAGAGGCTCATCTGTCCTGTAACTCCTCTCGTCTCTGTGAGGGGGTCATGCATTCATTTCACCCTGTAGTTTATCACTGAAGGAATAAAAAAGGAATAAAATTTTGTTTATGACTTTGGACTGTTTTTATCATTGCATAAAGAACTACATCTTCAGCACTGTGGAAATGTAAGGTATTTTTATATTTATATACTTTTGTATTTATATATAAATTAATTTAGCTAAAACTATGTTTAAATTGTTTGAATTCATTTTAGTAACATACTTGTTATTATTCTATATTTATAATCATTTAATTTAAATATGGAGATTAGTTAATTTATGGAACTGAGTTAGTGTGAGTGCAATGTATGTAAAAACAATGTAAAGATGTTGTTTTCTGTGATGGTCGTGTTTGTGTACGGGATTAAATATGCTGTTACAGTACAAAAATCATTATGGCTATATTAATAAACATTATACTTTAGGTCAAAGGTTAATCCCTACATTAAAGGACCTCCGGAACATCCTCCGGAATGTACTGTCAACTTGATCGATCGATAGGTCAAAGGTTAATCCCTAAATTAACGGACCTCCGGAACAACCCCTCCGGAAGGTCAAAGGTTAATCCCTACATCAAAGGACCTCCGGAACATCCTCCGGAAGGTCAAAGGTTAGCCCCGCCCACCTGTCAATCATAGGGTCATAAATCATTTTGACATAAGCCGAATCATATAACTACTCAAGAAATTGTGCATAAGGATCAACCTAATTGTATAAAGAATAAATCCATTATAGATAATCTTCACCTAATAAGGGTTGTCTTTGATTTTACTCATTGTAATGATGTTAATATGGGTTAGTTATCTTTAGTTCAAGAAAAGGCTTTTGACAGGGTTAACCATGTTTTTCTTTTTGACACTTTGAAGGCTTTTGGTTTTGGGGATATATTTATTTCAAAAATTAAACTCTTATATTCTGAGGCAAAATGTATGATTAAAATGGATGTTAGATTGAATATCCCTATAAGTGTGAAAAGAGGTATCAGATAGGGCTGTCCTCTCTCAGGTCAACTGTACAGTATTGTAATTGAACCTTTTCTGTGTACGTTGAGGAAAGAGCTAATGGGTCTAAATATTAACAATATATTTTCTAATATTAAACTTTCTGCATACGCTGATGATGTCACAGTTATAATACAGGAACAAAATGACATCCAGATGCTTAAGGGGGCCTTAGAGTGCTATGGCAAAGCCTCCTCATCAGTTGTTAATTGTGCTAAATGTAATGCTTTGTGGTGTGGAAAAGATTTTAAAGGTCCAGTACTTCCTGGTGGCTTACAGTGGAGAAGAGCAGGGGTACGTATGGGTATTTATATGGACAGAAGAGTACAAAAGAAAAAAACTGGGAGGGCCTAGTGGAGAAAGTGTGTGCTCGCTTGTCTAATTGGAAATGGTTGCTATCCTAGCTATCCTACAGGGGGAGGGTTCTGGTTTTTAATAATTTGGTTGCATCTTCATTATGGCACCAAATGGCAGTACTTGACCCTCCTGAAGAGCTGGTGAGAGAAATCCAGCAGTGACTGGTGGTGTTTTTCTGGACTGGACATCATTGGTTGAAGGCAGCGGTTGATCACATTAAGAATAAAGGCCTTCAGAATCCAGACGGCACAGAGGCTGCTGTATGGAGAAGAGGTGAGCTGGGCTGGAGTTGCCTGTGCCCTCCTGAGGAGAGTGGGAAACATGGGTCTAGACCGCCATCTCTTCCTAATGGAAATTAATAAACTGGACCTTTCTGGACTGAGTTCTTTTTATAGATCAATTTTAAGATCTTGGACACTGTTTAAGTTTTCATGGAGTGGAAATTGGACTCAGACATTATAGCTGAAAGCAGGGACACTTTTCAGCCCGGGAGTTTGTCACAGGCCGGGGGTGTGGAGGGACCACCACCCGTCCCAACTACCACTCTAAGGAGCTACACCCGGGAACACCACAAGGCCGGACACAAGGTAAAATAAGTAATTTGTCTTTATTAAATCTTAAAACATATTTAAAAGAGCATCAGCCTGGACAGCTAAACTTGTTCCACTCTTCCAGTCAACCGTGGGGCTCCAACTGCTCGACACCCACGGGTCTTCGGACGAGTGCCTTCCTCTGTACCCTCAGGACAACAGTGGGTACAGAGGAAGGCACAGAGGAACAGCAACGATAAAACAGCAACTACCACTCTAAGGAGCTACACCCGGGAACACCACAAGGCCGGACACAAGGTAAAATAAGTAATTTGTCTTTATTAAATCTTAAAACATATTTAAAAGAGCATCAGCCTGGACAGCTAAACTTGTTCCACTCTTCCAGTCAACCGTGGGGCTCCAACTGCTCGACACCCACGGGTCTTCGGACGAGTGCCTTCCTCTGTACCCTCAGGACAACAGTGGGGCTCAAAGGCTCAGAATAAGAGGGACCTTCAGGTATGTGGCTCAGAACACATAGGTAACGTCTATGATCAATCAGTCTAAGATCAATCAGACTGGCACAGAAAGTATTGAATTAGATTTTACAGTCTCTGCCACAGGACTTTAGACTGGCACTAGACACTTTTGAAGAGGATGTGGACAAATGTGTGTTTACAGAGCTGAGTGTCTCTGCTGAGACTGGGACATGGCAAGTAAAGGAGAGTCTTTTAGACACCACAGCTGTTTTTGTTACGAGATGCTGGAAATAAAGACTTTTATACTCTGTCTCTTAAATTATGGCACCTTAAAACACTAGAGTCAAAGAGTCAAAATGGCAGGAGATGTTTGGACTGGGCGCTTCCACTGAAGGTAGCTGGCGGTCTGTGTACAAACCACCTCTTGAGAAGAGATCTGGAGATCTTCAGTGGAAAATTGTACACGGGAGTATAGCTACGAACAGATACAGAGCACACTTTGACCCACAGGCAGGGAGGGGTTGTCCTTTATGTGGAGGTCAGGAAACCGTTTTTCAACTGTTTTTAGAATGTGAAAGGCTTCAACCAATTTTTTTTTAATAGATTGGAAGAGTGGTGTAATTCTCTGGGGGACATTTTTACACCGATTGTTTTTTTCATTTATGAAAATATAGTAGTAATAGAAGGGAAGTTCATGTTTTAATTATTTTTTGGGGGGCAGGCAAAACTGGCCATATGGTTGTCACGGAAAAAGCTTTTGAGTGGTGATGAATCAACTGATGTGGTGTCCATTTTAAAAGGATTACTAAAATCTTGCATTGAAATTAAATTTACTTTCTATAAACTGGTCATAGACATGGAAATATTTAAATATAAATGGGGAATAAATCAATGCATTTGTGATGTTGATAATGATGGCTGCTTGGAAATATATTTAAGTGTAGCTGTGTTTGAGGAGGATTATTATTATTAATATTATATTTTAATTTTGTTTATTTCTTCTCTTCTCCTGAAAACATTGTTAATGTGAAAAGCAATGTTTATTTTTTATTTTTTGTAAATAAATAGAACTTTAAAAGTCAAAGTCGCCCGCCAGCGTTTGCTTGCCAGTTGCATTGAACACCAGCAATGGCGGCGCCGGCGGCTTTAGATCGAGTGGCGTTTGAGAGAATCTCACGCAGGCACAGAATTAAAAATCGTGCCGGGGATGAATTGCTCGGTTGAAGATTGTAGTCTCGCAGTTGGAAAGGCCGTCGGTTAAGAGAGTATCATGTCAGCATCACGAATGAGTAGTGCTGTCGTTATTTTTCTCGACAGTATAGAGAAAGTGATTAGTGTGGTTCAAAGTGGGGTGGTAATAAAATATACTTTTACCCTGGTAATGCCTTTGGTTCAGCCAGCAAGAAAAATTAAGTCACACTGTCAAATGTGCCCCCTTTCATAAAGGATGGTATTACTGGCAGAATTATCAAGGCACAGAAAAGTAGTCTCTCAAATGAAAAAGATTCCTTTAGGCTGTAAATCGCCGTTATTGAAACATGTTGTATGTTTTAGACGCCAGGTTCACATGATTTTGAAAACTGAAGCAAGAAATTTACAGGCTAAAAAAGTTTGTTGTTATATTATTGAGGCAAGAGCTACAAACAGAAAATGGTTTTGAAACAACATAATTCTATGTGTTCCTGTCTTTTAAAGAATATTTTGTGCCAGTTTTTTTACACTTTTATTAATGAGTGCAATAAGGGTGGGCTCACTTAATATAAATGGTGCAAGAGATGTTCAGAAATGGATGTTGCTTGTAAGGAACCTAGCTATATGAAATATTAATAATCAATAATAACTTGTTATGATTAATTATGAATATTTGGGTCAGTTAATTGGATTAACTTGACATGGCTAAATTAATATTACAATCAATTAATCAGTTTGTCCAACGAACTCTTTTGATTATTAATTTATTCTAAGAAAAGGGTATATTCCCTGGCAATAATTATTTATTAGCATGTACAGCGTTTTGAGCATGTAGCAAGAACAAAAACCGTAAAGGGACTTCGTATTGCAGGCAAATCAGAACCAAATACATAAAGTGCATAAGTTTTATTAACTAAATCATAAACATAAATAAACTAAACACACATATATACAGAAATACAGAAATAGGTTAGTGATAGGATTAAATTGGAAACCGGAAAAAGGGACAATGAGAAGAACCATCAGAATTTCATTTTCACATTTCATTGAATTGAATAATTGCATTTGTAGTGGGAACAATTCTTGAAGTTGTTGAAAATTGAAGTCGTTGATGGTTCCGGCAGTATCAAGTGGAAGTTGGTTGAGAATTCTCTTTCTCCGGGAACACATGGCTGGTTTGGTCAAGGCCTGGGGCCCTGTTGAGGCCACGCCGAGCACCCAGGAGAAGTGAGGAAGTCGGAAGAGTGGGTGATTGGAGTCGTTGTTGGTTGGAGTCTTTGTTCCAAAACTTGTGAGATTGTCTTTCGTTCTTTGTGAGAGAGTCTTCTCTCTCCTGCCTGAGCCCATATCTGGTTGGATCGAGGCCTGCTGGGCCCTGGGGCCCCCATGGAGGGGGAGGGGGTTCCCCAGTATCAACCGAACAGTGTTGCGGCTGGATGAAAGAACTAAGAGAGGGAGGTCACATGTGGACTGTCTCTAATAAAGCCTGGAAAAGATCCTCCCCTAAGGGTTGAACTCGACCAATAAGAAAGGTGACATGTCTGTGGGGGAAAGTAGCTCTTAGTTGATTTACGAGTCTTGTCCCAAGCGTGGTTATACCTTCATTTATACTCAGATAGCTATAACACATCCACACTGCATTCTAGAAGAAGGTGATGTACATTAAAGTGTGAGTCATTAAATGAGGATTAATTAGGTAGGAGGCATGATACAGGTGAGGTTACATTGATTGTTAGTTGGTTGTATACCAGGGTACATACCATAATATATACCTAATAGTACACGAGACAGTAAACCATTTACACTGTTTCTTTCACAGTTTTATGCATGTTCATTTATAGATCAGTTAGTCTAGGATTAAAGCAGCAAAGTCTGTTTTAAAGAGGGTTTCTGTTTTCCATTGTCTCTCTCTTGTGCATGTGGCCATATTCCTCGGAGGTCGTAAAATCTCCTTATCAGCCCTTGTAACATGACACTGTTTCTGCCATTGTGTTCGTTCATTTGGGCTGTTATAAAATATATTTTGTATATAATGAATAATTAGTGTGTGTCTGATTGGTCCATACCCTACAGATCATATGAGTTAATAAAACAAAATAATATAGATTTAATGTATGGACAGGAAACGTCTCGGTTACGTATGTAACCCTAGTTCCCTGATAGGGAACGAGACGCTGGGTCAAACGCTGTGGGAACGCCCCTGCGTTGTGCGTCATGAAGCATGTATGGAATCAGCCCAATGGAGAGATGGAACATCATAGGCGGGTGACGTCATCGACCAGGAAACTATAAAGCACCCCATAAACACAAGCGCAACAGCTTCTGATAGGCCTGAAGGAAGCGCTAGCGGGAATGCCGGGAGTATGGTGGAATGACGCAGCGTCTCGTTCCCTATCAGGGAACTAGGGTTACATAAGTAACCGAGACGTTCCCTTTCAAGGGAACTCGAGCTGCGTCAAACGCTGTGGGAACGCTAATACCCACGTCGCCATAGGACCAAGTGACCGCCATGTGAGAACTAGCGCACAGAGGACGAGAGCACCTGTGCCCCAGGGGTAGAACTTAAGTCTAGGTCGTAGAACTTAATGAAAGTATGCGGTGAAGACCATCCAGCCGCATCACAAACGTCACTGAGGGAAACTCCTGACAGTAAGGCTTTAGAAGCCGCCATACTCCTGGTAGAGAGGGCTCGTACAGCCAAAGGTGAAGGCTGACCAGCCGACTCATAGGCAAGTGAGATAGCCTCGACCACCCACTTGCTCATTCTCTGTTTAGACGCGGGACACCCCTTCTTGGGTGGCCCAAATTTCCTCCACAGGGCAGTTCTGTGGACATAGGCGTCTAACGCCCTAACAGGGCAGAGTAAATTAAGTTTCTCCTGGTCAGACGACAGAAATGGAGGAGGACAAAAAGGCCTACAGAACTGTAGGTCTAACAACATTAGTAGGGACCTTGGGAACGTAACCTGGTCTAGGATGCAGAAGAGCCTTAACCATGCCAGGGCGAAAATTCCAGGCACGAGGGTGAAACCAACAGAGCCTGCAAATCTCCGATTCTCTTTAGTGAGGAGATAGCAAGAAGAAAGATAGTCTTAAACGTGAGAAACTTCTCAGGAACTTCTTCGATAGGTTCAAGAGGAGCTAGGGAAAGACCTTCTAATACGATGGACAGATCCCAGGCCGGCACCCTCGTACGAACTGCTGGCCTCAGCCTCAGTGTGCCACGAAGGAAACGAGTTATAAGCGGGTGTCTCCCAAGAGAAACTCCACTGAAAGGGACGTGGTAAGCAGCCAGTGCCGCCACATACACCTTTAATGTGGAGGGGGATAGCCCTGTAGAGAAGCTCTCCTGCAGGAATTCCAGCACTGCACCCACTGGGCAGTTAACTGGGTCCTGCAGGTGCTCTCCACACCAAGAAGTGAAGAGTTTCCACTTCAAGGCATAAAGCTTCCTCGTGGATGGAGCTCTGGAGTGAAGAATGGTCTCAACAACCTCGGTTGAGAGACCAGAGTTCATGAGCTGGGCCCCCTCAGAGGCCAAGCCCACAATACTGGGCGGGGGTGAAATATCATGCTGCCCGCCTGAGAGAGTAGATCCCTCCTGACCGGGAGCTCCAAGGGAGAGCCGTCCAGGAGAGAAATCAGGTCCGCAAACCATACTCGGGCCGGCCAGAACGGGGCTACTAATAGTAGGCTGACCCCGTCCCGGCGAACCCTCTCCAGAACTCCAGGTAGCAGAGCAATCGGGGGAAAGACGAACATACGTGACCTCGGCCACGGCTGCACCATAGCGTCCAACCCCAGAGGGACTGGATGGCTGATGGAAAACCACAGATGACAATGCGTGTTCTACTTGGAAGCGAATAGGTCCACCTCGGCGCGACCGAAACTCAACCAAAGGAGCTCCACCACCTCGGGATGGAGTCTCCAATCCCCGTTGCCTCGGCCCCTGTCGGCCCCTGTCAAAAATCAACCAATCGTTGATGTAATTGAGGACACGAACACCCTGAAACCTCAGGGGCACTAGTGCTGCGTCCATGCATTTCGTGAAAGTGCGGGGAGATAAAGCTAGGCCAAACGGAAGAACCCTGTGCTGGTACACCTCGCCCCCGAAGGCGAACCTGAGGAACTTCCTGTGTTGTGGAAGGATGGAAATGTGGAAGTACGCGTCCCTTAGATCTATCGTGACAGACCAGTCCTCGGATCTGATTTGTGACACGATCTGCTTGATAGTGAGCATCTTGAATTTTGGCTTCCCTACCAAGCGATTCAATAGGCGCAGGTCTAAAATTGGACTCAACCCCCCATCCTATTTTGGAACGATGAAATATCGGCTGTAATAGCCTGACTCCACACTGGGAGGAGGAACCCGTTCTATAGCCTCCTTTTGAAGGAGTGCTTTCACCTCTTGTTCCATAACCAGAGCCTGCTCGGGGCCCACCACTGTAGGCAGAACCCCTCTGAATCTTGGTGGATGACACCTGAATTGGATAGCATAATCCCTTTCTATTGTCTGCAGGACCCAATGAGATATTTTTGGAAGGCTTTTCCACTCTGCCAGAAATTCTAATAAGGGTACCAGAGTCTCGAGACTAGCCTCTGGTGTAACTTGAGCAGCAAACACAGCGCCCTGTAACGGCACACCGGCAGGGAACAACTGGTCTAACCGCTCTGAAACCCTCCTCAGAGGGAGCGAGCGTCCCTCGGGAAATCGCTCGCTGGGACCGTCTGCGCCCCGGCAGAACGGGCCCCTGAGGGCACCGAGGAAGAATGGGCACCGTAGAAAGAGGTGAACACCTTTCCGCCTCGGTGGGGACCATCCTCAGTGTCCTGCGCGCTTGGCGCCAGGACTTCTTCTTAGCCGAAGCCTTCTTAGCTAATATAACTGTCCTCAGATCAGTTCTATTACTGGGAGATTTCGGCTGAGAGTGCCGCGGCTGAGCCCACTGTCCAGCAGGGGGAGCACGAGACGCGACACTCTGCTTCAGCGCCCTATATGATGAGCTTGCAGGCGGCCGGGGCTGCTCCCGCCCAGCAGCCCCAGGGACATGAATTTTTAAAGGGAGAAATTTATTAAAAGCTGTTGTTTGCTTTTCCTTCTCCTGGAATTTATCGATGACAGAATTTACAGCATCGCCAAATAAACCCAGGGGGGAGAGAGGAGTATCTAAAAGGAAAGCTTTTTTTTTTTCTTTAATATTTGTCTGATTTAACCACAGATCTCTTTCTGCGGCCACCAGAGCTTAGTTGCGCGCAGGGATAATCAGCAGCCTGACGCAGTTCGCGAACCACGTCAGCACTGACCTCCTCACTCTCACTCACGTCCCTCAGCAGGTCAGCCTGGTATGCCTGCATAATAGACATAGTATGCAGACATGACGCAGCATGACCCGCCGCCGAATACGCTTTACCCACAAAAACCGAAATATTTCTAAGAGGCTTGGTGGGTAATGCCGGTGCCTAAACAGATGACGCAGCCTCGAGGGAGAGAAAACTCGCAAGCGTCTCTTCCACGCGAGGCATAGCCGAATAACCATATGATTTTGCCCCCACAATATTAGAATATGTTAAAGTCTGGGGACTAAACACTCTATATGACAACGTTTTTTTTCCCCGATTTCGACACCTCAGTGTGGGGATCGGGAAAAAACGGCAAGCACCGGCGTGGAGGTTGCACTCGTGACGGCAAAAATATCTCATCTAATTTTGATTTAGAAACAGACTCCTGTCTAGTCACTGGCCATACAATGGTGAGTTTTTCTACAGCTCTTGTTAATACCTCCACTAGCTCATCACTTTCGGGAGTGTAAGGTGGCGAATCCTCCACATTTCCCTCATTTATAACTGGTGCCTCAGCCCGAGCGGAAGAAACCGCAGCGCGTGCTTCCGAACACGGGACTGAGGCACTGGATCTCACAGGTGAAGGGAGAGATAAGGCAGAGGCCGTCTCTAACCCCGCTGAGAGATCCATCTGCGATCCCCACGATACGCGTCGTCGCTCTGCCTCGGCAGGAGCGGGACCCGAACCGCGGGGAGCGCGCACCGAACCGCTCTCCTCGAAGAGCGCCCGGCGGGAGCGGAGCGTCCTTAATGGTAGATGCTCGCAATGCTCACAATCAGCTCCCTCGAGAGCTGACTGGGCCTGCTGCACTCCCAAACAAACAACACAAAGAACGTGTGTATCCATGGGGTGCTTTATAGTTTCCTGGTCGATGACGTCACCCGCCTATGACGTTCCATCTCTCCATTGGGCTGATTCCATACGTGCTTCATGACGCACAACGCAGGGGCGTTCCCACAGCGTTTGACGCAGCTCGAGTTCCCTTGAAAGGGAACTGCATGAATGCAATTGATTGGAAAAGGGAATTGGAGGGAGAAGTGCTGCTAACACATGCTGTTCTAACAGAGGAGGATGCAATAATCTCTCCAGGAAAATTACAGACTTTGTTAACAATTCAATGTTGTCTTTTCCTTCTTAAATTTCTTGGTTTGTGATCGTACAAAACGGATTGCCGCGCTTACATCATCCACTTTATGTTACTCTTAAATGTATTAAATTAATGGAAATAACATCTGGTATTTTTAGTAAAAGCATGAATTAAGTACTTATAAAACACAGTTCGTCCCCAATATTTCTTAGCACAGAAAATACAACTAAGTTAACATAGTAATTCTTAAAGACTATATGATTAAAAAAAATTACCTGCACACAGAGCAGTGAAAGAGAGTAGTAAGTCGTAATATTGTTTAAGCTCCACCTATTCAAAATACATTTCACCTCGTTAGAAAGAACATTGAAAATGACGCAGCTAGAAAGATCGTATAGTACATCAAAACAACAGTGCATATATTTGTAGGGACATACACATGAAGAGGTAATAGCTGGCAGGCTCATGATAATACGGGCTACTTTTGAAAACTGTAAAATGGTGTTATAAATGTGTATGTCCCTACAAATGGTATAGAACTTTTTTTATAGTTTAAATACAACTTTACAGAGTTGTAAAACTGATGAATATGTGTTCCCCTTCAGGGACTACCGCTGCGTGTAATCGCAGTGGGAACGCCCCCCAGCGTAGCGCGTCTGAAGCATGAATGAAATCAGTCAATGGAGCGTCACAGCGGGTGACGTCACCGACCAGGAAGCTATAAATATCCCCTGAATACACAAGCCACCAGCTTCTGTTACTTCAGCAGCGCTCTGTGTGTGTCTGATATCG
Organism: Siphateles boraxobius; assembly: GCF_051911475.1. Taxonomy (NCBI): domain Eukaryota; kingdom Metazoa; phylum Chordata; class Actinopteri; order Cypriniformes; family Leuciscidae; genus Siphateles; species Siphateles boraxobius. The sequence goes on from NW_027508811.1 coordinate 2,560,403, forward strand.
ATCGATTGTGTTTGTCTGATTTTGTCAGGAGTTTTCACTATATATATATATATATATATATAAAAAAAACCAAAATGAGCGAGCAGTATAGAAAGTGTGGTCCCCCCTGTACACGTTACATCACGGGTAGGGATTCTCACGAGTTATGTGTAGCTTGTTTGGGAGTTCAGCATGCCCAGTCGGCTCTCGAGGGAGTCGATTGTGAGCATTGCGAGCGTTTTCCTTTGAGAACTCTGCGCTCGCGGCGATCGCTCTTTGAGGAGAGTGGTTTGTTGCGAGCTCCCCAGGGCTCGGGTCCCGCTTCTGTTGAGGCAGAGCGGCGGCGCTTGACTTGGGGTTCGCAGATGGATCTCACCGGCGACGCTGAGACGGGCCCCGCCCTATCTCAGCTTTCTCCGGCGGGATCCAGTGCCTCTCACCCGGCTCTGGAAGCACGCGCTGCGGCGGTTACTTCTGCCCGGGTGGAGGCACGCGATGATGTGGAACTTAGATTATCCAGTTCTGAGGATCTGGATGTCAAAAGTTTGGCATCAGAGGAAACTAGCTCACTTCATTATACTGCTGAAGAAGGTTTAATGGATGTGTTATCTCGGGCTGTTGAAAAACTCAGTATTGAATGGCCAACTGATAAACAAGAATCTAGAAATAAAAGCAAACTAGATGATAGATTTCTCTCTGCACGTCCTCAGCCTTCTCGCCGGTGCTTACCATTCTTCCCAGACCTTCATGCTGAGGTTTCAAAGACCTGGGTTAGACCGGTTTCGAGCAGAATATATACCAATCAATCCAATGCTTATGGTAATATTTTTGGTGCAAAGTCTGCTGGATATGTGACGATGCCGAAGGCGGAGGAGACGCTCGCGAGCTATCTCTCTCCTGCCTCGGCATCTTCGCTTAAAGCACCGGCTCTTCCTTCTAGACCACTGAAAAATACTTCTGTGCTGGTGGGGAAGGCTTACTCGGCGGCTGGGCAGGCGGCTGCATGTTTGCATACAATGGCCATTATGCAGGCTTATCAGGCTGACCTGCTCAAAGATGTGTGTGAGGGGGGAGAAATTTCGGCAGATATGATCAATGAGCTCAGGCAGACTGCTGATCTCACTCTCCGGGCCACCAGGGAAACAGCTAAATCTGTTGGCCGGTCTATGGCAGCCATGGTGGCCACAGAAAGGCATTTATGGTTGAGTCAAACCTCTATGAAAGAAAAAGATAAATCTCTCCTATTAAATGCTCCTGTTTCGCCTGCGGGCCTCTTCGGTGACGCTCTTCACTCTGTCACTGAGAGGTTCCAGGAAGAGAAAAAACAGGCGGCTGCTTTTCATAAGTTTATCCCTCTCAAAGTGCGCGTCACTGGGGCTGCTGAGCGAGGGCAGTCCCAGCCGTCGAGTTCGTCTTCTAAAAGAGCACAGCAGAAGCGGAGTGTCGCGTCTCGTGCCCCCCCGCAGACAAACTGGAGGGACGAGGCGGGGCGCTCTCCGGCGCGGCCTTCTCGGGGCAGGACTGATCTGAGGTCAGTCATTGTCGCCAGGAAGGCCGCGTCGAAAAAGTCCTGACGGGCTGAACGTCAGGACTCTGAGGGTGGTCCCCATCGGGAAAGACTTGAGTTCGCCGCTCAAAAACACGGCGCCCTGTCTTTCTCGATGCCCTCAGGGGTCTGTTCTACTAACCCTGCCTATACAGGGCGTAGAGAGACTCGGCGAGCGATTTCCCGAGGGATGCTCGCCCCCTCCGAGGAGGGTTGTGGAGTGCTCAGACCAGCTGTTTCCTGCCAGTATGTTACAGGGCGCTGTGTCTGTCACTCGGGATGTTCATCCAGAGGCCAACCTCGAGAGGCTGGTTCCCTTAGTAGAGTTCCTGGCGGAATGGGAAATGCTTCCCAATGTTTCTCAGTGGGTCCTGAATATTATAAAGAACGGGTACACTATTCAGTTCAGAACGCGTCCACCTCGGTTACGAGGGGTTCTGCCCACGGTGGTGGGCCCCGAGCAGGCTCTGGTATTAGAACAGGAGGTAGAAACTCTGCTGCACAAAGGGGCTATAGAACGGGTTCCTCCGCCCAGCACGGAGTTAGGATACTACAGCCGGTACTTCATCGTTCCGAAAAAAGATGGAGGGCTGCGTCCCATTCTAGATCTGCGTCTCTTAAATCGCACTGTAGGGAAGCTCAAATTCAAGATGCTCACTCTCAAACAGATCGTGTCACAAATCAGATCCGAGGACTGGTCTGTCACGATAGACCTAAAGGACGCCTACTTCCATGTATCCATCTTCCCTCAACACAGGAAGTTCCTGAGGTTCGCTTTCGGGGGCGAAGCGTACCAATATCGGGTTCTTCTGTTTGGCCTAGCACTGTCACCCCGCACGTTCACGAAGTGTATGGATGCAGCTATAGCCCCGCTGAGGCTGCAGGGCATTCGTATTCTGAACTATATAGACGATTGGTTAATTCTAGCTCAATCAGAACAGCAGGCGGTTCGGCACCGAGATGTCGTTCTTGCTCACATCAAGAGGTTGGGGTTGAGGCTCAACGCCAAGAAGAGTGTTCTTTCTCCATTACAGAGAACCACTTTTCTCGGTGTAGTGTGGGATTCGACGACGATGCAGGCACAGTTGTCACCTGCTCGTGTTGCTTCGATTCTCGCCGCAGTAGATCAGGTCAAGCTAGGCCAGTCGTCCACTGTAAAACAGTTCCAGAGACTGTTAGGTCTCATGGCAGCTGCGTCCAACGTGATACCTTTTGGCCTCCTGCACATGAGACCGTTACAGTGGTGGCTCAGAACCAGGGGATTCTCCCCGAGGGGAAATCCGTTTCGCATGATCATGAGTTCGCGACGATGTCTTCGCGCCCTGGTTATGTGGAAAGATCCTCGGTTTCTGTCCCAAGGCCCGGTGTTGGGAGCTCCTTGTCGTCGCGTTATGCTAACGACAGATGCCTCTCTCACGGGGTGGGGGGCGATCATGAGTGGTCGCCCAGCTCGGGGTCTGTGGGGGGACCATCACCGTCTATGGCACATAAATTGTCTAGAGATGTTGGCAGTGTTTCAGGCTCTGAAACACTTCCTCCCAGACCTAAGGGGCCACCATGTTCTTGTTCGAACAGACAACACATCGGTGGTCTCTTATATCAACCATCAGGGGGGTCTGCGTTCTCGCCCACTTTACAAACTGGCACGTCAGATTCTCCTATGGTCCCAGGGGAGAATTCTTTCTTTGAGAGCTATTTATCTCCCAGGGTACTTAAATCAGGGGGCAGACATCCTGTCGAGGCAGGGGCCGAGGCCCGGGGAATGGAGTCTTCACCCCGAGGTGGTGGAGCTCCTATGGGAACATTTCGGTCGTGCCGAGGTAGATCTATTTGCTTCCAGAGAGACATCACATTGTCCACTGTGGTTCTCTCTCAGCCTGCCAGCCCCACTGGGGTTGGACGCGATGGTACATCCGTGGCCGAGGTCACGTCTGTACGCTTTTCCCCCGATCGCTCTGCTCCCGGGAGTTCTGGAGAGGGTTCGCCGGGACGGGCTCAGTCTTCTGCTAATAGCCCCGTTCTGGCCGGCCCGAGTATGGTTTGCGGACCTAGTGTCTCTCCTCGACGGCTCTCCCCTAGAGATACCGATCAGGAGAGATCTACTCTCTCAGGCGAGTGGGTCGATCTTTCACCCCCGCCCAGAACTATGGAGGCTGTGGGCTTGGCCTCTGAGGGGGCCCAGCTCATAGATTCTGGTCTCTCGACTGAGGTCGTTGAGACCATCCTCCAATCCAGAGCTCCCGCCACAAGGAAGTTATATGCCGCGAGGTGGAAACTTTTCACCTCTTGGTGTGGAGAGCGCCAGCAGGACCCAGTTAACTGCCCGGTTGGTACAGTGCTGGATTTCCTGCAGGACCGGCTCTCCACAGGGTTATCTCACTCCACACTGAAGGTGTATGTGGCGGCCTTAGCTGCTTACCACGACCCTTCGAGTGGAGGTTCTCTCGGGAGACACCCACTTGTATCTCGCTTCCTTCGTGGCGCCTTGAGGCTGAGGCCTGCAGTCCGCACGAGGGTACCAGCTTGGGATCTGGCCATCGTCTTGGAAGGTCTCTCCCTAGCTCCTTTCGAGCCCATCGAGGAAGTTTCGGAAAAGTTCCTTACACTAAAGACTATCCTTCTTCTTGCTGTCTCGTCTCTAAAAAGAATTGGAGATATTCAAGCACTTTCGGTGGCTCCCTCGTGCCTGGAATTTGCTCCTGGTATGGTAAAAGCTTTTCTCTGTCCGAGACCAGGGTATGTTCCTAAGGTACCAACCACTTCGGTTAGACCTATAGTTCTGCAGGCTTTCTGTCCTCCGCCTTTTTTGACGTCAGACCAGGAGAAACTTAATTTGCTGTGTCCTGTTAGGGCTTTAGATGCGTATGTCCACAGAGCTCTCCTGTGGAGGAAATCAGAACAATTGTTTGTCTGTTTTGGGTCACCTAAGAAGGGGTGTCCAGCATCTAAGCAAAGGATGAGCAAGTGGGTGGTCGAGGCCATCTCGCTTGCTTACGGTTCGGCCCATCAGCCTTCACCTTTGGCTGTAAGGGCTCATTCCACCCGGAGTATGGCTGCTTCTACAGCTCTTCTTTCAGGAGCTTCTCTTCAGGACGTTTGTGATGCGGCAGGCTGGTCCTCACCGCACACTTTCGTCAGATTTTATTCCCTTGACCTTAGCTCCACTCCCGGGGCTCAGGTTCTCTCGTCGGCTTGTGTCTCCTTATGACACACGACGGGGATTTGGTCGTATGGGGATGTGGGTATTGCGTTCCCACTGCGATTACACGCAGCGGTAGTCCCTGAAGGGGAACGTCCCGGGTTACGTATGTAACCCTAGTTCCCCGAAGGGACGGACGCAGCGTGTCCTGCCATACTCTCGGCATCCCCTTGGATCGCTTGCTTCAGTAACATTAGAAGCTGGTGGCTTGTGTATTCAGGGGATATTTATAGCTTCCTGGTCGGTGACGTCACCCGCTGTGACGCTCCATTGACTGATTTCATTCATGCTTCAGACGCTCTACGCTGGGGGGCGTTCCCACTGCGATTACACGCAGCGTCCGTCCCTTCGGGGAACTAGGGTTACATACGTAACCCGGGACGTTTTTGGGTGGAGAATTCAACTGCACAGAAAATTATATGTTGGATAGGAACCATGTACAGCCTCATGCGAGACATCACTCAAGACATGAGACAATCGGAATCTGAAATTGTTAACTTACAAGCGTTGGCTGATGTTGAAAGAGAACAAAGACAAGTTGAGACATTAAAGACCAAAAGGTCTCTTTTGGAGAATATGCTTGGTATAAAGGCACAAGGAGCTCTGATAAGGTCAAGGCATCAAAATTTAACTGAAATGGACACTCTTCAACGCTCTTCAGCTTAGAGAAAACGAATGGACGATGCAGATACAATGGAGATATATTCACTCTTTGCGGTCAAAAGTGGCCAGGAGTTAATTGAAGCAAATGATATAAGACGGAGAGCTGTAAGGTTCTATGACGTACTGTTCAAGAGTGAATATAAAGAGAATGTTTAGTTGTCTGCCGTTTTCCTTGAATGATTGCCCAGTGTTGCTGAAGACTCAAAGGTACATCTGGAAAGACCCTTGTCCAATCAGGAACTTTTGAATTCCCTTAAAGATATAGAGGGTGGAATATAGATATAGAAGTCTCCTGGTATTGATGGACTCCCTGTGGAGTTCTATAAAGAGTTCTCGTCTGTGCTTGGCGAAGACCTATTACGTGTTCTTAATGAAAATCTGACAAAAGGCTCATTGCCTTTGAGTTGTAGAAGAGCTGTTATAACACTGCTTCCTAAGAAGAGCAATTTACAGGAGATCAAGAACTAGCGTCCAATAAGTTTGTGGTTTAAGTGCCCCATTTAATATCAGTAGTTGAACCTTTGTAAATTAAGTTAAGAAACAAAATTGTGGGTTTATCATTGCATTGCACAGAGTTAGAGCATGAGGTGTCAGTATATGCTGACGTTGTTATAATAATAGTTAATAGCCAAAGGGATATTGAAAATTTGGTATCTGTGTTAAAGGACTTTGGTTTAATTTCATCTGCTAGAGTAAATTGGGAGATGAGTGGTGCTCTGGCAATTGGAGAATGGGAGGAGAGTTTACCAAAGTTACCTGTTGAGATGATATGGAGAAGGGGGTGGTGCTAGTTATTAATAATTTAGTAGCCTCAACATTGTGGCATATGTTGTCTTGTGTAGACCCACCTGTTGGCCTCTTGCCAAAATTACAGACAATTCTGGTTATTTTTTTCTGGGACAAACACCTCAAAGTGTGCTGGAGGGTGGGCAGGTCCTGGTATACTTGCAAAGTAGGCTTGCGACCTTCCGCTTACAATTTGTCCAAACATTTTTGAAGGGGTCTGCGGATCTGGTGTGGATGTTGCACTTTTTTTAATGGACCACAAGAACATTTGACTTAATGAATTACCCCCTTTTTATCGTGGACTTTTTAAAACTTGGAGACATTTTGTCATTCATACAAAATGTCAGACTCTTTGTTCCGGTTGCTTGAAGAACCCCTGGTTAAAGGAGTGAGGCTTGAAGTAATAGGCGAGAGCATGATGGGTCTTACCCAGATACTGTGCACCTCCAAAAATGTTCAATTGAAGCATATAGATGATGTGGCCGGGCCTGAACTGAATGATATTAATGCAGTGGCTACTTTGCTGGGGCAGAGGTCAACCCGCCAAACAGTAAAAATAAACTTTGGAAGAAAAAATTAGCAGATGAGGATTTAAAGTTGTTGAAAGCATTTGAAAATGGGTCTATAAACTTGGATGAGACTGATTCCTTTCCAAAACTTTGTCTCACACCAGATTTTAAAGATGCAACAGGACCTTTAATTGATTTGAAAGGTTTGATGGATTTGTGGTGTTAAATCTTTGATGAATTGAAGTGATGTAATAAAGTTGTTTTAAAAAAAGATATATTATAATAAATCTCAAGCAAATACTTGCCATACTTATTACAAGAAGAAATACAATTGAGAATAGACATGGTCAGGAGCATTTGACAGTTTTCAAAGCTTTTGTAAAGTCTAGAATCATGATAGATTTGAGGTATTATAGAGCAATGAATAATGTGGGAACATTTGTACAGCAGTGGTGTTATACTGATGCTACTATCTGTACAGTGGAGGAAGGAGAGTTGTGTTTTGATATTTTGTGATGTTAAATCTTTGATAAATTGAAGTAATGTAATAAAGTTGTTTTGAAAAAAAAAACTCTCTCTCTCTCTCTCTCTCTCTCTCTCTCTCTCATTATGTGTGGCATCAGTGTACAGTCGAATGATCATATGAATCACATTACAGTCAGTATATGAGTTACAGTCATCTGGAGAATTTATGGGTTTCTTCATGTGTCATAAGGTAAACAATTCAGATCAATTGTGTTACAGGAATAGTTCTCTCAAATAATTTAAATTATGTCATTGTTGTTCCAAACCTGACTTTCTTTCCTCTGTTGAACAAATTTAGAGGGATTTTTTAGCCTGGTTTCTTTCATTCAATGCAAGTAAATAAGCACTGGGGCTGGGAAGCTCCAAAAAGTAAACAAAAAACAAAAGCACTATGAAAGTACTATCATTTAGTCATGCTTTATACCAGTTCTTTAAGTGATTGTATCATTATATATAGATTAATCTTGCTTGTTTGACAGACATGGGTAGTGTATGGGAAAACTGACTGAAAAAAATAATATTTGTTTTTGTTTGGTGACATAAGGGATTCATAAATTACCATTATAATACATTAGAATGTTGATATCCTGACATCAGGCCATTCACAGTGGAAGGCGCAAGCGCCTGGTCTCAAATTTGAGGTCTCAAACTTGAAGTAGTTATAGGCGGGTTAAAGGGATACTCCACTTTTTTTGGAAATAGGCTCATTTTACAACTCCCCCAGAGTTAAAGTGTTGAGTTTTACCGTTTTTGAATCCATACAGCCGATCTCCGGTTCTGGCGGTACCACTTTTAGCATAGCTTAGCATACATCATTGAAGTGGACAAGACCATTAGCATTTCTCCAAAAAAAATGACCAACGAGTTTAGATATTTTTCCTATTTAAAACTTGACTCTTCTGTAGTTACATCGTGCACTAAGACCGACGGAAAATGTAAAGTTGCGATTTTCTAGGCTGATATGGCTGGGAACTATACTCTCATTCCTGCGTAATAATCAAGAAACTTTACTGCCGTACCATGAGTGCAGCTGGCGTAATGATATGACGCAGCACCTGAAAATTCCGTCAACATAACCAACGTGACAACCTGCTTGCGCAGGGAGCGTTCCTTGTATCATGGAGACATTTGTGACAGATGATTCAGAGGACATATACTACAAGGAACGCTCCCTGTTCCTTGTAGTATACGCTCCCTAAGTTTTAAATAGGAAAAATATCGAAACTCTTTGGTCATTTTTTTTTGAGAAATGCTAATGGTCTTGTCCACTTCAATGATGTATGCTAAGCTATGCTAAAAGTGGTACCACCAGAACCGGAGATCGGCTGAATGGATTCAAAAACGGTAAAACGCAACACTTTAACTCTGGGGGAGTTGTAAAATGAGCCTATTTCCAAAAAAAGTGGAGTATCCCTTAAAGGGGGATCCTCCCCAGAGAAAATTTTGAATATTTTTCAGTTTATTGTAGTTTAAATGTTTATGATTAATAATAATAATAGTTAGAGAAGTACATTTTACTATACACTAGGAATATACTTCTGTCATATATTCTTTAAGTTAAACCAAACTTTTATTTTGGCAGATTGTCATGGTCCTTTGAATTTCGGTTTGCATTTAACACATTTTATCAAGTGAAATGCTTGTGAGGTGAATTTGTATTCATTGTACAGCCCTTAAATTAATTATTTAATTATTAAATTAATAATTATTAATCTAAAATGTGCTTAACTCAGTGACATTTTATGCAATAAATTTCATTTTAATAATTGGATTCTGTAATTTCATAGACATTTTTCTGCATTCTGGAAATCATATGGTCCTACATTTGAGACAAAGTTGATACAGAGATATAACTGAGAAATCTCCTGTGCTACAAACTAGTGTGCACTGAAATGTGGTCATCACTTTCAGACAGCGTTTGAATGGAGCAAATTTTTCATTATTTTTAACTTCAGAAACCCCCTCACATAGATTGGATTGGAAAATGAAAACAGCCCAGATATCTTCACATGCGTCGTTCATTGATTACTTCTGCTTTGTTATGTAGATGCTCAATGGAAGAACAGAGACAGATTTTCATGGAAACTTCTGAAAGGGGTTTGTGATTTTGTTCAAATTGTGTTTTTGTATAGACCTGTCATCCAATATTTTAGATAAGGGATATTCTTCTCTTCTGATTTAAATCTTTTTATTCCAGACTGAGAACAAAAGCATTTCTTTCTAGCTCGACTTTCATTCTTTGACTTTCTTTTCTGTGAAAAGGTGTTACAAGAACTCTAATAAAGCACATTTGATGTCACACCAAATCAGATGTAATCAAAACCTCAGTAGCTCAACCTCTGCCATTCTACAGGTTTTCTTGCACTAAGAAAGTTTCTGTTTTTTAACATGTAGTGCACTGAGCCCAAGAGTCATGTTAAGAGAAAATAGTGAGAAAAATTGATCTGATGTGGATAAATGAGAGGGAGCATTACAGTGAGTTAGAGTTCTGAAAGACACAGCAAATGTCAGTCTTGTTTTCTTGTTTTTAAGTGCTAAAAACACCTATGTTCACAATCAACAAGAGTGACACCTGCATTTAATGTTTTTTTTAGGACTGATGAGTGTAGCAATGTTCAGGGAAGAAGGAGGCGGGAACCGGCGAACAATCAATATATACTTTATTTCAAATAAAATAAACAAACTAAAATACAGCCAGCAGCCCCTCCCGGACGACTGCTGGCTTACCCAAAATAAACATAACGGCCAGCAGCCCCTCGCGGACGACTGCTGGCTAAAATGAAACACACAAACCTAACACAACTAAAACACAGGCCTGTTCCTCTCTCGATCATCAACGTCGTCGCTCCCCCTTTATGCTTCCGCTCCTCCGTGAGAGATGCGAGACCGGTGTGCTTCACAGGTGCTGCTCATTAGCAATCGCACCACCGGCCTCGCGCCGTTCTCTCACGTCCCTCGGCTGTCCTGTTCGCCACATACCCCCATCACCCCTCACAGGCCGGGGGGTACCAACGAGCCTGTGCCTCCTCCCCCCCCCCCCCCCGGCGGCGGCGATCCCTGGGGGGTATGGACCGACAAGCCGAGGGAAACGGAGACGGAAGCATGAGGAGCGACAGATCGAGAGAGGGGAGAGAGGAAAAAAAAAATTTGGTCCGGTTCCCACAACGCGCTGCCATCTGGTCCCCCACCAGCTGGGCGATCACCTCCGCGGTGCCTGGCGGTGACGCTGGGTAGCCCTCGGTGGACGGCTCGACGCTCCTCCGCCGCCCGGTGGACGGCGACGGCTCCTTGGGTTCCTAGGGCAGTCGGCAGGAGTCCCCCACTCCCTGCTCCTCCCCTTCACTGGTGGACGGCAGCAGGCTCCGGCCCACGGCGAGCGGCGGCGACTCCCCCGCTCCCTCCCGGACGGCAGCCGCCCCTCCAACTCCCAGGCGGCCGGCAGCGAGCTCGACCGCCCCCCCGGCAACTCACTCCAGCGCACCGCCTCGAGCGTCCATGGCCGCGAGTCCCCCGCTCCCTGCTCCTCCCCTCGTTTGGCGGATGGCAGCAGGCTCCGGCCCACGGCGAGTGGCGGCGACTCGCGCACCATGCTCGATGGCACCGCGGATTCCACACAGCAGCGAGGACTCTCTGACAGCGCGTTCCTCCCTCTTCCCGGGTTTCAGCACCAGTGTAGCAATGTTCAGGGAAGAAGGAGGCGGGAACCGGCGAACAATCAATATATACTTTATTTCAAATAAAATAAACAAACTAAAATACCGCCAGCAGCCCCTCCCGGACGACTGCTGGCTTACCCAAAATAAACATAACGGCCAGCAGCCCCTCGCGGACGACTGCTGGCTAAAATAAAACACAAAAACCTAACACAACTAAAACACAGGCCTGTTCCTCTCTCAATCATCAACGTCGTCGCTCCCCCTTTATGCTTCCGCTCCTCCGTGAGAGATGCGAGACCGGTGTGCTTCACAGGTGCTGCTCATTAGCAATCGCACCACCGGCCTCGCGCCGTTCTCTCACATCCCTCGGCCGTCCTGTTCGCCACAATGAGGTTTGCATACAGGATGCACATCGTGTTTCCGTACGATATTAACATTATATTCTCTTTAATAAATATACGTTCCGACAAAAATTAGATGCAATTATAATTGATTGGTGTATAAAAAAGTCAGCATGAAATGAAAGTTGCAATTGTCTCTTCTTCCCTATTGTACGTATATCTGAGCAAAACAGCTTCGCGAACAAGACAAACTGTAGGAACCTAATGTTTTCCATTGAGAATAGATTGGATGGTTGTGTTTGCTGTTGCTGTGATCACTGAGTGACAGTTACCCCGCCCTCATGCCAGTAAACACGTCATCAGAGAAGAGAAGACACTTTGCAATATTTTGATTAAAGATTACGAGGGCTCACTAATTTAAAAAATAATAATGCTTTTAATGTCACGATTCACCTGTCACCACTGCACTACATTTCCCATGATCCCTCCTGGCTCCCACCTGCACACTCTCCTCATCATTGCGTCATTGTATGGACTACTTACCTGTGGTTCCCTACCTGTGTGCCGTTTCTTATTCTTTGATACCTACTGGTATTATCTCCTTTCTCCAGTTCCTCTAATGGTAATCTCCAAAGACTTGTTATAAAGGCCCCGATATACTCATTGCAAAGTTCTTTTTTGTTCTTTGTTTAGGGATAAAATGAAGTTCAGTGCAGTTCAGTTCAGTCAATTAAAGAAAACGTACTTGAAGGAGGGAACAGAGATGTAGTCGACGTGTCGACTGATTGGGATCATGCTTCGGGAGCCTTTCATCTTCAAGTATTGTTAAAACGAGCCAATGAACATTGGCCAGCAAGAATTGCATCACACACTCCGCCCTGCAGAGCGGGTATAAATACGGAATTGTTTGCACACCCCAGTTATTTTTCGCTGAGGAACCGGTTGTCCAGCAATAGTGGCGACGGGACTACGTCTCCATTCCTTCCTTCAGGGAACGAGGGTTACATGCATAACCGTTTTGTTACCGTTCAATCGCTCACGTTCGATGTAGTCGATGTGTCGACTGATTGGGATCCCAATTAAAACGCCACTAGTGCTGTCACCTTCCAGTGCCTAGACAAAAACCTTCTGATCCCCCCGCATTATTGAGGCGGATACTCACTGAGGCAGCTCCAACCTATAACAGGGGGTAGACTCAACGGTCAGATAGGGCATAGCGGGCACTGCCAAGGGAAGACACGGGCTCACCGCAGGGAGGAGTACCGTGGAAGAATACACATGGGATCACCGTAGGGATCACAACATATGGGACCCAGCCTAACACAGGTTCCACCATTGCATACGAGTGTTAGGCCTGGCACCGGAATCTCCGCCACGTCCATTGCCGAAGGTTGTCGAGGAACTCAACAGGGTTCGGCTAAAGAGGAACTCTACTGGAGCAAGAATGGCATATGCATCCAGTCCATAGGAAGGGAATGGCGCAGCAAGCAGACACTTCGAACCAGGCTTACAGTGAAACTAGCTTCATGTGAAGGGAGCCCACGGGACGCAACTGGCTCGAAACATAGGCTATTTCTCTAGCGAACGTGTTTGGTGCTCCGGCCCGCAGCTCTAAAAACATCTGGCAGCGAGGAACCCTGTGTCAATGCCCAGGAAGGAGCTACACTCTCTTTTTGGAGAGGCTCACTACCCAGGTGGGCACTTTGCACCTTGGGTAAACACACCAAGATGATGGCAACCACTATCCAGTAGGCCAACCTCTGCTTGGAAACAGCCTTCCCTTCTGCTGGTCTCCGTAACAGACAAGAGGTGGTCTGAGGTCCTGAGTACTGTTGATTTCATCAACGAAAAATATGACTAAATATCATCGTCAACGAAACTTTATTACATGATCCGGGACGAGACGCACCGTAAATGCTAGTTATGTGACGATGACTATAATTAAATGTATAATGCAATTTTGTTGACGAATAAAAACGAGACTAAATGTGGTTTACAAAATAAAAACTATGCTAAAATGTCTCTTCATTTTCGTTGACCAAAACGAGACGAGTCAAAATGTTATAACATTATTTCCTCTGGTTTAGTCGCGTTATTATTATTATTTTGCAATAATTCTGTTTCGTGTGTCTTACTTCAGGGGCGGCATCAGGTCGCACTGCGCAGACGCACTTGACGTCACTTCCTCAAACCCCACTCACGGCAGCTGCGGCAACGACAACAAACAACGTTAAGTCTTACACAGAGAAAGGGACCGATGGCCGGCCTTCTGGGGTTCGAAAATGAAAAATAAGAAACGAAATTTGGAAAAACTTTCATTTTATCATGTGTGTACTTGTAACATGTTTGGTTGGTAAAATAAATAAGTTGTAAATTCAAATCAGAGCATCTTCCGTGTCTGGAATGGATGTATTCTTGAGTCTATAAGGTAACAATAATATAATAAGATAACCTTGTTTGAAATGGTTTTGGCTAAAAGAAAAATTTGGTTTCGTCTATGCTACTAGGTACTTATACTGTATTGACTGGGTTAAATAGAATTGTATAACTAACAAGACACTAAAATACAATTTTCATTGACTAAAACTAGACTAAATGTCACCAGTTTTCGTCGACTAAAACTAGTCGAAAATAGTCATGGATAATTCTAACTAAAATAAGACTAAAATGCTCAGACTTTTAGTCGACTGAACCTAGACTAGACTAAAAAGAGTATGAACGTGACTAAAACCAATAAAAACTAAAATGACACTTTGACAACGACTAAACTAAAACTAAAATTAAAACAGGCCGCTAAAAACAACACTAGTTCTGAGGCTTTGCGTTCTGTACAGCTATAACCACAAGGAGCGGAAGGGACAGAGAAAAAAGCAGGGGCTGGGTCTGCCTCCTCCGGGGCAGTGCTTGCAGGCTCACCACCTGGTCCCATTTAAGGGAGAGGTAGGAACTTAGGGCACATATCCAGGCCGGGGTCTCAGGAGGTATCCTGAGTGATAGTGAGAGTTGGCCGGCCCGAATTCCAGGCACAATTCGCCAACCGAAATTGCGTGCAGGTCCCCTACTCTCTTGATAGAGGCCAAGCAAGCAGAAGAACAGGATTTTTAACTCAGCTGCCTGCAGTGGCTCAAAGGGATATCTCTGCAGTGAGGTAGCATGAGAGATAAGTCCCAAAAGGGTATAGAGGGGGCGCAAGGCGGATTCAGTCTCCTCACTCCTTTCAGGAAACTGACGATCAAGGTGTGCTTCCCCATGGATTTGCATCCACTGCATCGTGATGTGCAGTTATAAGGCGAGAGAAGGAGACAGCCCTCGCTCCAACCCATCTTGCAGGTAAGAAGCACGGAGTGACCGATCATCTTCATGGGGGCCTTCTCGGTTAGAGAAGAACACCATTCAACAAATAGGTTTCAATTCAGGGCGTAAGTATGCCTCATGGAGAGTGCTCTCGCAGATGTGATGGTATCTACGACATGTTTGTGGTAATACCTAGAGCCTCCGCATCCCGCCCTTTCGGGACCAGATATGGCGTTTCCAGAGGTCTGGACACAGGTGCCAACGGTGCCCCGTCACTGAGAATGTCTCAGAGGAATGGGTCAGGAAGGGCTGTCGAGAGGAGCATAAGTTCAGTGGACTAGGTCCGGTTGGGCCAATAAGGGGCAACTAGCAAGACCTGCTCCTTCTACTCCATGACTTAGCACAGGGCTGTGCAAGAAGGCTCACTGGGGAAACGCATCTCTGCGGAGGCCCCGGGGCCAGCTGTGTGCCAGTGTCTCCGTGCCGAGGGTTCTCCGCTCGGTCAGGGAGTAAAAAAACTGGCACGAATGGGATGAGTCCGGAGAGGCAAACATATGCAACTGTGCGGCCCCGAAGTGGTCCCTTCTGGACCAGCTGGACCGCCTGGGGATGGAGTTTCCACTTCTCCCTGGGCCCCAGGCTGTTGTTAATTGAGAGCAGCAGCGGGTGGAGACATGTGCTGGATGGCCTCCGTCTGCTTCTGGGCTGCTTCTGCTTCTTCTATAACCAACCGTCAATAAACACAAACACAGAGATTTGATTCTGTTAAAACAACAGTTGAGAGCTCAGTAGCTCACGATCACCGCTGCACTCTCGCTGTAGAAACCACCAGCACTGGGAGAGTCTTCCAGAAGAATACCAACACACTCGTTCGTTGTATAGAACAACACTCTTCAGAGACATCGACACCGATCTGCTCCGAAATGAAAGACAACTGGTGTATGCATCCACTTCCGTATGCATACCGGTGCTGCGGGGCGGAGCGTGTGATGCAATTCTCGTACACCAATGTGCATTTGCTCTTTTTAACAGAACTCGAAGATGACAGGCTCCCTAAGCGTGATCCAACTGTGACCCTGGATGACAAAACCAGTCACATGGGTCATTTTCACATGAAAGCTGAATAAATAAGCTTTCCATTGATGTATGGTTTGTTAGGATAGGACAATATTTGGCTGAGATACAACTATTTAAAAATCTGGAATCTGAGGGTGCAAAAAAAATCGAAACATTGAGAAAATCGCCTTTAAAGCTGTCCATTTATGTTCGCGATTGTGCTGCATTCACTCACAAAAATATTTTCATGGAACATGATCTTTACTTAATATCCTAAAGATTTTTGGCATAAAAGAAAAATTGATAATTTTGACCCATACCATGAATTGTTGGCTATTCCCACAAATATACCCGTGCTACATAAGACTGGTTTTGTGATCCAGGGTCACAAATCAGTTGACACGTCGACTACGTAGAACGTGAGTGACTGAAAGGGAACTCAGTGACGTTATATCAATGAAATATTTAAATAAAGTCATTTGTGTCAATGCATATGCTATTGAAATATTCAAATAAAACTGTATTTGTGGAATGCAATATGCTGATTATTCCCTGTCATTCGCTTAAAGTTCACTATAAAATGTATTCTCCCTCAAGTTGTTTCAAACCTGTATGAATTTCTTTATTCTGCTGAACACAAAAGGAAGACATTTAGAAGAATATGGGTAACCAGACAGTTGATGTACCCCATTGACTTCCATAGAAGGAACAAAAAATACAATGTGTGGCGAGTGGTTAGTTTGATGGCAGAGTGAGAAATTGGCAAAGAGAGGCAGACAGAGCGAGAGCAAAGGAGAAAGAGAGTCGACTATGTCACCATGGCCACTTAGCCAGGGAAGTATCCTAGAGAGGACACACAGGTTCGATTTTCCCCTACACAGAGACGTGGATATGACAAAGTAAAAAAAGATTCTTTATTTGACTAAGATAAAATGCTAAAGAGTGCAAGTCATTTAGGTTTGAGCATACAAAGGCTCAATCCCACTAACATAACCACAACACAATAACAATAAACAAACTCACAGGACTCGTGATTATCAGAAGCAGGACGAGCTAGTGCCAAACTTCACTAATATCAGCGATGGTCAAGGAGCACCCACACGTGCACTACACTTCACACACACGCACACTCACTTCAACCAAAGATCAATTACTATGGGTTGTAGACCACACAATGTGCCCACCATCAAATAGAGCAACTAGCCCTCCTGCTCCGGACTCACGGCACCTGAAACACAAGAAATTCAAATAAAAAAATAAATAAAAAAAATCTTCTTAAATGTGGGTACCCAGTTTATAAGACACAATATACAAAAACTTGAAATAACCAGCGTAACTAAAAGTAAAAGACCCCAATCCTTTTGAACCGGCAATCATCGGTTTCAGTGATTGTTAAATAGACCACTGCCACCAACCTATCCAGGCTTCGCAGGCCGGGTACAACTCACAACTCCTCTTTCCTTGGACAAGCCGAGTACCACTCTCAGTGACAATTGATAAAAAGAAAGAAAATATTATTCATACCACAACAAGAAAACAATACAAAGACGGCACCCAAAAATAACAAAGAAATCCAAGCAAGCAAAATACTGGAAAACAATTATTAAACAAATCACAAAATAATAAAGCAAACACAAGAAGCAAAATAAACCAAAATATCAGTAATACACATCAACCAAACTGGGCAAATGGCACTCAAACAAACTAACATAGCAAAATAACTAAAATAAACAAGCTAGCGAAAACAAACATCAACAATGCTCAAGCGTGCTCACACTTGAGCAACTGCATCTAAGCATGTTGATGAAACAAAACAATAGAAACCAAACATTGAAATAGTAGGAAAAAAACAGCAGCGGTTAAAGTCCTAAGCCAAGCAGCGGAGTTTTCAAACGCCCTTAAAGAGGCGGATTAATTTACCTCCAAAAGCCCGAATGCGAGCTAGAATAAAAGTAACATTAATTAATCATTGTTGTTCAATGATTGCACATACCAAACATGCGGAGATTGCACCATTCGTCCGGCAGAACTCAGAAAAGAGTTCACAAAGACGAGCTGGAATACACAGAGAAACCCCTCTCTCTAAACACAACCTGATAAAATAAATACGGTTACAAGAGCCAGAAATGGACCTACCAGCAAGCCAAGCAGAAATCCACCAACGACGCTTAGTGCAATATACAACATGCGTTGGTATCCGGCAAACAGCGCGTATTGCCGATGATTGTAAACCCTCAGCACAACGTGTGTTATCCACAAAAAGCCCAGCACCTGACGAGGGTAACACTGTTAACAGTTTAAAATCCTGTAGGCTCGAGCACAATCACAAACGGCTGCAGCACTCACCTCCAGCTAGAGCACCAGACAGACGGTTGCATAATGACTCGCTAGAAAGGCGGTCACACATTGATGCCATACCGTGGCAAAACAGCCACCTTAATATACCGCTTGGGATAAGACGCTAATTAGCTGCGTGCATCTAGGGCGGAGTCAACACACCCAGAGAGGACACCACCAAAAAGCGGCACTTCACTACATGTAAGTCAATGGGGTACATTAACTGTTTTGTTACTGACATTCTTCAAAATATCTTCTTTTGAGTTCAGCAGAAGAAAGAAATTCATACAGGTTTGAAAAAACTTGATGGTGAGTAAATAATGACATAATTTTAATTTGAAGTGAACTAATCCTTTAAGTTAATGGTGTCCTTTATCTCAGATATGACTGACCAACACTGAGTAGCCTACATCTTGGATAAGATTCCTAAAAGTTTCGCACCTACAGCACACATTACAGACATGCATAAATATGGATATGTTCTACATATCTAAAGTATGTAGAAATAATAAAGGAGTCTTTTAAACTACTAGATTTCACTTAACAACTTAAATATAATCTGAATGCACAATAAACTATAGTAAAATTTACTTACATCTCTCAATAGAAAGGTTTTTGCAGGTTTTAATAAAACGTTATTTAATAACAGTAGTCATAAGCATATTTCCAGGACGTACCACAGGCTTGCATATATTACATATAATACAGTTCAATTAATGAAATGGCTCGATCGGTTACTTCCAGTGAATCAACTCAAAAGAACGATTTGTTCAAGAACCAAACATCACTAATTCAGCTACAATAATCTCAAAGTGTGTGTGTGGTACAACTCACCTGGACTGTTTGCAATTTTCTGCTCTGTTGTCTGCAAAAGCCTTTGCTCGCTGTGTGCACGTTTGCTCATCAATGTACCACATTTGTGTTTCACCGTATATCTATGGAAAATTGACATGTTCGCCTTTTACTCAAATATTATACAAAATTTGTGAAAGATTTTGTAAGCATATTGTGTAGTAGGGCTTGGAGTTAATTGTTTTATGTGAAAATGCAATGAAACATAAAATGTGTGGACTTTTTTTTTTGGCAAAGCTGTCATACAAAGAAACACATGCAAAAACAAGAGAAAACCAAAGCAATATTAATAACTGATCATGATTGTGTTGTAGTCAATGTATGCTTTTCCTGCGATCTTGTTTTTCTATTTGTTTGTTTGTTTTTACATTTAAAATAAAACATGTAGCTGTAGTTTCCCTTTTTTGTCTTATGATTTTGTCAGATGAATTCCGTAACTAAGTTAAGTGTTTTGTTCTTCCCTCATATATAAAAATAATAATAATGAATACATAAATATAAAGTATAAACTATTACAATGTAATAGGAGCTGAGTAGGGAATGAGACTGTAGAAGAACTGAAAGAGAGAGAGAGTGAGAGAGATGATCAATACTAAAAAAAACAAAGCAACAAGGCTAATCAGAACTGTTAAGAGAGCAAGAGTGTAAAAACGCTACGCTCAGCAATCAAAATATGTGTTTGATGGACTGCCAATAGTGAGCAAACCCTCATTGAAGACCATAAATCAAAATCACATCTGATGAGGGAAATTTTACAGACAGAGGTTTAAGGTCTATATGGCTCTGGAATGACTCCAGTCTCGTTTAACAATAAAACTGCAAGAAGCTGAGGTAGAAGATAAAGAGAGAGACATAGAGCAAATTTAGCCATACTCCACTGAAAACATGCTTGATCTTTAAAGTCAGCACATTATGAATTTTCATGCAGGCGTATAAATGCCTTCGACTTTTGATTAGAGGGTTTATAAACATGTCTTTTGCCTGAAATATATTGTGCTTCGGCCACAGAGAAGTTCAGCACTAGCATATGTGAAGCTGAGCTTTGCGCATTCATGTGAAGAAATGGCTCCAAACATCAGATGCTGCAGAATGTGGAAATGAAAAAAAAAGTCAACAGAAATACGACTACTCATTTAGACTGTGTCATATGTAAACATTAACCTTTTCCTCATTAAAAATGGTTCACAGTCAGAAGCAGGAGATACTGCAGAGGTCAGATTCACCTCTAGTGTAAATGTAGTCTGGGCTTTGTCGCAGTTTTATATTTAGCAAATTGCAGTGACATTACTTTGCAGATTGGGTGGGGAAAATACATCTGCATCTATTTCCTTCACACTCCCTGAAAAATCCCGCTGGTCTGTGAAATTACAACATTAGCTTTTACAAGGCCTTCGTCAGCACACGCACACACAAAGATGAAAACACAAAACCCTTTGGAGAGCCGACATCTGTACTGCCATACAGAATGAAATATTCAATACTAGAAAACTTTAGAGGGAAACAACATTCATTTTTTTCCTTTTATTCTGAGAGTCTCACAAAAGTTTGAATTTTTTTTTTTTTAAACCATTTATTCTAAAAGTTTTGCTCTGGTAATGCACCTTCCATTAAACACAAATGTCTAAAACTTCTCTATCCCTCAGTCCTGCTTGTCATTATATGTGCAATATCATTCTAAACTCTTTCACTATGTCATCTGTCATCTACTGTATGACCAGATCCCTCACTACTTGAAGTATTTATCAAATGATTTATCAGTGCACATTATCTGTCAGGAATCACAGACTCATAGCCTGACATCAATTTTGGTCACTGCTGTATATATCTATTTACTGTAGACATCTATAGACATCTATAGACCTAAGAAAACTCACAGATATCTGCAATATGAGCTTGTTTGAGACTTCGTTGTTTCTGTAAAAGAAGTCATCGATCAAGGTTTTGACATTATCATCTGTAAGCACTTTCTAATAATGCAACTACTTTCATTTCTCAACCAGTCAGCAGCTTCAACATCTGCTCCTGAAATCTCCTCAATTCCAACCCACTTTCCCAAAAATAAATAAATAAAGAAAACGTACAAACGGACTTGCTTCTTTCTCAGAAACTTTTAGAGGTTAGTGCTGGCAAAGCATTGTGTTATCAATTTGTATTGTTTTGGGAGTCATTAGTGGCCTCACCTGTTTCATACTCATTGAACGTCACTCAGTAAAGCCTACTGGGATGCATAGCTGATGAAGAGTTAACACAAAAGACTTTGCAGCCTATGCCAACTCACTTTTTTATTGTCTCCTGTTCTGGACTCATGGGCTGTTCAGGATATTTTGCATTTCTTTGCGTCTGAATGATGCCTTTGAAACTGACCACATGACATTTTTATTATTTTTCATGTTCGGTTTTTTAATAACTTACTGAATTAACTCAAGCTGTGTCTACTGTTCTGTTTGTCTGAAGTGACGGTTAGAGTGTAATTCATTAATTGTGGTTTTATTCCCTTTGAGGTCATTGTTTTAGTAAGTTTTTTAACAATATATTTTCAATCAAAATTTTACTTGATTTTTCATTTATTTTCACAGCTTGTTCAGTGGGTCCCATGGTTAAGATAGAGCGTTTGGCTTTCAAACTGCTAATAATAAAACAGCTCAAGTGAGCACTGGTAGTCTGACATTAAAAAAGTGTAAGGGACTTTGCAACATTTAATATATAGTATATGTATTAATATCTAATGTTAATATATTATATTTGTTATTATTACACACACAAACAACTTGTTTATCACGTTGAATTGAATAGGATAATATTGTACCATATTGATGTAAAAATACAAAGAGAAAGAAAATGTATTCCATTCTTATAAACAACATGATTAAACAGTGCATTACAAACTAGGGTTCGTGAAGGAACTGCAGGAGGTCCCTAAGTTAAATGATCCTAAACCTAAGTTAATAATTAAATAAATCATAAAAATATCAAATTTAAATTAACAATTCTGAAATAATACAAATTATAATAAAAATAAAAATTAAAGAGAAAGAAGTGCCCCAAAGACATAGAAATACAAGGATAAATGACTTACTGAGTGATCATTCGAATAATAAATGTATTTGTCAGGAGTCAGAAGGGAAATGGTTAAAATAAATCCAGGCATCAAATTCTCTCTCTCTCTCTCTCTCTCTCTCTCTCTCTCTCTCTCTCTCTATATATATATATATATATATATATATATATATATATATATATATATATATATATACATATACATATACACATATATATATAAACTGCATTTAATTTTAATCAGCTTTTCTCACACTCATCAATGATCACTGCATCCTTTTTACAAAGTTGCCAAACCCTTTTATACATTTGTCTTATGAAACTAAAATCCATTTTTAGCAAATAATATTGATTTTTATTTTCTTCAAAAGTTGTGTATAGTATTAAGGTTTATGGTTCAGACCTTCAGGCTGTCTTGTACAAGATAATACATGTCTATGTGTCCTTTGTAATGTTGCTCTTCCCATCTTACTGTCTCCTTTGGATAGATCCCTTATTTCATAGCTTTCCTCATATGTATGTCGCTTTATATAAAAGTGTCTGCTAAATACATAAATGTAAATGTAATTGGATTGTAAACGGATATGAGTATGGAGAGTACTTCACAAAAGACTAGTTCAGGTTCAAGGTTAGAAAAGCCATTGAACTCCAAGCTTGTGTCTGTGGCCGGAGCAAGGCGACAACGGTCAGGGGTTTGAAGATTCATCAAGGGAAAATGAAATGCTTGAGGGAGAAGGGACAAGGGCCTGGCATTGATCAGTACTTCTTACGTAATTCAGTCAAGTCAGTCGAATGAAATCCAGCGACAGGAAGCAAACCACAGTTCGCAGGATATCAGCACCCCTGTCATAGAGGAGAGGAGGGTTTGCACAGTTAGTGATGAACACATTGATTCTAGTGAACCCGGTCAGACTAACCAGCATAAGTGAGAAAAGAACCTCAAAGGGCATAGATGGCCAAGAGCTTGTGAGAAAACTGCATGGGGCATGGTAAACACAGATCTATGCTTTGCATTGGAAAGATAAACTAGTAGAGTTGAAAAGAAGCTGGATAAATTTGGGGACATCATTTACGCATATGGAAGTGAGAGGTTTGGTGTGGAAAAAAGGAAGGAAAAAGTACAAACTACTCCTGGATTGTCTAGACGGCAGCAGAAAATTGAAGGGCTAGTTAGAGAAAGGAGACAGCTGAGGAAGCAATGGAAAAGATCGGAACAAAGTCAGAAGGAGGGACTCAATCTCTTACAAAGGGCCATAAAAGATAAGCTTGCAACATTACGCAGAGCTGAGCGCCTACGGAAACGCTACAAAAAGAAGGAGCGTGCGAGGGCTAATTTCTATAAAGATCCATTCAAATTCGTAAAGAAGTTATTCACCAGTGAGAAGAATGGCACTTTAAAAGCATCTAGGGTTGAGCTAGAGAGATATTTGGAGGAAACGCATACAGATGCAAAAAGGCATGAGCCTATGTCAATTCCGTCAGATATCCCACCTGTCAATCCACCAGAATACCAAATGGAGGTCTGTGCACCTAAGTGGAAAGAGATAGAGCAGGTTGTGAGAAAGTCAAGGGCTTCATCATCTCCAGGGCCTAATGGAGTTCCGTACAGAGTGTACAAGAGTGCTTCAGGAGTTCTACGAATTCTGTGGAAATTGATAAAAGTGGCTTGGGAAAAGCAGGTTGTACCTAGAGCATGGTGCCGAGCAGGGGGAGTCTTTATACCCAAAGAAAAAGATGTTACAACCATCAGTCAGTTTCGCCCTATTTCACTATTAAACGTCGAAGGCAAGATTTTCTTCAGCATTATTGCTCAGAGATTGTCAACCTACCTATTAAAGAATGGCTTCATTGACACTTCAGTTCAAAAAGCGGGCATTCCAGGATTCTCAGGATGCTTAGAACACATCAGTGTTATCTGGCAACGAATTCAATCAGCTAAAAAGGAGAGGAAGGAGCTCCACGTGACATTCCTGGATTTGGCTAATGCATATGGTTCAGTGCCACATGAGCTTCTTTGGGCATCATTTGCTTGTTTTAGGGTACCGATATCGATAACAAATTTAGTGAAAGCCTATTTTGGAGATTTGCAATTTAGTTTCTCAACTCCAGAATTCAGCACTACATGGCAATGCTTAGAGGTTGGAATAATGGCAGGATGCACCATTTCTCCACTGGCTTTTACCATGGCAATGGAAGTAATCATTAGGGCATCAAAATGGGTAGTAGGAGGAGAGCGCTTGGCTTCTGGGATGCGACTACCACCAATCAGAACATACATGGATGACATGACAACCATGACTACAACGGTAGCCTGCACTAATCGGTTATTGGGGAAGTTAACAGATAATATTGAATGGGCACGAATAAAATTTAAGCCCTCTAAATCAAGGAGCATCTCAATAATTAAAGGCAAGGTAGTAGATAAAACATTCTTCATTAATGGTGAGGCAATACCAACAGTTTCTCAGAAGCCAGTGAAGATTCTAGGGCGATGGTACGATGGGGATCTAAAGGACACAGTTCGAGTGGGAGAAGTTAGACGACAAGCAGTGGAAGGGTTGAAGAGCATAAACAGCTGTGCTCTACCAGGCAAACTGAAACTCTGGTGCTTTCAGTTTGGTCTACTGCCAAGGTTGCTGTGGCCACTGACTGTGTACGAAGTTTCTTTGACGACAGTGGATAAGCTGAAAGCGTTAATAAGTTCATACATCAGGAAATGGTTGGGAGTTCCACGCTGCCTCAGCAGAGTGGGACTTTATAGTAAAGGAGTATTGCAGCTGCCAGTCTCTGCTTTAACCGAGGAGTTTAAGTTTAAGGCACATTTTGACAGGATGTAAGGTGGCTCTTAGCCAGGGTCGATTTACTTGGCGCCATGACCTAGTATTGCGATGTTTGGCTTTGGAAGGCAAGCGTAGTATGACCAATAAGTTGCCGCCTGTTCTAGCAAAAACATTACACGCAGAAGACAATATTCCTCCGCCCAGGCGAGCAACCACCAAGAAAAGGTGCTAACACCAATTCTCGCCCAGGACAACTAGAAGCTGCTAGGGACTGGAAGATGCTGGCTGATCTTGATCAACGGCTTATTTTTCCACCTGAGATTGCCACCACTAACCTACGACCAGATATTGTTTTGTGGTCTGGATCAGCACGCATTGTTCAACTGATAGAGTTAACAGTGCCATGGGAGGATGCGGAAGATGAGGCATATGAGAGGAAGAAACTGCGGTATGCTCATCTGGCCACTGAGGCAGAACAGCGAGGATGGAGAGTCCAGGTTTATCCAGTGGAAGTGGGTTGTCGAGGTTTTGTGGCACACTCTACAACCCGGTTCCTCAGAGACGTCGGATTCAGTGGCCAAGAGTTGCGTCGCACAGTAAAGAACTTATCTGAAGCAGCAGAAAGGAGCAGCAACTGGCTGTGGTTGAGACGGAAAGATTCTAACTGGCTGTGTACAGGCCGCCATGCTACGGTTAACGCACCAGTGGGGCTCGACAGCCTTAGTAAAAGGGGTTGGCGCGTATGGTTGGGTTGCGGAGAGATTGTGAGATTGTGGTTAGGTCTCAGCAGCAACTGTTGGTTTATTTGTATAGGTTGTATAGTATTTACAGTCATTACGTTCCTGTGTATATTGCGTGAATGACGGGTGGTTGGGCAGATATTGTGTTTTGTGGTAGGTGGTATGCCATACGGAACCGTTGCCACTGAAACTGCATATTAACGCACCAGTGGGGCTCGACAGGCTTAGTCAAACGGGTTGGCGCGTATGGTTGGGTAGCGGAGAGATCGTGAGATTGTGGTTAGGTCTCAGCAGCAAGAGGGAATTAGAGGTCAGTAAAGCTGGGCTGAGTTGAGTGGGGGACGGAGGGGGGTGACTCTGGGACACCAGAGTCTCTGTCGAGCCCTCTTGAGGTGTCGTGGGCTAGTCGACGAAACACTGAGGACGGAAGGTGCCCACTTGAAGACCCTAGAGATGTCCCCTACTCAGCTCAATCCAGACGGTTGTCATGGGGGGACCGCACTGTGGTTGCAGCCGTTGTGTGTGCTGACGCGTGTTAACACTAGACAGAAGGAGATTCACGTCACCAGATGGAAAGAAGCGTAAATGGATGGAGAAGCATAGGTTACTGTAAAGCTACGTCTTAGTTGGTGATTATCTTGGCGAAAGCCGAGTACAAATCAGCATGAAGCTTTAACACCTACTCTCGTGTAATGGAAATCATGGTATAGCTGAATAGCCTCTTTCTGTGGTGCTGATCAGCCTAATTTCTTTGCATCATGGTATTGGTCCTGTCCATGGTTCTGAACATTGCATGACAACTATATAGAAGGAAATTACACTGAGCTTATTTCAACCATTTCTTACAATAATTCATTCAGAATCCAACATCAAAGAAAATGTACTTTAATTCAGTATATATATATATATTCACTTTATATTATTGGGCTACACACTGTTGAAAACATACTACAGGAGAATAATAATAAATGCATATCAAGATGGATGGAGAATTTAGGAAAGCCTGGCTTATAGTGTTGAACATGAATGGATTTCTTCAGCTTTAATGACACAGCAAGATGATGCGATAAGATCCTTTTACTGCCAATAAAATAGGGTATGATCTTTGTTTTCCTTGTTTCACATTTGTTTAGCACAGCTGTTTTTACAATGGCTGGTGCCGGTGTTTTGTGTGCGTTCAGCCAGTCAGTGTACACTTACGTCACTGGTAGTTCATATTGTACTGGGTCAGACCCTACTCTGAAGTAGGAGCTTATTTAGTTCCCTCAAAAGGTGTTCCTAGAACTAAAATTGTTCCCAGTTCCCTCTGTAATGATTGGCTGGAGGCAATCTGGTAAGGACCCAAAAGCAAACTTTAATTAAAAGATACTAATCAAACAAAAAACAAAGGCATGGCAAGGCATGAAACAGAAAACTGAAAACAAGGACAAGAACGTGTACAAGTAACATTCACACGTAACATACAATCCACGACAAAGACACAGGGCAAACATGAGGGCTTTTTTTACAACTGGTAAAACCCTGCCAGTGGTAAGCTGGTTTTTACAGCTGGTAAGACCCTGCGTGCACGCCATGGCGTTGCTGCAGGTTCATTAGGCCAAGGCAGTGAAGGACCTGCACGAGGGTGGTCCACAAGTTCTCCAAGAACTTTGTACCGCAACGGACCTCGTGCTACGTGTGACGAAGGTCAACCAAGGTCAGTGGGTCGTGTGATGTCCACCTTGGTGGTCCAGGAATGCCATCTCTGGCTGTGTCTGGCCAATGTGAGGGAGACTGACAAGCTCCGGTTCCTTAACTCCCCCGTGTCACAGACCGGCCTCTTCGGCGACGCAGTCGAGCACTTTGCCCAGCAGTTCTCGGCTGTACAAAAGCAGACAGAGGCAATCAAGCATATCGTGCCGTGGTGGTCAGCTGCTGCCTCCACCCCATAGATATATACACTAGAGTTCACCTTGGCTACAGCAGTTCATTGGAACGAATGCATCAATGTTATCCTTTGCTGTCGGGTTTTTAGATTCCGTTCGTGTGAACATCCATACGCAGCACACAAGTCCGGCATCATCCATGAATTCAGCATTACTTAGCTACTTCCTATGACAAGACCCCTGTTCCAAGAAGGTGGCGGTTTTGACGCATGCTTAGAACCCCAAGACGACATCTAGTGTATATATCTATGCCTCCACCCCACCGCCCGCGGCTCCTCAGTCTGCTCATCGCCAGGGGCATCTTCCTGCATTTGCTACTGCTCCCGCGCTGCAGCAGCAGCCTCCACCTAAACGGCGCTGTGGAGCCAGTCGCAGGCAGGCAGCCCCGTCCGTCCAGGCCCCCTTCAAGAAGGGCGGCAAAGCCAGGGGTAAGCGGCCCTAAGACGGGCGACCCAGAGATGGATAGTGTAAGAGATGGCCCAGTGGTCTTAGAGGATAATTTAAAGAAGCTGGAGAGAGGTTCAGTGGATCCCCAAATTGTGGTTTATTATGACGAAAAATGAAAAAAATATGTACATGGTCACATACTGAAATACAAACAAACATATCAATGACAGGTAATGGGTGCAGTGGTGCATATGCAGGTTTATAACTAGTTGTGAGTTGACACTCTGGGCAAGACTTGCAGTACTCTTTCACTTCAGTATACATCTTAGGCCAATAAAACCTCTTAGAAACTAGCATAAGGGTCTTCATGAAACCTAAATGACCAGACCAAGGAATGGTATGTCCAAGCTCAAGCACCTCCTTCCTGTACGCTTTAGGTACAACCAACTGAGTTCCTTCTTCCTTACTCTTTCTATAGAGTAGGCCTGCCTTGAGAACATACGTTTCTCCAAAATATTGCAAAAGGCAACCTTCCTCCTCAGCTTGCTTAAAACACTCCACTAGAGAGGGGTCTTCCTTTTGTAGCTTAGCTAGGTTGTTAGGTATGGTAACATCAGACTCGGTTAGTTCAGGTTCCCCCAGATCTAGCTCAACATGGTTAGTGTTGCCTACAAGTCTCTTCACCTTCTCCCTACGCCGCTCTAACCTCTCTTTGTCAGTGGGCTTAGGCTCTGCCTCTATGTCAGCAGTTGAAAAAGGCATCTCATTCAAAGCATTAGTCTCTGTCTCCTGCCTTATACGCTGGGCTTGGGCTCTTGTAACTACACCACACCAAGTGCTGCTCTGCACTAGATCTGACAAAATAGGGACATCAGTACCCAACAAAATGGGGTAGGGGAGATTGGTGGCTACCCCCACTCTCATCAGATAAGGCTGGCTGTGTATCTCAATATGTGACCCGTCACAGAAACCAGGGACACAAGTCGGCAGCACAACTTTCGAGCAAAATGAGAAAGAAGAGTTTTTTTTCAAAATTGGTGATTTTCAATTTTTTGGAGAATCTGTTAATTGAAATCACGAAGAAGCCTCTCCATGTTTGAGATAGCAGTATTGGTATATTTAAAAGCTTACATTTTGAGGTTGAAATCGGCTTGTTTTCGAGAGATTCTAGCATGCAGTAGGGGCGTGGCGTGTCATTGTCTGTGTGTATTTCCATACTGAATAACCCGGCGCTTTTGCCCCCGCCCTCCAAGTCAACCACATGGCTACTTATTATGCTGTGCTCTGGCCAGCTCTCTCTGATATCAAAATTCAATGAAGATGGATGCCGCAAAGATTGTCGCAGACGAGATGAACCGTCTGGCAGTTACACCGAAAATGTTTTCGCCGCACTTCGTGGGCTCGGGAAACTGAACCGGAGGTATGGGCGCAGCGCGCTCGCCCTCAGTGCTTCAATACGGCGGCTCGGCTCGCTGACAGCGGTGGCTGGCTGTTTCATATGTGACGGAGAATCGAAATAGAGGATGCAGTTAAGACCTTTGCTGCTGCGATGAAGGCCTGCCGTGCGTGTTTCTGAAATGTAAGTTAAGCTTCATTTGCTCTTTAGTCGTTATTTAAGATGCTGAACCTGCTGATGATATAATGTGCTTGCGGACATTTCATTTGTGTGTGTATACGCACATAAGAAAGTGGTGTAAAGAGATGTGCAACAGTAATTTGAGGAGGTGAAATGTGATTATTTGGAAAATTGCAGAAATGACTGCTTAAAGAAAAATGCCAGCAGGCATTTGCCTCCTACATAAACTTTAATATTGTTGACATTTTGGGCACACGAGCGTTGCGTACTATTTGCGCTATATGTAGGCCTATGGCTTATTGGTCTTTGTTTGTTGTTGTTGGTTTTGCGTTATATGTATATGGCATATTGGTCTTTGTGTGTTGTTGCTGGTTTTGCGTTATACTGTATGTATATGGCATATTGGCCTTTGTGTGTTGTTGCTGGTTTTGCGTTATATGCAGGCTATATGGCATATTGGTCTTTGTGTGTTGTTGCTGGTTTTGCGTTATATGTATATGGCATATTGGTCTTTATGTGTTGTTGCTGGTTTCGCGTTATATGCAGGCTATATGGCATATCGGTCTTTGTGTGTTGTTGCTGGTACGTTGCAAATAGAGGGGCAGCACAATTGTTTTTCGCCTTGTGCGGCAGAAGTGCACTCATTCGAAGTGCAAAAAAAGCTGTAAAGCACATGGAGGAGCTTTACAGGGGGTATGGCTTATCTAAATGAGATGCAAATGAGCCCTATTGTCACCCCCAGCAGCAGAGACAGGTGAGAACTGCACAATCTTTAGCTCGTTTTCTCCTCTTTGAGCTTTTTTAAGTGCCTACTTTAAAATGGCCACAACTTCTCCAAATATTATCAGATTTCCACATGTTACACATCGTTGGAAAGCTTGGATATTACACTCTCAGAATCTATGAATAACTCAAAATGCCCCAGAACCGACTTGTGTCCCTAGTTTCCGTGACTGGTCACATATATACATCTGCTGTGGGTAACTCTGTTCTATCTCCATGTACACAGACAATGGAGACGGTTTCATCCTCATTCCATATATCTCTAAGGATGTACTGAGACTGTACCAGAGTACGGGAGCAACCTGTTTCTATCAGGGTAGTGAGTGGTTTGCCATTAAGCAAGACGGTTTCAGTGGGCTCTGGGTTGTGGGCATGAGTGGGGGAATGATTAGGACGGGGCACCCAGCATAGACTGGTGGTTTTGGGCTTTTTCATGGGGCAAAAGGGGCTAGTGTGACCACGTTCTCCACAATTAAAACACACAACATCGGCCCTGTCGGAATTTTGCCCTAATGGTGGGGCCTTAGCAGTATAAGTCTTATTTTGGATGGGCTTCAGAATCTTGGCTTGGCTAGTGGTATGAGAGTTTGAACCAACCCCAGTTCCTTCAGACTTACCCCTGCCAGGATGTAAGATGCCTGCATACCGATAGTTGCCAGGGCCTTTTCGTGCAGCAATGTAGGCCTCAACAAGCATAGCAGCTTCTTCAGCAGTGGAGGGATTCCTTTCTTTGACCCAAGTCCTTATTTCTGGGTAGAGCACTCGCAAGTATTGCTCCAACACCAGAGTCTCCATAATGTCCTCCTTGTTGCAACTGCCAAACTTTACCCATTTGTAGAACAGATCCTTGAGGCGGACGTAAAGTTCTCGGGGAGTTTCCTTTACTGCTGTCTCACGCCCTCGGAATCGCAGTCTATAGGTTTCAGAGTTTATTTAATATTTAGACAAGATTGCCTGTTTGACCCCATTATAGTCCTGTGTTTCAGCATTGGGTCCATAGAGACAAAAGCACTCCGTGCTCTACCAGTCAACAACGGGATAAGCCGTATAGCCCAGTCCTCCTTTGGCCATTTGAAGACTTCTGCTAGTCTTTCAATGTTCGTGAGGTAATGCTCGATGTCATCGTTGTCTTCCAGCCTTGCCATACGTAGCTCTTGGTCCTTCACTCGAGCTGGTTTCCCCGTAGTAGAAACCTCAGCCCTGGTGTGTTCAAAGTCCAGCTGTATCCGGCTGACCTGATGCTGGAGGACTTTATATTGTTGTTCCCGACGGGCCGTCTCTCTCTCTTGCCTGTCATCACGGTTTCGCTGATATTCCATAAAACTCTCGAACATACGGGCAAGACTGGTGATGGCCCCTTCTCCTCCAGATGAAGTAACTTCAGCAGGGGACGAACCTCCAGTTGCACCTTGTCCCAGCTCTTGCTCAGTGCCCTCCTCAGGCTGACCCCTCAGCTTTGGTGGCATCTCAATGAGCAAAAAAAATAAATAATCCAGCTTGTTTATGACCAGGGCTGTCCGACTTCTGACACCAACTGTAAGAGATGGCCCAGTGGTCTTAGAGGATAATTTAAAGAAGCTGGAGAGAGGTTCAGTGGATCCCCAAATTGTGGTTTATTATGATGAAAAATGAAAAAAATATGTACATGGTCACATACTGAAATACAAACAAACGTAACGAAACAAAACTGCAACAATGTGCAAAAACGGCTACACCAAATAATTTGGTCCAATTTGCAACAGGGTCTCACCTTTGGCCTTAAACAAACTAAGACTGACTTGATAAGCTCTATAGCTCCCTATTTATATGGGCTAACTCCACCCTCGGCCTGTACCAAATGAACAAGCAGGTTCCAAACATACAATACATTATACACAAAAATAAAAATAATGAAACACTAAACATATTCACAAATAACACTGTGTAAACCCATGAGTACTTAACCACACACACAAGAAACATAAAAAAAAAAAATGAAAAGGAAAAATAGTTTAGCTGCTATTCCCCCTCCCCCGGACAAAACTACAAATGGATCAGTCCAATTAGGACTATGCTAATGCTACAAAAACCTGTTTGAATCAGACAGACTGTTTGATGGTGCAGCATGAGACTAGAAGGCCAACAGTCAAAACAAAGTTTTGGGGGAATTCTTACAAGAAATAAAAGGTAATTCTGACTGCAATTAACTGGGTTGTGAAGTTTTCTTCTAAAAAGGAATAATTAAATTGAACAACATGTTGGAGCAAACAGACAAATATATATATATATATATATATATATATATATATATATATATATATCAAACTCACTTCAAATAGGGAAAACAATTACACAACACCATTCTGATTTAAAAGATGGTAAATGCCGGCATAATCAGGTAGTGATGTGTGCATGTGTGTCAAGTCCATGTAATTCATTTTCGGTCACCATGCTTAGCTTGTGACAGATAGGAGCGCACTGCTCCCTTCCCCAGAAAAGGGCCTGGTAGAAAATCTTCAGTTTCATTTTGTTTGTGCTCCGCCGCTGACCTCAAAACCAGCGGTACTCAAATTTTCAATAAAAGAGTAGTTCTTTCATTTCTGAATCCTCACCACTCTCATCCGCCTCTTCTATCGCCAGTGGGCAGCAGTGTTTGGTTCGAGAATGCAACCAAGTCGCCTCCTGCACCTCCAGCCCCGTGGAACCAGGTAAGTGTTGCACAGCACACACAGACCACGGGCCGCCTCCCAGTGAGAGCCTCCCGAGCCGCGTACCTGTGTTTAACCTCGCTACCCCACTCCGGGTACGCCTTCAGCCCCTTTGATCCCGCTTGTACGGTCTCTGCGAGCCTGGTTAGCGCTCCCCAGTCTGTCTCACTGGCTCATTCGGACCATCAGGCTCGGCTATGCGATTCAGTTTGCCCGGCGTCCCCCCAAGTTTCAGCCATCCACTCCACTACAGTGAGAGCAGCCGATGCCCATGTCATGCGCACGGAGAGCACAGTCCTACTGGCACGATAGAGGACACGATAGAGCTGGTCCCTTCAGCCGGTATGAGGTCAGGGTACTACAGTCCCTACTTCATTGTACCCAAGAAAGGCGGTGGGTTACGATCGATCATGGACCTGCGAGTTTTGAATCGGAGTCTCCACAAACTACCGTTCAAAATGCTCACACAGAAACGCATTTTTGAATGCATCCGTCCCTGGGATTGGTTTCCAGCTATCGGACCTGAGGGACGCGTACTTTCATGTCTCGATTCTTTCTCGACACAGGCCGCTTCTACGCTATGCGTTCGAGAGTCGAGCATATCAGTACAACAGTACAAAGTCCTGCCCTTCGGACTTTCCCTTTACCCCCGTGTCTTCATGAAAGTCACGGAGGGGGCCCTTGTTCCCATGAGAGAACAGGGTGTTCGTATACTCAACTATCTCGATGACTGGCTCATACTAGCACACTCTCGAGATCAGCTATGCGAACACAGGGAAGCTCAAGCACCTCAGCCAGTTGGGTCTTCCGGTCAACTGGGTAAAGAGCAAACTCTCCCCTGTGCAGAGGATTCTCGGTATGGAGTTGGATTCGGTCGCACAGACAGCACGCCTCACAGAGGAATGCGCTCAGTTGGTGCTGAACTGCTTGAATATGTTCAAAGGCAGGATGGCCGTCCCACTGAAATTCTTTCAGAGGCTCCTGGGGCATATGGCAGCGCCAGCAGCAGTAACCCCGCTCGGCCCATAAAGGTCCCATATGAGACCGCTTCAGCACTGGCTTCACGGCCGAGTCCCGAGATGGGCCAGACCTATCATGAGCTGTGCTTCTGGGAGAATGGCGACCGCACCCCCAGGCGGTTCAGCTGATGTTCGATAGGGTCCGTGCTTTCCTTCTTGCAGCAAGGGTTGGAGCGAAGGCTGTCTCCCTCCACCCTCAAAGTACATGCTGCCGCTATTTCAGCATATCATGACCACATAGATGGCAAAACAGTAGGAAAGCATGACCTGGTCGTCAGGTTCCTTAGGGGACGAGATGATTAAATCCTCCTCGACCCCCCTCCATACCCTCTTGGGACCTTTCCCTGGTGCTTCGAGCACTTCAGGATGCTCCCTTTGAGTCCTTGCAATCAGCAGACTTAAAGCTTCTCTCCATGAAGACTTTGCTGCTGGTTGCATTGACCTCTGTCAAGAGGGTAGGGGACCTGCAGGCATTTTAGGTCGACGAATCGTGCCTAGAGTTTGGGCCGGGTGACGACTATGTTGTACTGAGACCGGGTGTGTGCCCAAGGTACCTACAACTCCCTTCAGGGACCAGGTAGTGAACCTGAAAGCGCTGCCCCTGGAGGACGCAGACCCAGCCCTGGCTTTGCTCTGTCCCGTTTGCGCTCTGCGTTTGTACATGGACAGAACTCAAAGTCTCAGGACCTCAGACCAGGTCTTTGTCTGTTACGGAGGCCAGCAGAAGGGAAAGGCTGTCTCCAAGCAGAGGATGGCCCACTGGATAGTGAATGCCATCGCCTTGGCTTACCAAACACATCCACTCAGGTTACATGCTCACTCCACGAGAAGCGTTGCGTCCTCCTTGGCGCTGACACGTGGCTCTTCACTAACAGATAGAAGTAGAGGTGTTGGCTGGGCGACACCTGACGCATTCACTAGATATTATAGCCTACGTGTAGAGCCGGTGTCCTGCTGTGTTCTCACCGTAAACGGGTAGAAGCACAGAGAGGTCCGGCTCTGTCGGCTTGCTGCACCCTACTGTGCACCCTTATTACTCCAGAGTGAAAAACCTGTTGAGTCCTCCAACACCTTCGGCCCGGACATGGCGGAGCATCCCGCACCAGGCCTTTATCCGCTGAATCCTTGAGAACCGGGTCTAGGCTGGGTCCCATATGTGTGACCCTACGGGGATCCCATATGTGTATATTTTCTCCATGGTTGCTCCTAACAGAAGCCCGTGTCTTTCCCTTGGGCTAAGTCACCCAGTATTCATATGTAGTACAGCCTTCGGGCTAGTCCATATGTATTTCCCACATAACTCCTTGAAGAAAGTGGCTTCCGCAGCATTCTCCTTCCTAACAGAAAGGGCACGCTTTCCCAGTGTTATCCAATATCTCACTGTATGGGTTATCATGGAACAACAGTGACAGGTACACTCTGTGTAATCCCTCTCCTAGCGTCCTTCCAGGCAAGAAGGAGCAGAGGCTTGTACAGGGCGCTAGATAGGGTGCAGTAGCTGTGGCCCTTTGATAGGGATTCCTATTCGACTGAAGAGGAACGTCTCAGTTACATATGGTAACCCTCGTTCCCCGAAGGAGGGAACAGAGACGCCATATCCCATCGCCATATCTGCTGATGCCCGCCGGAGCGGCCAGCTTATCAGGCTTGTCTCCTCAGCAAAAAACTGGAGTGCAATCCCACCTGCTGCTCGATATATACTTGCGCTGCGAGGCTGAACAGCTGATGCAAATGACTGCACACCAATGTGCATTGGCTCGTTTAGATAGATTGGCCTCTCTAGCAAGATTCCTATTCGTCGGTCTCGACGTGGCGTCTCCGTTCCCTCCTTCAGGGAACAAGGATTACCATATGTAAACGAGACGTTTCATTTTGTTTTGGGAGCTTTTCTTTTAGCTATAACTGACACTGCTATAAATGGACAAGTAGAGATGAGACAGAGAGAATGGGATCAGGACATGACCAAGGTCATACTTAAACTTGACTCCCTGAGTCAACATCTCTTATACTGTATGTTCTAAACATGCACACAGCCCAGAGTTCTAACATCTACTGTTGTTTTCATTTAAAATTTGTTTCTTTAATTTTAGTTTTGCAGGCTGTCATGACCAGTCAGAGGAGTCCGGAAAGTGTGTAGAGTTGAAAATATGTCTAAAGCAGCACACTTAGAACAGCATCTTTGAGGACAGGACAATTTTTATCTGATGCTGCTAAAAAATATTAATTAAATTGCTGATTAAAGTACCGTTGATGACAGTGAGACTTTAATGGAGAAGTTTGGAATGTTTCAAGTAGACATCACAATAGCAATACAATGTTTTGAAGCTCACTTATTTAGTGTACTGAATTTCAAACACAATGTCTTTGTTGGCTTTTACTACAGTATGTCAAGACATATCTAGGTGTGAAATGACATTGGTAGTTGAACATTTCATGAGGTGATGCCTAATGAACGACATCTTGAAAGACTTTCATGTTTCCCAGTTCCTTTTTTGTGGTCATTGAAATATATGAACACTATTTATTTGTAACTGCTTGCCTATTGCCTATTATTGCATGTTCAGAGTAAAATAATGGATCTTTCCAAAACATGATTGCACTGCTGAAAGGCACTGACATATAGGAAACGATGCAGTTTTGAAATTTATATGTTTGAGAAAGATTACAGGGGTTTATGCCGCCACACTTCAAACTCAATACACACCCTGTTATCAAGATGAATGTGTAAAAGGACAGCTTGATATTGATGTGTTGCGTGAATATTTGCTCCAGTCTGTTCGTTCAGCCAATCACTGTCCTTCTCTGGCTGAAAACAGTGGGTGGTCTGTCATCCACCTGTAATCATCTGAAATTCTTTGTATGAAGTTTTTCATTTGGAGAGGTTTATTATAATGACGGTGTACTGGATGTATAACTGTAGTCCATTTGGCTGTGATTTAACATCTATGGATGAACGAGAAAATTTTTTATGTCTTAGGAGACATCTTCATAAGCAAAAACACACTCCTGAGATTGTGTGTCGTGCAAGCTCCACTAAGTAAGCAGCTCCACTGGATGCTTGAATATAAGACACTAAGATACATACAGTCAGGCGCTCTAATGCACACATGCATACGGTAAGAGACTCAAGCAGAAGCACTCGTTTTCTTTTTCCCATCTAGGAAGACTATTGATCTCCAGAGGCATATTGTTTCTTTTTTTGTGAGCTGCTGGAGATAAATTATTTCTATTTTCTGAAGCCCAGATTCTGTTTAGATTTGATTTGAGCCCAAGGCTGCTCCCAGCAGCCAGTGCTTGCTTTGATTTCCATTACACAAGAGTAGGTGTTAAAACTTCATGCTGATTTGTACTCGGCTTTCGCCAAGATAATCACCAACTAAGACGTTGCTTTACAGTAACCTATGCTTCTCCATCCATTCACGCTTCTTTCCATCTGGTGACGTGAATCTCCTTCTGTCTGGTGTTAATAGCTGCAGTGTATTGCGCGTCAGCACACACAACGGCTGCAACCACA
Organism: Siphateles boraxobius; assembly: GCF_051911475.1. Classification (NCBI taxonomy): domain Eukaryota; kingdom Metazoa; phylum Chordata; class Actinopteri; order Cypriniformes; family Leuciscidae; genus Siphateles; species Siphateles boraxobius. The sequence goes on from NW_027508811.1 coordinate 2,597,614, forward strand.
GTGCGGTCCCCCCATAACAACCCTCTGGATTGAGCGGAGTAGGGAACATCTCTAGGGTCTTCAAGTGGGCACCTTCCGTCCTCAGTGTTTCGTCGACTAGCCCACGACACCTCAAGAGGGCTCGACAGTGACTCTGTACTTAGTCCCAGTCACCCCCCTCCGTCCCCCACTCAACTCAGCCCAGCTTACTGACCTCTACTTCCCTCTTGCTGCTGAGACCTAACCACAATCTCACAATCTCTCCGCTACCCAACCATACGCGCCAACCCGTTTGACTAAGGCTGTCGAGCCCCACTGGTGCGTTAATATGCAGTTTCAGTGGCAACGGTTCCGTATGGCATACCACCTACCACAAAACACAATATCTGCCCAACCACCCGTCATTCACGCAATATACACAGGAACGTAATGACTGTAAATACTATACAACCTATACAAATAAACCAACAGTTGCTGCTGAGACCTAACCACAATCTCTCCGCTACCCAACCATACGCGCCAACCCGTTTGACTAAGGCTGTCGAGCCCCACTGGTGCGTTAATATGCAGTTTCAGTGGCAACGGTTCCGTATGGCATACCACCTACCGCAAAACACAATATCACAATATCTAATTTAATTGAAATTAATATTTGTCACTGAATGTAAATGTACATTTCATTTAATAAGTAAGCGCATTGCTGATAATGTGAAGTTATTGGCAGCAGAAGTTCATTTTTGTATATAGGCCTAAATATTTTACCCGTATATTTATGTCTAAATATATAATTCTGAATGATTATATTTTGTCCTTGGAAATTATTTTAATTGATTATCTTCTTTTAAATCTACTTCAGAGTAGAAAATTAAATAAATTGAATTTTTTATTAGGTAAAAATAAATGATTTAGTTTATAGTTCTTTAGAAAGAATCATAATTTCTATAAATTTTCAACTCAGTTATGCGGTATGGTGAGCATATTAGCTTCCAGTGCTATTATGCCTGTGTTTTCTCTTCCACAATCGCTGTTATGACTCAGAGAAAGATCATTCTCTGCACATATCACTCATATTACGTGTTCATAACCCCCCCTTTTCTTCCGATGACGAAGTTTCATTTATACTTCAGTTTTCTGTTCAGGACATACTAAAACTTTTTTACTCATGAAACATGAAGCTAATAAACATATAATTAACAACAGCTTATGAGTTGTATGTGATTTTTCATGTGATAAGGGCTATTTTTTTTTTTTTTTTTTTTTATAAAATGTGTTTAAATTTGAAATTTTCAGCAGGTGTTAGGAATTAGCTTATTATAAAATGCTACAAACAACATATTTATGCCTCACCATATGACCAAAATCCAGATTAGATTGCAATTGTAAATTACTGCAAACACTCTATGGTGGTTTTCAGTAAGTTTTGAGTAAAGGCGTAGCATTAATCTCATAAATTGTCATGTGAAGCTTGATGGAAATTTATGTTATATCTTGCTATAATTCACCTGTTACCCAGATTATAATTCATGGTGTATGTTGACAAAATAATTATTGTAAGGTCGTAAGAAAATATTTAGTTTTGTTCTTTAGAATGATTTTTGATAATAGGTGGGTTTAATCAGGATCAAAGGGTTGTGGATGGGCAAGCCATGGGATGCCAGAGAAAAGTAATGCCACAACTTCCCTTTGACAGCAGTATTCTTGTCATATTTTCTCCTAAAACAAAGTAATGGTAAGATTTCCAGCTGCTGATTGTAAGCTTTTCCATCTCTTCCAAGCTAGTTTGCTGCAATAATGACGTCATGAACATGTGCAACAAGGAATGATTGAATTCTTGGATTTCAAATCAGTAGGGATTGAGACAATAAAAATGATGTTGTAACAAGCTATATGGATGGTAACTGTAAAATTATTACTGAAATCATATTAGTAATAAGTTACACCACTAGTTACTGCAAAAGTAATATTATTACTGTAATCCGTTAGTAAAAAAAAAATCAGTTTTCCTGTCAGTTTCACTGAAGGATACAGTTTATGTCTACTGTGATTTATTTCAGTGTGTTTCACATTTGCATTGGCAAACTGAAGGAATCACTATGTAAAGTTGAGTAAGGAACAGAGAAGCATATCACTTGGGAAGTGTAAGGTAGATGGGTGTGTAGATGTGGGTGTGTCAATACTGCATGGAACAACCTGATTGGCCTCGGCTGATTCTGTAGACATTGAGCTTGCTTGACCAACATTTAAATAATCTGGTTCATTGTTTGTTTTAAGCTAGTCTTGCAGCATGTTATCAGAGTTCCTCTGAAATCTTCCACCTCCCCAAGCTCCACCTGAATAGACCTAGTACAGCATAGATTGATGTATATTTATGCAGTAGCAGGGTATCTTACATGCTCACAGCAGCATGTGTGTGTGTATGTATCTATTAGCAGAAGCAAGTCCATACTTGCTCTGCTGTAGCAATAATCAACAGCAGCAGCAGCATAGCAGATCTAGTCTGCCAAGACCAAAAACATTACCTATACCATTATCATATACTGCTCCAAATGTATCTTTATAAGAGCAATCCAGAATCATAATCCATAAAACACAGGAAAACAGGAAAGTCCAGGAAACCAGGCAGAAAGTAAAAAAAAAACAATATTGGTAACCAGAGGCCGAGCGCTCAGAATTGCAGTGTGACACTAAACAAGACTTCGCAAAGTTAATAACATCAATTGACCCTTCACTAAGCCCCGCCCTCCCTAGTTACTGTTGCAATGCCTGACAAGCTTTCGTGCCTAGCACGTCTATTACAGTGTGTATGCACCGGTGTCAGACATTCCCAATAAGATAATTCGTATTTTTTGGCAAACATGTGAAATATCTGAGAGAGCAAGACAAAGGGGACTGCAGTATGCATTCGAGGGATATATCCACGACATAATATGCAACCGATTAGAGAATAATTTCATAAAAATTGAAGCTAAAGCCTACAGTCCCAGCGCAAGCAGCAGCTGTCTCATACGCTGACCATTCAAATGGGAAACACACAAATTGAGCAACAGCTATGTAGGGTAAGTGAAATGTGAAAATAATCTAATAATTATAAATCAAACTGCTTATCCATAAATCTTGTGGAATAACACTAACACCGGGAGAGCCGCGATCGGATTGGGTTAAAGTTACTCAGTCAGGGTAGTAGGCTGTTGATTAACAAAATGCTGAAATATATTTTAAAGCATGTCAGTGAGCCTCCGTCTTGTCTTTAATCGTCTTATTATACATTAAAATATATGCATTATGAACAAAGAACCGTCATTATTTCCAAGCAATAGGTGTTTTTGTTAATCCTTGATCCACGCCCTTGATCCACGCCCATCATTTCTCCCCTTGGCTTTTAGATTTTCCAAAGGCAAAAAATTCCACTCCCCGTCCAAACTTTTAGGATACCAGGTATCAGATTTGCAAAATCCATACGCACAACGCTTCGGCATGTTTCCCTCGCTCGAAAGCTTGCCAGACCGCCCGCGTCTAGTTACGGTTGCCAAGACACGTTTGGCCAGTGGCGATTTTCGGGCGTGGCTTAGAGAAGGGTCAATTATTGTATTGCTTTAGTAGTTACTTTATATGATTTATATATAACAATTTTGTAGTGCATCAGGCCCCAAACAAGTATCCATTTAAGTTCTTTCTGCCAACAGAATCACTTTGGTTTCCAAGTAAGCTCGCTTTTTATTTAATTGCCAAGGATGCTCTTTGATATGTTGAACTGACTTGAATTTTGGGGCTGGTCATTTGTTATTATTGGGCCCAAATTTAGACTGATAAGCTGTGGAGGGTTTGACTTGGCATTGTGTTTCACACTGCCTTTAAACTTCCTTCTACATGACTAGTGTCAGAGCTCCAATACATTTCTCAGCTCAAGTGTCATGCACCACTTAAACATCCACATGAACAGTGTTATTCATCGCTTTGACCTCCACAGGAAAAGAATTACTGATGATACCATGGAAAGCCTTTTTGATGTTGCTAGGCAGTAAGAATGCAGGAATTGGACATTGTGAACCATAAATAGTGAAAGCAAATGAAAGAGTTACCTTAGATATAGCTTTTTGAATGTTTATTTTTCTCTGAATGTCATGATATGCCATGACATACAACCATATGTATCTAGAGACAGAATCAGTCGCTCTTCCGTCTTTGGTGTGCTTTAGGGAACAAGGACACAAATCATGTTATCAGGCATTAAGAATCTTGCTTTGTTTGGAATCCTGCTTCTTTAGCTCAATAGAGAAATTGATTGTTAACAATAATAATAATGATTATAATAATAATAATACATTTTATTTGAGGCGCCTTTCTTGGCACTCAAGGACACCGTACAGAAATGCAAAACATTTAAAAGCAGCAAAGCCAAAACAATAGAACATTAAAACAAGATAAAAGCAAAATTTAAATCACAAGTGGTAGGCAGTTTTAAACAGATGCGTTTTGAGTTGTGATTTAAAATGAGACAATGAATCGATGTTTCTAAGGTGAGGTGGTAAAGAGTTCCAGAGGCGGGGGGCAGAGCGGCTAAATTCTCTGCTCCCCATTGTGGTGAGACGAGCAGGGGAGACAGACAGGTGTATGGAGGAAGAGGATCTAAGGGAGCGGGTGGAAGTTGGACTGTCCAGGAGATCAGATAGGTATGAAGGGGCAAGGTTGTGGATGGCCTTGAATGTGAACAGAAGGATTTTGAATTGGATACGGGACAGGACCGGGAGCCACTGAAGCTGTTGGAGAACAGGAGTGATGTGGTGGGTGGAGGGTGTTCGGGTTATGATGCGGGCAGCTGAAATCTGGACCAGTTGAAGTTTATGGAGGTATTTGTGAGGGAGGCCGAAAAGCAGAGAGTTGCAATAGTCCAAAAAGAATGTCGGCAGTGTGGGGGGTAAGGGAGGGGCGAAGGCGATTGATATTACGTAGATGGAAATAGGCAGACCGGGTAATGTTATTGATATGGGACTGAAAGGATAAAGTGCTGTCAAGGATGACTCCCAGACTCTTAACCTGGGGGTAGGGTGAGACGGAGGAATTGCCAATAATGAGAGAAAAGCTGTCAGTTTTGAATAAAGTGGATTTACTTCCAATGAGAAGGATCTCAGTTTTATCACTGTTTAATTTGAGGAAATTATTTGTAAACCAGGTTTTTATTTCCGAGACACAGTCAGTGAGTGAGGTAGGGGGGAGAGAGGACGATGGCTTGGTCGAGAGGTAGAGCTGGGTGTCATCGGCATAGCAGTGGAATTGAATATTACATTTGCGGAAGATATTGCCCAGGGGAAGGAGATAAATGATGAAAAGTAAGGGCCCCAGGACAGAGCCCTGGGGCACACCTGAAGTGACAGGGGAGGGAGAGGATTTAAAAGACTTAAGTTGAATGAACTGAGTACGGCCAGAGAGATAGGATGTGAACCAGTCTAACCGGTTGAGGAGAACAGAGTGACAGATGGTATCAAAGGTGGCACTCAGGTCAAGGAGGATGAGAATGGTAAGTAGTCCAGACTCAGCTGCCACGAGGAGGTCATTGGTGATTTTAATAAGTGCTGTTTCAGTGCTATGAAGGGGACGGAAGCCGGACTGGAACTGTTCATACAGGTTATTATCAGAGAGATGAAGATGGAGTTGAGAGGCAACTGTTTTTTCAAGAATTTTGGAAATGAATGGTAAATTGGATATAGGACAGAAGTTATTTAAGTTAGAGGGGTCTGCGCCAAGTTTTTTCTAAATGTATTTTTCAATAATGTATAAACCTTTCTAGACACACCTAACATGAGCTCTTGAGATAAAGTGAAGACATATGCTTATTTAAAAGATTCAACTTAATTTTAATGATGTTTAATTGCTGTATTCCCGGTGAAAAAATATGCTACCCTCAGCACTGTCAAGGAAAATGATGATGCAAATTATTTAATCGATTCAGCCTCCCTATATTCTAAAGCAACTTGCACATTTGCATCATTATTATTTATATATTTTTTTATAAACTATTCGTTTTAAAAATTAGGAATATCATAATAGTTGTTCTAATTATTACACTTGCAAGAGATAAACCCTTGAGCTTTTATTTTGATGGAACTGTGGTTAAGCTTTCGTTGAGGCTGAAAACGTATACTTTCTGTTAAAACAGGTTTACAAATGCATCTCTTTACAAATTTAGTGAAATGCTGTAATCATGGCGCCACAATTTTTGGGGGGAAATTATGCAAATGTGAAAACAATGCATAACTCGTGCCCCCTAGCCACTATGTTTTTTAGTTTGTTTGACAGATAATTTGCCAAAGCACTGGTGCAAAATAACGTTAGAGACCTTTTATGTTATTATGAGTTTTAAAATATTTTCGGTTCTTTGTGAAACTGTGGCGGCACAGATTAGACTATGGTGGGCCTCCACACTCTGGGTAAAAAAATCCACAAAGCGCAGGAACACACTCAAACCGGTGATTCGGTCACAAATAACAAGCCCATAAATCAGATCCCATGATTTAAGGCAAACCATCTGTAAATTAATCATTCAACACCACTGATGATTATTTTCTCTTTAAAACTGCAGTGAACCAAAGACAGTCTCAAAAACGTGTTTTGAAATCGCTGGTGTTTCTGAAGTCACAAACTACCTTGTAACCAATTAGGCCAACGTGTGATCGTCAACGAGTGGATCTCTGAGCTGGTGTAAGTGAGTGGGGCGGAGCTTATTTGCATATTCATAGAACCGCATATACTAAATGAGGCAAGAGTTACATTCAAGCTATTTTAAAGGGGACATATCATGCTAAATCCACTTTTTAGCCCGTAAATGCATTTTGTTGTATATTTGGAGTGTTTATAAGTACAGAAAAGTTGAAATTAATCTCTTCAGGTGCTTCGTTGATATCCTTATATTCTGTTTTGGTCACATTTTGCAACCTGTTCCGATTTTTCCATTCTCTATGACATTTTTTTTTTACAATTACGTCACAGTATTTGCAGCGGAACTGCCAAATAAGGACATCGACTCCTGGCCCAACACTTCGAGCAAACCGCCATTTTTATTTCTCACTGTGATTTTGTAGTCCAATCTCAAGGATGCAGAAGTTACGAGAGGGTGAGTCAAAATGTTCGGTTGTTGGATGTAGTAACCCACAAACTTCATTACACCGTCTCCCAGCGTCAGAACCTATTCGAAGTGCTTGGTTGAGTTATATTTTTCATGGAAATGAAAAATCAGATAAAATACAGAAATAATCAAAAGAAATCAGATTAATTAAAACATAAAATAAAATACAGTACAAACAGTCGGACGAACAGTGGTACAGTGCTCATTCAGTAAATGCACAGCTAAACAGATGTGTTTTTAGTTTGGATTTGAATGTGACTACTGTAGGAGCACATCTGAACTCTTCTGGAAGCTGGTTCCAGCTGCGGCTGACATAATAGCTAAAAGCAGACTCGCCATGCTTAGAGTGAACCCTTGGTATTTCTAGCTGATGTGATCCTAGTGATCTGAGTGATCAGTTGGGTTTATATTCAGTGAGCATATCTGCAATGTATTGAGGTCCTAGGCCATTGAATGATTTATATACCAGCAATAATACTTTAAAATCAATCCTAAATGTACCTGGCAGCCAGTGTAAGGACCTGAGGATTGGTGTGATGTGTTCATATTTTCTGGTTCTGCTCAGAATCCTGGCAGCAGCGTTCTGTATGAGCTGCAACTGTCTTATGGTCTTTTTGGGAAGGCCAGTGAGGAGTCCATTACAATAATCCACCCTATTGGTGATGAAAGCATGCACAAGTTTCTCTAAGTCTTGACTGGAAACAAAGCATCTAATTTTTGCAATATTTTTCAGGTGATAGTATGCTGATTTAGTTATTGCTTTGACATGACTACTGAAACTAAGGTCTGGCTCTAGAGACACACCCAGATTCCTGACCCAGATTTTTAGTTGTTTGACCCCTAGACTGAAGGTATGCGTTCACCTTGAGAACTTCATCTTTGTTTCCAAACGCAATGACTTCAGTTTTGTCTTTGTTTAACTGAAGAAAGTTTTGGCACATCCAATTGTTTACTTCATCAATGCATTGGAACAGAGAGTTAATGGGGCTGTAATCGTTAGGCGATTTTTATTGGCTATTGGCTATTTCTCATTATTTGGCGCATTGGGAGCATGAACAGGTTGAATAGGAGTGGCGCAAGAATTGAGCCTTGAGGGACTCAGCATGTCATGGGTTTCCACTCAGACTTATGATCTCCAATACTCACATAATAACCTCTCCCTACCAAGTATGACCTGAACCATTTTAGGACTATCCCAGAAAGCCCCACCCAGTTTTCCAGCCTGTCAAGAAGTATGTTGTGAACGACAGTGTCAAATGCAGCACTGAGGTCGAGTAGTACCAGCACTGATAATTTAATTGTATCAGTATTTAAGCGAATATCATTTATTATCTTTATGAGCGCTGTCTCTGTGCTGTGATGCGGTCGGAAACCAGATTGAAAATTGTCAAAGTATCCATTTGAGCTTAAAAAAAATTTCAGCTGATTGAAGACAACTTTTTCAATGATCTTGCCTATGAAAGGACGATTTGAGATCGGTCTATAGTTGTTTAATATGGTCTTATCCAGATTGCTCTTTTTCAGGAGGGGCTTGACAACTGCAGTTTTCAGGGAGTTTTGAAAACTCCCAGAGAGAAGTGAGGCATTTACCACTTCTAGGAGATCTGCTTCTAAGCTGTGTAACACATTTTTGAAAAAAAGATGTGGGAAGTGCATCAAGGGCGCTGGTTGATGTTTTACGGTGCTGTACGGTTTCTTCCAAAATTTTGCCATCAATTTCTTTGAAATCAGACATGGGGACTACTTTCTCAGGCTGTTGTCTGATCTGTCTGACCCCAGTGCAACTCAAGGATGAGCTGATCACCTTTCTGATATTATTAATTTTCACAGAGAAGAATGAAGCAAACTCACTGCACTTGCTCTCTGAGAGCATTTCACTGGGAATCTGGCTTGGGGGTTTGTCAGTCTCTCTACAGTAGCAAAAAGAGTGTGCGTGTTGTTTATATTGCTGTTTATAATATTCGAGAAGAAAGTCTGTCTAGCTTTGCCTAGTTCCTTATTGAAAGCATGGATGCTGTCTTTGTAGATGTTATAATGGACTACAAGTTTTGTCTTCTGCCACATGCGCTCTGCTTTTCTGCATTGTCTTTTCATATTTTGCACTGCTGTTGAGTTTCTCCAAGGTGCTTTTTGTCTGCCATTCTTCTTCCTGACTTTCACAGGAGCAATTTCATCAATTACACTCTTAACTTTTGAGTTAAAAGAATCAAGGAGAAAATCAACAGAGTCAGCAGATATGCTTGGTGTTAAATATATAGCCTTCATAAATAGTACACTAGTGTTCTCATTTAAGCATCTCTTCTTGACAGACACAGATCTAGCTTCAATGGTAGGAGAGATAAATATATCAAAGAAAATACAGAAATGATCAGACAGTGCTACATCCTTAATAACAATCGATGAAATGTTTAGACCCTTACTGATAAGTAAATCTAAAGTGTGTCCACGTTTATGTGTGGGTCCATGTACATGCTGAGTCAGATCAAAAGTTTTTAATACAGTTTTGATTTCTTTAGCCATATTGGTTTCTGCATTATCTATGTGAATGTTAAAATCTCCAGCAATGACAAAACAGTCAAACTCTGAGGAAATTGTTGATAACAATTCTGTAAACTCCTCAGCAAAGGCTGGAGAGTATTTTGGAGGCCTGTAAACAATAAGTAAAATGCGTGGAGCACCTTTTAACACAATACCCAGATATTCGAAAGACGGGTAATTCCCAAATGATATTTGCTTACATTGACAGACATCTTTAAAAAGAGCAGCTAAACCCCCACCTCTTCTAACAGCTCTGCAGACACTCATAAAAGTAAAGTTAGGAGGGGATATTTCATTGAGGACTGTTGCACTGCACTGCACTGTTGGCAAATCAATCTTCTAGCCAGGTTTCATTTAGGAACATAAAATCCAGGTTGTAAGTGGTTATTAAGTCGTTGACTAGAAGTGATTTATCACCGAAAAGTGAGCGGATGTTTAAGAGTGCTAACTTAACAGTCTTACTTTTTGTCCCCACAGCAATCTTAGTTTGTCGTGTAATAGGCACCAGATTAGATGGGTTTGCTGTATGGCTTTTGAAGGCCTTAGACTTTCTATCATGTAATCGAACAGCAATAGAGAAAGATACAGGTACACTGGGTTCCCGCTTGTTCTGTAAACATTTGAGAAAGTTATTGTTATCATAGCGGGGACCCGACACATATCACTGAGAGCTGGTATCAGTTGTTTTTGGATCACCTCGAGCCGCTGGAGGAGGATGTGGGCCCTGGCGCTGTGGCAGAGGCCGAAGAGCTCTCACAGGAGGAGGGGGAGGGCGAGCTGGGCCCGCAGGCTTTGGTGGTTGCGGGGCCTGCCGTTTTTTGGTTGGTATCTGGGGGCTTGCAGCAAAAGAGTGGGATAGTCTAGTTCCAGCTTACACCAGTTGTTCCATTTTCTCTGAGAAGCACAGAAGTGGAGATGCTGGAGAGAGGGATAACGTGTCTGTTGAGAGGGCCTGTTGCTCTGGTGTTATTGGAGGCTGTAATATGCTGTCCTGGTTTCCTTGGCTGTTTTCCAGAAAGTCATCCTTGGGTGCTGAATCTTGGAGCAGTGCTAGTATGTCACAGTCTGTCTGTGGTGAGCTCTGTGGGCAGGGCTCAGCTGAGATTGTGTCCGTGAGCAGAAGTTGTTGTGGCTGAGTGGTTTTATCATTGTCCTTGTGTGATGCTTATGTCTATTCAGGTGCTGAAGTGAAGTCCTGTGGTCATTCATACTGTATCCAGGTGTGTGTGTGTGTGCCATTCAGGTTGAGTGGATTGGCACACACTGCAGAAGGATGACGGAGGTAGAAGTAGATATTGTCCTTTAGCACTCTTGAACCAAGTTTGTTTGGGTTGTAGCCATTCTGTTGAAACATTTGCCTCTGACTCCAGAAAAGATTGAAGTTATCAATGAAGTTCACTCCTTTTATATTGCAGGTTTTTTGCAGCCATGTATTAAGCCCAAGCAACCGTGAAAAACTGTTTGTTCCTCTTGCTGGGAGTGGTCCACTGATGAATGTTTGAACGTTCAGTCTTTTAAGTGTTTTAAAAAGTTAATTGAAATCCTTCTTAAGGAGTTCCGACTGCTCTTTATGAATATCATTCTTCCCCACATGAATGATGAGTTGATTTGCAGTCTTATGTTTCATAAGAATGTTCTGAAGTTCCCTGTTTACGTCAGAAGTTGTTGCTTGTAGAAGGCAGCATGTTGTTGTATCCCTGCTACTAATGTTTCTGATTATGGAGTCGCCCACTATCGGAGTCCTGGGCCCGGCTGCGCTCTGAGCTGAGTGTCGCTGTCTGCTCGACCTTGAGCCCCAGTTAGCATCAGTGTTAGCCACAGGCTGATTCAGTCTGTGTTCATTCATCAAATTTGGGGATTCCTCATTCAGTAATACTTCAAATCTGTTCTCAAGATGTATAGGCGTTGGTAGGAGACCAGTGTTTGCAATCCTTGTCAGAGCCGTATTTGGGGTAGAGGATGCTACTGCGGCTATATGTGATGCTTGTGACAATCTGATGTCTCGAGTGCCTTTGGGTCTCGCTCCCTGTTTGTGCAATCGATTTGTAAGTCGATCGGCTTGTTTCTCTACACTCAGTATAGCCTGTCGAGGAGCACAAGATTCATGGGACTCACCGGCTTTATGCTGAGGGTGTCCATGACGAAGCTCTGTTGTGTGTTCCGTCTGGTTTGGTGGTCCTGCAATTAACTTTGTTTCAAGAACTGGAATCCTTTGTAAAAGTCTGTGGCAGTTAGAGCAGCAAGTAGATTCTAGAGGAGGCATTTTCTTATCCTTATGAATGTCCTGATGGCAGTTGTGTTTTCTCTTCCCTGGAATGTAAGCTTTCAGTGGGAGGCTGGTCGAATAAAATAATTCTGCTTTTTTGTAGTAATCCAAGCGTTTGAGCACTGTGCTGATTTGCTGAAGTTAAAATTAGGTGATAAAAGGAGATAAAATAGAAAAATATAAAAGCAATAGAGCAAAGTTCATTAACTTCCAAGCTGAGACACACAGATAACATCAGAGGGCTTTAGAGATCATCATAATTGTGAGTGAGGTACTTAACTGTCCCAGGAATGATCGATGCACATTAATTCTTCAGTCCATGAATGTTCTCCTTCATAAAATCCGCCAAGCCTGCAGTCATCTGTCCTGTACCCCCTCCATCTCGGCCACTTCCTTTCCCTTTCTCCATTTCTCTTTGTTTGGAGACTGACAATAGCAGAATCATCTGCAAATTTTAAAATGTGTCTATTTTTATGCTGGCTGCGGCAATCATCAGTATAAAGAATATAAAGGAGTGGTGAGAGGACACACCCCTGAGGAGACCCCGTGGATGATGACATCTCCTCTGACAAGCAACCTTTCACCCTTACTCTCTGAGTTCTGTCAGTTAAAAAGTCAAGAATCCATCCCACAATGTTAAAATCAAGGTCAAAGTTCTTTAAGAGCTTATCAACTAAAATGTGTGGTTGGATTGTATTAAAAGCAGATGAAAAACGTAAATTTCATCCACCAAAGTCTTTCTCTATTTTTTCTTTGTAACCCAGCTTTGCTCTCCTTATTTCACTTCTTATTTCCTTTTTCAGCTTGTTCAATTCTAAGAAGTCTCTTTTTGTTTAATAACAACTTAAGTGGTTTTCTTACCCATGGCTTATTATTTGGATATACATGTACAATCTTATCAGGAATTACATTATCAACACAGTAGGAAGCATAACAGCTGACAACATCTGTAAGATCATTAATATTGGTACAGGACTTCTTAAACATGCCCCAATCGGTGCAATCGAAACAGCCCTGTAGACTCAGGATGTCATCCTCAGTCCATTTTTTTTCCACTCCTTAAGGCCGTGCGGTACAACGGGATGAGCTGAACGCAGTTGTGATCAGCCCCGCCCAGTGGGGGAAGAGGAAGAGCTTTATATGCACCTTTAATAGAACAGTAACACAGGTCCAATGACTTGTTTTGTCGGGTCGGGCCCGTAACAAATTGATAAAAGTCTCTCAGACACTTCTTCAGCGAACAATGATTAAAATCACCAAGGATGAAAACAGGTGCTTCGGGCGATATTTCTTGCAATTTTTGTGTTACTTGCAATATTGACTCCGAGGCTTTATCCGCATTTGCTCTTGGATGAGTGTACACAACTGTAACAAATATTTGGGGAAACTCCCGGGGCAAGTATGGGGGGCACAAAGACTCTGACAATAGTCCAACATCTTTAGTACAGAGTCTTTCTCTGACAAGAAAATTTTTATAATATCTTTGGTTCACGTATAGGCAAAGATACGTCCCCCCACCTCTCAACATTCCAGTAACACTCGCATCTCGGTCCAGGCGCACAGGTACCCCAAACCCATCAATGACCAGTTCCGAGTCCAAATCACTGCCCGAAAGCCATGTCTCTGTAATCGCCAGTAAACACGCATCTCTAAATTCATGCTGGAAATGTACGTGGGCTTGCAGCTCATCAGTTTTATTTCAAAGTGACTGGGCATTTGATAAAATAATAGAATTTTCCTTTTCCTCTCGATTGATTGATGAAACAGTTGAGATTAGGGAAGATTAAATCCGAGGGAGGGTTGTTGACCTGAAAGTTGCTCCATTTTAAGAGAAAGTCGCTGCTGTATCGGATGTGCGTTGGGTTGAGCAACTCATTCAGAGTTTCCACAAGATGGAACGCTGTCCACAATAAAAACAAAGCGGTCCACTCCATGCTATTTGTTTTCCAACAAAGCAGCGTAAGGAAACAGTCAATAGGTTTCTTCTCACTCTCTCAGGCCGTTTCATTCAGTGCATAAAATAAACAAAACAATGAACAAACATAACATTTGACAAAATGTGCCTCGCTGCTGGTCGCTGCATGAGCATGCGCCCCTTCACCATAATAATGGTATTTTAAAGGATTGTACTTCATTTGTCTTGTCAGTCTCTAAAGGACCCATTTTATTTTCTTTGTATATAAATAATATCTGTGATAACATTCCCAATGCTAGGTATCATCTTTATGCAGATGATACTGCCATTTATTATTGTGCGTCATTAGCTTCACAAGCACTTCAATACTTACAATCAGCGTTTGATATTGTACAGATTAAACCAAATTATTAATATTTTCAAACTCCAAAGCTCTACCAAGGAGTCTTCCTGATATTGTATCCTCCCAGGGAACAAAAAATAAATTGTGTTGTCAGTTATAAATAGGCCTATTTGGGTTTTCTTTTTGATAGTAATATATTTTTTAAGCTTCATGTTGATACATTCATTTCTAAACTTAAACGTGCAATAGGTGATCTGGAAAATGCTAACTTTAGCCTGCTAGGATTGAAATCATATGATCCCACCCTCACTGCAATTCGCCGTCCAAAGACAAGCCTCCTCCAAAACAGATGAAGATGCACAGACCAGAAGCGAAACGAACAGAGATAGCATATTGGATTACATAATGTGTCATTCAGGGTGATAAAACCTTACAGTACAGTGAGTAACAGTACAACAATGAACGTAAACAACTGTTTTCCAGCCATTCTCGCTCTGTCTGCACATCATACATGAACTCGCTGATGATGTATGATGTCTGCGTGAACAAGCTGCGCAGTGGTATGCAAAATGCACATCGAATGACATTTCATTTCATTCGAATGCAATAATGGTCCTATGCCTTCCACAAACAATGTATATTTATAAAAATAAATTTAGACCATTTAACATAGTGATTCCTATCAGCAAATGAGGAAACTTTCAACCAGCATAACAAAACATTTTCTGTGAATCACCTATTGCATCTTTAAACCTTTAAATTGGGGTTTTATTTTAGAAAAAGAACTTTATTTTCTTTCAGTGAAAGGATATATTTGGTGTCTGCAACCTTTAACCATTATTGGACTATGGAGATCTTATATGAATGCCCCCATAGAATGCAAATTCTAACATCATTAGACGCTGAAATTTAGTTGGTTTTAGGTTGTGGTATTAACTAACCAAACTACAACTTCAAGCCAACGTCTCCAGACAAAGTCATATTTACGTCAAAAACTGACATTTAGTCGGGAGGTATGGTGACCAAAACCCAACATGATCTTAACGTGATAATGCAACGTCCACACAATTTCAAATTCTAACATCATTAGACGATGATATTGTGTTGGTTTTATGTTGTGGTATTTACTAACCAAAATACAATGTCAAGCCAACGTCTCAATACAACGTCCTACATCAAACATGTAGTCCTGATGTGTGGTGACCAAACCCCAACGTCACCTTGACGTCATAATGTTGACATCCACACAACATCAAATTCTAACATCATTAGACGTTTCACGAGTTCACATCTACATATAATTATTATGGTAAAGGTTATGTGTACTTGGCGTGCTGTCCGGGTGGAGGGCTCCGAGCTCGGAATTTCTGCCCGAACCCAGAGTACTCCCCCCGTTGGTAAGAGTAGATGGAACTAGAGATGGAACTAAAAGTGAGGAGATGGGCTGGAGGTGGGATGCTGATAAACCGTCAAGAAACACAAGTGGGTTCTGCTGTTATTTATCTTGTCCTGAGTCGATTACTGATTGATCTCCACTTGTGCTGATTGGGTTAATTATCTGCACCTGCTCCTCCCAAACCTTGTTAATAAAACATCATTTATATTTTGTTGGTTTTAGGTTGTGGTATTAACTAACCAAAAAACAACGTCAAGCCAACGACTACTGACAACGTCATATTAATGTCAAACACTGACAATTAGTCGTGAGGTATGGTGACCACAACCTAACATCTCCTTAACGTCGTAATGGTAACGTTCACACAATGTCTAACATCATTAGACGTTGATCTTTTGTTATTTTTAAGTTGTGTTGTAAAGTAACTAAAATTCAACATTGAGCCAACGTCTCAAACGTCATCTTGATGTCATTATGGTAACGTCCACTAAACGTCAAATTCTAACATTATTAGCGTTAATATTTTGTTGATTTTAGGTTGGGGGATTTACTAACCAAAATACAACATCAAGCCAACATCTCTAGACAACGTCATATTGACGTCAAACACTGAAATTTAGCTGTGAGGTATGGTTTAGAGGGTCTTCTCTGTACCGAAACCAAATCACTTCTTATCCAAATCTGACGTGCATAAATATTTTTTTTTTAAGAAAAACCCAACCCGAGACAGCCCCGAGTCTGACCCAACCCGACAGCCTTTCTTTTCTAACCCGACTGGACCCAAACATAAATGGCATTGACGTATGCACAGCCAAGTCTTTCAAGAAGAATCCCGGTGTCCTGTTGACTGATTTGGCCGCTACTCCATTATTAATTGATTTACTTGAAGCCCTGCATGAACACGCAGTGTAATGAAGCAAGTGTCTTTTCCTGATCTCATAGCTAAGATGGATTTCTGTGTGTGAGGTTACAAACATTTGTTCCTTTTCTACACACGTTTCTCAAAAATGCACTTGACATGAACAGGCAAGTAAGCGCTGAAGTGCTGAAATGTCAATCACTCATCACTGTAACTTCAGTATATCCTATAACTTAATTGTAATCTTATACCTGCCCTTAAGATGATCGTTGAAACGGTAGACAAAAAAGTGGAGCAACTGAGTCTAAATGTGTAAGCAACCGTACGTAGAGTCCATTGCCTGTAGAAGTGAGAGAAGAGAACTTAACGTTGTCATAGAATTGTTTTAAATAGCTGATAAAGTTTTGTTAAATGCTTGACAGTTTAAAAGAATTCGAGTCTTCTCAGGTCCATATTGAAAAAGCACATTTAATTTTGTCAGAGACCTGAGGCCACTAATACCGGACCCGACCTGTGTCTGAGGCAATCGTTTAAGTTTTAGCCCCGAACCCGCTTGGGGTTTAATTTTACAGGTTAAAAATAAAGCATTTTCCAAACTTTCAAAACTCTGAAAGAAGTAGAACACACGCTGAACGTAGGTTATTCATAGCTAATTGCTATATTATGCTTAAAATAAGGTGTGCATGCTAATATTTACATGTTCACATGTCAAATTATGTAATAAAAAAGGATTAAAGATATTGCAATGCTCACCGTCAAGTCTCCACAGCAAGGATGCATAGATTTATGGGCGTGGTAACGCAGAACAAAACTGAGAGTCTGCACATGCACATAACCAGTAAGTAGCACATCTCGATGGGTAGCCTCAGAGCTGTTGAAAAGGTTTGAAATGTGCTTAAATTTTGAATATCTTTATTGAAAATGCTTGATATTTGTTTCATAGAACTTCTCGATAAAAAAACAACAAAAAAACGACAAATAACATTTAAAGATAAAATCGTGGATCATTTACACATCATTACAATTTCACGCGAGCACATGACTTAGTACAAATGGCACCAAAAAAATACATCTGCGCCATAGATGATAGACGGGTTTCTTATATACAAACAATACTGGATGCGTGCGCACATTCAGGGAATACCGCTATAATACCAAGTTCTGTAAAAGAACATTGTAATTAACGTAGATTTTGCATTCTTTGTACATTTTTGTTGATTCAGTAATAAACAGCCATTTCAGAGTTGTATCTGTTTGTTTGTGTTTCATTTGCATATTAATAACATTATGTAAAACAGTGAGATGCCCCCACGGAAGAATTTTTTTAAAAATAACCCCTGAAATGATGACTTCTGGTGAATACTGTATGATATCATACCTTATAGCATATAATAATACAACTTATTAGGCCTATATATTTATAGAATAGCAAAGTAGGCCTAATAAATATACAAGACTGAACCACATAGATATATAAAGGCTCATGATCATTTTGCCAACAATGAACCATGGATTTGTATAGTTATAATATGTTTTATTTTTTACTTAAACAAATACAAAATATAAGATTCAATACTCATCGGCTTAGACTGCATTTGAAGAAAAATTAACACAACAGTTTTCTGTAGCCTTGTGCAAACTTATTTAATAGAATTAGACTTCTAGAATGTTCTTTCCAGTGCAAAAAATTATATTTTAAATTTAATTAGACAACATTTTAAGGAAGTGTAGTGCAAATATCTTTATATAATTATACTTCCATTATAGTTAACTTTCTTTTCGCCGGCTGCTCGGAGGTAGTCATTTTTAAATTTCGCGCTGTTGTCACTTGTCGTCATCGTTGCTACAATACCTGACTCAAAATGACTAATTAAAAGGGCATTCTCTGATGATGTTCCAAGATGTTAAAAACGCTACACGGCTGATCATAGACAAAGAGGGGGATAAATTAGTATCTACCGCACCGTCTGGTTTTTTTTTTCTTATCATAGCCTACAAATGTCTATGAAGCTATGTGTCTGTCATGGATTTGCACTGAATTGATTCTCAAAAATACGGAAAAAAAGTGCGTTCCGTATCAGTTCAATACGGAACAAGACTTTTATGTGTCAAATACGGGACGATTCCGTATTATACGGAACGGTTGGCAACCCTACTCTGTGTGCGGGTACAGGAGAATAAAACGATTTGCGGGACTCCCGCAAACTAGAAATATCTATGAATAAAACATAAAAACGAATACATTTTATTCATATGTTGCAGAAAAGCAACAAGAACAACTAAAACAAAATAGAAGCGATTTACAGTTCAGATTTTCTTTTTATAACATGTTTGCAGCGTTGAACGATGTAGCCAATCACAGACATATGTGTTGATTTCTTGAATGCAATGGCCAATCAGATGCATTTAAAATAGACTCCCCTCACCGCTCAAAACGGACTTTTTGTTCAGTGCTGAATTCTGTATGCTGGCAAATCCTCTAATTATAACAAACAAAGTATATATATTATGAAAGAATTATTGTAAAGTCAGCTTCATTGATAATAACAGAGATGTGTGAGATTGTGATGAACTGTTGTCAGCTTTTTAGGAATTTTCAAGGGAGCGCAATTTGCGCACATTCAGTCATGCCAAACCATGCACGCCGTAGCTGCTTGCTTTTATGCTATAACAGTGGTTTGTGTGTTAATGCTTTAATAAAGATGATGCAGCCTTTGAATTGGGACATCCTTCGTCGCGCCGCTGTGATGCAATCGGCCTTCAAATACGGCCTTCGAAGGACGCAGCCTTCACATTGGGACACAGCTTGTGTGTCATGTAGAGACGAGACCAGACAAAGAGTGTGAGGAGGGGAGTCGAATATAAAGGAGGTGGAATGATGAGGAGACTCGGGAGCCATGAACGAGTGGGAGGAATGAGTGAATGAGTGGGAAGAGTGAGTGAAGCTGGTGGTATCCTAACACCTGTAGGCTAAATAATCAGCTAAATAATAGGCGACAAATATAATGTTTTAATGGTCATAGTTATAATAAATAATTTAACTATTATGATAACAGGATATCATGGTCATTGGTATATTTTATTTTATTTCTGTAGGTCTGTTTTGAATTATGTTGGCCAATGACACCATACGGTCCAACCCAAAGGTATTTATTTATTTATTTTGTATCTATTTTTTACTGATAAATACTGAAATTCTTTTTACTAATAAATGCTGACTGTGGTTCAGGGGGTCGACAACTTTAGGCACGCAAGTTATTTTTCACAGATATCTGGCCAGCTTACTCGTGGCTCATATAGCCTTTAAAATGTTTGAATTTATATCCCCAATGCAAAAGTGATGCTTAAAGTGATGGCTATGCTCTTGTTACCAGATGAGATGTAATCTCTAGTGTTTGGCCCTGTGATTCTTCAGGACAAGATCTTGATGCCATCCACCCTCAGTAGATGAATAAGGTGAGTTTCACAATAGCTGCCATTATCACAAATCAAGAGACAGAAAACAACAGGCTTTCATCCATATGAACTCACCCAAATATAGGGATTGGCAGGGGCGGAGTGGCAATCGGGAGAGTCTGGACTTTTCCCGGTGGGCCGGTAGTGTTTTTCGAGGCCACGATGGCCGGTCTGATAATAGTTATACACTGCAGGTTCTGAGCAACACCATCCGGTGGCCTGGTGTGCGGCCGCTACCTGCTTGTCAAACTGTGCAGCCTCTCTGCTCAATGCGTAAATAAATGCATCGATCCACCTATTTTTGAGTTCTTAAATGGTCTAGTGGTAGATCTTTTGCCAAGCGTGTCAGAGGTTACAGGTTCTAATTCACATTCGTATAGTCTTTTTTTTTTCTTTCATCAAAACTGAATATGTTCATCAGTGGTTATAGACAGTCTATAACAAGCAGGGACACTTTTGTGTGCATTTTATTTTGTGATTTCACCGGAATGAATAGAGAGTCCCCACAACGGCGATAGATTGAAGCGTGCGTCCGAGTGAAGACCTCATACAAGAGAACACTGTATCCATGCAACCGATTGCCGCAGCAACGAGCACTCAGCTCAAGTTCAAAAACAACACATTTTAGTGCTAGAACTCTTATTTAATAGTATATTAAATAATATCGATCCTGAGAAAAAGTGGTGGGACACTTCACTGGATCTAAACAAATCAATCTAACCATAGATGTGACCAGTAGTGGTGGCTTTCTTAGTCTATTGAAAATATTTTTACAAGGGTTCTTGCAATTTTTTTTCCCCAAAAAATACCGCCCGGTGGTCTGCGAAATTTCCCGGTAGATTTTTTGGTCCCACTCTGCCCCTGGGGATGTGTATCGAAACCCGGTATTAAACGGGCAAATTAAGGAAGACCGCAATATCGATAAGATGGGACGTTATCGGTTCTGCTGACGGTACTGAAGAAATTACACACACTATTTATTAGAGACATTGTCTTGCAAATCTTCATTCAACATGTGTTTTTCAGGCTGGTTGTTTGTAATTTTATTATAAAATGACTCAACTATGAAATAGTTTTATGTTATCTGTGTCTTTCTTTTTACTTTACAGCACATCACTGACAGGCTATCCTATGTGATTGATTCAAGTTTTCTACCATTGTATTTATCCAAAGGAGGTTTGTGAGGATTTTATATTTGGCATTAGGGCCTAACTGTTAATCTTATGAAACCGACAAGAAAACGTGACAAGTTCACTGGACTTCTCACAAAATGCCATATTAAAGGAATATTCAGAGGGGCGAGTTGAAATAATTTCTTTTGGGCAATATCATGCCCCAAATATTATATATTGAGTAGGACTGCACGATATGTCGTTTTAGCATCAATATCGCGTTGTGCACAATCATGATAGTCCGAATGTGTGTTGTAATGTATAGGGATCGTAGTTTATCTGTGATCCATATGGGCCAGTTGTCCCCCGGTTCGGAACGCATGTGATCGGCGGATTAATTGCAAAATTTAACCATCATAGAGTGAAAGTTTATCATTTGCATGTGTTTTTAAGTTAAGTCAGGCATCAAGCGCAAGAGGACTCAGTGCACACACGGAGCCGAGCAGACAGCACATGAATGCCGAATTCAGTTCTCTTTCTCTTTCTTTTGAGCATAAACGGACACGTGCACGCAAAATGAAGTCAAAATGCCCATCTCGGCGAGTTCCCTCGTAAACACAGTCGGTTATGTGTGTTTTAAACAGAAAGAAAACAGATATAAGGTCTTTGCATTCGTCTTAAAGGGACAGCAGCCTAATGTACCCGCAGCTGCTTGTGTTGCCAATGGTGATCAAACAACAAAAGAGAAAATTACTTGTAGCTTTAACAAAGATCAATTAAATGAATTAATAGTTATATTTAATTTTTACAGTGAAGACTTATTTTACATTCGATAATTAAATGTATGTACCTGATAAGTTAGATTTTCCTGAAAAACAATACACTGCTTATTTCAGTTGTCTTCTATAGTATTTATCTATGCTTGTAATTTGTTTATACTTTTCTATGCAGATTCACTTCTCTGCAAAATCTCCCAAATTATTCTATAATGATTAATTATTTTCAATTAGACCTAAGTAAATAATCTGGTGAAATCGTTTTTATATCACAATAAATATAGCAGAAAAACAAAATATTGTATTTAAGTTTTTCAATATCGTGCAGCCCTAATATTGAGCATATCTTAAAATTGAACCTGAAATGTTAATTTGTGATACCAGATGAGATGCGCATGCGCATGCGCATGCGCGTGCGATCTGTGTTTGTGTTTGGAGCTCCGGCGAATTGATTCATTAATCCCTGATTTTCTTCTTTACCACTCATTTATAAACAAGCACTTTCTATTTTTATATCATGTGAACTTATCCTCGACACTATTCCTTATAAAAAAACAATCGGATTGCTTTGATATTCGCTACTTAGATCCAACTTTCCGAATCTCGGCTGTTTCGAGCTGTTTTCGGTACGATTGGAGCTGGAGTCGGTGGAGAAGCAGATCCGTGTTCTGCTGGTGAAGCAAGCCGAGCTGCGAGATCGGCGTTCAGCGCTTGAAACATCACGCGCCGATGCTCACAAGTCAGTGGTTAGTAACTTTTTGACTCCGACTTCGTCTACTCCGTTCTCTCCGTTCTCTCCGTTCTCCAGATGGTTCTCTGCCCAGGAGGACACGATCATCTCTGCCTTCATTCACTCCGGCACCGAGGCAACACCATGGACCCTGGGTGATCCCACAGCGGAAGACACGAGCCAGGACCAGACCAAGGACTTCCCCGCCCCTCCCGGTCTTCGAGATCTCCACCCGGAACCGCTTCTCCCCTCTTCGCGAGCCGGAACGTGACGCCGCCGTGATCATCGGCACTTCCATGGTCCGTCATGTCCGTGCTACCTCAGGTAAGCGTAAGGTGCGCACTCACTGCTTTCCTGGTGCTCGTGTTCTTGATGTCGCTGCACAGATTCCCGAGATCCTGAACGGTGACGAGCACGTCGGAGCTGTGGTGCTACACGCGGGGACGAACGACATCAGGCTGCGGCAGACGGAGGTTCTGAAGAAGGACTACAGAAGCCTGATCGAGACGGTTCGCAGCACATCGCCTGAAGCAACGATCATCGTGTCTGGAACGCTTCCCACGTACCGACTAGGACAAGAAAGGTTCAGTAGATTATTTGCTCTAAATGAATGGTTAATGTCATGGTGTAATGAACAGAAACTGCTCTTTGTAAATAATTGGAATCTGTTCTGGGAGCGACCTAGGCTCTACCGCGCTGATGGCCTGCACCCCAGCAGAATCGGAGCGGCTGTTCTGTCGGACAACATCTCCAAGACGTTACACACCATATGACTAGTAAGTCAAAGTCCAAATCACAGTCTTTGCTGTCCCAACTTAATTGATATAAGTAGTGTAGAACATTATATAGAAACTGTGTCTATTCCTCGCTTAGTGAGGCCAAACAATAAATCTAGTGTAGGATCTAGCAAAAATCTTATTGTAATTAAACCAGAAAATCTAAATATCAGTGAACAAAAACAATTTCTAAAGCTAGGTCTTCTAAACATTAGATCGCTCACACCTAAGGCGGTTATTGTAAATGAAATGGTCACAGATAATAGTTTCGATGTACTTTGCCTTACTGAAACCTGGCTTAAACCAAATGATTATTTCGGTCTAAATGAGTCTACTCCACCAGGATACTGTTATAAGCATGAGCCCCGTCTGATCGGTCGTGGCGGCGGTGTTGCAACAATCTATAGAGATATTCTTAATGTTACTCAGAAAACAGGTCACAGGTTTAATTCGTTTGAAGTACTTGTGCTAAATGTTACGCTCTTAGATTTAAGAAACAAATCCATATTATCTCTAGCCTTGGCTACCCTATATAGACCTCCAGGGCCCTATGCTGACTTCCTAAAAGAGTTTGCATACTTTCTCTCAGATCTATTGGTCAATGTCGATAAAGCAATAATTGTTGGAGACTTTAACATACACGTAGATAATACAAATGATGCGTTAGGGACTGCGTTTACAGATTTATTAAATTCCTTTGGGGTCACGCAAAACGTCAGTGGTCCCCTCATCGTCTAAATCATACACTAGATTTAATTTTATCATATGGAACCAATCCAACTGATATAAATATTATACCGCAAAGTGATGATCTCACTGATCATTACATGGTATCTTGCGTAATACGTACTGCTGAAATTTGTCAAGTTGCGCCACGTTATCGACCAGGCAGAACAATCCTTCCAACCACTATAGATAGATTCTCAAATAGCTTACCTGATCTATCTCAGCTGCGCAGTGCACCCAAACAAACAGATGAACTAGAGGCAATGACTAGCAGTTTGAGCACCATGTTCTCTAGTACACTAGATATTGTTGCACCAATTAGATTAAAAAAGGTTAGAGAGAAAACTAAAGCACCATGGTACAACAGTGCTACGCATGCAATCAAGAGAGAAACTCGTAACTTAGAGCGTAAATGTAAACAAACTAATTTAGAGGTCTTTAGAATCGCGTGGAAAGACACTATGTCACGTTATAAAAAGGCTCTAAAAGCAGCCAGGGCTGAGCATCTCCGCAAACTAATAGAAAATAACCAAAATAATCCAAGGTTTTTATTCAACACCGTGGCTAGACTAACAAATAAACAAACATCACCAGAGCAAAATATTCCGTTACAATATAGTAGTAATGATTTTATGAATTACTTCAATGAGAAAATAGAAAGCATCCGAAACACAATTGTAAATATACAATCCTCTATGATGTCTTATGATTCAGCCTCAATTATGGCCCCTCTAGAACAACTACACCGCTTTACAACTATAGGACAGGAAGAGCTAAATAAACTTATCATTGCATCTAAACCAACAACATGTTTATTAGATCCAATACCCACTAAACTACTGAAAGAAGTGTTACCTCTAGTGGAAGAGCCTCTTCTTAATATTATTAACTCGTCTTTATCTTTAGGTCATGTTCCAAAAATATTCAAGCTGGCAGTAATACAACCTCTCATTAAGAAACCGCAATTAGATCCAAATAACTTAGCAAATTACAGACCCATCTCAAATCTTCCATTTATGTCTAAAATACTAGAAAAAGTTGTGTCCGCTCAATTGTGCTCTTTCTTGCAAGAAAATGATATCTATGAAAAATTCCAGTCAGGATTCAGACCGCATCATAGCACAGAAACTGCGCTAGTTAAAATAACAAATGATTTAATTTTAGCTTCTGAACAAGGCTGTATCTCAATACTAGTTCTACTCGATCTTAGCGCTGCGTTCGACACTATCGATCATAAAATACTCTTGGATCGACTACAAAACTACACTGGTGTTCAGGGACAGGCATTAAGCTGGTTTAGATCGTACTTATCAGACCGTTACCATTTTGTCTGTTTAAATGGGGAAAAATCAAAGATAACGTCAGTAGACTATGGAGTGCCGCAAGGATCGGTGTTAGGCCCTCTGCTATTCTCAATATACATGCTGCCACTTGGTAATATTATAAGAAAACATGGAATTAATTTCCACTGTTATGCTGATGACACTCAATTATATATCTCATCACGACAAGATGAAAACACTAACTTATCTAAATTGACAGAGTGTCTAAATGATATAAAATGCTGGATGACGTGTAATTTCCTGCTATTAAATTCAGATAAAACGGAGGTACTACTTATTGGTCCAAAAAACTACCCACAAAATCCCTTACAATACAACTTTAATTTAGAAGGATGTCCTGTTACTTTATCCACTACAGTAAAAGACCTGGGTGTTATACTAGACCGCAACTTGACTTTCGAAAATCATATTTCATATATTACAAGAACAGCCTTTTTCCACCTTAGAAACATTGCTAAGCTACGTAACATGCTATCTGTTTCTGATGCAGAAAAGTTAGTTCATGCATTCATGACCTCGAGACTAGATTACTGTAATGCTTTATTAGCTGGCTGTCCTGCATCCTCAATAAACAAGCTACAGTTAGTGCAAAATGCAGCCGCTAGAGTTCTTACTAGATCAAGAAAATATGATCATATAACACCTATTTTATCATCTCTACACTGGTTACCTATTAAGTTACGTATCAATTACAAAGTATTCCTACTGACCTATAAAGCCCTAAATGGTTTAGCTCCTGTGTATTTAACAGACCTTCTATCGCCATACAATCCATCGCGCTCTTTAAGATCACTAAATTCGAGGCTTCTGGTCATTCCTAGGATATCTAAGTCCACTAAAGGAGGGAGGGCGTTCTCGCATTTAGCTCCTAAACTCTGGAATAGCCTTCCTGACATTGTCCGAGACTCAGACTCGCTGTCCCAGTTTAAAACTAGATTAAAGACGCATCTCTTTAACCAAGCATTCACTTAATGCTTAACCTTTAATACTACTGCTGAATCAGTTCGAATGCATTAACATTATGAACATCAGCTATGCTAATTATTTCCCATCTGCCTTTCTGCTGTTATCTCGGGACGCTAGTCCCGAGGTAAATAGCGTTCGTCAGCTCCAGTTTGTATCCAGCCTCTTACGGAGACTTTAGATGCCCCAACGCCTGTGAAGAGACGACTCGACGCCTGTGTAGAGACGACTCAAAGCCGGCGATATGTTATGCCATAAATTAATACATGATTAACTAACTGTATTTTTCTATGTACATTTCCGAAATGCACTTTCTGTAAAGCTGCTTTGAGACAATGTGTATTGTGAAAAGCGCTATACAAATAAATTTGAATTGAATTGAATTGAATGTATGTATGATAGATTTTGAACTGTACTATTTTTGTATTGCAGGTTTTCTGGGATCCCCAGCAGAAGGCATCAAGGCATCAGATGTTGGCCTGGACAGATGTACCTGTACACCACACGACCTCTGCTTTTGCATGGATGGCTGATTACTACTATGTTCTGTGAGGGTATTAGTATAGCAAAACTGAGCACCTGTGACAGTGGAATTTGTAGGTGTAAAGTCACACATCAGTACATTTGAAATGTCACAGAGAGAAATACTTTTTATTTTTTTTTTAGTTTAAAACTTTTTTCTCTCCCATAAACAACACAGAAGTTACAGCTTTTCAAATTCTTCATCGGAGGTGCACAAATAAATATATAAGAAATTTAGATGCTCACATTTAAGGCCCGGTCACACAAGGGGTTTGAGGATATGACTTTACAACAAAAATATCTTTCTTTTAAATCAGCCAAGAGGTCACACCTTCATGTTCTTCTACTGATCTTCTACTGGTCACACGTTATCATGTAGAGCGAATTCGCCGGTCAGAGTTCACCAGACTTGAACTGGAATGCAGTAAAATACGAAACTTTTTGCAAGAGCTAACATTTCCAATCTCCCACATTCACATGTAAATGAATGGAAGTCTATGGAATGAAAAGTGAAAAATGACCACATGAGAATAGCCACACAGTATAGATGATTCACAAAATTATACACAAAGAAATGTGCATGATTGGCCAAAATTGTACTGTTCTCAACAAAAATATGAGCCTATGAGTTTGGTAATTTGTAGAATAGTATTTGTGCACCTGCAATGAAGAATTTAAAAAGGTGTAACTGATGTGTTGTGTTTGTGAGAGACAAAGGAAAAAAACTACAAGTTTGCAACTCCTAAAACATTTTCTTGAAGACTTAACATCTACAAATTGCCCTGTTATAGAGACTCTGTTTTGCGTCAATAATACTAGATATAATACAGAGTGTGCATAATTTGAGTCGATATTCTGATCATGTTTTTTCAAGCACATTTTATCAATGCCAAACCACATCAATCTTATTAACTACTATTTATTTAGTATAAAATCAATATATAGTACCGTTCAAAAGTTTGGAAACATTACTATTTTTAATATTTTTTGAAAGAAGTCTCTTCTGCTCATCAAGCTTGCATTTCTTTGACAAAAAAAAAAACAGTAATATTGTGAAATATTATTATAATGTAAAACGGCTGTTTTCTATGTGAATATAGAATAAAGTGTAATTTATTCCTGTTTATAATATATCATGTAACACTGAAGACTGGATTAATGATGCTGAAAATTCAGCTTTGCATCACAGTATAAAATATATTTTAAAGTATATTAAAATAGAAAACCATTATTTTAAATTGTAATTATATTTCATAATATTACTGTTTTTTATGTATTGTTGATCAAATAAATACAGCATTGATGAGCAGAAGAGACTTCTTTCAAAAACATTAATAATAGTAAAGTTTCTAAACTTTTAATTTGTACTGTATAATCAAGTGATATTTAATAATTAACAAGGGCTGGACCCTGTTGACCCAATCAGCATTTCTTGTCCAATGGTTGGCCAGTTTAATTTTCTAATTTCATCCAAAATGAAGACTGAGGGGAGCAGTTCGATGTTCAAGCTTCTGGTGAAAATCTTGTTCATTTAAATGTTTATAAACCTGTTTGCATACTTTTTTTGTGCTTTGTTCTATAGTAAATTAACTGAATTAACCAAATTCTGTATCTTTCATATGTCGTTCAAAAAGTCTCTAAAATAGTTTTGGGCAAATGAGGTCAAGTTAAATTAGACCACTGCATGTCCGCCAATATTGTATTAATTAAAAACTAAAATGACCAGCTAGTTACCAACACGCGACTGTTGCCACAATGTCGCAGTTACTCACTGACAACGTTACAAAGTTACGTCGTAGCAACAAATCGTTCCGGGTTACTTGACTGTAACCCTGTTCCCTGAAAAAGTGGAACGAGATGCTGCGCTGCTTAAACGTGACCTGCTTTGAATATAGTGTGTAAACACGTCGATGGAATCGACACGGAGGTAATATAGCCTCGGTCGGTGACGTCATCGGCGCGCACCCGCAACACAACGCTATAATTAGATGAGCCACAGGTGCATCGTCAGGATATTTTGTCTGAAGAGCAGTCCTGGGACATCATCAGCACGGCAAAGTAGCGCAGCATCTCGTTCCGCTTTTTCAGGGAACAGGGTTACAGTCAAGTAACCCGGAATGTTCCCCTTTAAAAAGCTACAATCGATGCCGCGCTGCTTATCTCATTGGGAACGAGAATACGCTGTGCTTGAAGGTGTCTGGACTCCTCACGGTTGTGTAGGTGTGCTCACAAAAATGCAAGAAGCCCTAGACATTAGCTTGTGATGTCGACTCAAGGACGTGAGAGCCCGGAGAGGCATGAACATTCAAATTATAAAATCATATGAATGTGTGCGGAGAGGACCAGCCTACTGCATCACAAACAAACTGCAAGGGGGCACCTCTTGCCAAGGCAGCAGAGGAGGCAACCCCTCTGGTGGAGAGAGCCCTTAGACCCGTTGGCGAAGCTTGGCCGCGCGCCTAATAGGCAAGTGCAATAGCATCCCTGACCCAATTTGACATGGTGTTTAGTGGCGGCAGCACCTCTGTTACTGCCCCCATAACAAACGAATAGTTGCACTGACTTACGCCACTTGCTAGTGCGGTGGACGTAGGCCTGAAGAGCACGGACTGGACAAAGTCTGTGAGATTTCTGCTGCTCCGGCGTTGCTAACGATGGAGGGCAGAAGGCCTATAGAGTGACTGGATGTACAGCCGAGAAAGGTACCTTAGGCAGGTAATCAGGATGAGGCTGCAAAATCACTTTCACCATTCCTGGGCAAAGTCTAAGCAGGATGGCAATCTTGAAAGAGCCTGCATGTCCCCGATTCTTTTTAGAGAGGTTATAGCCATAAGAAAAACATTTTTAGGGTCAGAAGTTTGTCAGACACTGACTCTAGAGGTTCAAAGGGGGTTTCAACCAGACCCTAGAGAACTATTGCTAAGTCCCATGAAGGGATCTTGGTTCTTACGGGAGGCCTCAGTCATCTGGCCCCACGAACGAAGCGAGCGAGCAGAGGATGTCTCCCGAGTGGCACCCCAGATCCCTTGGGCTGGACGACCACTTAAGACCGCTACCCAGCCCGTCAGGGAGCCGTCTGTCGTTAGCATTCCGCAACGGCAAGACGCACCTAGAGTGGGACCCAAGGTGAGGAACCGGGGTCTGAACCACGTAGAAATGGAACGAAGCCACAGCGCGTAACCCTTACCATAAACATGGATTTTAGAAAGTACAAAGCGTTTAGCGCGTGCCTTACCATAAACATGGATTTTTAGAAAGGACACAAAGCACTTAGCGCGTGCTCTTGCCTTTATTTGCCCTTGGGGATTGTATAGCAATTTTGAACCACAACTGAAGTGGTCTCATATGCAAAAGGCCCAGAGGATCACTGTGGACGCAGCTGCCATGAGACCCATGTAATGTCCTGACCTAGCCAGATGTTGCTTTAGGGTGTTTAAAATGGTCTTGACACACGAGCGGGGGACAATTGTGCCCCCGATGGTGACAGAGTCCCATTTAACCCCCAAGCACGTTACTCTTTGGGGGGGAGAGTGAACGCTTTTCTTGGCGTTGGAACTCAGCCCCAGAGAGAGAGGATGAGCGGGGATCGATCCAATGTCGAAGCGCCAGCTCTTGAGACTGGGCCAGATTCAGCCAATCGTCTATATAACATGGCTAGGTCAAATGGAAGAACCTGATATAGGTAAGCTTTGCCCCCAAAAGCAAACGTCTGGAACTTCCTGCATTGTGGCAATATTTCTATGTGAAATATATAAGCGTCTTTAAGATCAACCGTGAAGACCCAATCGCAATGTTGAATTTGCAACCCGATCTTCTTGATAGTTAGCATCTTGAACTTGAGCGTTCTGACATAACGGTTCAAGCTTAAAAGATCGAAAAACGGACGCAGTCCCCCATTTATTTATTTATTGTGACAGCTTATGCGCCTATTCCTGTTTCACGGTAGTGGGAACCACACCGCTCAAACGAGGAGGGCAACATATTCCTTTTTACTGTCTTTAGGGCACAAAAAGAGATACCCGGCAGTAGCTTTCATGCTGCCAAAGTCTCTTAATACTTCCTGTTAGGGGAATGTTAAATATCCTTTGTCCTGGGCGATAACAGGAAACAAAAGAGCATTCAACATTTCGCTGGAAACCGCTGGCCCCTGAATCACCAGTGGTGGCAAGGATGTTACAGTGGTTTTGTGAGGGTGTCAGTAGGAGCTGATTGATGCATTTTACATGCTCCGTCCCAAAGAGGCACAGCCCCACAGACCTGGGACAAGAAAACTCAGGATTTTTGTCTCTTGTATATTATGAGGCGGCTGAGCGTGTCGAGCCGGTACCCAGTCTTTAAGAGGGGGAACGCAACTCACCACACTATGCTTTTTTTAATTTTATTTTTATTTTATTTTATCAGATCAGCCTGGTATGCCTGCAACACTGCCATAGTGTGCAGAGCAGCACCAGTCTGACCCCCACTAGCGTGGATGAAACAATACACGACTTAGTGGGGAGTGCTGACTCCTTCAATGACAATGATCCACAGATGGAGAGATAGCCTGCGAGCGTCTCTTCGGACTGGCGCATCATCGTATAAGCACATGATGCCCCTGCACCCACGATAGTCAAAATAAATTGACGTCGAGGGCACAAAGATGCATGAATAATAAGGTTTTCCCCATGCACGAGTTAACTTCATGGAGATCCTCAAGGAGGGCAGTCTAGCTGTAATCTACTGCACGAGTCACCACCTCGAGAAACCTCTCACACGCTTTATCATAGCGAGAGAAGTGTTTGGAGGCAGCACTCAAAATTTAATTTAGTCAGAATTAAGACCAGCCAGACAATATATTAAAATGAGCATCTGATATATTGCATTGAATATCTGATTTCTCATTTATTATCATTTAATTCGTCAGTAATAAACACAGTCAAATAACAATCAGACAATCAGACACAGTCTGGATGACAGGCTGTGTTTAAATCTTTCATAAGATCAACCTGGTATGCCTGCAACACAGCCATTGTGTAGGGGAGAGCCGGGACGATTGAAACGTGGGACGGATGAAACATTGAGATTTCCTTGAAAAACCACTCACGTTATGTACGTCAAATTTTGTCAGTACGTACAGCACGCAATGCCTATCAGACCCTCGAAAACATTTCTTCTTTACGTCTTGCCGTTTTAAAGTTAGAGCCGGAAAGCTGTTTTTGAGTGTGGTTAGTGAAATCTTTTGTGCGGTACTTTTTTTTGACTGACAAGTTGTATTTATTGTTTCATGTGCCATTGTAATAATAATATGGCAGGTGTATTAGTACTGCATCACACCCTTAAGTGTATAATATCAGAGTTTTTAGTTTACGGACAAAACAGGTTTAAATGGCTGGAGGCGCCGACGGGACGGTTGAAACAGCGACTCGTGCCAGTTAAACCTGGTCATAGGAAAACACTCAATATGACTAAATCACTCAATATGACTCAAGGAATAAATGTAAGAATTAATTGTAAACGGATTTGTCTGTCTTCTTCAAAATAGCCTATTAGAAAGATTACGCAAAATGCACAAAGGCTTATCGCCGATTGTTTATTGGGCGACAGAACAAAAATGTTAATATGAACTTTAAAATGAAAATAAATGACAAAATATGTTTGTAACAATATGTACATAAGTTACTTGTCAGGTATTGTTCATAAAAACAAGAATTAGATGAATAGTTACCGTTTAAACTGTTATTTTTCATCCTGAAGACAAAAGACCAGACGATGCACCTGTGGCTCATCTAATTATAGCCTCACGTCGCGGGTGTGCGCCGATGACGTCACCGACTGAGGCTATATTACCTCCGTGTCGATTCCATCCACGTGTTTACACACTATATTCACAGCAGGTCACGTTTAAAGACGTTCCCAATGCGCTAATCAGCGCAGCATCGATTGTAGCTTTTGAAAGGGAACCAGGAATTTAACTTTTCCGGTTGCCGCCACGACGAAGGTTTGGTCACCAGATTATGTTGCAGTTACGCAACAGTAACATATTTTTGTTAGCTGGGTAGTAGGCTAATGTTAGTAATCAGGTCTCTGAATGAAATCGTCCAACTAAGTTTGCTAATCATAAAGAACTGACATAACTTACCATATGAATTTATGAACTTACCCGCTTTTGTTGGTTGTTGAGCCTTTCTATCCTAAATGTTTACTGCAAGGCTTTTACGAGATCAGAGTTTTGCGTTTTGAGGGCAGGTGTTCTACCTAGCTAGAACTCATCTGCTACTTTAAAGACCCCCACCTGGCTGAAGAGATCAAATATCTGTAAAGCAAAAGGCCTAACTTTGGCAAAATTATCAAGTTCACAGACTGCTGCCAACACTTACACTATGCATGTGTAAACATTACCAGATACTGTGGCTGCAGAATTTTTGCAGAAAATGTGGCTGCAAATAGATCCAACTAGCCTAATCGGTTGTGCAAGTAAGCGTTGCACTTGAATATGTGCAGACACTGGAGATAATACTCAATATACACAAGTAAATAATTCACCTTCAGACAGAAATGTTAGATAAGTGTTTGTATTAAGTATAGTGTAGTGGTATTATAAGTCTATTAATTATTCACATTTGACATTGTTGAAAACGTTTTTTAGAATGCATTTAAAACTCAGAACAAAACAACAATAACTCACAACCGATAAGTAAACTATCCAATCACATGTTATAAGATGAGTACTCTGAATTTCTGTCATATAACAGTAATTTGCCCATAGGAAATGCTGCAATGATATCTCTGCAATGTGTCTCCTGTCTATTGTCTCTAAACACAGTTATTTCCGGCTGTCCAGTTCGCTGGCGGTATATAATAGGCCACTGTTGTTGGGGGAGTCGGGGAAACGTTACTAGCACGTGAAATTAATGCATTAATTTATATTAATTTTTCATGACATGCAATATATATATATTTATATAGTGGCCATACTTGTCCTTTGTCGTGGATTCTAGATCACTTTATTGTGTAAAATGTGCTTGTGGGTCAATGTATAAGGATTTTCGACAGGCCAATTTTAAAATACAAAAAATAATAATATCTATTGTTCTAACATTAAGACTGTTGTGTACACATAAATACATATTAAAATTTTAAATGATGTGATTGAGTGTTTATTCATCTAGATGAATTGGCCATAGCCTTAAACAATGTCATGTCATGTGGTGCACAGATAATCTTGAGTTAATGTATGACACAATTATTACTGCATCAACAACTAATAAAGAGTCTATATGGTTGATAGATTAAGTAATTTATGAATAGTAATTATTTAAATGTGTCATAATGTATTAATTCCTTAATAATATATTTTATTAACTAATAGTGTAAATGAATGTGTTAATTACCACAATGGGTCAAAGCAATGTACTTCAACTTCCAGTTGTCTGCTTTAATTAATCATTAGTTAATGATTTGCAAAGCTATCATTATGTGACTATTAACTAATTGTTAATATGTCCTAGTAAAATCCATAGTGTTGATGTCAAAACCAAAATGACAAATTACAATTATTTAATAGTCATACATTACATAAGGCATACATTAACTCATGATTATCTGTGCATTAGTTAAGTATGAATTAATTCATATTAGTGCAGTACAACTATACCACAATATTACACATATTGTAAAGTGTTACGCAAGTTCTCAGTAATTAAAGTGTTTGCTTTTCTTTTGAGTTTTTGTAAATAATGATCTCACATTTTTGTTCTATAAGGATAGGCGTCAACTGTTGAGGTGCTATATGTCCTTGATAAATCCTTCAACTGCCTGAAGGAAAAGCAGAGATTGGTAAGAACATACATGTAGTCATACCAGTATAATGCAATTTTTATAATGTGCAGTGTTTCAATCCCAGTGTGGCTTGCAACAGTCATGGGGATACACTGTTAACCTTTTTTGTGGTTAAACTAAAATTTCAGATTAATAGCTTGTCCAATGTTGGAGGGATACATTTAAAGGACAATGTGAAAAGGATCATGGAGAAGTAAGTTTTCATATTAGCAGTTCTTGGCAGAGTCATGTGTTATTTCATCTGGCACTTGATGTTGTCACAGACAAGTTGATGAAGTTGACTATCTATCTATCTATCTATCTATCTATCTATCTATCTATCTATCTATCTATCTATCTGTCCGTCCGTCCGTCCGTCCGTCCGTCCGTGTGTCTATCTAATTAGGGATGTGTGTGATGACTAATTTGATAGTCGTTTAAACAGAAGTTTAGTAACCGACTAGTCTACAATTAACAAACCCCTGGAGTAAAAATAGGAACACTGTGTTTATTTGATTCAAATAAAATACTCAATTCACTATTCCAATATGCAATATCCAAATATTATATTAAATATTTAGAGATTTTTCTACGTATTCAAATCCTTACTGACCTTTGGAATCAACACCAGGCCAACAGTAGAACCAGTGTGACATCTAGATATGACAAACCTTATAAAATATAACAATTATAATGTTTCATAATGTGTTGTATATAATTAATTATTTGGACATTTAAATCTTCTTCCTTTTGTATCCACAGGTTGATGACAAATGAGGTAATGCCCAGTTTCAGTATGAAGGGTGAGAAGGGGAAGCTTGCCTTCACCAAGCTCCATCTTTACAATGTCGTCATAGGTAAAAGAACAAAATAAATAAATAAATAAATAAAAACATGTAACCACATAGTACCTTTCCGTTTGATATCTTTAAAGGATAACTCTCGCCAAAATGCTACCTAGGGTATTTTTGTTAATCTACCCAAGGCAAACTTTAGTTTAAAAGCATAATTAGAATAGAAACGCCACTTTTAAGTTTGACCGTATTTTCATTTTTGGTCAAATTGCCTTTTGAATGGGAGTGCTAGGGGCATGACTATGATAGCATCAAAAATTGCTATTTTTAAAACACTAAGGCGGCTCGACACAACATGAAACTTTGAAAGAAGTATCACCAGGGGCTCTACACATGAACTCGAGCATTCAGAACATTGTTTGTGTAGACAGAGTTTACTAAAAAGAAAGATTTTGAACAACTTCCATCCGCCGGCATTTTGTCAGTCAAAAATAGTGCGAATAGAATAGAATAGAATAGAATAGAATATTTATTTGTCATTTTAACAAGTACAACGAAATTAAGTACAGTCCTTGTCCGGTGCTAATCATCTATGTAATTTAATTTATTCATTTAGCTGACGCTTTTATCCAAAGCGACTTACAATTGCTATATATGTCAGAGGTCGCACTTCTCTGGAGCAACTAGGGGTTAAGTGTCTTGCTCAGGGACACATTGGTGTCTCACAGTGGATTCGAACCCAGGTCTCTCACACCAAAGGCATGTGTCTTATCCATTGCGCCATCACCACCCCTATGTATATTTGTATTCCATGAGAATTTATTGTTTTTAGTGTATGATTGTGCATTGGTTGTGTATATTTTGTAATATGCTAATCTGTGCATTGATTGTGTGCGTTTTATTTGTGTTATGTATTTTGTGTGAACCCCAGGAAGAGTAGCGGATGCATCTTGTTGCATCAGCTAATGGGGATCCTAATAAATCAAATCAAATCAAAATCTAAAAATACGAAAATAAAAATATTGCATACATATTAATACTGAAAACACATAAGAGACACACCCATGCAGACATCCACATTTAAAAAAAATTGCACATGACCCTTTTGAAACATATCAATGGTGGGGACTATAATTTAGCAGCATTATTTAATGCAATTATGGCTGTTGGATAAAACCTGTTTTGTAGTCTATTTGTTCTTGTTTTCATGGAGCTACTGTATATCTCCTGCCTGACGGCAGTAATCTGAACAGTATGTGACCGGGATGTGATGAGTTCTGTATGATGGTTTTGGCCTTTTTGATGCAGCGAGAGCTGTGAAGTTCTTCCAGAGTGGGGAGGGGGTAACCAATGATTTCCTGTGCTGTCTTTATGACACCCTGGAGCATTTTCCTCTGTGCCACAGTGCAGCTTGAAAACCACACACAGAGACAGTATGACAGGATGTTCTCAATTGAGCAGCGATAGAAGGACACCAGCAGTTTTTTGGAGATGTTGTTCCTCCTGAGAACTCTTAGGAATTAGAGTCTCTGCTGGGCCTTCTTCACTACCTCAGTGGTGTGGGCGGCGCAGGTCAGCTCCCCCATGATGTTTTCTCCCAGAAAGTGGAAGTCAGAGACCCTCTCTACGCAGGTTCTGCCTATGAACAGCGGCTAGATAACAGTTTTCTTCCTCCTGAAGTCCACAATGAGCTCTTTGGTCTTTGATGTATTGAGGAGTAAGTTGTTAACTCTGAACCACCCCAACAATTTCTCCACCTCATCTCTGTAATTGGACTCATCCCCCCTTGTGATGAACCCCACTACCGTGGTATCATCAGCAAATTTGACAAAAGTGTTGCTCTGATGAGCAGGGGTACAGTCGTGGGTGTAGAGGGTATAGAGCAGGGGATTCAGCATACAGCCCTGGGGGAGCCAGTGCTGAGGCTGAGGGCCGTGGATGTATGGGGGCCCATTGAGTGTGGTCTGACAGAAAGTCCTTAATTCAGAGGCAGGTGTAGTGTGCCATTCCAATGTTGGACAGTTTGGACACCAGTCTATGTGGGAGGATGGTGTTAAAAGAAGTGCTACTGGCCGGTAGTTGTTAAGAGTGGTGATGTTTGTTTTTTTTAGACAGGGGTACAATGATGGAGGACTTAAGGCATGATGGAACAGTGAGCCGGGAGAGTGACTGGTTGAAGATCTTAGTAAAGACCCCCACCAGCCGATCCGCACAGTCCTTTAGTACGCGTCCGCAGACGCCATCAGGGCCGGCCGCCTTCCGCGGGTCGACTGCCCGCAGCGCACGCCTCACCTCATGCTCTTCAACCATGAGGATGGTGTCGCTGTCAGCTACTGAATGTGGTGTGGCTACCTTTGGTGGCTGAACCTCAAAACGGGCAAAGAAGTGATTTAAATCCTCCGCTAGTGAGGCATCCCCTTCCACAGCCCCGGTGTTGGTCTTATAATTGGTGATGTGTTGGATTCCCTGCCACACCTGCCACTGTGTTAGTACACCAGAAGTTGTTGACATACACACACAGCCCCCCTCCTCTGCTCTTACCGGAGTTACTTGTCCTTTCCTGGCGCTGTGCTGTGTAGCCTGATAGCTGGATAGCTAAGTCCGGAATGAGTGAGTGGAGCCAGGTTTCCGTGATCAACAGGATGCATTGGCATTATTTGTTGCAACCTGAAGCCTCAGTTCATCCATTTTATTAACAAGCGAGCTTGCATTAGTGAGAAAGATGCTGGGAAGCGATGGTTTGTGTGGCTTCCTTCGTAGCCTTGCTAGCGTGCCGGCCCTGCAGCCCCGCTTTTGTTTCCTCTCCCTGCGCCGCCTTCTCCGCCTGCCCGCTGGGATAATAATTCACGGAGAACCAGGGCATCTCGCGATGTCCGCGATGTCAAAGTTTAATTTTGTGTGGAGCCGCCTTAGTGTTTTAAAAATAGCGATTTTTAATGCTATCATAGTCGTGCTCCTAGCACTCCCATTCAAAAGGCAATTTGACCGAAAACGAAAATACGGTCAAACTTAAAAGTGGCGTTTCCATTCTAATTATGCTTTTAAACTAAAGTTTGCCTCGGGTAGATTAACAAAATGCATTTTGGCGAGAGTTATCATTTAATTTTTCAGAACTCTAACTTAGGGGTGAGCAATCTGACGAATTCATATCGTGATAGATCTTGAAGACGTCCACGTTCTACTTTTCAAGAGAATCTTAGAGATCGCAAACTTGTATGTCCTCGTAACAGCAGGACTTTTATTTTGCCGATCATGTGTCCCCAGTGACGCTGACTTTTATTTTTAAGGGCGGCCCTGAGCACACAGCGCTCCTATTCTTCGTCTTCTTTAGTTTATGGTCTCTGTTTAACAGTTTTGTCTAATATGTTACTGGATAGAACCTGTTGTTGGATGGAACCAAGAAAATAAACCGAATACGAAAAAGTATTATGGTGTTTGCTTTTATATTATTAGTAACAGAAAGGCAAACACTATTAATACTTTCTCATTTACCATGAGCATTCAGCAAATATATGTATTTGTATTATTTAAACAAATCTTTGAATATTTAAAAAACATTTAATTTCACAATCCTTGCAGACTTCAGTCGAATCCAGCAGTCATTTTCTGAAGTGTGCATAGACGGTCAGTCCGTGTGAATTAGTTCAGCTTCACTGAGGACACATGATCGACAAACTTTAAACCCTTGATTTCAAACTATGCTGGCGCTATATTCAGTTGCCCCCTGTCATATTCATGTCATTTGCACTGTGTGCTAAATGTAAAATGAGTGTCACCTAGTCTTTATTTGAAATAATATGATTCTTAGTGTGCACAAGCTTACTGAGTGCTCAGTTGATTACACTTTTGTTTTATTCATATTTTTTTCAAACAGTTTCTTTATATGTGAAAAATACTGTAATAGCCTATAATTACAGAATAAAGAAGTTACAATCTAAAATAAGGCTGTTTAATTTAGAGATTTTTTTTAGTCATTTTCAGATTATTTATTTAAATATTAATTTATATCTTAGTATATCAGGGGCCGTATTCACAAAGAATTTTAAGGCTAAAAGTAGCTCCTAACTGGCAAATTTAGGAGCAACTCCTAAAAATAATGGGCGTGTCACTCCTAACTTTAGGACTCTTAATTTTTTTCACTAAGAGTAATTCACGAAGCATTTTAGCCCTAAAAGTAGCACCTAAGTCTGGGACAGCTTAAAAGAAGTCGAGAGGACTCCTAACTCACTAAGACTTATTCACAAAGGATCTTAAAATGGCCGCGCGACGCAGTGTGTTGGAGACACTCAATGACACAGAGTTATTACAAAGATATCGCTTTAACCGTGAGGGAATACTGATTGTTGTGGATCTTGTGAGGGATGCAATAACAGCGCCAACTAATCGCAACAACCCAATCAGTGCCGAATTGAAATGTTTGACAACACTTCGCTACCTGGCAACGGGGAAAATGCAGTTGTGTAATGCCGACGATTTAGCGATATCCCAGCCATCGGTAAGCAGATCCATCCACCAAACCATCAATGCACTCTGTAGACCCCATATTTTTCGACAGTTCATAAGTTTTCCTTTGGACATTCGCCAACTCCAGAGAAACAAAGCCAGCTTTATGGATATTGCCGGTGTGCCCGGAGTGGTTGGTGCTATAGACGGGACACATATTAAACTAACTGCACCACGTCAGGATGGGGACGTGTTGGTGAATAGAAAGAAAACCCCCTCCATCAATACCCAGATTGTGTTCGATGCAATCTTCACAATTCTCAATGTTGTTGCAAAGTGGCCCGGATCCACTCATGACTCGAGGATATTGATGGAGAGTGGTCTGATGCAACTGTTTGAGAGACATCATGTGCCAGCTGGATGTCACTTGGTGGGGGACACCTTACCTCCGTCCACAAGTGGGACCACAGTTAAATTACAATAGGTAAATGCACATGTTGGCTATATTATATTATTTAGGTGCCATAATTCAATAGCATGACCACAATGTCAAAGCTTATTACAAATTATAGTGGTGGCTCTTGGTGTTGTTGGTTAAATCAATAATGTTTACTGTTCCTTGGTGTATGTTTCAGAGCACACAAGAAGACACGCAGTGTGGTGGAAAGGGGGATTGGACAACTAAAGCAACATTTCCACGTTTTACATAGTGAAATCCGCCTTAGTCCAGAGAAAACGAGTTAAGTGATCACTGTGTGTGCGCTTCTTCACAACCTGTGCCGGCAAAGGAACATACCACAGACAGGAGATGGTGATGAGTTTGACGATGATGATGATGATGACAACCAATTTGTTGATGAAGTGGAACAATGTGGACTGGCATTCAGGGATCACTTTGTCCATACACACTTTGGGTAAATAATCACATATGCACAAATGAGTAAAGACACATTTTTGCTCAATTTAAGTGTATTTATTCCCTTTGCATTTTTGCAGTCTTTAGAGTGTAATATTCAGACTTTAATTGTATTAGCCTCTCTTTTGCATCAAGGACCCTTTTCTGCCTTTTTAACACACGCATTTTCATTGTCATCTTCTTTTCTATCAGGGTTGATGGCCTTGCACCAGCAGCATGACTGAGGGGAGAGGCAGGTGATGGGATTGTGGAAGAGGAAGCTGGAAGAGGAAGATGTGTATTAAGAGGAAGAAGTGCTTGAAGAGGAAGAGGTGCAGTAAGAGTCAGGGGTGGAAGACGCGCAGGAAGAGGAAGATGACTTGCACCTGGTCTTCCATTTGGCCTGTACCATAAATTGTACCTGTTAAAACATCTTATAATTTGTGAACATAGTTTTTTTGTGTGGGTGGGTGGTTTGCACATAATGATATTGTACTGTATGTCCTCATTAAATATCGATTGTAGCGCATACCTCCGCCTCTTGCAGTCGTCCGGGGTCCGCGACAAGCGGGAATGCTGCATTGATCTGCAAACAAATCCTCTCCCATGTCTCACGCTTAGTTTTGCTTGATATCCCAGTGCCGAATTTCCCTTTTATCATGTTTTTTTTTTCCAGCACCAACTGGGCCAGCAGCAGTAACTGATCCTGCATCCAGTTGGGCTTTCTTTTTCCGTTTTGGCGAGTTCATAATCCACCGTCATTCAACTATTACATTACTTCCATAGGAGCAACATTTCCTTGCTTTAAGTAGTCTATTTAGGCTAATAGGATGTCAATTAACCAAGCAAGTGTTAATGCAAGTGTCGTTTTTCATTATTAGGCAAGTGGCGGTTTTCATTAGGGTATTAGGCTACCTTGATTTAATTTAATTTAATTCACGACTTTTCTCTCTCCTTCTGGGCCCGTATCCCTAAAGAATTTTTGTGCAAAAAGTGGCTCCTAGCGGCCAAATTCTAAGAAAATTCTCAGAGTCATGACGTTTTCTTAGAATTTCCCCTAAAAGTGACACGAAAATCCCAGTTAATATAAAAGCTATTCCTCAAGATTCCTAGCGCTTAAAAGGGCTCCTAAGGCGAGATCTGCTAAGAGCAGGGAAGAGGACTTTTAGTGGCTTAGGAGTTCCCCTAAGCAGCTGAACAAAATGGCCAACAGAGGAGGCAGGAGAGATGTCCTGCAAACACTGGATGACAGGGAATTATTGAGACGCTACAGACATTGATCAAAGCTGAGGCGTGTTACCCTCGTTAAAACCACACTGAGTTGTAACGTTGCAATATCTACTTCATTAAGGACAGCCCCTTGAGATAGGCCATCTAGTTTTCATTGGGGTCCATATGGGAGTGAAAGTACAAAATATGCCAGCTAGGATATTAATATGAGCAAATAAGACACAAATCATTATTTGAACAGGGTGTAATGAGCTTAAGTCTTCACATATTTTAGATTATTATGTTAGGCTATAACCCCTACAGCTTACTATTCATTTTCCAGATATTTTCTTGAATGTGAAATATTATTTACAATTACAGTCTGCATAAGATTAGAGTGTATAATTATGTTTATTGATTTGAGGGTACATCCTTTGCTCATTATCACCAAAAGTTCATTTTCATCAAACTTGTAGGATCAACCAATCACGTCTTTTGAAATGATGACTCATACCTAGCAACGGGGTCAACCACACCTCCTCACTAAGATAGGATTTTCCATCCATTCCTTGCTCAGAGTTCACTGAAAATGTTCTGGAATCACTTCTAAGCTAAAACTCCTGGCAAGGAATTTTTAGGTTAAGTTAGGAGCTCTCTGAGAGGATTCTCAGAATCTTTAGGGATACGGGCCCTGGGGCCTGCACATACATGTCATTATATGTGACCCGTCACAGAAACCAGGGACACAAGTCGGCAGCACAACTTTCGAGCAAAATGAGAAAGCAGAGGTTTTTTTTCAAAATTGGTGATTTTCAATTTTTTGGAGAATCTGTTAATTGAAATCACGAAGAAGCCTCTCCATGTTTGAGATAGCAGTATAGATAGAGTAGGGATGGGCGATCTTACCAAAATTTCACAATTTTGTGGTATCGGTCGATGCCAGTCGGGATTTTCTTGATAGTGCATCTCAAAATTGGGAAGAACACGATTAGGATCGTGATTGTTTCTTATAAGATCGTGATATGAAATTTTGGTAAGATCGCCCATCCCTACTCTAACTGTTGTTTTTACATTCAGTCTGATGTCTTTTAAATGTTCATTTAGCTTAAGACTATCTGCAAAAATACTTAGGTGTTGCGCCTGTGCTATTTGAAAAATGTAAATGTGGGGTGTATTTGCTGCCTTTTACCGCTAAGAGGCGCTACAATCACAGACTTTGAATAGTGTCCGTTTATTCTCTCTATTGCGTAATCTGCCGCCACGCCGTGGCTCATTCAGAGCGATTGAAAGCTGGTGGTAGATGAATTTAAGTGAAACGTAGTTAAAATAATTCAGATACACAATACTGAAATTACTGAAAAATAAATTGAATAAATAATAAAAACTTAAAACATTGCAATAGAAACATATTCAGGCTACATCAATGAGGCTTTGCAAGAGCATAAGACATTAACT
Source organism: Siphateles boraxobius (assembly GCF_051911475.1). Classification (NCBI taxonomy): domain Eukaryota; kingdom Metazoa; phylum Chordata; class Actinopteri; order Cypriniformes; family Leuciscidae; genus Siphateles; species Siphateles boraxobius. The sequence continues at coordinate 2,641,027 of NW_027508811.1, forward strand.
TAACAGCGTTCAGACGATAGCTCAGTGGTCAACGCAATGACATGAGCCTCACGGAGCTACAAGCGACCCAAGATCGAATTTCATTGTAGCATACTTGCTGTTAACCGATGTTGGCCGACAGCATTAACGCTTTACCGTTCTTGATGCTTAAATAGGTTAGCGAGTTTATTAACTGTTTATTTATTTAAAGTCAAGCGTTTTGTTTAATTATCAATGGCACATTACAACATAAATTTGCTACATTCCTGTAGAGCCGCTGCACAGACAAAACTGACTAAGGAAGATAGGCCTATGTCACGAAAAAATTGAAGACCGGAAGTACGTCTTTTAGTAGGGATACGGCTCTTCCGGTTAGCTTTTTACAATGGCGCAGTCCGATAGATACCACTGGACCAAATCTCTCCGCGACCTGCCTAACACGATCAAAACTGACCGATGACGGGGCTGATTACCCCCCCAGTTATTCCAGGGAAACCAGGTTGGTATAGTATTGGCTTTAAGTCTATTCTGACCACTTTCCTAGACGTAGATGCTCTCCTGCAAACTGCAAACGAAAGTGCTGCCCCGGAGAATATTAAAAGAAGGCCCCTCATCCATCCTTATTAACCTAACCCAAGACTTGCAGAGTGTTTCGTCCTTTGGGAAAGCGTGAAAAGCTGAGGTATGGATGTCTACGTCCTGATGCAGAGCAACCAGGTACACTACAACAACAATTGCGGGTCTAGCCATTCGCCAGTAAGGTAAACATTTCTATGATAACAGCGAGTTGGACCAATCAGAAGACGTTTCTGCTACGCTTTTGTGGGTAGTGGGTAGTGTAGTTTTTTTTCATAAGATCGCAGATAAAACATGTTTTTCTTAAATCAAGGTTGATTTCATACGAACTTATAGCTTCTACAGGAGCAAAAACCTTGGTTTCACAACCTCATAGCTCGTGGTCAGTCTACCTCGGATGGTTTAGACATTATGGCTGATAATCTAAATCCTTATCGAGAAATACTGTTGACCGGAAGTTCTGTATCCCTACTCAACATTCCGGAAGCAGGCAGTGTGACATAGGCTATTGTCTGCCGATTGCGTCAGAAAATGAAAATGTAGAAGCTTGTCTTTAGTCTGCTAAATTATTGTGTAATGTAAAAAGACACTAAAATTACTTGAGTTTGAAACCCCATCGAACAATTCAAGGTTTAAATAAAGTGTCTGGACAGTTTTTTTAAAATTTAAAACAGGGTTGCATCGAGTTTAGAGTTTATTTCCTTTGCGATGCAAAATAAGAAACACAGAATCTTATCGTTGCGACATTTTTAATTTGTATTGCCAAAAAATTGCAGCTAAAGTAAACGATTAAAACAGTACAAAATGAAAATAGTCCAAAGCAACATAAATTAAAAACATGAGTTTTTCTTTGCCTCTCTCGCGCTGGATCTCTCTCGAAATTAAACATTTCAGGGTAAAAGCACATCATCTGATAATATTGTATGTCGCTGCATTTCATCCATACACATGAAAAAAAAACTAAACAAATTATTTAGCCTCTGTTGCTTCAAAGACACAGCATGCCTTGTTGAATTCACCTTACAATAAAACGAGGTTGATCGCGAATTAAAGAGCTCTGTATCTGCTGATCACCCCCATTCGTTTCTTGGCATGAATGCGTCGTCAACAGTTCATGTTTAGATAATGCCAGATTGTTGACAATCATACACACTGCTCAAACATTCTAAAAAAATAAAAAATTTAAACAACTGGATTGAACTCTTAAATTTAAATTTTGTGTGAAAAAAACTTTATAGGCTACAATAAATAAACTACAATATTTATAATTTAATAAGATATGGGGCCTAAATTTGGACACATCGAGAGATTTATCCTTAAAATAATTTTGCCTTTGCCTGCTCATCAGGCTGGCTATCCGACACTCTCCATATGAAAGAGGAACATTAACACCTAATGTCCTGCACACACGATAAAGCACTGAACTGTCCCTCCAAACCCCCACAGGCTATCTGAGTTTGAGATTGACTTAAAAGAGAAGTCGCAATTCACACTTAAATCGCTATTCTAGACATTAGCATTAGGCTGTTAAAGTGTTGATAATGAAGGAATGAAATAATTTAAGCTACATGTAGTGATATTTCTGTCATAAAAGTTTATTACCAAATATTTCATTATTTCAATAATTTAAAAAAAAAACTGGTTTGGACAAGCTTTTTCCTAGTGTAGGATTACAAATTTATTTAAATGTTTTAATTTAGGTTCAACAGTATTTTAACTGAGAAAGTGCACACACGGTTTTCCATTTTTGAGGCAATCAAGGTTTCGGACATTATCCTCTTGTCACATCTCAAAGGTCAGCTGGGCCTTTTGTTGATCTAATCAGGCTGATTGGATTAGCATCTCAAGGCTCTGAGTTACACTGTTACCTGATGAAATCAGGTAACCAGCTGAATCATGTACTTTCCTTTACATGTTTTGTTCAAGAGTCCCCTCCTCTATGAAATTAATCCCACCCCCTTGAAATGTATATAAACTGCAATGTAAAGTTCCCTTAGATTAGACTTGGGTAAGATTTTGGATGCAGCAGACTACAGCAAATAAACAATCCTGCTTAAAAGATACAACCCCAACGTCTCCTGGTCTTCGCTTCTAAGTCTCCTACACTTAAGAAGAAAAAGTTTACAACAGATGGTGCCGTGACCCGGATAGAGGTACTCACCAGAATCCAGATTGAATCAACAAAAGATCTCAACTAAGAATGAACTTTCTGACTGAGTTCCAGACGGAATCTTGAAAACCTCAAGCTCAACAAAGATCTCAACAAAGAATGAACTTTCTGACTGAGTTCCAGAACTGAATCTCAACTGGACCTCAACAAAGCTGACTGAGTTTTCCAGACTGAATCTTTTCATTCAAACAACGATTCGGTGAGTTTCACTCTATTCAAAGAATCAGACCAGTACGAATTTTTCGTACTACCAAAAGTACGAGAAAGAGTTATCAGACTGCTGTAGTGTTTGATTACCTAAAGTTATCCTTTAAAAGTTGTCTTTTAAAGATGAAAATATATCCTCTGTTCAGGCAGGGACGTTTTTAACATCACATGTTAAAAAGATATCCTCTGTGTCAGGCAGGGAAGATTAGTATTATTTTGCTAATTATTTGTTTTGTTGTTTGTTACCTTGTGGTGTTACCCTCTAAAAAATGATTTTAGAGAAGAAAAGTTTGACCCTCTGTTTCAGGCAGGGAAGATTAGCGTAACACGCTAATAGTTTGTGATGTGTTGGTAACAAGGAAGTTTAACAATAGTTGATTTGTGTTAACAAGTGTACCCTCTGTGATCAGAGAAGTTTAGTGTTTGTTTGTGTGGTAACAAAGAAAATCCACAAAATGATTAAGAAAAGTGCTAGACTAATCTCCACAACTAAAAAAGGTGGTCTTGCAACTCCTTTGTGGTCAGATAGCGAATTTAAAACACTGTTAGGAGAACAGATGGATCTAATAGTCACTGAAAAAGTTAGACAAGAACTAACACAGAAATATGAGATTCATCCAGATAAGATTTGGTTTGTAGAAGAGTGTAAAAAAGTACTAGGAGCAAGTATTCGCAAGAACAATGTGAAAGCCATAATTTGTTGCCATAGAGAATTTCTTTTAGCAAAAGCTACAGAACAGTCTCAGCATAACTCAGAGCTAGAGAAAGAGAACAAAGAGCTACGTGCTAGAGTTTCAGCATTGACCAAGAAATTGAACCGCAACAAAGATGCAGAAAAACTGATGTGGAAGAAGTAAGTCAGCCTGATAACATTTACCCTGATTTGCGAACGTTCTTTGAAACAGATGTAGCCGTCCAATCAGTCACTGATAAGCCTGTAAATTCAGTTTATGTGTGTGGAGCTAGAAAAAGATCACAGGGAATTGAGGAAAATGAAAGTGTTTCTACCCACCCTTCTGTAGTCCGAATACAAACTGTCGCAAAAGCCCTTGGACCTAAGGAGATAGAACGACTCTCTGAGAGTTTACCCTCACCACGTAAAAAGTTTTCTGAATTTAGAAGGGCATTGATCAGCAAAATTCATCTATATGACATGTCGTTAACAGAAGTCACACAGTTAATGTCACAAATTTTAACTGATTCTGAATTCAACAGTTTTGAATCTGCAGTGACTTCTGAACTACAACATGCCAGTAGAGGCGATATGAGAGAAGGTGTTTTGAAAATCCTAAAGACTATCTTAGGACCCAAAATAGACTGGTCTAGAGTTACTAGCTGTGTTCAAAAGAAAGAAGAAACGGTAAATGAATATACTGAACGGTTTTGTCAGTCAGCCATAACTTACAGTGGAATAGTGGATGATTCTGAAAGTGTGCTCGATGACAAAGGACCACTAATTCGTATCTGGTCAGATGGCCTTGTAGTTGAATACAGAATAGCTTTGCCATTCCTAGATCTAACTTGGTCTAACAGAACTCTCAGAAGTAACGTTGACAGGTTAGCTGCATGGGAAAGAGATGCTGATGTTAAAACCAAAGTGAGAGTAGCAGCAGCAGCTACATTTTGCACAGCAAAACAAGAAAACAGGTGGTCTAAAAAAGAAGGCAGCTGCCACTATTATGGAAGATTAGGACATTGGGAGAAAGAGTGTAGGAAGAAATTGCAAGATACAAAAAGAAATGCTATGCATAATTCTGCTCCTTCTCAGCCTGCTTACAACCCGGAAGCAGTTCCGCAAGTGTCCACTGAAACTTTAGGACAGCTTGTTCAGGCTCTTTTAAGAGCACAAAAAGACCAGGAAAAAAACTAATTGTTGGGGCTGTGAGTAGCTACCTTACCCCTGTAATACACCATAATGACACAAGAATTTTTGTGAAAAGTAGCATACAAGAGAAAGAAATTGATTTTTTGCTTGATACAGGTGCAGAAATTACCATAATTCCTACAAAATTGGCTAAAGGTTTAGACATTCCGTACAAGAAAACCACATTTTCTTTAACTGGCGTAATAGCTGAAGATTCTGATTTGTATGAAACCCCGCCCATAGATGTACAATTTGGCCCAAAAACTCTGACTACAAAATTGTTATGTGCTCCATTAAATACAGGTGCAATTTTAGGCATGGATCTCCTGAGACAAATACATCTAACTTTAGACGTGTCCTCAGAATCTGCTAGCATTAAAATTTCCTCAGCACAAGTTTCTACCAATAATGTGATCCCTCCTGAGTATGCTTTCTTACAGAATCATCCAATTTGGGCAAAAGACAAGGATGATTGTGGTTTGTTGACAGGTGTAGAACCAATTAAATTGACGAGGACTCCACCCCCGGTCACCAAACAATATCCGATCAATAAGGAAACAGGGGATCAAACCTATTGTAGAAAAGTTGCTGATGCAGGGAGTGCTAGTTAAAACCAATAGTCCCTGTAACTCGCCCATATGGCCCATCAAGAAATCCAATGGGACATGGAGACTTACAATAGACTACAGAGTAGCCAATAAAAATATTGATAAAATCACCCCTCTAGTGGCAGATCCTTCCACAATTTGTAATGGCATACCATTAGAGAGTAAGATTTTTTCAGTAATTGATATGTCTAATGGATTCTTTTCTGTACCGTTGCACTCTGACAGCCAGCCATGGTTAGCTTTCACAGTTGACTATGAGCAATACCAGTGGACACGTTTACCACAGGGATTTCAAAACTCCCCAACCATATACCATCAGGCTGTCAGACGTGATTTGTGTGACCCAGAATGTCCGGTAAAACAGTCCACTATGATCCAATATGTCGATGATATTTTGATTGCCTCAACAGATCACGAGGCACATCAAACTGAATTGGCATCATTGTTGGACTATTTGCATAAGAAAGGACACAAATGCAGCTTTCACAAAGCTCAAATTGCTAAAAAGCAAGTCACATTTCTGGGTCAAACAATTGGTGCAGGAAATAGATCCATTACACAGGATCGAGCGGCTTCAGTCAAAGCCATACCTCCGCCTACTACCATTAAAACACTCCGATCATTTTTAGGAACAGCAGGTTACTGTAGACCTTGGATTGAAGACTATGCCTCAATTGCACAGCCGCTCTATGACTTGTTGAAAGGCCATGGTAAAGATTCTGATACTGTTTGTATGGAAGAATGTCACCTCAAAGCGTTCAATGATTTGAAGAGAGCACTATGTCAAGCACCAGCATTAGGAATTGCCCAAACTGATAGACCATTTGTGCTTTATGTCCATGAACATTTAAGCTTCATGACTGCATGTCTAATGCAAGATCATGGGGGCAGTTTACGCCCAATTCATTACTATTCTGGTAAGCTTGACATAGTAGCTCAAGGTATGGGCCCATGCCTCAGAGCAGTCAAGTCAAGTCAAGTCACCTTTATTTATATAGCGCTTTTTACAATACAGATTGTATCAAAGCAGCTTCACAGTGATAACATGAAAATAATATAACAGAGTTTGTTTCTAAAAGAAAATTGAGTCAACGTCCACCTTAAGTAAGGCAGATCAATAATATTATTGAATATTAAATGTCCCCAACTAAGCAAGCCAAAAGCCAAGGCAACAGTGGCAAGGAACCAAAACTCCATCAGGTGACAGAATGGAGAAAAAAACCTTGGGAGAAACCAGACTCAGTTGGAGGGCCAGTTCTCCTCTGGCCAACGAAAGAGCAGTAAAGGCAGTGCATCTAGCGCTTCAGGCTTCATCAGGAATGGTGTTAGGACAGTCTGTAAACGTAAGATGTCCGCACGCAGTGTCCACATTAATGAATCAAGCAAAAGTCACTTCTGTCACTTCCTTTCGCTGGGGAAATTGGTTAACAACTCTCACAGCCCCGAATATTGTCTTACAGCGCGCACCTGTCACGAACCCATCCTCATGTATGATGTCTGCAATGACTGAGAATTTGTTAGAGGATGAAGGAGAAATGACTCACGATTGTGTTACGCTTACATATACACCTACGAGTGTAGTCAAAGAAACTCCCATAGAGAATTCAGAATTTGAGTTGTTTGTTGATGGGTCAGCTCAAGTAATTGAAGGTAACAGACGAGCAGGTTATGCAGTAACGTCCACCACGGAAGTGTTAGCTTCAGGACGTCTTCCAGATCATTTTTCAGCTCAAGCTGCAGAACTAGTAGCCCTAACAAGAGCATGCACGCTAGCTTCAGGATCAGTTGCTAATATCTACACAGATTCCAGATATGCTTTTGGGGTAATTCATGATTTTGGTGTCATTTGGCAAACCAGACAGTTCCTAACTTCTGCTGGATCCCCCATTAAGCATGCTGAATAAGTGAAAGATCTAATGTTTTCCATGAAACTTCGAAAGAAATTAGCAGTGATCAAAGTGAAAGCACATCTCACAACTAATCCTACAGAAGCTAAAGGTAATGCTCTTGCTGATATGGCAGCTAAACAGGCTTGTTTCTATGCAACTGTACAAGTGTGTTCAGGTAGTGCAGCACAGAAGACAGTTATGCCTCCTGAATCAATAACTGATCTGTAAAAAGACGTTCCTCTGTATGAAGCATGGACATGGTTAGACAAAGGAGCCACAGTGGATTCATCCGGTTGCTGGACCAAAGGGGGAAAGTATGTTGCTCCCGAATCACTGTTGCCATATTTGGCTCAACAAATACACAATTTGGGTCACAGTGGTCCAGCAACAATGAATCACAGGTTCTCAAATCAGTGTTGGAATCCAAAATTCAGAAATGTAGCCACAGAAACAGCCAAGAGGTGTGTTACAAGTCAGAAAAATAATGATGTACCAGCAGCCACTACACCAGCAGCACATACCCCAGCCCCACCAGGACCATTTCGTCACCTGCAAGTTGATTACATATCATTGCCTCGTTGTAAGGGAAAAACTGATGTTTTGGTAGTAATAGATAAGTTCTCAAGATGGGTAGAAGCTTATCCAACAGGGCGTGCTACAGCTGCACATACTGCTAAATATCTTGTCACTGATTTCATTCCCAGATGGGGGTTACCAGATAGCATTGACTCAGATCAAGGTACACACTTCACAGGAGAGGTAGTCAAGGAAGTGTCTAGAATGTTGCAGATTAAGTGGAACCTTCACTGCCCTACACTACAAGCAAAATGCATCAGGAAGGAGTACCATGGGTCGAAGCACTGCCAGCAGTACTGTGTAGTATGAGAGCATCACCTAACAGAACAGTAGGACTGAGCCCTCATGAGATTATTACTGGACGCCCCATGCAGATGCCAGGTGTGATTGATCTTAGAAATGCTGATGTACACATTGCCTCAGATGCCCTGATTGCTTACTGTGAAAACCTAACAAAGGCGGTACAGAGTGCCAGAGGGAGAGTTGAGTCAAGTTGGCAGAATCCACCAGAAGGTGGACAAACAATCTTCCAAGGTCAATGGGTCATGATAAAGTCATTCAGAAACAAGCCGTTAGAACCTAAGTGGCATGGGCCACATCAAGTGATGTTGATTACAGCAGCTGCAGTATTGTGTCAGGGAAGGAAAACCTGGACTCATGTGTCACACTGTAAAGTTGTTCCCCCACCTACAGGGATAGGATAGGACACGAACCAGTGGGGAGCCGAGGGAAGAACCGATTGCAACAGGCGTCGGGGGCCAACCCTTCGGTGAAGAATCCCTCATAGGCCTTCCCATCCATTAATCCATCCTCACCTCACTGCGTTCTTTAGGGTGTCATAATTAATAAATAGGGAAAGAAGGAACAACAATAACAGACTCGGAAAATTTACCACCCTAGTGTTTGAACCAATACTGCTCTACTGTTTAGCAGACTCAGAAAAAGTTTACAACCCTAGTGTTTGAACAAATACTGCTCTCCTGTCTTTTGTTTTCTGTCGTCCTCTGTGCAGATACCACTTGATGGCTGTCCCGAAACTCATACGCACCGACCTCTTCACCTGCGTATGAAGACACCACTTCCAGAAAACAACGAGACCTACTGCCGAGCCAACTATCACAAAAGGATAAAGAAAAGAAAAAAAATACACAACGCAGAGACCCACATACGGAACCTTCAGTCATCCAGCAACATGATCAAGATTGTCGTACTACTCCTTACCATCAGGACATCGCAGAAAGTGTAGACTCCAGCCATGACTCACTTGTGCACAAACATGATGGTCCAACAAGACAGTCTTGGTCTTTCAACAAAATTACACCAGATGACTGAAGATAACTCTTCATGGTTCGGAAACTTATTAGGTAAACCGTGGATGTGGACGAAGGAAATAGCAATTCTGCTGTTGTTTCTCTTATTAGCGTACTATCTATGCGTCCACAGTATCAAGTTTTTCATTCAACAAATGAATCACGTCTCTCACGAAAAAAATCACAGTTCCAACCAGAAAGGACTATTTTCCGTAAGAACTTCACGGACCGTAATTGCATGTTTGTTTTCTGTGTCAGCATGCAATTACAGAAAAGCAAACACAGAGCAAATGTTTAGGTACCTGTAACGATCACAAAGTTACAAGAGAACTTTTAAGTATCTAAATTTGTATTTTGTGAGAGTTATTTAGAACTCTCAAAAGGGGAAATGTAGGATTACAAATTTATTTAAATGTTTTAATGAAGTTTCAACAGTATTTTAACTGAGAAAGTGCACACACTGTTTTCCATTTTTGAGGCAATCAAGGTTTCGGACATTAACCTCTTGTCACATCTCAAAGGTCAGCTGGGCCTTTTGTTGATCTAATCAGGCTGATTGGATTAGCATCTCAAGGCTCTGAGTTACACTGCTACCTGATGAAATCAGGTAACCAGCTGAATCATGTACTTTCCTTTACATGTTTTGTTCAAGAGTCCCCTCCTCTATGAAATTAATCCCACCCCCTTGAAATGTATATAAACTGCAATGTAAAGTTCCCTTAGATTAGACTTGGGTAAGATTTTGGATGCAGCAGACTACAGCAAATAAACAATCCTGCTTAAAAGATACAACCCCAACGTCTCCTGGTCTTCGCTTCTAAGTCTCCTACACTTAAGAAGAAAAAGTTTACAACTCTAGCAAAACTAAATATAATCCTCAAACGCATGTTCATTTGTTGTCATGCACAACATTTTCAACTCAATATTAAATTCTACAGGGATCTTTGGATCCTTACAACCAGGAATGCAATTTGTGAATGAATTTTTATTTATTTATTATTATTCAAATAAATCTCGAACCACGATGCCTCGCTGCTGCTAAACTAAATAACATTTATATAATAATTCTGAACTTAAATGAAGCAATATCGCAACATTTCGACAAATAAATTATTTGATCTGTTTTTACATTTAAATTCAGGGCGATTTATTTAATTAGAGTGAGATTTGCACCCTTGCCTTGTCATTTTCTCACATCAAAGCTAAATCAGTGCTCACATCATAGCTAAACATGTTTGAGTAGATCCTCTTTACCTCTCGTTTTCATATGGATTACATAATCAGATAACATTTATTAGACTAAATATTTAGACATTTAAAGGCTTTAGACAGCCGATTTCTTATCGTGACTGAGCTGAGGCAAATTGCTTTTGGTTCATATTTGTGACGCGCAGTTCCCGGAGACAGAGACGACAGATAAACTTTTGTCGAGCCTAACATGAATATAAGTTTACAGTTTTGAACGATGTAGGCTACTCTACTCTTATCTGTATGACCAAAAAATCACGGAGTAGCCAAATTATTAGCTGTTATTAGAAAAATAAATCCAAATGAACGCGCCACCGCGTTTGTCGAACACTAATTCAACACGCCAGAATAAAACCCGACTTTAGAACAATGCATAGTGCCACTCGGCGTGGTGTGCCAAAACACTTAATTATAAACTTCAATATTTAATTCAAAACAATCTCAAAACACTTTGTGACATTTTGAAAAGTTGTGCATGCATTAAGGCCACTGGAACCATGAACGTAACTGAAACGCTGGTTTGGATTTTATTGTTTGTCGTTTAAATGTGCCTGTTGCATATCTTTATTTTATATGGTCGATTGGTAAAGTAGCCTATAGCATTGATAACTGGGAGGGAGAGGGTGGGGGATTAAAATAATTCAGCAGAGGGATGTTTAGACCAGAAGGAAATCTCCGTCCCCCATGGCAAATCGCACCTTGCTTAAAACTATGTTTTAAAACTCTATGTAGGCTATAGGGAATAAAACAAACAAACAAACACACAAACAAACAAAAAAGAATAAATTATATATATATATATATATATTTTTTTTTTTTTTTACAAAACTGCTTTTGAAATTACGATTGTATTATTATACAGATGTAAAGTAATTCTGTTGGATAATATTTGTTCCTTAGTGTAAAATGGAAATGCATGGTAATTTTATTTTATAAATATATAAAATGGCGATATGTTATGCCATAAATTACTACTTGATTAACTAACTGTATTTTTCTATGTACATTTCCGAAATGCACTTTCTGTAAAGCTGCTTTGAGACAATGTGTATTGTGAAAAGCTCTATACAAATAAATTTGAATTGAATTGAATTATAAACAAATATCTATTCATAACTGTAGCATTAATAATAGGCTATAAAATAGGCTAATATAATATTAATAGGCTAATATAAAATTTTGAGTAGTCCATGTTTGTTCGGGTTTTGAACCCGTGCCATCTAAATGATCGAAACGTAAGTTCTACCACTCGGCCATGAATTTGCTCACTGAGACATTGCCAAACATTAGTTTCCTCAGTGTTCCTCACATGAGAGAGGAGCGCTCTTCATTCGTCTCATTCCTCAATAGAATAGTACAAATCAGCTTCATTGCATCAAATTTATTTTTGTTTGTTATTTTTGTTATTCATTGTTTTTGTTTTTAGTTTTTTTGTTATCGCGCTGCCCCCCCGGGGAATAGGCTTATTTCGCCCGACGTCTAGGCCTATAGGCTATATTGTTCTCGTCTCTATTCTTAACTTTTCATTCTATTTTTCTGTCCTAAAAAAAATTCTATTCATTTTACCATAGTTGTAGTATTTCATCCTTACTGTTAATTGGCATTAACCCCAGTTACATTTCAAAATGAGGCAATTTCTGCTGTTTTGCACGCGCCACCTGGCGGTCATTTCGCGAATGACTTTGAAATGCGACTGGTTTATTTTGGCCGCGGTGGTTTTGCCGCGGCGGTAATAGGCATTCTGGTTGTCCACCTACTGTAGGGTAGAATTTTTTGCCAGAAACTGGTTGAAAGTGTGTTCCTATCCTGGTAGGCTAGCTATATATATATATATACATACATATATAGGATGTCCTACCTGTTTGTCAATATATACATTTGCATACCTCTACACAACTTGTTTGCAAAGACAGTGTGTTCATTGTACAGAGAAAGTGAGAATAGATGTCAAACATTAGCGGTTCCTCCTGAACCAACATTTTATTTGTATTTTATTTTTTTATTTTTTTCATTATTCACATTCAATATTATTGTAATGTCTCACCAGTGAATGAGACATGAGGTCATCTAGAAGCGTTGCACTCTCCTCCACCAACTCTGTCTTTCCTCCTGGCTCTTTGCAGAGGAGGCATGGCTTTTGGAGACACTCTGAAGGGAGGGTGGGATCGTATGCTTTCAAAGCTAGCTTGCTATTGCTAGTTTGCAATTTAATGTTTTAATGCTTACTGTAGTGCATCATATCCGATATTCCCCATACATTTTAATTTTCAAATATTTCTTAAAGAGAGTGTCCAGAGGACTTCAAAGGAGACTGAGACAAACATTGGAGCGGCTGTCGCCTTATGTTTAAAATATGCCTCAGACAGCGTGGGTGGAGGTGCCAGGAAAAACATTTGTATGATTTTAGAATAATGAAAACCTTCTGTTAAAATAATGTAAACAAAATAAAACAAAAGGTTATTTTATAATCCAGTTAATTTGTTTTTCATTTATCTAATAAACAACATTTGTGAATTCCAGTTTCACTAAGATTTTTAAGTTACTTTTCTGTTTGCTCTTGTCTTAAGATAAATACTTTTGGGTTGTGTCGCATTGGATCTTGACCTCTGTTCGACCTTGTTGTTACATGAAGTTTCTTTGTATGTTGATTTTTATTTTACAACGAAAACCTGTCTCTGTTTAAAGTTCGATGTCATGCCAACAAAATAACCATATATTTCTTTGAAGTTGGAATTTGACAGCTAATGTTGTGTTTTGACAGATATCTGATTTTGATTTCTAACCAAAATTCAAAGTTGTAGCTGATTTAAAGACATCAACTCTATTGATTTACAACCACAATTCAATGTCTGTCCAATGTTGGAGGTTGACCCAACATGTGAGTTTGATGTCAAGCTTAACATTGGGGTCTGACGTCAAACCGATTTCAATTTTCAACCAAAATGCAATGTCCAACGGTGGAGGTTTACCCAACATCGAGTTGACGTCATAACCCAACGTCAGACTGACGATTACCTTCAATGTTGGACAGATGTTGCATTTTGGTAGAAAATGATAATCAGGTTGACGTCATAACCCAGCATCAGACTGATGTCAACATCCGAATTTGGAAAGACGTTGCATTTTGGTTGAAAATGAAAATCAGGTTGACATCATAACCCAATGTCAGATTGACGTCTAAATCCAACATTGGATAGACGTTGCATTTAGGTTGAAAATAAAAATCGGGTTGACGTCATAACCCACCATCATTCTGTCGTCAATATCCAACGAAGGAAAGATGTTGCATTTTGGTTGAAAATGAAAATCAGGTTGACGTCATAACCCACCGTCAGAGTGACGTCAACATCCAACGTTGGACAGACGTTGCATTTTGGTTAAAAATGAAAATCGGGTTGACGTCATAACCAATCGTCAGAGTGACGTCAACATCTAACGTTGGAAGTTTACACTAATCTGATGTTGAGTTCTGACGTCAACCAGATTTTTATTTTCAATCAAAATGCGACGTCTGTCCAACGTTGGGGTCCAACGTCAATCTAACGTCATATTGACGTCCGGTGCCTGCAACGAGGAGCAGCAAGGATGTTGGTTTTCCCACATCGCCGTTCCCCATAGAGTCCTGGATTCCTCTGTACTGAAAGTTTGTGGTTGGAGGGCAAAAAACATGGTACACTTCGTCTGAAAAGCTCTACAATAATTAGTCTCACCAGAGTATAACTCAGGGGTAGGCAGACGTGGCTCGGGCTGCCGGCTGGGTGCTGGTGGAGTGGGGGGAATTGGCGGTGGTCTGGGCGCAGTGGAACAAGCGAGTTGTTGAATCTGTTGAGTCAGCTCGGACACCTGTGCTACCAAGGCTTGTACTGCTCGCCCCGTGACAGCAAGATTCTCTTCTTGTTGGTCTATTCCTGAAGTGCTGCGTGACAGAAACTCAGTAAGATCCGAAGTACTTGCTGAATCCATCCTTCAGGTCAGAGCGTACTGTAATGAATTGACGATGATGGTTCAGTTGCAAGTAAAAACAGTATTTATTGAGAGAGAGCAGGTAAGTGACCGGGAACATGGTGGAAATAATGTCCAGTGAGATGAAACACTTGGCAGCACGGGGACGCTGAGGACAGCCAGACTGCTGGAGAAGACTGAAGGTCGATGGTGATGAAGATGGTCCAGAAAGACGGAGATGAAACGGGAACCGGAGATCAGGAAGTGAGTAGCGTGGTTGACTGCAGTGCTGGAAGGTAACGAACAAACAGGAACTAAAGACAGACGGGAAAACAGCGAGAGACAGGCAGGAACACACAGGAACATCCACAACGCTCTGACAAAGACAAAGTGTCACAGAGAGACTAAAATAGGGACACTGATGAGCTGCAGCAGGCGCGCTGATCAGCTGCGGCTGGTGAACTGATCAGCAGCAGGGATCAGCAGCTCCGCCCACACACAGACACACACAAATACAGACCGAGAGAAGAGACAGCGAATTAAAAGACCGTGACAGTATACCAAAGAGACTTCTTAAACCTCACACCCGCCATGCAGTCAACATCCCTACGGCTGATACTAAAGGCAATATGCCTTGCCAAACCACTATAAAGAGCAGCCAGAGCCGTTCACGCAGCAATCATTCATGCATTTAAAGAAAGAACCACAGAATACAGTAGAACGCAAGCGGGTTGCGGGTTGAGATGTTTTGAAGTTGAATTACTTTAGCTGTGAATCGATTAAAAAAATTAACAAATGAATCACACATTTTTCTCTAATCAATCACGATTAATCTGACCTAACATTAAAGTATTTAATATACTGTAATTCTTTTTACATTGAATCTCCAAAATATAGAAACAACATAAGGATGGTATATTTTAAATATTTGTATAATGGCCTCTTTTTACTAAGCACTGTAAATGAAGGACTGTATCACTGACACCAGTACTGATACAGATGTCTCTATTACATGGATTTTCTCTCTCAATTGTATCCATTAACTATAGCCATTCAACATTACAGTATAATTGAAAGCTATCAATTTAATAATTTAATAGGCTTTAAAAATGAAACAACTAATTTAAGTGAACTTAAAACCATCTTCACATAAACCCATTGTAATAAATGTAAAATGTAGCTGTTCCTTTAATATGTCAGGGCTCAACGCTATGGGCCCTATGATACATTCTGCGCAATGCAGCACCAGGCGCGACGCATGTGTATTTTGCTAGTTTCAGCCTGACGCTGTTATTATTTTCATGTGCTGCACCAAGTTGTTTAAATAGCAAATGTATTTGCGCCCATCTGTGCACCCATGGGCGTGTTGGTCTGAAAACGAGGTCTGTTCGGGCGCATTGTTGGCGCATTGCTATTTTGAGGCTATTTGCTATTTATGGTATAGAATAATACATTATATATATATATATATATATATATACATATATACATATATATATACATATATATATATATATTAGAGGTGGGCATAGATAATTTTTTTTAATCTAGATTAATCTCACTGGAATCTTGGAATTAATCTAGATTAATCTAGATTAAAATGGCTCATTTGAATTCTGCCGAAGTCATTCAGAATATGTGTGCTACCCAAATAATAACTAAAAGTAAGTCTTTGAGAATAGTTTGCCTCGCGTAGGGATGTGAATTTCTGCCAAAAATGCCATTCGACAATAGAGGAGCAAAAGTCGAATATCGTTCAAAGAAAATTATAAAATAAAATAAATAAATAAAACGCACAATTACAAGACAGAAAGGGAGGCCAATTTCATCTTTAGCGATTTGTCATCAAACAAACTGTTTATTAATTGAACAAGTAACATGTTTTCGTCGTTTTTTTTTTAAACATAGTAATTTAGGCTAATTGGAAGAAGAATAAAACAATAAGCACGATGTAGCTACAGTCCGTTTTTGCATCGCCAAACCAGATGCTCGTTAGATCAAAAAATAATGTCATATGTCATAATGATTTTATGTGAACCTCCTCCTTTTTATGTGAAGCCTCCTCCTTTTTAAACAAATTAGTTTAAAGCAATGTAAACTATTCGTGTGACTATGCCCCTGCGCAATACACACACATTACCGCGGGATGGCGGGTGTTCATTTCATAAACTGTACACAATGGTGGCTTATTTATTTTGTAGCCTATAAATTAATGTATATGTCCAACGGATAATGTCATACTTTTTAGTCGTGCTATCGTGGCGTAATAATCTGTTTGGTTGTAAAATGTATTACCTGAATGAAATGAAATCGAATGTAGGCTATCGTCCTGTGGAATCATTCATTCACAGACAGCTTACGAAGGTGTTCAACTAATAAAGATCTTCATCGCTGGAAAAAAATATGATGCATTTGCAGATTTGCTTTCACTAGACTGTAGCTCTTGATGTTCTTAAATCTTCCTGTTACGACTCCGTGTCGAGTGTGATTGAACGCGCTTCAGACGATTCGGTGCGTGAGGAACTGAACAGAACTGATTCGCGAACCGATTTAGACAGATCTGCCAACTTGTTTGATGAAGTCTTTGAACAGAATCGAACCAAAAGAGTGATTCATTTGTAAATTGAACATCGCTCATGCCCATAAAATACAGCGCGCTTGGAATAAACTCATTTAACAACATGTAAAGTAACGAGAGGAACCATCGCCCAACGTAAAATGTAAAAGTATACACCTTGTGTCCCTGACTGGAAAATACCCTGCTGCGCAATTTGCGCGAAAATATAACGATATTCGAAAAGCCGATAACGGCCCACCACTAATATATATATATATATATATATATATATATATATATATATGTGTAGTGGGACATATTGTTGCCCGGTAATCAAGTTAATGTGCTTGGGGTAGTGTGGGTCCAATCACAAACAGGGTGGGATGATATAAAAAAAGAGAACAGTCACTTATTGCGTGTGCTTGCTGGTTGAGTGTTGCGTCATTGCCTGTGGGACCGCCCTTTGTCCCTGTAGTGCTTCCGCTTTGAGGTAGGTAGTGAACACCGATGTGGGATTTTGTGTAAACGATTGTGTTGTTTATAGCATCGGGATAGTTCGCGGCTCCGGCTCTTACGTTACATGCCTCTCTTGTAGTCCCGTGTCATGATTCTTTGAGCGGCCGGGATAGGTTGCGGAGTGAGCTTTGAGCGGCGAGGCTCTCTCTTTGTAGGCCCCTCTTGCATTCCCGTGCTTCAGGGGATGCGTATCCCGTGTCCTCTGTATGCGTGGCGTGGATGGGCGACGGGTTTATGAATTAAAGGAGGAATAGCTGTGACGCCTGGTGGGCAACGCTGATTTGATGCTGCTGCTTTGTCTACATAAAGATTATCTCGATAACATCTCTCTTCCCGACACACGTGTGTGTGCGTGCACAGCCTATGCGTCTTGCATGAGGCTTGCTCGCTCTCCAGTACGTGCCACCGTGATCGCCGGGTGTCTTCCACACTTCCCAAGTGTTTGTGTTTTGTGTTTGGTATTTATTTTTCCAGTATATTCATGTATCATTGTTTGTGCTACTGACTGTCCTGATTGGTTTACGTTGAGTGTTTTACAGTATTGTATTTTGTGATCTTTAAAGGTGCTGGTAGAAGGTCAGTGAGGGTATACCAGCACTAGTACTAAACCCTTCTTGACTTTCATGTTTTCATTTTTTTTGTAATATGGTTTACTAGTTTAAATGTTATTTGTGATCTTGATCTATTTGAGACCTGTAATATTTTTTTTGCCCTCATTGCAGGAGCCGAGGCTTCATGGTAGACCACTAGTAGGCCCTTACGCGGTGGTGGAGGGCTAGTCACAGAGTGCTGTGTGGTTATTTCTTGCCTTTATTGCAGTGTGTGTGCTGATACTTGTACACGGGGTGCTGAGAGTGATATAAAAACCTTGTGCGTACTGAGTTTGTGCATCTGCCGTTAAGCCTTGGTCTCCTTTATCTTGTGGTCTCTTTTGTAATGTGAATGAGAATGACCCAGTTTTATTTTAAAATTATTGTGAGTATTTAAATAAAACTTTTGTATTATTGGTATCCACGTCTCTAGCCCTTCTTGACAAATCACGTTCCTGTGTGTCCTGTGTAAAATCTTAGATTCAAAGTATTAATATTTCCCTGTAAACAGGGTGGCGTAGTCATGTTTAAGCTAGAGGTAGTGTCCTTATTTTTGCTCCTCGTCTAGAAGAGAGGGAGCCCCGCTACATATATATACATATATACATATACATTATATATATATATATTATATATTTATTAATTTACCTTAATAAGGCTATATATATATAGCCTTATTAAGGTAAATTAATAAATATCGGTTAAGACAGAATAGTGTCATAATGGTAATACTTTATTTGCTTGAAATTTCAGTCCTTTTATTTCTGAGAGAAAAACTACTGCTGTGTGTATGTGTTCAATGTTCTTGTTTGGGTTCTTACTAGACAAAAGAAAAAGAGTGTGTCAGATCAGAGAGCAACATAGATCCAGTGCTGCGGCGACACTGCATGATGGGATATAGATTAGAAAGAGCTCATAAAATAGAAAGTTTGAAAAGAGACGTTGAGTGGAATAGGAGTCAGTAGAAAGTTCTGACAGGCTAAGAAACTCTTCCACTGTGAGAAATCCAAATATCAAAGATTAATAGCCTACATAATAAAAGACACAAATTGCTCGTCAGTCTGTTGAGAATCGTCTCATAACAGTCTAAATATAGTTCGAAAAGAGTTTTTGGAGAATATAAAAGCGAGCATTAAGACAAGTGCAATGACCATCTAAAATAGTTGCTGCACAAAGTCAACCTCAGAGTGAAATCTGCATTAGTGTGCAAATAATTGTCTCTCCCTTGACCATTTGCTGTTTTTGCAACTCAGCTTGTCCACAAATGCAGTTTGCTGGCTGTACTATATAAGGGAACAAGTCTGTTGTTCTGTCCTCTAACCTCTTAAAAAATTTGATGGTATTTGGTTTGACTCCAGTATTGGTTTGATGACGACAGTTTTTGTTGACCTTTGCTCCATTGATAGCATTTCACTTTTATAGGTTTTTATTGTGTTTTGTGGTTCTTTTTGGAGCTTGACAGTCATTGCCACCATGAGCGATCATTCTGGTATGTTTGAGGTTGAGTAATTGATCTGATTCTTCCATCCATGTAAAGTTAATTGTGTTGTTATCCCTTACATTTATTTATTTAGCAGATGCTTTTATCCAAATTGACTTAACAGATGACGAACAACAAACGTGATTCACCCTAGAGATACAGTAACATTAGATGAGCTGTAATGAAGTTACAGAACTGCTCAGAAACATGGATACACTGGCCGTACAGAGCACCGAGACTTTTCCCAAGACTGACCAACTGCCCTGCTTCTTAGTTTATCCCAAGATGAAGGGTAATAAATTGGGATTTAAACATTGGTTCTACATTTTTTACTAAACTGGTTACTAAACCATTATTGATTTAATCTGAAGTTTAACTGTGCTGGATTTTCAATGTAAAAACAGAAAGTACAGAGAAATCTAATATACTGTACACTACTGTTGTATAATCTGGAGTCGATAATGTTTTAATGTTTTTGTAAGAAGTCTATTATGCTCACTAATGCTGCATTTATTTAATCAAATATTGTAAAACATAATATTGTAAAATATTATTACAATTTAAAATAGCTGTTTTATATTTTAATATATTGTAAAATGTAATTTGTTCTTGTGATGACAAAGCTGAATTTTCAGCATCATTATTCCAAGTCTTCAGTGATCCTTCAGAAAGCGTTCTAATATGCTGGTTTGCTATTCAAGAAACATTTTCCAATCAATCTTGAAAACAGTTGTGCTGCATTTTCTTGGTCAGGATTCTTTGATGAATATATATATATATATATATATATATATATATATATATATATATATATTTGAAGTAAAAGAAAATTTGTGGCGATTTTCAAGTTAAGGGAAGAAGGAAGCGGGAACCCCAAAAACGATCAGCGTAACCTTTATCACAAAAAATATACAAACTAAAGTAAAACAAACTAAAACAATACAGCATCATAAAATCCAGGCCTGGTCCTCTCTAGGGTTGGTTATCGTTTGAATTTTTCGATTCTGCTTATCAATTCCGTTTCTTATCGATTCATAATTTCGATTCCAATAAGGAAAAAAAGAACCTTAGATATTCACATTTAGTGAAAACATTTAATTGTAGCTGAAAATCAGGAACAAAAATCAACTGGATAAAGAACACTTTGCATGTGGTTTAAAAATACCATAGAAAACCAAATAGCCTAACTAATATAAATTTCAAACATTACTAAAGAATAGTAAACACTCAGTAATTTAAAAAAGAACAGATACAAAATTAGCAATCGCAACAAATAGTTACAACTGAACAAAGATACAATTTAAATAAACAGTGTTTTAAGATTTTCAGGTATTCCGGTACAACTGTAATCAAATTTAAAATAACACTGCACTTTATAAATAAAAGTTCAGTCAAGAACGATTGCATTTTCTCTTTGTCTTTTGTTTGATTAGTGTTATTATGACGGCAGCTCCTGTCACTTTAAGAGTTACCCAATATAGTTACACATACCTGCACGAGTCGTTTCATGCTTGAATGGTTTAAAGTCATCTTTTTTGTGAGCGCGCTTTGGATGTATGTGCAGCACATAAAACAGCGTGCAAGTCTTCTCACGCTTGAAAAGTCATATTGAAATGCTTACAAAGGAATCATTAAGAGGAATCGGAATTGTAAGTTTATAACTAGTATCCGATTCCCAACCCTAGTCCTCTTTCGTCTTCCACATTCATCACTCCTCCTAAATTAACTGTTGTCATTCCAGTGGTCAGGTGGAGATGGAAAGATTATTCCATCTTTGACCTATAGTGAGAGTGATGGTTTGGAAAACTGGTTTTGTGCCTTTTGTGTGGGTGCCACAAGATGCCATTGACTCAATGACAAATTGAACTTCACACAGACAGCAAGTGGCAACCAGTGGAGTAAGAACTCTCTTGGGCTTGTCGAAGACCAGTCTCACCAGAAAGGTATGAATGCACATGCAGGATGGCTGGCACATAGAACATTACACTGGTCTAGAGATGACCAGAGCCTGTATGCATGGCTGGATAAAGGATTTCTGCAGATATTGTAGAGCGCACATTCTCACCCCTTTCACAGAAGGAAAACCATATTTTTCATTCAATAACTGTAACGCAGTTTGTTGTTATGGGAAGGAGGCGGAAACCGGCAAACATTTAACAAACTTTAAAAAATAAATAATCACATACAAAACGAAAGTAAAAGACCGCAGCCCCTCACGGATGACTGCTGTCACTTATAAAAAAAACAAAACACAAGTCCAGAGGCCTGTACCATGATGGTAGTTGAACAAACTCAGGGTTACAGGATTAGTTCAGAGTTGACAAAACCAAACCAATCCAACCAGGCTTTGTTGGTACCATCATGCTGATCATCAACTTTCTCTGTCAACTCAGGCTTTGATCCTGAGTTTAGGTGTGACATCAGTAGCGAACAGCCAATCACACGTTGAGAGAGTGAAACTGATTCATTTCTCGCGAGAGAAGCAGTGAAATTCACTTATTAAATAAAAGTATTAAAATAGTACGAATTTTAACAAATTTACACAGCAAGAAGAAAACAGCTGTCTATGAAAGAGGACAACTAAAAGAAAAAGTATCGCTACTGTATATTAGTGCAAGTAAAAGTTGTGAAGTTATTTTATACAGCTGATAAAGGTATAGAGAGAATTGAACATTTAAGCTCACATGTAGTCATTTTGATAGCTTCATCTATTGATGCTAAAGCGTACTTATTTTACCTTTATATATTTATTCATTTAAACTGCGTAATAATTATTGATGAACTAAATTTGTGCATGTGTGATTGATAAAGGGTATAATAATTACATAAATAATATCTAAATCATACAAATTTATTATTCTAAATAAGCATCACTAAAAACCAGACGATTTTGTCTTTAAAAATCATTTGCTATGTAATGACCTTTAATTTGGAGTAGAAACAGGTGGAGTGACTTTATCGCATCAGACATGTGTCACTTTGCTCACAGCTGATTGGTCCAAGTTCAGTTTGCAACCTCTTACCTAGAACATAACCTGCCCCGGACCAGGTTAGCCGTGTAGCGTAAGTTACTATGGCGATGAACACTGCTAAAAGCCAAACCACTTTCATGGTCCCTAAAACCCAGGGTTGTTGCAAACTAAACTGAAACATAGCTGGCTAGCCACCTAAACCGGCTTCATGGTATAGGCCCCAGGCCTGTTCCACTCTTGCTCTTCACTGTCGCCACTCCTTTTATGCCTCCGCTCCTCCGTGAGAGAGATACGAGACCGGTGCGTAGTGCAGGTGTTGCTCATCCGTAATCACGCCACCAGCCTCGCGCCGCTCTCTCACAGCCTTTGGCCTCGTCCTGCTCACCACAATAACGCTGTTGGTTTTTTCCTCAATATTTCTAAATATAAGTATAAATATAATTAAAGCTGCAAACAGCATTTAGCGGTGTTCTAGCAGTTAAGGCATTTAAGATTTTTAACCACACAAGCATCAAAAGACATTAAGTTCCCTTTCAAGGGAACTCGAGCTGCGTTGAGACGCGGTGGGAACGCTCTGCGTGAGTGCGTCGTGAAGCACGTGTATAATCAGTCCAATGGAAGAACGAGACGTCACCGGCGGTGACGTCATAGACCAGGAAGCTATAAAGCACACCAGAAATCAGACCGCAACAGCTTCTGTTGCCTTCAGCAAGCGCTCTCTGTATACTGTCCTTGTCTATTTATTGTTGTCTGTCACAAGCACATTATCTATCTATATATATTATGGCGAAACAAGAATTCAAGCGTTGTGTTGTCCCTTGCCCTCGTTTCATCACGGGTGGGGACACACATCAGCTTTGTGTTGCTTGTTTGGGAGTGGAGCATGCCCAGTCAGTTCTCGAGGGAGCTGACTGTGAGCATTGCGAGAAGCTGTCCGTGAGGACGCTCCGCTCTCGCCGGGCGTTCTTTGAGGAGGACGGTTCGGTTCGCGCTCCCCGGGGTGCGGGTCCCGCTGCTGCCGAGGCACAGTGAAGGCTTTCATCTTGGGGTTCGCATATGGATCTAGTAGCGGGGCTTGAGACGGGCTCAGCCCTTTCTCAACCCTTACCTGCTGGATCCGGTGCCTCTGCCCAGGAAGGAGCCCGCGCTGCGGCTTCTCCTTCCCAGGTTGGGGCACCATTGTTGCGGCTATCCAGTTCTGAGGATCTGGATGTCGTCAGTGTTGATATGGGGGATGTTGAGTTTTCGCCAGCTCATGCCTCCGATAATGATGAGGAGCTTATGGAGGTTTTATCTCGTGCTGTAGCTAGATTAAATATTGAATGGCCAGCCGATGATTCTTTGAAAGTTACTAGAAAAAGTTTATTAGATGAAAGATTTTTACCATCTAAAACACAGCCTCCACGTCGGGGACTCCCGTTTTTTCCCGATCTCCACAATGAGGTTTCGAGATCGTGGAATAAACCGGCGTCATTCAGAGTTTTTAACCCACAAACTTCATGTTACAGTAATGTTTTGGGTGCATCTGATTATGGTTATGTTAAGGTGCCTCGGGCTGAAGAGACGCTCGCGAGCTATCTCTCTCCCGAGTCATCGTCATCATTAAAAACCCCGACGTTACCCACCAAGCCATTAAAATCTACATCTTCGCTGGTGGGTAAAGCTTATTCGGCAGCAGGTCAGGCTGCGTCATGTCTGCACACTATGTCTATACTGCAGGCATACCAGGCTGATCTGCTGAAGGATATCGATGAACGTGAGGAAGTCAGCGCTGACGCAATTCGAGAATTGCGTCGCGCAACAGACCTGTCTCTCCGGGCCACCAAGGAGACGGCCAAATCAGTGGGCCGTTCTATGGCAGCCCTGGTGGCCACGGAGCGGCATCTTTGGTTAAATCTGTCTGATATAAAGGATAAAGATAGGTCTGTTCTTCTGGACGCGCCACTGTCACCTTCAAGTTTGTTCGGCGACGCTATCAACTGTGTCGTCGATAGGTTTCAAGAAACGAAAAAACAATCGGCTGCGTTCCAGAGGTTTCTTCCTCGACGTTTCAATATCCCTGAGACTGCTGGGCGAAAAATGATTATTAAATCCGAGCAGTCTCATCCGAGTACAAGCTCCTCACAGCACAGAGTGCATCAAAAACAGAGCGTCGCCACTCGGGCTCCTCCACAATCTGGGGAATCTGGGTGGCGGTCGCAGTCCAGGCCAGCTAGGGGTAGGCAAGATCTGAGGACTGTCATCTCTAAGAAGGCTTGGGCTAAGAAGAAGTCCTGACGCCCAAGGCGTCAGGCTTCTGAGGGTGGTCCCCTCCGAGGAGGGACGATTTCGAGAAATCGTTCATCCTCGGCACCCTCTGGGGGGCGATTCTCTGAGGAGAATCGCAGCGCTGCCACATCGGTTGTTCCCTGCCGGTTCGCCGCTTCAGGGCACCGAGGTGTCAGCGTCCCCATACGATTCTCCGAGGAGGATCGTAGAACGGTCAGTTCGGTTGTTCCCTGCCGGTTCGCCGCTTCAGGGCACCGAAATGTCCGTACAACCGAATCCCGAGGCCAGTCTCGAGAGACTGGTCCCCTTAGTAGAATTTCTGGCAGCGTGGAAACTACTGCCAAATATTTCTCAGTGGGTCCTGCATATAATAGAAAAGGGTTACAGAATTCAGTTCGGTTCTCGTCCGCCCAGATTTCAAGGGTTCCTTCCCACAGTGGTGGACCCAAGGCAGGCTCGGGTCATGGAACTAGAAGTACTGACGCTTCTGCAAAAAGGGGCTATAGAAAGGGTTTCTCCTCCCAGCAGAGAGTCAGGGTTTTACAGCCGTTACTTCATCGTTCCCAAGAAGGATGGGGGGTTGCGTCCTATTCTAGATCTGCGTCAGTTAAACAGCAGAGTTCAGAAACTCAAGTTCAAGATGCTTACACTCAAACAGATTGTATCACAGATTCAGTCCGAGGACTGGTTTGTCACAATAGACTTGAAGGACGCTTACTTTCATGTATCCATTCATCCTCATCACAGGAAGTTCCTGAGGTTTGCTTTCGGGGGCGAAGCATACCAATATCGGGTCCTTACATTCGGCCTAGGTTTATCACCCCGCACCTTTACGAAATGCGTGGATGCAGCACTGGCTCCTCTGAGACTCCAGGGCATTCGCGTATTAAACTATATCGACGACTGGTTGATCCTGGCTCGTTCCGAGCAGTTGGCAGTTCGGCATCGAGATGTCGTTCTGTCTCACTTAAAAAGGTTGGGGTTGCGGCTAAACACCAAGAAGAGTGTGCTCCTCCCAGCCCAGAGGACCACTTTTTTAGGGGTGATGTGGGATTCGACAACTATGCAAGCACGATTGTCTCCAGCTCGTATTTCTGCGATTCTCACAGCCGTAAATATGGTAAAACTAGGCCAGTCACTCACTGTGAAACAGTTCCAGAGACTGGTGGGTCTCATGGCAGCTGCGTCCAACGTAGTTACTTTTGGCCTTCTGCACATGAGACCCCTGCAGTGGTGGCTCAGGACCAAGGGGTTTTCTCCGAGGGGAAATCCGTTTCGCACGATCAAGGTCATGCGGCTATGCCTACGTGCCTTGGTCATGTGGAAGAATCCTTGGTTCCTCGCCCAAGGCCCAGTATTGGGGGCTTCTTGTCAACGCTATCGACGGATGCTTCCCTCACAGGCTGGGGGGCGGTCATGAGTGGCCGCTCGGCGACAGGTGTCTGGCAGGACCATCAGCTTTCGTGGCATATAAACCGACTAGAG
Organism: Siphateles boraxobius; assembly: GCF_051911475.1. Lineage (NCBI taxonomy): Eukaryota > Metazoa > Chordata > Actinopteri > Cypriniformes > Leuciscidae > Siphateles > Siphateles boraxobius. The sequence continues at coordinate 2,667,264 of NW_027508811.1, forward strand.
ATGATGGCGGTATTTCAGGCTCTCAAATACTTCCTGCCAGACCTGAGAGGCCATCATGTGCTCGTCCGCACAGACAACACATCGGTGGTCTCTTACATCAACCATCAGGGGGGTCTGAGGTCCCTATTATTATGCAAACTGGCTCATCAGATCCTCCTATGGGCCCAGGGAAAATTACTGTCACTCAGGGCAGTTTATATTCCAGGGTATTTGAATGTGGGAGCAGATATCCTGTCAAGACAGGGGCTGAGGCCCGGGGAGTGGAGACTTCACCCCGAGGTGGTGGAGCTCCTATGGGAGAACTATGGTCAAGCTCAGATAGATCTTTTCGCATCTTACGATACAACCCATTGTCCGCTTTGGTTCTCCCTCACATATCCAGCTCCTCTCGGACTGGACGCTATGGTACAGGAGTGGCCGAGGCTGCACCTGTACGCATTCCCCCCGATATCATTGCTTCCGGGAGTTCTGGAGAGGGTTCGCCGGGAGGGGGCTCATCTATTATTAGTAGCCCCGCACTGGCCGACCCGAGTGTGGTTCTCGGACCTAGTGTCCCTTCTGCACGGCTCTCCCGTGGAGATTCCTGTCAGGGGGGACTTGTTATCTCAAGCAGGGGGCACGATATTTCACCCTCGCCCGGAGTTGTGGAAACTGTGGGCTTGGCCTCTGAGGGGGCCCAGCTCTTAGAATCCGGTCTCTCGACTGAGGTCGTTGAGACCATCCTTCAATCCAGAGCTCCTTCCACGAGAAAACTATATTCATTGAAATGGAAATTGTTCTCTACATGGTGTGGAGAACGTTTTTTAAATCCTGCTAACTGCCCGGTTGGTACAGTTCTCGATTTCCTTCAAGACCGTTTCTCTGCTGGATTATCTCCCTCCACCTTAAAGGTGTACGTAGCGGCTATATCTGCTTATCGCTCCCCTTTGGGGGCTTCTTCTCTTGGGAGAGATCCTCTTATTACTCGTTTTCTCCGTGGTACACTGAGGCTTAGGCCTGCATTGCAATCTAGAGCACCGGCTTGGGATTTGGCCATTGTACTTGAGGGTCTGGCCCTGGCTCCCTTCGAGCCTATTGAAGAGGTTTCAGAGAGGTTCCTTACACTAAAAACTCTATTTCTTCTCGCTATTTCTTCTATCAAGAGAATTGGAGATCTGCAAGCCCTGTCGGTGGCTCCTTCATGTTTGGAATTTGCACCTGGTATGGTGAAAGCATTTTTACACCCTAGGCCGGGCTACATTCCTAAGGTCGCCACTAATGTGGCGGGCCCTATTGTGCTGCAGGCTTTTTGCCCTCCACCTTTCGTTACCCCAGATCAGGAAGGTCTCAATCTGTTATGTCCCGTTAGGGCTTTGGATGCCTACGTTCACAGAGCTGCCCTGTGGCGTAGATCAGAGCAGTTATTTGTCTGCTTCGGTTCAACCAAGAAAGGTTGCCCTGCATCTAGACAGGTAATGAGCAAGTGGGTAGTTGAGGCTATCTCACTTGCTTATGAAGCGGCCGGACAGCTCTCACCTATGGCTGTCCGCGCCCATTCTACCAGGAGTATGGCTGCCTCTAAGGCTTTAATTTCAGGGGTTTCCCTGCAGGACGTTTGTAATGCGGCAGGCTGGTCCTCACCGCATCCATTTGTCAGATTCTACGACCTAGACCTCTCCACTCCCGGGGCTAGGCTGCTTGTTTCTTAGTGTGCGCAAGGACTCCACACAGAACGGGCATTTCTCATTATGGCGTAGTGGACATGGGGTTCCCACCGCGTCTCAACGCAGCTCGAGTTCCCTTGAAAGGGAACGTCTCAGGTTACGTATGTAACCCTGGTTCCCTGAGAGGGAACGAGACGCTGCGTTCTCCTGCCATACTTCCTGCATGCCCTGATCGACTTGCTTCAGGCCTTTTCAGAAGCTGTTGCGGTCTGATTTCTGGTGTGCTTTATAGCTTCCTGGTCTATGACGTCACCGCCGGTGACGTCTCATTCTTCCATTGGACTGATTATACACGTGCTTCACGACGCAATCACGCAGAGCGTTCCCACCGCGTCTCAACGCAGCGTCTCGTTCCCTCTCAGGGAACCAGGGTTACATACGTAACCTGAGACGTTTTATGTAGCAAGCATTTAACCACTGACATCATGGATGGAATAGACCATGTTTTAGCATGATTTACCATGTTCCAGTATGATTTACTATGAATCTAGCATGATTTACCACAGTTTACCATGATATACCAAGTTCCAGTATGATTCACCATAATTTACCCTGCTATAGCATGGTTTACTACAATTGAACACATTCCAGTATGATTTAATATGATTCTAGCATGATTTACCAGTTTACCATGATTTACCATGTTATAGGATGATGTATCATGATTTACCAGGATTGTAGCATGATTTACCATGATTCATCACATTGCTAGCATTATTTGCCATGATACACCATGTAATAGTATTATTTACTATGATTTACCATGTTTCTATCGTGATTTACCATGATTTACCACATTGCTAGCATTGATGTGAAGTGTCAATAGCAATGACGTGATACACTTTGATAAAAAAATGATTGTCTTATAATAGTTAACATGGAAAAACAGGCTTGCTATAGTGCAGAATACTGGTGAAAATCAGATCTGTCAAAATGAAAGTGAGCCAATAAGTGGTCTTCTACTGCCGCTGGCCATTATACTTATTAATAAAAAGTTTTCACAGGTGCTTTTGCACTCATATGTATACATATGCTTACACACACACACACACACACACACACACACACACACACGCACACAAATGTTGTTGTTTTTTTCAATGCTATTGGGATGTGTCATTATGAAAATATACTTTAATGGTCTATAAGCATTTCACATATTTCTTTGTGAAGCTAGATGAGGACGGGACCTTTCAAACAAGCTATCCCACAATAAAATAGGTGGTCTAGGTAGGGAGTTACAGCCGTTCCAAGCCGGAGGTCTCACGGATTATATATATATATATATATATATATATATATATATATATATATATATATATATGCAATATAGTTTTAAACATATATTAATGCAAATACTTTTCTTCTTTCATATGTGCAAAAAATTGAAATGAATGAAATGATACTACAGAGACATTCTTCAATATGCAAACGATTGAACTTGAATAAATTAATTGATTGTTAATGTTACTTATTTTCATATTGTTTTAAAAAAAAAAACATTGTATATTCTGGCAATAAAATACAGTTTTGTTTTCTATGACTTGGTTTGATTCCATGTATTTTTTTAATGGCACGTTTTTCATATTAACTCTAATAAAAATGCTTAAACATTTTGTTATAGCTATAGATATTTGAAATCAATGGTAGGTAAAAAAAATGTTGCTTATTACCGGTTTCCCATTTAAAACGCAATTTTTAGTTTTCATTTTAATCATATAATTTTATTGAAAAAAATGTCTCAAATTTTCATGTTTACTCAATAATGCATGCTTACACACACACACACACACACACACTTTTGGGATGTTATTGTGAAAAATCTAATTTATTGTAATATAGTTGATAAAATCTAATTTAGTTTAGTTTAATATTTAGGTAATATAGTTTAATAATATTAAAGTATATTACCAGTCCATCATAATAATAATAAAAATAGCTTTAAGAAGTAAAATGGACAGCAGAGGGCAATAGAAGACCCCTTATTGGCTCACTTTCATTTCAACTTGGTTTCACCAGTATTCTGCACTAAAGCAAACCAGTTTTTCATGTTAACTCCATAATGCATGCTTACACACACACACACACACACACACACGCACGGGATATGTTATTTTTGAAATCTCTTTTAATGGTCTATAAGCATTTCACATATTTCTGTGTGATGTAATAATATACAACTAATTTAAAAAATAGCTTTAAGCATTTGTTTGTAAGCCAATACTGAAAGCTGATAAAAAGATTAAACATGTATAATCATGCTGCTCCCTCTAGTGGACAACAGTGGTATTACAGCCTATATAGAGTTGAAATGAATGAATGGAAAATTGGTTTTTCACTTATCTCGGGAACGAGAAAGTGAAAAAATCTGAAACTCAGAACTTAGTGTCCGAGGAGCCCTGTTGAACGAGACCATCCCGGTGTTGGTGGCCGATCGGAGCCGGGAGTTATGCCCGTTCAAAGGCATATCTTTTGGGGCTTATATCTCGGGAATCCCCAAGCTACTTTCGAGCCCTTTCCAACGAGCTATCCCACAAGAATCTAGGTGGTCCAGGTCGGGAGTTACAGCCGTTGAAATTCGGGGGTCTCTCGGACCTTACCATCCAAATTTGAGCGCGCAGGGAGTTTACGTTTTCGAGTTATGAGTGAATTTGTACTGGGAGGGCGTGGCCTAACGTTATACTTTCGTTTTCAGCCTTCCTGTGACACAATTGTGAATAATACATGAATTATAACAAAATGTGATTGTAAATGTTAAAATAATGATTTTATAAAGTCTAAATATGAAGTATATATAACAATGTTAGGGAGTAGTATGATGAAATGACAGCAGTGGGCAGTAAAATACCACTTATTGGCTGTTATACACCCTATTATAGCCATCCAAATGAAGAAGTTATACCTTTTTTGATAATTATTGATCTAGAGAGTCCAGAGAATTGTACTGCACTGGTTTTAAACATTATGATTTGAAAATTATATCATAGATGGAAAATACCATTTACAGCCAATACAGGCAATTTACCATAGGAAATATATGGTTTTAAAGCTTTTTAACAGTTATAGCGCCAACTATGGTCCGATCTCCATGAAACTTTGCATGCTTCTTCAGATTGTTATGACACAAATGCTCATCAATTTTTTTGAAGTTCTGATTTTTTATTTATGATTTATGGGCTTTTGAGTGTATTTTGTCACGCCCATTTTCTAAATGACCCTGTTATAGCAAACCAAAGGACAAAGTTCAACTTATTTTCAATAATTATTGATCTAGAGAGTCCAGAGAATTGTCCTAGACTGGTCTGGTTCCGATAGGGCGAAAAACCAGGGACTAGTTCGCAAAAGTAGGTTTTTAACATATTCGTGAATATTTAATGAACGATTTGATTGACAGCAATGGTTCAAGAGGCAAGGTTGTTCAGCATGAGGAGATCTGATGATATGCATATTGTGTGGATGGGGGTGCAACACCACGTGATAACAGAGCCGTAAAACTCGTTAGCGCCAACTAGTAGATTACTTTCAAAACTCTCACAGACCTCTTGAGCCATGAGTTGAACATGCCCAACGAGTTTCATGCTGATCGACCTCCGTTAACCTTGTCTAATAGGTGCGCAAATTCATTGGCCGATGGCGGCCATGTTTTTTGAGATACGCCAATGTCCTTATATACATACATGGGGCCTTGGACCAAGACACTGCATTCCGATTTTCAAGTCAATCGGACTAACGGTCAGGTGGCCATAGCCTTTTTTATGTTTTATTAATGTTATAGTGCCACCTGTTTTATCGTCGCGATTTTTTTACTGTGACCTCAGAATGAACTCATTCACATGTGTACCGAGTTTGGTGAAGCTATCTCATTTTCTTCTTGAGTTATAGCCATTTTAGTAAAATAGGCTCCGCCCACAATGTTCATTTTGTGCCCCCTGGCGACCGTGAATCAAAATTTCAACTTTTTTTCAATAATTATTGATTTTCAGACTCCAGAGAACATTTCTGCACTGGTTTGGTTCCGATCGGGTGAAAAACCAGGGACTAGTTCGTTTCAGCAGGTGGTTTCAAATGGCAGTTTGGGGTAAATATTATAGTTGTGCTGTTCGAAAAAATTTAATAAATAAAAGTATACCATGGTACTTAAAATGTACAACGTTCCAATATTGAAGCATGAACAAATAATTTAGGGAGATTTGGTAAACATGTCAAGGGGAGCTAGGGCAGTTGTTACAGGGGTCAACTGCATTTAAAAAATAAAATGTTCTTTGAGGTCTACTTATAATATTAACAAGATTTTTACATTTAAAAAAAATCCTAATTTAGAAGTAATAGGATATTTTCTATCATGTTTTTCCTTCTTTGAAACCCTTCATTTTAATTGGTCTGTCGCATTTAAAACTATGATTCAAGACAAGACCCACTGCTATGATTGGGTAACAGTTTTGCACATTTAAATAATTTTCAATGCCCCTGCCATTACACATGGAATTGTTTTGAAAACTCTAATGTTTGCCATACATGTTTAAGCCAGCTGATCCCATATCAAAAGACAAACCTACACCTAAAATACCAAGGATACTCCAGTCTGCAACAGCTTGTTAATAATCACCTTTATTTATACTTATTCCTTATGTATTCGTGAGGTAGTATTGTAGGCTATTTCATGAGATTATATTAGTGTTGAAACGAAGATGCTACATTTGTCAACTGTGAAACATTTATCTGTATTATATGTGCTTCATAAGTCTTGGTTGTGCCAAATAAAGTTTAAGTAGGCTACTTGGTGTAACCACACTCATAGTTGACTTGATAGAATGACGTGGCGTTAAACAAGGGTGCAAACAACAGTACATTGACTACCACATTATTTGTTTAAATACTCTCCTCCCATAAATTTTGCATCTGAAGGGGAAACTTCTACAAATGAATATGCAATAAGGTCAGCCGCAAAAATAACTGTCCATGCCTTTTTAGCGCAGATTTTTTACTGCTGGTCCTTATAAAATCCTGATAGCAGTTTTTTTAACGCCAAAAGAGGGATTACGCTGGCGCCAGCTGTTAGTAAATCTTGCCCAATATGTGGTAGAAACCTCTTATCTGTGCCTTTGTGCTTTGTCTGCATGTTCTAACAGCCTGCAGATACCTGCTGATTTGCTTCTAAGGAGACATTATGAATATTAATAAAAATGATGCAAATGAAAATTAAACAATCGGGAATGTCTGATAAGTGCTAATATGGTTTATAATATGCTGTGTGATTGTAAATGTTGTTTAATAATTTCCCCACTAAAACACGTTTCAGAGGTATTAACCTCAAATAAACGGATTTTAAATGCCTCATTAATGGGAATGTGTATCGGCACTAATCTCTCCATTCAAATTCAGGCCCTGAGCAGCTGGTTCTGTCTCGTATAGTACCATTCAAAGATTTGGGGCTCAGTTAGATTTTTTAGAAAACTAATCATTTTAATCATTATAATTTTAATAACTAATAATTATTTTAAAAAGTTGCATTCAATTTTAAATTATTCAAAAGTGAAAGTAAAGGCCTTTATAATGAAGATTTCAATCAACGTATTAAGCAGCAAAACCGTTTTCAACATTGATACTAATAAGAAGTGACACTGAAGTTGTCAGGAATCACAGACGAATCAGACAAGATGCTTAAATTGCAGAATGAATCTAAGTCGGAGACAAAAGGTGAGTAATAACAACACAGAACAATCAGTGATGCTTAGCTGAATAGTAATAGTCCTCTTTTCTCTCTTTGCAGATATCGATGATGGAAGAAGGTTTTGGCTTGCAGAAGGGAAGCGATCGCGTCTCAGGTAAGTGAACAGGTAAGTGTTCAGGGAGTCTGTAAGTCATGAAATGACGAGACCAGACAAGTGACTGCAGGGAGAGTGCACGTATATAGGAAGTTCTGGTGATGGGATACAGGTGACGGTGATTAGTAGTCCGGGCATAATGAACGAGAGAAAGGCTGAGTGGGCGGCGAGAGAATGAGTGGGAGTTGATGATGAACGTGGTGGCGATGGAATCCTGACAGAAGTAAATGCAGCATTGGTGAGAATAAGGCCCTGTTTGCACTTGGTATTAAAATGTGTTTAGGTCGATGTAGTACGGAGCCCGGGAAGTCACCTGTGGGAAAATAAAACAAATCCGTGGCGAAGGTTTTGCAATCCGTCCGCTCAGTTTATAAACCGTACTCACGAATTCTCAAACTGTTCCCTCGGTTTAACATATCGTGCCCACAGATTAATAAACCGTACCCACGGGTTCCTAAGCCGTGCTCTCAGATTTGTAAACCGTGCCTTCAGTTTTTGCAATCTGTACCCACGAATTCATAAACCGTGCCCACGCTTTCGCAATCCATTCCCACAGGTTTGTAAACTGTACTCACGGATTTGTGGCTCGCCCTCATTTTTGAAGAACACCAGGAGATAAGTTGCTAATAATCTTATTGTATTTTGCTTTATTGTGTATTAAGTGTAATACATCAAGTTGTCTTGTCTGCATGCTTAAAGGGATTGAGGTGGAATATTAGCCTAGCGGCAGCAAAAATTATTTTGCAGCAAAGTGTGGTCTAGCAACTCTCCGTTGGCATTCGAGCTGGAAAAAACTAATTCGGGTCAGGCCAATCACATTGTGTGTAGAGTTGGTGGGCAGGCTTAACATAATGACGGCAGAGTTGTGACGGTTCCGCGTGATTTCCATAGGTGATTTGAATTCCCTGCTACTTGAAAACAAAGAAGATGCTGCTGGCGAACAGCGGTCTTTCGAAACGGCTTTGGTCGCGACTCTGGATGATTTGGAGTTAAGAGAACGTCACTTAAGTCATTCTTAAAAAAGGAAGATGTGTTCGGAGTTTTGACGACCGGATACAGCAAAAGTTTAATATAGGCCCAGCAACTAGCTCCGCTGGTGAAAAAACGCATGGGACTCACTCAGCCTTAACCGTTCGTTGCTCATGTTGGTTGAGCAAATTATATCCTGAGAAAAGTGGATTTTTAGGGGTATAGCTCCATTGACCTCCATTCATTCTGCACTCGTCCTGTGAGCGCCCTCATATGGAACCAGAGTGGAACTGCAACCATTTCAGAAGCTGGAAGTTTACTGAGTGAACGTTCTCCCCATATTAGACATTCTCTGATAAAGGTGTAAACAGGGTCTAAAGCATTTTGAGCTTGTTGGCATTCGACCACTTCAAGAGGTAGTCGTAAACGTATTTGATGTGTTCGAACAGCCACAAAAGACTGCCTACTCTCCACCTACCGACCTAATGCGTAAACATTATGGGAAGCACAAGGGATTTAAACTTTGTCAACTGGAGAGCCAAGTTTAGTTTGAAGACAAAAAATGTATCAAGCACAATATTCTCTCACCATTCCTGATTTCTAACACGCACTCACAGCGTGGTCTTTGCGACTGTCAAAGCAGAAACGAAAACTGTTGCTCTCCGTGTGTTTTTCCATCATCTCCGGGCTCTCCCGTATGTATATTGCGAAAGCTTATTTTTTACATTAGATCGAAAGATGTGGAAAAAACAACATAAATTTACCCACCCATAGACCCTCCCCTCGAAGAAATCAGAACAGAAGTGGTTGAAAGTGAACAAAAGAGACCGATCGAAGCACCAGGTGTAAACGGGAATCTGACTTCTTTGTCTAGCCTACTTGTGATGCGGTCAGGCAAAACACATCTTAACATACCAACATACGGTAACATACCATAAACGGAGCCTTCTTTAAATTTTTTTTTTTTTTAAATACAGACACCAAACTTCTTTTTGCATATAGAGGTATAAATTATTCATCATAAACATCAATACTGAGCATTTTTATCTAGTAAATATTGTTTTTTTCTTTTAGATATTATCCGAAAAATGAGAAAATCAAGCAAATGTTCCCACAGACTCACTGCATGGATCCTGAAATCAGTTGCATCACAACAGGCTGTTTTCTTCAGTTTGACTCCACACACTATTTTACCAGTAAGCCGGCAGGGAAATTGGCCTGTGTGGAGTGGTAATCCTGAAACAGCCTCATTAGCCTCTGTGGGTTTGAACAAAAGGACAGACGCTTAAGTTTCTCAGCGGTGCTGTGGAAACAACATGCGGGTGCCCAATCAGCCTACGGTGGCGTCCCAAAAACCTACTCTCACTGCTGGGCTCAAAGGGCTCTTCAGATGAAGGGAGCACCAGATATTAAAAATCACACATTTTATTTGCGTGTCAGAGATGACATTTAATGTTGGAAAAAAGCCAAGCGCATAAAAACAGGATGTAGCATAAACTTTATCAAAGCCCCATCTAATACGTTGACATTTTGGGGGAGCAGAGCAGCAGGAGAGCGAATGCAGCATTCAGCATTCAGCATTCCAGCGGTCCTCCATCATTAACGTGCTCCTCCTTTAAGGTAAAAGCTCAGCAGTTGCTGCACCGGCCTTATTACAGCACAGAAACAAACTTGGACGTGTAGGTTAAGACCTTCATTAATGATGCTGTATATCATTGTACATTCACTAGAGCATTTGGCAGTTTGTGCATACAAGAATCATTATAAATTAGGTATGATTCCATGGATGTAGCAAGAAAGGACAAAGGCTTTTTTTAATGAGGTAGGTTAGATTTTAGATTTATAGATTATCATGATTTATAGATTATCATGAGAGAATATGTTAATCGATAACAAGAAAATGGTTAACTCACATCAGCAACATAAATTCATCAACTTACCATTTAAAAATGTCCTATTGCATTTTACATGTTGTCACTTCTTCAGTCTCTCCACCTTTATCCGACTCCGGTTTTAACATAAAAGGCTAAAAGCTTTTTAAAATGTCAGTGCATGTCTGTGTGAGGTAATCGGAGCTACAACCTCTGGTGAAGCTCACCCTCAAAAAGTGCCAATGTTAACATGCTATAAAAAATATCTGTCTCTTAATATTCTAATGACTGGTAGTTGATATGTAGTTGCAAAGTTACCTAGTTACAGTAATAGAACGTCTAATATGGACTATCGAAATAAAGTGTCACCAAGTTTCCAAATTGGGGTTTGCACAATGCCATAGAAGAACCATTTTGGGTTTCCCAAATAACTTTTTTCTTATAGGGTAAATCGTATTTAAATTAGGCTATCTGAATCCCCTTTTTTAACTATAAAGAACCTATTGTGCAATGGAAAGGTTCCATTTTGAACACTTGACAACTAGCTGAACATCAGGCTGGATAAACGGCTAGACCAGCTTAAAACACCTAAGACAACCAAACCATATTAGGCAGGGTGTGACGAGGAAGGACTTTTTTGAAGAGTTTCTCCTCGAACTTCAAACTCCATTTGGGTACTAAAGCCTCTCTGATGACTGTGTGTGTGTGTGTGTATGCGTGCGTGCGTGCATTTAAAGCTGCTTTAGCAGTTTAATAACACAGCACACAAAACGCATGTGTTGATGAAAGCAGGCTCAGTGTCCATCAGCAGCGGTCAGCACTTCTAGCAGGAAAAATCTGCTTTAGTCTGTTAATGTGAAGAGTCAGCAGAAATGGAGGGATGCAATTTGTTTAATTCTGTTCAAAAGAAAATTCTGTTTACAAACCCAGATCAAATGTAGATCCACATGAAATCTAGGTATTTTTTTCACATTTTCAGCACTGAAATCACTAGCTACTGAAAAAAAAAAACTTTGGTATTGATATACGTATGAAAATGGAACATGTAAATGGAACACTTGGTGGTGGTCCCACTTTTGTTTCGGAACCTTTTCTCTTAAATATTTCTTGTATAAGACTCCTTTGTGTTATTTTAGTATAATCAATGTACTATTATAGTCTTATTAAAAATTTGAATTAGATTTTATTTTTATAGTTTCTGTTTTCATTTTAATTTCAATAACCGTTTTAATGGTACTCTGGGAGAAATTTAATATGTTCTATATGTATGACTTTCGTATACGTGCAAATGTGAGAAATGTACGACCGAGACAGAGGGCCTCCACTTTAAGGGTAGCATATGATAAGCAAATCTAATGAAGTTAGTTATGGCTAAGACATATCTTCATTTGACCTAGAGAAAAAAGCTTGGGGGGAGTCAGGACTATAAGGAAGGAAGGATCCCCTCCTCTCATTGTCACACTCTGTAGCCACACTGTGGTGACTAGTAAAGATTATTAGTCTGGTGGGTTCAGTTAATCCACGGGAGTGTATTGGGGAAACCCAGAGGGTCTGTTTGATCAAATTTGTGAGCAAGTTTTGAGTGCTCACCTTTTTCAATTGAGACGTCTAGAGTTATATAGGGGCGCTATGGGTAAAATCACAGAAAATAGGGACCATCATGGGGAAATTATCAATGGTTATTTTAATTAATCTAAAATTACATTCTGTATAAATTACAGTGTGGCGAGGGGGCGTGGTTTGGCGGAGTCTGTAGCGGAGAGCGAGGGCGGAGTCGAGCGGGGGGTAACAGGTCAAGTGCAAAATGACGAACACCTGTTTCTGATTGCAGTAATTGGCGTGGGGAGACCGCATAAAAGCGGGCTGGTGAGAGAAAGTGGAGAGAGAAGGACTAGTACCAGCACCCGTGACTTGCTGGCTGACAAATGGGAAGAGTTTTATGAATGGACTGAGTTTTTACACATCTGGAAGAGTTTGATAAAAGTGGACTGAGAGCTGAGTCAGCGGGAAATTGTGTTTTTGAACTGTGCTGTAGATGTGTCTACGGTGAAGGCGCATGTGGCGCACCTTTTCTTTTCTGTTTGTTTATTTTTGTATTAATAAAGTGTACGATTCCCCGTTACGCTGACCCTTGTCTTCTTTCATCCCCACACCCTCTGAACCATCGTTACACTGGTGCCGAAACCCGGGATGGAAGAAGAGACCGCCGCCAGAAAGTTCCCGTCCCGTCCCATTTACGGATGTCATCCATGCGTTCGCGGGTCTACACCAAGAACAAAATTGTTGTGAACATTCGTTGGAAGACCGGCACCGGGGCAGAGCCTGTTCCCGCACCCAGAGCGCCGCCTAGGGGAACAGCCTCCGTTTCCGGCATCCCTTCATCCCCCGCACCCGCGCTCTCCCCACGCCAATCCCTTGACCCACTTCCCAGGCAGCTGTTAGTCAGCCCCTCCGGCACCCGCTAATTTTGGGAACCAATTGGCCGGGGTTTAAAGTACTATTGGGACATTTGTGTGTGGGTGCTTCTGGGACAAAGAGGAAGCGGGGGAAGGGAGCGGTCGCTCAGGTGGGAGAGGCTGTGCCGGGACCGTCGGAGCCTGTGCCAGAGGATCGGAACGCTATTGAAAGACGGGATCTTTCATAGCGTGATGACTTTCCTCTGGAGCTGTCCCGTGATGAAACGCTTAAAAATGCCTTTGATCAGGTCCGGACAGCCTCTCCACCCAGACCGACATCTTCCATATCCTTATTTCGCAATTATAAAAGATAAGTTGTATCGGGTGAACCAGGACGCCCAGACAAAGCAAGATACTACACAGTTATTAGTTCCGAAAAGCCGCCGGGAAATGCTTTTCATGGCGGCTCAATATAATCCGATGGCTGGGCATTTAGGGCAGGCAGCTACACTCAATCGTCTAATGACCCGATTTTTCTGGCCGGGCATTCACGAGAACGTGCGCAAGTGGTGCGCGTCTTGTCGTGAATGTCAGTTGGTAAACCCACCGGCCAATCCAAAAGCACCGTTGTGCCCCCTTCCTTTAATAGAGGTCCCCTTCGAAAGAATTGGCATGGACCTCATTGGGCCATTAGAACGATCTGCACGAGGGCATCGCTTTGCATTAGTCCTGGTGGATTACGCAACACGATACCCAGAAGCAGTGCCACTTCGCAATATTTCTGCCAAGAGCGTAGCGAGCGCACTGTTTCAATTAATCTCCCGGGTGGGAATCCCAAAGGAGATCCTCGCCGATCAAGGCACGGCATTTATGTCACGTACTATTCGCGAACTTTGGCAAGGACCCTTTGAGGTCACACGGCAAGTTGGGGATCTCAACTATGAGATTGTGCGTACAGACAGGGTTGGGGCACATCAGATTTATCACCTCCATCTCCATAAAAAATGGAATGAGGCGGAATCAGTGATGTTGGCAATGGTAGTGAGTGGGGTGGAGGATCTCGGACCAGAAGCATATTCAAAGTCCCAATCCCTCGCTCTGGCCGTTGGTGGAGATCACCTCTCGTCGTCCCAAATCACTGATATACGTAATTTACAAACAGAATTTGCTGATGTATTCTCACCCCTGCCTGGCCGGACGAATCTCATTCAGCACCACGTTGAGACCGAGCCGGGTTTAGTGGTGATCAGCCGGCCGTACCGTTTACCTGGACATAAAAAGAAAGTAGTTCAGGATGAATTAGAGGCTATGCTGGACATGGGGGTATAAGAAGAATCCAACACTGACTGTGCAAGCCCGATAGTTTTGGTTCCAAAAACCGACGGCTCGGTTCGGTTCTGTGTGGATTATCGCAAGGTGAATGCTGTGTCGAAATTTGACGCATATCCAATGCCTCGGGTTGACGAGTTACGTGATCGGCTCGGCACCGCTCGATTTTATTCGACACTGGATTTAACGTAGGGATATTGGCAGATCCCCTTAACTCCAATGTCTAAAGAAAAAAACGCTTTCACAACACCGTTTGGATTACACCAATGTTTCACTCTTCCTTTTGGCTTATTCGGGGCTCCGGCGACCTTCCAGCGCCTGATGGACAGAATTCTCCAGCCGCATACTGCATATGCCACTGCTTACTTGGATGATATTATCAACTATAGTAACGACTGGCAGCGGCATATGCAGCATTTGTGAGCTGTCCTCAGGACGCTGTGGGAAGCGGGGCTCACGGCCAATCCAAAGAAATGTGTGATTGGGCGTGTGGAAGTTAGGTATCTGGGCTTCCACTTCGGTCATGGACAGGTGCGTCCCAAAATTGATAAGGCGGCAGAAGTTGCGACCTGTCCGAGACCTAAGACCAAAAAGGAGGTTAGGCAGTTCCTGGGGCTAACAGGATATTACAAAAGTTTTGTGCCTAATTATTCGGACCTCGCTAGCCCGCTGACTGACCTAACTAAAAAGGAACCACCAGATACCGTTCAGTGGACGGCTCCCCGGCCTAAGACGGGCGGTGGGGGTATGTGGCGAGGGGGGCGTGGTTTAGCGGAGTCTGTAGCAGAGACTGAGGGCGGAGCCGAGCGGTGAGTAAGTAGGTCAAGTGCAAAATGACAAACACCTGTTTCTGATTGCAGTAATTGGCGTGGGGAGACGTGCATGTGGCGCACCTTGTCTTTTCTGTTCGTTTATTTTTGTATTAATAAAGTGTACGAGTCCCCGTTACACCGACCCTTGTCTTCTTTCATCCCCACACCCTCTGAACCATCGTTACATAGTTTTAGGAGACTGTTGAAAAGATTATTTGTTTATAGTGAGACAGACTGCTTGAGTGGAAGAAGGGATGGTAATCTGTCTTTCTGTTATCGACCTGCTAAAGCAAGCTTAAACAAAATAATTATAATGAACCAAAACAACCCAGCTGACTTTTCTAAAATCAAATGAATAATGAACAGACATGCTTTGAAACTGGTTAAGAGATTATGTAAAATTAGGTAAAACCTGAAGAAAAATGTGAAGTAAATATTTTTAGAACTAACTGCTATAAAAAATCTTGACTATGAGCAGTTTATATTCATGCGTGTCTGGTATGAGTGTGTGTGATGGTGACTGCACTGTATGTTTTGTATGTATGTGTGTGTTTATTGTGTCATTAACAGTATGAGTAATTATTTGAATTACTCTGTTTAAGTATTTATGTAAATTGAAATTGGGAAGTTGAAGTTTGAGTCCATCATGGGTTAAAAACCCTTGTCTAGAAATATGAGAAAATATATAGTCTAAATTTAAATAGTCAACTATGTGTGATCAGAATGATAATGTAAAATAATAGACTTGACTGCATAGAAAAGGTGACAAATTGGCTACGTCGCCATAAAAATTATCAAGAGAGCCCAGTCAAATTTGTGAACAAAGGAGGAGGATTGGAACATCACTGTTGTGTGACTATCCTTGACTATGTCTGTAGACCATGACCTGACTGGATAGACACAAGACTCGAAAACTGTGAGAATGTTTTGATTTTAGTTGGCTGTGCCTTCAGAGACAAATCAAAAGGCCTGAATTGAGCAAGATAGACAATGACCACCGAATTTGAAGTGTTAGTCTTAATGTCATTGGCTTTAATTATTATGTTTAAGGAGCTGAGTTTGTGGCTTTAACTGAAGCCTGAAAATTAATGAAAAAAAAAGGAAAATGTTTGTCGATTTAGACAGATTATCGTAATTCGTTTGGAGTTGCTTATGATTTTGGGGCTGTGGTCAGATGGTCGACCTCTCTTTCATGCTGGGTTAATATCAAAATAGCTGGATGCTATTGTGTTGCCTCATTGAATTTCTATTTGTTAATGCGCAGCGCATACTAACAAAAAATATTTTATGTTTTATAGGAAATGCAGGGCAGACGCAGCTGAAAAGCTGATACCACAGAAACAATGGAGATTGTGTACCATGTTATCTGAAAGTAATCGTGATTTTTCTGACTCCTTACAGAGTATGCAGTCTTTTGATTAAGACACAGAGAAGTCTGTTTCGAGGAAATCTGGCTGCAGTATTAAAGAAGCGTTTGGTTAAGTGTTGATGGCAAACCTTGTTTACCAAAATATTTCTTCAACCAATATGATAAATTGATGTGCGGGTTGGACCCTGCATTTTGTTTGAAGAAAAAATAAAAGAAAAAAGGTTTGCTTTGGATATTGTTGTTTGGAAGACCCGTTTATGGGAATGGAATGGGGTTAAACAACGAGTGCCATCAACCCAGTTGCGTGTGTGAACATGACATGTTGAAAATAAATGTCTTCTCTCCTATCTAACATTTATGTTTAGGTGAAAGCAGCTCAAGGAAAAGCAGCTGATACACCAATGCACGGGATTATGAAAAAAATCTGACAGTTCTTGTTCAAATTATAACAATTTTGGTGTAGTAACACGGCTAATGGGTATTTAACAAAGTTTAGGTTTATGTTCATTTATGTTTTATTTATGTTCTATTTTATTTTTCATGTGGGCTATACTGTGTTAGAAATAGCAACCAGCACTGAGAATGATTTGACAATGGTTAATGATGAAATTAAACAAATCAGAGATGCTGTTATACAGAATAGATTACTGTTAGACATGTTAACTGCTGAGAAAGGAGGAGTGTGTAAAATGTTGGGATACATCATGTTGTTTTTACATTCCAGACTATAGTGACAACATAATATTATTGAGAACATGATAACGGCTGTAAAATAAGAAAAGTGATAACTTATTGGTTTGAATGGTTCACCAACCAATGGGGACGGTGGGAGTATTGGATATGACATACAGTGCTGCTGATAATGATAGGAGTTTTGGTGTGTAATACTATGTTTTTCAAGCTTTAGTGGAGATAATTGTGAAAAGTAGTTTAACCCTCCGCTTTTTTTCTTATCAGTGCAAAAAAACCAACTCAAAATACTCTGTTGATTTTGATCTTACATATTAAGTGTTGTACATCATTAGATCCTGATAAGTGTCTATTTTTGTGTGGATACTCACAATAAAAACAAAGTGTTGTGCTTTTCGCCAAATAAAGAAAAACAAACATGATGTGCCTTCTGCCTTCTCTCTGTCAGTTAAGTCCATTCTGAAACGCGTCCGAAAATTAACTGTAATTCCGTGAATACTTGTCATACAGGCACGAGTGTTTTTCCATAATGAAGCTTGAAATCTCTTCTTTTAAATGAATTAATTTATATAAAAAAACAAATATTCTCAGTTTAGGAAATCTGTATGAAAAGAGAGAGATGTCAGTCTTTTTCTTTCCAGCTCATTATACCTGATTACGCGTTAATGTGCCACGCCCACGGAGAGCGCGCGGTATTCAAACGCAAATGATCCAAGGCAAGCCATTCAAACATGCCAACGCCCACCAGCTGGATTATAAAACACATCGTGTCTTACTACAGCTGTGTGCACAGCGTATCCATACGCTGTGAGGAATAATACTATCTAATAACCCTTGAAAATGTACCAGAAGTGCTGGTAGTTTCATGTCGAGGAGCAACGGATCCAGCTGATGTAGTAAGTCATTTATTCTTAAGTGCTTTGTTCTAATCGCGATGTGAATAGTGTCTGACTTTAAACCGCAAAAAGACTGTTTAAATATGAATACACACGCAGTCTGTGTGTAGGCTAAATGATGAATGAACGGCACAGGCGCGCGCTGTTGTTTACCACAGTTATAGGCGCGTGTCTATTTGCGTGCTGTTCATTCACTCTCGCACCTACATTAGTAAACCTTATGTTTACATGAACACATCCAAACTATATTGCTATAGCCTACTAAGATGAGTAAAAATAGACTGAAATATGTTGAAATAAAATGTCTGTATAAGCAACAAACTGCACATTCACATGTAGGCCTATATGCTAATATATCATACAGAATATGTTACAGACTAAATATGAATGTTTAGACAAGATTTTGTGATTAGTTTTGGATAGATTATAAAGTTTTGACTGTAAAACAAAAGACTACTGTCACATTAAATAGGTACGCTTTTGTTCACCAATTTCTGCTCATAGTTAAATATACTATAGTATGATGTTTTGTCAAAAATAAAGTAGGTATATTGAATTATCAACTAAGATGTTATTATAGTGTTTGTTCCAATATTCAAACTAATGAATCCTTACCTTTTTTAATACATATGATAAAATGTATACTTTTTACAAAGAAATACACTTGAAATATTGTTAAAATTGTTATTGTTGTTGTAATTATAACCTATTTGTAATTGGTTACAATTTCTAACTATAAAATATGTATATATAGATAATTTCTTTTGTCCTTGCATTCTTTGGGATCCTGTGACACACCTGTGTGAAAGGCTACTTAATATGCAGCTCATTATGTATGTGGCACATTATCCGGCCTTTGTCTTCTCAGGTGTGAACATGCCTCCATGCATATTGCCTTTCCAAACAAAAGGTGACTTATAAAATTTAAATCAATGTATTGTTTTGTGTAAATGATTAGGCAGGATGATTTTCAGATCATTTTGAAGCAAGAATTCTTGGCAACAACACTCATTAGTCAAAAGTCTTGTGGACACATATTTAGTATGTGTTCTGTGGCGTTATTTCAGACACTTTAAGTTTTAGTTTTTTTAATAACCACGCATAAACATTATTCTCTAAAAAATACAAACATGTACATACATGTTGCTCGCATATTACGGTAGCCCCGTTTGTGCTATATAGAGTGAATTTACACCTCTGCCAGTAACATGTTTATAAATAACTGAAAAAAGCACAAATGTCAGAGTATGTCAGAACACCTCATGGACCCCAAAACCCCTTAGACCTCAGAGGGTTAATATCAAATGCTTTAAATGTCTAATTATGAGGATCAATTTGATGATGTATGTCGAAAACCAAAGAAATTTGATGATGATACGACTAGCGGAAGTTACAGTGAAAAGTATTAATTGAGTTAAGATAAGGTTTTCCTATTTATTGTTTATACTAAGGTGACTGCGGGTCTGATTTTATGTCAGGAGAGCAATAACAGTGTTTATTCATTTAGCCCGGCTTCAGATAAAGTCTTTGCTTGGTAAACACTGAAGGAACTATCCCCTTAAAAAAACAGCCTAAGCTTTCTTCTTTTAAAAACCTTATTTCACAAGTTTAAGAGAGTAATCATATGAAAATCAGAGATGAAGAGTATAAGTGTGATGAAATGACTTAAAGTTATCTTCAGCTGTGGAAAGATGAATGTGTATTTAATAATGGCCATTTATATAGTAGAAATGTGAAATTATTTTTGAAATTGAAGCATTCTAGACTGAGAAAAGGCAGAAAATGTATTTTTTACTCATGTGGCTGAAAGACAACAACTCCCAGAATGCACTTGCTTTGCTGCCCTTACGAGGCCAGGCCACTTCCTAACCACTCCTACCGGTTACAGGCGGCAGTATCCGAAAAATGTCTCCACACATTCTCTAGGCTAATACATACTCTAGTAACAGTAAAGGTTTATAAAAAGAACCACAACCAATGTGAGTTATAACTTGTAATTAAACAAAATAATTAACATTAACACTTTTACACTCAAAGCTCTTCCAGAGCTTCAGCTGTTTCCTTATATTCATTCACAGTATTGTCCGAGACGATAGTCTTTACCAAGTCGCTCGCCTTGCAGGAACCATCCCATAAAGTGACTGTAGGCTGTTAGGCGATATTGTCTAAAAAACAGTAAGCACAACGTTAGCAATGCAAACTATTTGCACATACACTATGCTATCATAGATATATGTATAATTGGGAGCTGCCAGAAAAAAGGGCACTTTCTCTCCAGGAATAAAAAGGGCAGGTGCTCAAGCCCCTTTTGATGTCTATGTGTGCACGTGCCTGGTCCGTTTGTCACTGCGGGCTTTGGCTGGCGTTTCCAAATTATCTCGTCCAGAAGAAAATGGGATCGCTGAAATTCGCGACAGCAATAGGACTCTCTATCTGTTTCCATAGGCGCACAGCGAGAGCACTGACACCCTCCAGTCCGCCCCAGCTCGAGTTTGGCCGGGCTCGAGTCAGGTCTTGCTCCCCTGCTGCAGCAGCTGCTCCGGCCGCCTCTAGATTCTCCATTTCCCGCAACTGTTCATCGCTCTATTGCGGCTTGTACAGGTAGCTGCGAGCATCAGATTTGCGCAACAGATCTTCGAAATCCCCTTCTGCCATTTCAACTTCAAAACTATCTTCCGCGATTGTGATTAGCCTACTACACAAACTTTCTACACAGAGCAAGAGCCTGTTAGCTTAGCTTCTACAGAAAGATGGCTGACACAATCTTTACTTTCTGTGAGTGAGATCCCGCCCCATATGGGCGTGGTGAAAACATGCAGAACTAGCTACTAGTACTGACTGTAGTTTTAAGCCTCTGGCCCAAAAATCCTCCGATGAATCAAAATGAAGATTTTTGCGTCATCGGAGGATTTTTTCCAGACTAAAAATACATAAATCTCTCATAACAGGGGGAAATGAGGGGGGGAAGCACGATAATTTGAAAATACTAATGGTTTTCAACTGATAAAAAGCTTAAGGCTAAATCCTGAAGTATCCCTTTAAATTTGCTGTCTTATTATTTTAGTTATCAATGAATGATAAAAAGGAGAGACATTGTTGGAGACCGAGACAGAGGGCCTCCACTACAAGGGTAGCATATGATAACCAAATCTAACGAAGTTAATTATGGCTAAGACATATCTTCATTTGGCCTAGAGAAATAACTTTGGGGGTGTCACAAACTGCTCTGAGACCAAAAAGTTTAGATCCAAATGCAGCTTTTAATAAGATGGGGTAATCAAGACACATAATCAAATGAACAGGCAACAGTTTGAAATCCAGGTAGGCAGTCCAAACAAACAAACAAACACACAAGGTTGAGAACAAGGCCAACGGGTAATCCAGAGGCAGGCAGGGGACAAGGCAAACGGGTAATCCAAGAGGCAGGCAGAGAGTCCAAGAAACCGAAATACAGGGAACCAAAGAAATGCTCAGAGATGCAGTGCAACAACATACAAAACTATGCAGTGAGTGAATGTGAAAACCAGACTTATAAGGGGCGAGCTAAACAAGGTAATGACATACAGGTGAATGTGATCAGTGATGATGAGTCCGGACAGTGAGTTATGGGAAATGTAGTTGTGAGGGAAAAACAAAATACTGAAGTGGAGTGCTCTCTGGTGGCTCTAAAGGGCACTCCAGCTGATGACCGTTACATAGCCCTCCCTAAAAGGAGCGGCTTCCAGACGCTCCTACAATACCCAGAAGGGAGGTGTAGTGGAGGCGGTTTTCAGGGGTGGGATGGAGGGCCAGGCCCGTGGAGCGGAAGAGGGCCTGGAGACTGAGGCTATGCAGGCGGCCAGGGCGGAACAGGCTGTGCCGTCGACCAGGGCGGAGCAGGCCGTGCAGGCGGTTTGGGGACCCAGGGCAGACCAAACAGTTCAGGGGGCCAGGCCGGACCAGACAGTTCAGGTGGCCAGGGTGGACCAGGCAGTTCAGGAGACCAGGGTGGACCAGACACAGTTCAGGCGATCAGGTTGGACCAGGCAGTTCAGGTGGTCAGGGTGGACCAGGCAATTCAGGGGACCAGGGTGGACCAGATAGTTCAGGGGGCCATGGCGGACACGACCCTTCGGGCGGCCATGATGAAGACGACACTTTGGGCGGCCAGGGCCGTCCAGACAGTTCAGGGGACCAGGGTGGATCAGACAGTTCAGGGAGCCAGGGTAGACCAGGCAGTTCAGTTTGCCAGGGTGGACCGGACAGTTCAGGCGGCCATGGCGGCGCGGCCTCCATAGTCCGATCAGGGGACCTACTGCCCCCCCCCCCCCCCCCCCCCCAAACAAATTTTCTTGGGGGCAGCTATGGGGTTATGGGCTGGAACAGACACCGGCTCAGGAGGAACAGACACCGCTCAGAGGGAACAGACACCGGTTCAGGGCGAACAGACACCGGCTCAGGGGGAACAGACACCGGCTCAGGGGGAACAGACAACGGGGGGGCCATCTTGTCCGAGGGCTTATGCGAGGTGGCGGCGGCCATCTTGACTGGAGACACTGGCACGGCAGATGTGACGTAAATAGTCTCTGGCTCGGCAGACGTGACGTGAACCGTCTCTTGCTCAGCAGACGTGACGTGAACAGTCTCTGGCTCGGCAGACGTGACGTGAACAGTCTCTGGCTCGGCAGACGTGACGTGAACAGTCTCCGGCTCGGCAGACGTGACGTGAACAGTCTCTGGCTCGGCAGACGTGACGTGAACAGTCTCTGGTTCGGCATACGCGACTTGAACAGTTTCCTGTGCGGCAGGCACAACGTGAACATTCTCTTGTGCGGCAGGCACGACGTGAACATTTTCTTGTGCGTCAGGCACGATGTGAACAGTCTCTTGTGCGGCAGGCATGACGTGAAAAGTCTCTTGTGTGGCAGGCACGATGTGGAAAGTCTCTTGTGCGGCAGGCACGACGTGAACAGTCTCTTGTGCGGCAAGCACGACGTGAACAGTCTCTTGTGCGGCAGGCATGACGTGTAATGTCTCTTGTGCAGCAAGCACAACGTGTACAGTCTCTGGTTTCGGTGGCCATGACTTGATGTGTAGGCTCGGCAGGACTGACGTGAATAGCAGGCTCGGCAGGACTGATGTGAAGAGCAGGCTCGGCAGGACTGACGTGAAGTACAGGCTGGGCAGGACTGACGTGAAGCAGCTCAGGCTTGGCAAGACTGATGTGAAGTGCAGGTTTGGCAGGACTGACGTGAAGAGTCTCTGGATCGGCTGGACTGACGCGAAGTGCAGGCTCGGCAGGACTGACGTGGAGCGCAGGCTCGGCAGGACTGACGGGGTGCGCAGGCTCAGCAGGGCTGACGTGGAGCGCAGGCTCGGCAGGGAGCTCGACGGAATGAGACTCAGAAACGGTGGTTTTGGCAGGACGAGACCCCGTTCGGCCGATCTTCTTGGCCATCCGTGCTGACATGAGCGGTGGGTCCATAATGCTGGACATTAATCTGGTCCGTCCAGAGACCGATGGGCCTGATTGGTGGCATGACGTGAAGATACTCAGGCTTAGAGTTTACCGTGAGCTTGCGGGGTTCTTTCTCTGCAAAGCCCACAGTAAATGACGAACCGCTCAAGGAAAGGGCCAAGTCAATATACTGTTCAAGAGTCCCGTTAGGGTCATGCAATGGCACAAGCTAGCTAAGTGGCTCAGATAGTCCTCCACGAAAAAATATCATTAGACCTACCTCATCCATCCAAGTCAGATGAGCAAGCTCCAAAAAGCCCATTACATCATTCTCAATGGGTAGATCTCCTTGACGGAGACGCATAATTTGTGCTGCTGGATTCATCAATGGGTCTGAGTCTTACTCGGCTGCTGGATCTGTGTATGGCGTAGTTTTCTGTCACAAACTGCTCTGAGACCAAAACATTTAGATCCAAATGAAAGCTTTTAATAAGATGGGGCAATCCAGACACGTAATCAAATGAACAGGCAACAGATCTAAATCCAGGTGGGCAGTCTAAAGAAACAAACACCCAAGGTTGGGAACAAGGCAAACTGGTAATCCAGAGGCAGTCAGAGAGTCCAAGAAACCGAAATACAGGGAACCAAAGAAATGCTCAGAGATGCAGTGCAACAACATACAAAACTACGCAGTGAGTGAATGTGAAAACCAGGCTTATAAGGGGTGAGCTTAACAAGGTAATGACATACAGGTGAATGTGATCAGTGATGATGAGTATAGGCAGTGAGTTATGGGAAATGTAGTTGTGAGGGAAAAACAAAACACTGAAGTGGAGTGCCCTCTGGTGGCTCTAAAGGGCACTCCAGCTGATGACCATTACAGGGGGGGAGGACTGTAAGGAAGGAAGGATGCCGTCCTCTCATTGTCACACTCTACAGCCATTCTGTATGACTGTATGGCCGCTGGGCTTTTCTTGCAAGAAAATAAATAACCTATAAAGACAATTGGTACATGTTTGTCTCTTATTCAGTGATGTAAAATTGTTTGCCACCACAGTACACTACGTAACTTTGTTTTGGTTGTAGTTTGGCTCTGCATGACTGTGCAGATGATTATAATTTGCTGCACCTGTGAACACACGGAAATCCCAAAATAATATGATTTGAACATGTAAGTCCAATATTTGCTGTTGTTTTGACTAATTAGAAACACAGATATGTTTTAAAGTGCCCCTATTATGCTATTTCAAAGGTTCCTAATTTTGTTTTGGAGGTCTAACAGGTTTACATGCATCAAAGGTAAAAAAAAAAAGAGTTTCATTTTCTCATAATATACATTGCACATCACCACATAGTTCAATGATTCTAAAAACGACTCATCAGATGAATCACTCTCTCTAAATCCCTCCAACTGTATCTAAATTGGTGCATACGTGCACTAACGTTAAGGACTGTAACATTAACGTTTGCAAAACAAATCTTGCTCCATCCTTTATCTTTACTCAAAGTAGTAAGAACAAAAGACAAACTGCATTAATTGGCACAAGTTTAGGTAATAGTGGCCCACAGCTGATTTGCAAAACTATTTCAGTTAGACAGTAGTAACGTGAGTTAGCTGGTTAACTGGAAACTTACACAATATAAACAACAAAACTACATATTTTGAACACCCAGTAGAAAATATATACATCAATAATTAGTCATACTTACAGGTTGTGATTCTAAGAGCAAGCTGGTCCAAATAAACGGTACTGACAAGAGCAAGCGTTTTGCAAACCCCACGTTTAACTTCGAGATTTGAGAAGCAGTTATCAGTAAAATGATGTGTTTTTTGGCTGGTCAAGTTGTTCTGTGAAAACCATTCTGACAGGTCTAAAACATAAACACTTATAAACACTAATAATAGGCTTGCCATATTGAATCAGGGTAAGACAAATACACGTTTTGGAAGAAGGACTGAGGATACATTGACTCATTATTTACTTTTTTGTTAATTATGAACAAAGTTACATGTGTATCTTTAAAGTTTTTATTTAATTTAATTTTTATTAGTCAGTTAATAACTATGTTTATGTTTTTGCAGCCAGCCCCAGGATTAGTAAATGCTGGTTCCGTGTGTTTTCCTTTTTTTTGTTTAGGTTTTGATGAATGGCATTGGACTCACGCTACAGTACTTGAAATATACTGTAGTCATTTAAAGAAATGCTAATTGAGATCTGTAGTGTTTGTGGATCCAGCTTTATTTGAGCAATGTCATGCATCACCCTGCATAAACTACATTTCGCTTACTTTGTGTGTGTGTTATCCATAAAACACATCCACCATTTCAGAAGAATTAAAAACCCATATCCCAGGCTGCCTTTCACATATATATTTTTGCATGCTTGTTTTGCTCTCTCTCAACCATGTCCATCGCTGTTATTGAATATCTGAAGTGTCTCTAATAGACCACATCTCAGCCGTCTGTCTGTGGTTGAAGTGTCATTGCAGTGGCCTGTTTTTCTCACATGGAGAGAGACTCAATGGCTTTAACTCCCCATTCGAATATATCAACCCTGATGCGCATTATTAGCAGAGCACACCGTCTCTAATGGATGCTGTGCACATTAGAGGAGCTACTGATGACGGGCTGGAACTCACGGCCAGTGAAACAGGGTTGGAGGCAAAAGCTGTCCTGTCCCGTCTCCATATGATGAATAGCAGGTTTTGTAAAGATTTCAAAACTGTCCTTGGCTGTAGTGTGACCTGAGGCAAAATCTGTTCTGCCACTCCAAACCCAACAGTTGCAGTAGATTGCTCAGTATGAGGAGGTCTATATATACTCACATTGATGCTGAATATACATTATGTGTATGGTAAATATTTAATTTACATGTATGGCTACAACTTATACAAAATAGCATTTTTCTAAGGATCCCCTGAGTTTGCTATAATAGTATTCCTATAACCACAGAGCTGGTGCTTCTATTTTTAGACATTTTATGTCTAAATGATCAAGTGCAGATAGGGACTAGATGTCACACTTCAGTGAATTTTTCTCAAGGTAAGTTTATTTTTTGAAAGTCAATTTATGTGTGGGCACGAACCTTAAAGTCTTGGCTACAAAAACAATATTGAATATGTCCACCGTTATTGGCCATTAAAAACATATAAGTAACACTATATAATATGAATGAAATGCATATTGTCACACTGCAATAGGAGCTTGCTATTTACTGACAATGATTTAATATCTTAAAAAAAACCTTTATATTTAATGAAATACAGTTTAAAGAAAGAAAACTATTAAAAGTGTATTACACATTGTAAAAACGATTTTCGCAGCAAATTAGTGTGTTTTAGAAGAAAATATTATTTCAGCCTTTGTACTTCAGAATGTCACGTTTAATTCAATATATTATTGTGAAATAGTGAAAATAGTTTGTGTAACATATTTTGTTTAGTGTAGGATGTAATACCTTTTCAGCAAAATGTAAAGAAAAAACAATTATGAAACAGAAAAATTAACTAAATGAACACAAATTTTTACACGCCAATACATATATGCATATTAAATATTGATTTGAATTTTTGTGATTGTACTTCAGAAAAATTGTTAATTATGAAAATCTATCACAGCTTTTCCTTGAACAAGGACTGCCCGAGAGGACGTTTGACTGACATGTAACACAACCAATCACACTTTGCTTTGTTACGCGTCATTTTAGGGGCTTGACAATATAATGTCGATGTCCCTACAATAAAACACCGCATCTAATAAATTATTCATTCAAGAACGTTGCGCAAGTTTACTGCAACAATGGAGCCGCGAACTTCAAACACTTTTGAAAATCCAGCAATTAGTTGATCCTGGTAAGGACGCAACACACACATCTCCTGGACATCCTGTAAAATTCAACCAATCAGATAGCAACTTCTGAAGTGTTTCCAGAAAAGTGTGCCATATGCATCAGACGTTCAGCCAATGGTCCGTGGGCGTGACGTCTGAGACTAAGACTAAGGGCCAGATTTACTAACAGCTTGCACCAGTGCAAACCCTCTTTTGGCGTTAAAAATCTATAGTCAAGATTTACTAAAAACACGCAGTGAAAAATTGGCGCTGAAAAGGCGTGGACAGTCAGTTTTCCGGCTGACCTTATTGCATATGCATTTGTAGGAGTTTCCCTTTCAGAGGCAAAATTTATGGTAGGAGAGTATTTAAATGAATCACACAAGGTGATTTACTAAGGTTTGCGCTCGTCAATTTACTGGTGTTTGCACCATTATATACCACCCAAGAAAAGCACGTCTTAAACCAAACGCTACCTGGTAGATTGTGTTGGTCATTATGGAAATTATTATGGTCTGTGTTCTTTAATTTGTGCATCCTCAGTAGATCATGCGCAAAACTTTCCACTCCCATCGGCGCTGTTTTGGAATTGCGCTCAAGCTGATTTGCCCTGTTTAGTAAATCTGCCCCTAAATGACAACCAGCCCCAGTTTACTCTATTAGATTATTTTAATCATCTGTGAATATTTAATGTGGTGTAAGCGATATTTCAAAAACGCTGTTGGACATTGTTGATATTTGAAATCAACCCAAACAAACACACCCCCCTCTTCATTGCTCTGCCTCCAAAACTCAATCCTAACCGCCCTGTTCCAAGTCAATTTTGAACCCTGATCGCCAGCATGCGAGGCGAATGCTCTAACAATGATGCTTAACACCTCGTTCCCTAACTGTCATCAGCTCGACTCTCACTAACTGACCTCCGTTATGCATGCAATCCAATAGTGGATGTCTGTTTATCATTGCAGAAGTGCAACAAAATAATGCTTCTCGAAAAATAAAGCGCAGATGATGAACGAATGACAAAGTACAAAATGAACGTACAGTACACAATAGTAATTGCAAACAAGAGTTGGTTATTAGTTGCCAACAGCACTGCAGCTCCAGACAAACAATTCCACTCAAGCCCAATGTTACTCACGTGTGCAGCCATCCACGTCTGTTTTCAGACCTTCCCTCTTAGCTCTCTCCATCGCTGGAAAGCTTTTCTAATATTTATGTGGGTACTAAAGCTCTTGCCCAGTCATTTTTCTGAGCTTTTCTCGTTTGTATTTTCTCACATCTCTATTTCTGCAATCTTTCTATAAATCTCCCTCTTGCTCATTCTTTCTCCTCCACCGTCATACTCCCCCTAATGTTGATTGGATACATGCATTTCTTGTTGTTTTTTCGTGTGTAACTAACTTCCAAACAGCTTTTTTGAAATATCGCTTACCCCACCTTTAAACATGGCACTTTATCAGATTTCCTTTCCAGCATGTGGTGTACTGTGAGTGTGAGACACGGAACTCTAATATTAGCATAAATTGGAAAGCAGATGTTTGAGATTCAGTCCCAGCATGCCATGTGTGTCTGATCATGGTTGAATTGGTTTGTTTGGCTAAATTCTTCCCACATTCACACCACCATCACAGCTAGAGACACAGGGAGTCTTTTAATGAATAGTAAATATGGCCCAGTTAATGTTCTGTTTGATACGCTCTTCTCAAACAAGTGGCTAAACCAGAGAAGGATAAAGGTTTGTTATGTTGTTTCAACCCTCTCCAAGCACTGGGTTTCTGGAAGATGAGAATGTAAAAGATAAATGTAAGTATCCTTCCACAGTGCGTCCCTTTTGAAATATTTCAAAAAGATTAGAGGACTATAATCTACAGATGTCTAATGTAGTGCTGGGTGCATTGATATGTTTGATAATCGCTTATTGGGGAGCACAGAGGTGTTCTCGTTAGCAGAAGAATAGTAAATGAACTGGACATACAGACTGTGGATTTGGGCTTTATAAATGTAGCCATTATGCTGATTAGATCTTAACAGAGGGCTCAATACATGTACAATATATGGGTGTGCGGTGTGTTGGGATTTGCGATTTAGCCAGTTGACCCAGTTCCAGGAATCCTGGTTGTATTGACCTTAGTCTTCATCTCATCAATGCTGACCTTATGCGTGACATTTAACCCCCTTCGACAAGCTTGGACACAAATCTGAATTGGCTTTGATTTAGTTGGAACTTGAGCTGAATTGGCACAGGATGTTAAATTGGAATGACAGGAAAGGGAATTTACTGAACTGCTAATCAGAGAAAAGTAACTTACATTTTTGCTAACAAATATAAATAATTATATGTATAATATATGTATAATATATGTATAATATATATATATATATATATATATATATATATATATATATATATATATATATATATATATATATATATATATATATATATATAATGTATAACTTTTTATATATATATGATTTCTGTCCTGAGAAATTTTCACTGGATTGAAAAGTGTGTCCACTAGTATATGCCTTTATATTTAAGCATTTGGCAGATGTTTTTATCCAAAGTGACTTTCGTTGCATTCAAGATTTGCTACATTTGAAATCCATTAAACTTCCAGAACAAAAGAAACAAATTGTGTAAATTTGATTTGCTAGTTACTGATCTTGGTTAGGTTCTGCTTAACAAATATTGCCGAGAGATAAATCATGCACAATGACTCACTGTATCACAAAAAAGGGGGAGGGGGCAGTGAAACACTCAGTTTCAGTCAATCTCATGTTAATCTTGAGTACCTATAGAGTAGTATTGCATCCTTCATATCTCCAAAAAGTCTTAAGTTTTATTATATTTATAAAAGAAAGATAGGCTGTACCGAGTCTTTCCGGAAATAAACGAGCAGGTGTGGGGGGAGCTAAATAATCACGAGCGCGCGAAGCTTTTGCGTTGAGATCGTCTGGAAGCTGTGACTGACATCCCAAAACAAACCATGGCTAACAATCAGATTCAGCCATACATTTTTGATCTCGCATCAGATCCTGTGAAATGAGCAGTGAATTGGGGGAAAAATACAAGGTCTCGAGAGTTTTTTTAAAAGTAGAAATGATTTGAACTTGAGCGCAGTGTTTTTAGAACATGTCATGCGCGAGTTTACAACATTTGTGTGTGTTTACTCGTGGTTAGGGTTGGGCGGTATTTCGGGTAATATCGTATACCGCGGGGTCTTAAAATAGCAACGGTATCAGTTTCAATACCGTCATTACCGGCACTTATATATAATATATAAATATCATTTAATCAATGCCTAAAAATGCTTATGTAGTTGTCATCAAGTGACAGTGTGGAGGAGAAAGAGAGAGAGAGAGAGAGAGAAGGGAGAGGCGGTAAATACGGACGAGGCAATTTGTAAATGTTGCAATAAAAAAGGTGACAGCGAGAGATGGAAACGTCGCATCTCTGAAACAACCACCCACTCACTGCTGCGAGGATGCATTTTGCCCCGAGTTCAATAAATAAGCGCATTAGTTTATATTTGTTAAAATATTATAATGTTTTTTTTTTTTTACGTTGATAATGAAAACTGAACAGCACGAGTAAGATGGGATGCATCGGGAGTCAGACATTGACCACTTAATTAAGTTTCATTTTGTAAAAGGCCTTTCTTTAAAGTGAATTTCGTTTTGTATAAATTGTATCTTAATTTTAATAATTTTTTTATCAACCAATAATAAATAAGAATCAAATATAGCAGACAACATAATCATGACATGATCGTGCGCTGGCGCGCCGCGGTCACTTGCATTGAAATCTCATCATAAATTAACCGAAACTCAGTGTATGTCTCACAGACATGACAGATATCTAAATAAAGCTTGAAATTTTATTAAACGAAACAATTCAAAACGAAAAGAAATAGGCCACTCGCTGATTATTTAATCCATGATGTGCATTTCTCTCTATGCGCGTTCATACGGAAAGGGCGATCATCAAATTAAACGAAACTATTCAAAACGAAAAGAAATAGGCTAGCCTACTCTCTGATTATCTCTATCGTTCACTATGGAGATGGCGATTCGTCAATTTCTTTAAACGAAACAATTAAAAAGGAAAAGAAATATAGCATACTCTCTGATTAATCCATGATGTGCATTTCTCTCTATAGGCGCGTTCACTACGGAGATATCAATCATCAATTTCTTTAAACGAAACCATTCAAAACGAAAAGAAAAAGGCTAGCCTATACCTTCTGATTATGTAATCCATGATTTGCATTTCTCTCTATATATGCGCGTCCACTAGGAGATGGCGATCGTCAACTTAATCTTTGCAGCACTGACAGAAAAGTTGTATTAATAAAAATCAATGGACGCATGTCACCGGATTTACAAATGCACTTCTTGCTTGTTGCTTGTTAATTTAATTTAAATTAATTAATAAAATGAATACAATTGTCATAATTAAAATAATTAAATATGATTAATTGTCCCATTTTTGCTCATTTATAGATAGTATTTATATCTACCACCCCCTCAGCACCTGGGTTAAAAAATTATTTGGCACCACCATATTATAACGGCCCATATATTAAAAATAGTCGAGTCTAAATAGGGCTACGGCAGACACAAAGTGCACAGGTTGACCTTTATTTTTTATTTTTATTTTTTTTGCCCGATCTGGTATTCAGTTTCTGAACGTGTAGGCACAAGCCAACAGTTTTGTGACGCTGTCTGAGCCTTATGTCATAATTTTTAATTAGTCACGGTAATACCGTATACCCCGGTAAAATAGAGAGGAGGTTTGACGGTATCAAAATTTGGATACCGCCCAAGCCTACTCGTGGTTTATGAGGACATGATTTGGTTTTACAATAAACAAACAGACACCTACAGTGGCCAGCTAAACAAATGTATTTAAACACACACACACACACACGCACCATACATCGCATGCTCCATAGATACATTAACTATACTTGATCATGTTGTTTACTTGCTGAGCTTACACGCCGATAGTTAACAACACACAGACATTTTAAGCAGTTTTACTCACCGCCTGCGGTTCCAACGCATGAACGTGAACCTTTATCGAGACTGCTCCATCCTTAAGCATTAGACGATCTGCAAAAGCCGAGCACAGCGCTTTGATGGGCATACTGCTCCCACTCTAGGCTACAGGTTCGCGCGCGCGCCCTTCCGGGAGAAGTGCCCTTAGGACCCGTATAAGGAGATTCCTGCGCATCTGACGTCACACACGCCCATACTTGAAAAAAACTTTCGAAACTTGTGACAAACCGGAAGGAGTATTTGTGGCACAGAAATACTCAATCAAACGTACAACTTAATTTTTGAAATTTTGTCCATTTTTAGCATGGGAATCCAACTCTTTAACAATGTAAAAAAAACGACTATGCATGAAATAGTATTTCACCCCCCCTTTAAGCTTTGTACTTGATTCAATAAGCATATGACCTCTGATGTTCCCACTGCTTAGTTTTTTTTTTAAGCTCCTTAATCTCATAGAGATCCAGGGTCCTTTTATACAGAGCCCCCCTGATAAAAATCTGTTTTCACCTGAATAAATAACAGACTGGTTAAAGTACATTTTAGACTGGGGAATAACACAGACTGACATGGGCTTGTACAAAGAAGGTACGGAGGTGTAAGTTCTGAGCAGGGATTCATGCACTACCGGTTTTCCTTTTCTTAGAAACATTTAGGAAGAAGAACCTTCAGGTTGAAGTTGAGCTTAAGTATAATCACATAATACAGGGGTTATCAACCTTATCCAACCCAGGGACCCCTTACTTTCCTAAAGTAAAAAATGCTACTCAGCTAACAACTTTCCCTAAACTTTTTCTAATGTGATTCAAAAATTATATAAATGATAGGACAAAATTGTGTCCCTCTGCAAATCCAGCATCAGAAGGAAGGTTACGCAGTGACTGTGTTTTTCCACAACCTGGCACTGCACAACATTTAACACTCTTCAAAGGCATGTTTATCGCTTAGTTGCTTGAGCTAGTGTTAGCATCACATATGTTATTTACCTACTACTTTTCATGTGTGAATCTGTTGGCAGGCCTACAGTGGTAACAATGCAGAAGTAGGCGTTGATCTTCTGCAGAGGCGGTCTTTCACAGGCACATTCCAAAACAAGTAGGAATTGGGGCGTGGTTTCAATAAAAGCTGTTTTTGAACTAACAAGGAAGTTTTCAATTCTGAAACTTACAGGGTATTCGTATAGTATGCTGATTTCTTATATGTAAAAAGCTCAAGGAAAATAGTATTTCTTAATTGACCCCTTTAACACATAACTTTTATTAACTACTTTTTATTTAGTTTATCAGTGAATTACCTTTTACCTGCTTTACTGTGGCCTGCTAAATTTCCCTCAACTATTTATGGCACATAGACTCAGCCATATGGACTCACATCACAATTAATAAATATGAACTCACGTACACATACCCTAAATCAAAGAGCTCTGTTTGGAGAAGGCAGCACTCTGGACGCCATCCATCATGGCTCGCCCCTGATTGCTGGCAAGTGCCAGCTCCTCTGCCAGGGTGTATTCCCTCCCTCTGATTTCCTCATTTCACAGTTTTTCTCTCACATTCTCTTTGCTACAGATGATATGTGTTTGTAAGAATGTGTGCGCAATAAGAATAAAGAGGTCATGGTAAACATTCACCACTTTGAGTTGTTTTTGCTGCCAAGATTTTATGGAACTGGAGTTTAATTGAATGATTAAACAGAATTTGTTTACACTACAAACTCTTTCACGGGATCAATGCGTTACATGTGTGAAATTAAACTTTGATATTTTTGTAGTATATTACAATAATATTTAAACATATTGCTATATACACTTAAGTTTGCTGTAAGATTTATTCATGTTTTTTTAAAGAAGTTTATTTTGCCAAGGATTAAAAAATACAGTGAAAAACTGTAATATTGTGAAATATTATAACATTTTAAAATATTCAATTTGAATATATTTTAAAATGCTATTTATTTCCGTGATGGCAAAGCTGAATTTTCAGTAGCATTACTCCAGTCTCCATTTCAGGATATTAAGCAAAGCAAAGGAAAAACCATAAGACACAGATGAGATCGGACAATAAACAAATCAAACACCGGGTGTAAATACACAGGAAGGAAATCAACAGGGGGAACGATTTACTTAAACAATGAATCACAAGAATGAGTGTCATTGCTGAATAAAAGTGTTATTTTCTTAAAAAAAAGAAAAGAAATTACCCCATTTTTTTTTTTACATTACCAGTGTGGTAAGAATGTGTTTCTTTCCCTCATTGGCAATTTTTAATTGCCTGCCTTAAATAATTATTTTATAAAAATTGTCATACTGGTTGAAATGCAATCAATAATAGAAGTGGTCTAAATATTAAAACACATACATATATCTTCATTGGAAGATTTTTCACCCAATCATTGCACTCAGTCTGATGTCCTACCTGGCTGCCAAAATATGTATTTCCATACCTCCGCACACCATGAGACAATGCAGAGTTGCAAACACAGTCACTGAGCACCGCAAACAAACAGCAGCTCTCTTTTACAGTTCCTCCTGTCCTGAACCAAAACAACAAGCTTATGCTGCGTTCACGCCGTGTCATAGCCATAATTACGAGATGTACAGACACCCAGCCGGAGACACTCGTCCCATGACGTTCTATCCGGAGCAGTTCATGCCCTCAGACTTGGATTTATGCATTTCAATGTCAACACTATCAACGTCAAAATGAATCTGCAGCAGTCAGGTGGTACAAGTCAGAGCTTTATAAGATGTTTAGTTTAATTATTAGTGTAATGTTATGTGCTTTGAGACATGCGTTAATTTAACGCCGACTCTTGTGATGCTTTGCAGACTATGCTGTACACGTTCATGTCTTTTGGACGAGGCTTGGCTTTAAAGAGCGCTCTGAAGAGAGTGTGGGATCTCATGCTTTCAAAGCTTGCTTGCTATTTCTAGCCTCTCCGAAATTGCATACCACACCTTTATCTTTTTGTTTAAATAGAAAGTACATCAAAAACAGCAAAGAAAACATTCCAATCCCAAAGCTCTGGAGTATACACACACAGTATATAATTTTGTTCCCAGGTTTAGGAGTCTTCACTGGGATGGAAGTTGATGCTTAAGGTTTCAGTTCTTCTTTCTAATCATCTTTTCTAATCATTGCTGAATCCTGACAGGTAATTAAAAGCGGATGTGGATGTGTATGGGTATTGCGATGAAGTGCCTCATAATTCTTCATTATCTTCTCAATGCTGATATTAACCCTCTGGAAACATCTCCCAGTTTCCAGACACTTTCACTGACTGAATACTGACTGACAATAATTTGAAAGGACCACAGCATTTTGTCAACCAAAAAAATAAAATAAAAAAAATACTGGTTTTATTTGGATGTTAGAGGGATAAATGTAAATGATAACACTGTCGCTTAATGTCAGCACGGGTATATTGAGTTTTAATTATAAAACAGTAGCATTTGACATTGATTTATTTATGGGAGGAATTGCTTGATATTTTGTGCATTCATTTTTTTTTAATTTTCTGAGCCATTATGCCTTTATTTAACCTCCTTATGCCAAATTGATTTATGTGGATGTATAAAGTCAGTTTCCCTCAAATTCACATGGGTATAGTTCATCAAATTAACAATGTAGATATTATAATAATACATTTATATGTTAAGTGGTTTTGAAAGAAGTCTCTCAGACTTCTCACCTAGGCTGCATTTATTAATTTAAAACACTGTTAAACAGTAATATTGAGAAATTGTATAAAAACTTATAATAACTGTTTTTATAATTTTTTTCAATTTCAAAATAATAAAAAAATGATGTGGATGTATACAGTCAGTTCCCCTCAAATTCACAGACATGTAGGTCATCATATGGAGCTGATAACTACATTTTATCATGGAAAAAACTGAATGAAATATTCATGTCAAGACACACGCTAGGATGAATCAAAGCAAGGCTTTAATGAGGAAAATTCACAGGAACACAACTCAGGAGCGTGAGGCAATATTAAGTATCCATATATGTAACTTAGCTCAATAATAGCAATGTCTCTTTTAGATGCAGGTTCTAGGACTGAAGAGGATCCCAGTTTTGCCGAGCAAACGAGGATAATGAAGCATACGGAGGGAACCAGGAATGCAGGTAAGTAGTTGGGTGAAAAAACGGTATGTGTGACGTGATCAAGGTGAGGTGTGTGCTTATGTGTGTGTCTTGATGAGGGAATGATCAGTGGTAGGTGCGAGTGATGGCTGAATGCTGAAGGTGAAAACCAGGGAGGGATCGTGGGAAGTGTAGTCAGTGAGTGGAGGGAGTAGCAGTGAAGAAGGACTGGTGCACTTGTGAGAGTTAATCATTTCTAAATAAATGCATTTAAAGCAGTAAGAAAATGCATTAGGCATTCAGTTAAAGGTAGGGTAGGTCATTTCTAGAGAGGCTTGCAATAGAAAGCTAGCTTTGAAAGCATAAGATCCCACCCTCCCTTCAGAGCATCTACAAAGCCACACCTCATCCAAAACACATGTGTAGTACAGCAAAGAGCAAACAAATGCGTCCCGAGACAAGAGATGGTGTTAAACTACCTCATGTCAAGCACATTACAATAATAATGAACATAAACAACTTAAAGAGCACTGACCTGTACCACCTGACTTCTGTAGATTCATTTTGGCATTGATAGTGTTGCCATTGAAATGCAATGAAGTGGTGTGCCGTGATGTGAAGAAGACAACACACAACACACAACCAGATTTTCAACCATAGTCCCGACTGTGAACACAGAAAATCTCGCAAAAACCCGCGAAACTTCAGAATAAACATGGTAGACGATAGGTAGGAAGAAATTGCTATGATGCTTTTGACAGAACCTTGCCACAAATCGACAAGCTGATCCTCCATCTCTGATTTTCATATCCATTTTACTCTGTGCTGCGCCATGTCTGCGGTTGTTATGCTTCCGTCTTCTGTCAGCTCGCTTACTGATTGGGTATTGTTTTGTTACACCTGACAATCAACAGAGTAGATGCGCATTTGTCCTCGGGGTTCCCCCCACACATCAGGGGGACATTCAACCCATGTTGAATATTTACGATTCGTGATCGGGGCGGCTCCGGCGTTCTTCCGAGGGGGTTCACTCTTAACACACATTACACCACAGGAAAATCTGATAAGATAATCTGTAGAACCATCAAGATCATCGGGACATCCACTATTCAGTGGGCCATCCTCTGCTTGGAGACAGCCTTTCCCTTCTGCTGGCCTCTGTAACAGACAAAAAGCTGGTCTGAGGTCTGAGAGTGCGAACTTGGACAGAGCAAAGCCAGGGCTGGGTCTGCCTCCTCCAGGGGCAGCGCTTGCAGGTTCACCACCTGGTCCCTGAAAGGAGTGCTAGGAACCTTGGACACATAGCCAGGCCAGGATCTCAGTACAACATGGTTGTCACCCGGCCCAAACTCTTGGCACGATTCGTCGACTGAAAATGCTTGCAGGTCCCCTACCCTCTTGATAGAGGCCAGTGCAACTAGGAGCAAAATCTTTATTGAGAGAAGCTTTAAGTCTGCTGATTGCAAAGGCTCAAAGGGAGCATCCTGGAGTGCTCGAAGCACCAGGGAAATGTCCCAAGAGGGTATGGAGGGGGGTCAAGGACGGGTCCTAAGTAACCTGATCGTGCTTTCCTACTGTTTTGCCATCTATGTGGTCGTGATATACTTAAATAGCGGCAGCATGTACTTTGAGGTAGGAGGGAGACAGCCTTTCCTCCAACCCTTGCTGCAGGAAGGAAAGCACGGACCCTATCAAACATCCTCGGGGGTCCTCTCGGCGAGAAGAATACCACTCGACGTGCAGTTTCCACTTCAAGGCGTACGCCCACACAGAAGTGATAGTGTTAAGTACCTCTGCGGATAAGTCACCTAGAACCTCCGCTTCCCGTCCAGGTACCACACATGGAGTTTCCAGAGGCCTGGATGTGGGTGTCATAGGGTGCCCCGTCTCTAAGTCAGAAGGTCCTTCAGAGGAATGGGCCAGGGAGGGACTGTCACGAGGAGCATGAATTCTGGGAACCAGGCCCGAGTGGGCCAATAGGGAGCCACCAGAAGGACCTGCTCCTTGTCCTCACTGACTTTGCACAGGGTCTGTGCAGGTAGGCTCACTGGTGGAAACGCTTATTTGCGGAGGCCTTGGGGCGAGCTGTGTGCCAGTGCGTCCATTCTGAGTGTTCCCTCAGTCAGTGAGTAAAACAGCTGGCAATGGGAGGTCTCTGAGGAAGCAAACAGGTCTACCTGTCTACATACAGGTCATCCTTCAGATGAGATGTTAAAACAAGGTCCTGACTCTCTGTGGTCATTAAAAATTCCAATCTTTCAATCCTGGCCAAATTTGCCCCGTGGCCTCTGTCCATCATGGCCTCCTAATCATCCCCATATACTGATTGGCTTGATCACTGTCTCCACCAGTAAGCTGGTGTGTGTTGGGCGTTCTGACTGTTATAATTGCATTTTTCCAAGTATCTGGCCATTTTCCTGTTTGTAACACCTCATTAAACACTCTATGTAGAACTGTAACAATTAGGTATTTATAATCTTTGTAGAATTCATAGGTATAACCATCTTCTCCAGGGCATTTCCCCAATTTTCCCTTTTCAATAATTTTTATTATTTCCGTTTGGGTTATGTTTTTTACTAAGCTTTCGTTCTGGTTTTCAGTCACAGATACTAGACTTAATTCATCTGAATGACTTACAATTGTCTGCTTGTCAAAATTATTTACTTCTGAATTATAAAGGTTTTCATAATAGTTCCTGAAACAAGATAAGATTTCTTGTCCCCCTCTCCTTGGCGTTGCTTTATCCATAATTGTATTGATTACCGCTTTTTCTTTGTTCTTTTTTATTTTGGAGGCTAAAATTCGTTGAGCTTTGGAGCTATTGTCATAAAATAATTGTTTAGCAAAAGGGAAATCTTTTACCAAGTCCTCCGAATTAATACTCTCTAATTCTTTTGTTTCATCATTCAGTTCTTTTTTCTATTATTTTATCCCTCACTTTTAATTCTTGCAACTTTTGTATTTTGTTCTCTATTAACGTTTGTTTATTCTCTCTCAATTTTTTCCTCCAAGATGAGTATGCTATTATCTCTCCCCTTAGGGTTGCTTTAGCTGTTTCCCATAGTAATACAGGATTTATTTCACTGTTATCATTTATATCAATGTTTTAATAACCTCTTTATTATTATTTTTTTTTTTTCATTTTTTCTTTAAACATTTGATCCATGAGTAATGAATTATTAAATCTCCAAACACTTGTTTTTAATGCCCTATTCAAATTTAGTTCAATGACTACTGAGGAATGGTCTGCCAATAGAAAAGGAACAATCTCACAAGTAATCACCTTAAAGAGGTCATGCTTTAACATAAAGAAATAATCCAGTCTTGAGGATACTTTATGTGCATCAGAACAAAAGGGTTAAGGTTCTGTCATTTGGGTGGATCAAACGCCAAACATCCAACAGTCCCAATTCTAGCTTTGCTTCCCTTAATAATTTAAATGTTGGTTCTGATTTGTGTTTTATTCTACTTATAGTATCTATCTTTTGGTTCGTCACTAAGTTGAAGTCCCCTCTCATTATAATTAATCCTTTAGCCTCCGACATTAACAGATGGAGGATTCTTTCATGAGGGCAACTCCCTCTCCTGGTGGGTTATATACGTTAAACAATGTTACTGGTTGACCATCTATTTCTCCACGTAAAAAGACAAATCTCCCTTGTTTTTCCCTGATGCATTTATCTTTAGTAAATCTTAAACTATTATTAAGGAGCACCGCTACTCCTCTTTTAGCTGATGTGTATGAAGATGAATTAATTTGTGTTCCAGCTAATTTCCCTAGTTTCTCATGTTCCCCTTGACTCAGGTGTGTTTCCTGTAAAAAAAATAATGTCCCCTTATTTTTTAAGTCTCTGCATTACATTCCTTCTTTTTATTGGATTATTAATACCATTTACATTAACTGTGACTATCTTAAGTGTTCTAATTTTTTTTCTTTCACAAGATGAAACTTTGCTGTCTTATTAAGGTATTTAAAGCAAACATACATATAAGAAATTAAACATTGTAAAGGTGCCTGTAAACACCCCCGTGAACTTCCAAAGTCTGTAACCTCACCAGGGTCACCCAAAGAGTTCCACATTGTTGTTAATTTGTGGAAGAAAAAAACATCTGTTCTCAGCCACTGAATCATGGCAGAGCGGTGAGATCTATACAGTCTCACCAAAGGTGGTGGGCTGCAAGATAAGTTTTTATTCCTTCTAACATCTGCCCTCCTTTAACCCTCCTAATCCATTATCTTCTCAATATTCTAACTTAGTTCCTAATAGACTTATCTACTTAACTAGTTACAAGATAAGAACCCAAAACATAAAATTAATCCATAATTAACCACAGAAAAAAAAAATATATATATATTAAAAGTTACATTTAAGGTTCTTAAAATAAATAAAATATTATTATGATTTTTACCTGAGCCTCCCCGAACTCTCTCCAGATCAGCTGAACTGCCCATTCTCCCGGGAGCACAGCTCATGACAGCTAATCGGCCACACGGTTGAGCACACTGGGGACCTTCATGTCTCGAAGCGACCTCAGATGCTTCTGACTCCAGAGGAGGACATTGCGGGGGAGTTGCAACATGCGACGGGAGCGTAGACCACCTTGTCGGTTGATGGATGCAATGATTGGAGTGTTGTCCATACGGACCAACCCGTCCCTGCACTGTAGCGGCCTGTTTAAATGGCTCAGAGCGAGATATGCTGCTAGCAACTCGAGGCAGTTGACACGGCCCTGACACTACATGCCCGTTGTACGTGACACCCCAGCCGGTGGCAGAGCACTGTTTTTAGCGGCTTTATCACACCAGTAGGACTGTGATCTCCGCCTCCAAGACATGGGCATCGGCTGCTCTCACTGTAGAGGATTGGATAGCCTGAGACATGCAGGGACGCTGGGCGATCTGAATCGCATAGCCGAGCCTGGCGGTCCGAATGAGCCAGCGAAACGGACTGGGGAGCATTAACCAGGCTCGCAGAGACCGTACAAGCGGGAACAAAGGGACCGTAGGCGTATCCGCAGTGGGGTAGAGAGCCGGCCCGTAGCGGGGAGTGAGTGTGCTGTGCAACACTTACCTGGTTCCATGGGGTTTCCATGGAGACGGCTAAGATGTGTTCTCGAACTGCACGCTGCTGCCCGCTGGCGATAGAAGAGGTCAATGAGAGTAGTGAGGATTCTCTCCTCCCACTGCTCTCCGGGCCCTCTTCAGACCCAGAGATGGAAGAAACTGCTCTTTTATTGAAAATGTGGGTACCGCTGGTTTTAAGGCCAGCAGCAGAACACAAATAAACTGCTCTCCATCTCAGAGGTCACAGCGAACAGCAATGTGCACCTGTCGTGCACTGTCTCTCTTGCTGGCGATCTTACCAGCCATGAAAACAGCCTTTCAGCACTCTCACGGCGCACCTTACCAGCTGTAAAAGCAGCTTTTTTTTTGTTTTTGCTCAAAGGAAAACAAAAAAGACAGAGAGGGAGAGAGAGATAGCGGTCACACTGCCGCGCCGTATCACCCGCACCAGCCTAGAGAGGTCCTGTTGAAAGCTTGCTCGTCTTGTAAACACTCTCTTTGTAGAGAACACAGCATCAAAGTACTCGGCTCTTAACCAAAAAGCTGAAGAGGAATCACCCCTTCTACTAATTATATACCCGCGCTGTGTGGCTAAACAGCTGATGCAAATGATTGCATGGTTCATTTAGTTTCACTTAAAGTAATTAATAATAATTTGTTACATTTAAATAGCGCTTTTCTGGGTACTCAAGCGCTTTACATGGAAGGGGAAATCTCCTCAACCACCACCAATGTGCAGCCTACACCTGGATGATGCGACGGCAGCCATATTGCGCCAGAACGCCCAACACACACCAGCTTACTGGTGGAGAGGAGACAGAGTGATGAAGCCAATCAGTATATGGGGATGATTAGGAGACCATGATGTACATAGGCCAAGGGGCAAATTTGGCCAGGATGCCGGGGTTACACCCCTACTCTTTTTCGAAGGATATCCTGGGATTTTTAATGACCACAGAGCGTCAGGACCTTGGATTAACGTCTCATCCAAAGGATGGTGCTCTTTGACAGTAGTGTCCCCGTCACTAGTATAGTGTCCCCGGGGCGTTATGTCCCACACAGACCACAGGGTGAGTACCCCCTGCTGGCCTCACTAATACCTCTTTCAGTAGAAGTAGATTGGCCTCTCTAGCGCGATTGCTATTCGTCTGTCACGACGTACGAAGAGAGTGACCGACTGATAGGGAACTGACCTAGTAATGCATCTAGCAGCAGTGTTCCCGCCTGGAGTTCGTCTCCTCCACCTGTGTCAGGGCATCAGCACCATAGAGGATCACATCCAAGACATCCTTGACCTTGGCCATCAAAATGACTTTCCGGATAAGTCCCTCGTAGTTTTTTTATCGGACCAGCCTCAACGAACCACTCAAAACACAACTCTTCTGTGATGATCTTCAAGGGTCTTTTGTAGACTTTGTTGAACAGGCATTTTCACTAAGCGGATCACTCTTCACGGTGAGGGAGGTAGTGGAGGAGCCCTCAGCCAAGATGGCCGCCAGTGCTTCTGCACCCTGAACTGTCGGATCTGCCCAGGCCCCCTGAACTGTCGGATCTGCCCAATATTATATATTTAGACCACTGAAATGAAAGCTTTCGCATAAATTATGCCGGGAAGACTCAATTGTTACGTCACTTATTACATTCTCATCTATCCAATCATGTTCTAATACTTGTGGTATAAAAGATCGGTACTTATACATGTCTGAGTTCGCAGATGCTGATGCTTTCATCCAGTTGCTCTAGTTCAGTTGCCAACCAAACATGCCTCAGGACATGCATATCATTTGCAATTATTCTGATTCTGACGATGAATTCGACCCGCAGTCTCCTCCTGCTGCACGTCGCAGTTCGCGCATTCAGTGCCGTACTTACTCATAGGAGCAGTGGTCCTCTGAAACCGTGTTCAGCGTTCTTGAGGACGTCGGCATACCCATCAGCCAAGGTCTACTTCTTCTCGCCCATAACACCCTGGGTAATCCACCAGTTTCCAATCCATTGACTCCAAAAGCCTCGTCATCGTCAGCTCAGC
Organism: Siphateles boraxobius; assembly: GCF_051911475.1. Taxonomy (NCBI): domain Eukaryota; kingdom Metazoa; phylum Chordata; class Actinopteri; order Cypriniformes; family Leuciscidae; genus Siphateles; species Siphateles boraxobius. Next base: position 2,710,636 of record NW_027508811.1, read on the forward strand.
CAAAAAAAGCCGGCAGGAAGAGAACTGCCAAATCATCCTCACCTCATCCAGCAAAAAGAATATCACTGCCTGCTCACTTGCCATCTTCTTCACAGATCACCGAACCCACTGACATGAATTATCAGCTCATCTCTGCAGTCCAAAGCCTCTCTCAAACGGTCAAAGGATTAGAATCTAAAATGTCTAATTTTGAACATTCCTTCGCTACTCCTAACATCAGCACAGATCCTGCCACGATCTCTTCAGTTATTCCACAGTTCCGTCCTCCTTCTTTCGGTTTAAGCAATCCCCCGAGTGTGCTTTCGACATCAGCTACCCTGCCAACTTCTCTACACATGATTCATTTCAAGATGTTTCTGCTCCAGCGGCTTCTTCAAACTTCAATCTCTCAGAAGTAGCTCCAGCTCAAGCGTTCGGTAGGCGTAATGTTTCACCCGCCACTGTAACGGCGTCTCCCCATTTAAGAGATAACATCATCCAAGGTAAGGACATTAACTTGGCTACATTACTGCTTCCCTCGCCTGCTGCTGACAGGAAAATGGTTGACTGTGGTGACGTGGCAGTACTCCTCAAAACTTCCAATCTCCGTTTGCAACGCAATCTTTCGTTTGGCGAATTTGTAATTGCTTTTAGTTTTTACAGAGAAATCTTTGTGCCAAGTCTATCCTGATAGAAGGGAAGAGTTAGATCTCTATCTAGCTATGATGGTGGACTTCAACCAAAGATATGGGGGCACTTTATTTTATGAATACCACAAGTCATTCTCTTCTAAATCTGCCTCCTTCATCACACTTTTTAACTCAAGACTAGACTGGTCAGTTACTGACACCGAACTGCTCATCCATCATTTCAGAGGCCAAAAAAGCTTGGCCTGTGCTATTTGTAGTGCACATCAACACACGGCTTCATTCTGCCCTAAAGCATTCGCTAGCCATGATCCGTCCGCTGACTGTGGTGCTGAAAATGTAAGGCTTCCTTCAAAAAGCAGAGCTTCCTTCAACAGCTTTCCTCTAGTCTACGTTATCCATTTAATTTGCTCATATTTGTAGTTCTTGCAAGGATCTGCACCAGAAATCTGTCTGTCCACGCCGGTACCAACCTGCCACCATTCGGGAAAGCCCCAATTCGGAAAAAAATCCATATACTCCTATTAATATTCCAAACCTTTCAAGCTACCTCTTTTCTCACCCTGATTCGTTGACTATTTAATCTAATCTAAAGTCTGTCCCAAGGGTTTTGGTCGGGTATCCTTACACATCTAACTACCTATTTGTCACGGTTCACTAATCCACTGTCTCTTTCTGCTGTTTTGTGTGTGTGTATGCGTGTCTGTGTGGGCGTGGTTTTCCAATCCCATTGATTGTCCGTGCCAGCTGCTGTTCATCACCGTTCCCTTTATATGTCAGTAAGATCCTTCTCATGTTGTCAGATCGTTGTGGCTTCCCCGGTGTCGTGTCCTGTTCCTGTGTGGCTCTCTTCGTCTCCTCGTGTGGATCTTCTTCGTTGTCTTCGCCTGTTGGATTGTTTATTGTTCCTGGTTCCTGAGCACGCTGATCGTCACCACCACTCACCGGATTGCCCATCAACGTCCCTGTGTCTCTTCTCCACCTGAGTGTTTGTTCCCGGACCTGTGTTCAGTGTTTAACCTGACCATCTTTAATAAACGCCTTTTACTTGCATTTGTATCCGAACTGTTTTCGTCACAGAACGATCTGACCCGCCATGGATGCAGCAAGTTCGGCCAGTCTGAGTGATTTCCTCGCGCACAGCACCGCAAGGATGGATCAGCAGGGAGAGGAGATCGCGAACACAGGTCGCGCGGTTCAAGCACTCGTGACACAGGTGTCCGAGCTCACCCAACGTCTACAACATCTACATGTTCCCGCTGCGCCGCCCACACCGCCGATTCAGCCCCTCCCGCCGCCACAAGAGAATCTGCCTGAGCCTCGTCTGCCCACGCCTGAGAGCTATTCAGGTGAGCCTGAGTATTGCCGTGCTTTTCTCACAAGATGTTCTATGCACTTTGCATTGCAGCTACGGACCTTTGCCAACGAACAGTCCAAGGTGGCGTTCGTTTTAACTTTGCTATCGGGGAAGGCGGCTCTCTGGGGAACGGCGGTGTGGGAGAACCAGGACATCTGCTGCGCCTCGTTCCAGGCACTCTCCGAGGAGATGAGGAGAGTGTTCGATCGGGCGGTGGCGGGTAAGGAGGCAGCCAGATTACTCGCCGATCTATGCCAAGGTGATGGCTCGGTGTCGGATTACTCCATTAAATTCCGCACCCTGGCTGCAGAGTGCCATTGGAACGAGGAGGCGCAGTGGGACATGTTCCTGCATGGGCTGGCTGACCGCGTCCAGAAAGAGATTTATATCCTGGACCTGCCTAAATCTCTTAATGGCCTGGTGGAGCTGGCGCTGAGGGTCGATTCACGTTTGAATCGCACGGCGAATCGGGTGCGTTCGAGTCCAACGATGGAGGTTCCACGAACCAGCGAGCGGGGCGCGGTCAGTCCAGTTTTCGACCATGAGCCCATGCAGGTAGGGAGAGCTCGGCTTTCCCGGGAGGAGAGGGAAAGGCGGAGGTCCCAAGGACTCTGCCTGTACTGTGGCAGGGCTGGCCATTTCCTCTACTCGTGTCCAGTAAAAGAGCAAGCCCGGTAGTAAGTATGAGGCTACTATCGGGTGGGATCTCCGCCGAGAAGTCCTCATCACCATCATCGACCCTCCTCCCGGTAAGACTGAGATGGGCAACCTCAACGCACGCCACTCAAGCACTTTTGGATTCGGGAGCAGAGGGTAATTTTATGGATTTCAGTTTTGCATCTAAGCTCCAGATTCCCATCACTTCTCTCACGCACCGTATATCTGTCAACGCACTTAACGGACAAGAACTTCCCAGGATCTCTCACTCTACTGAGACCATCACACTCATCACGTCGGGCAATCACACGGAAAATATCTCATTTCTTCTCATGGACTCACCATTAGCACCAGTAGTTTTGGGACATCCTTGGCTCACCAAACATAACCCACGTATCGACTGGCACAACAATTCCATTACCTCCTGGAGTAACCACTGTCATGAGTCATGTCTCTTGTCTGCCTGTTCATCTGTGTCTGGTTCTGTGTTTCAGAAGGAGGCAGTGGATTTGTCTAACGTGCCCAAGGAGTACCTCGACCTGAAGGAAGTGTTCAGTAAGTCTCGTGCTGCTTCTCTTCCTCCGCATCGTCCCTATGACTGTGCTATAGATTTATTACCAGGTAAGTCTCCGTCTAAGGGCAAACTTTACTCTCTTTCTGTTCCTGAGAGGGAGGCCATGGAGAAATATATTTCTGATTCTCTAGCCTCTGGGTTCATCCAACCTTCCTCTTCTCCTGCGGGGGCGGGGTTCTTTTTTGTTGGAAAGAAGGATGGCTCTCTGCGACCTTGCATTGATTACCGAGAGCTGAACAACATCACGGTAAAGAATACTTATCCTTTGCCGTTGATGTCTTCAGCTTTCGAGAGGTTGCAGGGAGCGTCCATTTTCACAAAATTGGACTTACGAAACGCTTATCATTTGGTTCGCATCAGGAAGGGGGATGAATGGAAAACCGCATTTAATACCCCTAGGGGGCATTTTGAATATTTGGTCATGCCTTTCGGTCTGTCCAACTCCCCAGCGGTTTTCCAAGCACTCGTTAATGACGTGTTGGAGACATGGTCGATCAGTTCATTTATGTTTACCTGGATGACATATTGATTTTTTCTTCGTCTCTCCAGGAACACGTTCAACATGTCAGACGAGTGCTCCAGAGATTGTTAGAGAATGGGCTTTTTGTCAAAGCGGAGAAATGCGACTTTCATGCACAGTCTGTTTCTTTCCTAGGGTACATCGTCTCCTCTGAGGGAATGCGCATGGATCCTGACAAGGTTAAGGCTGTGATGGATTGGCCAAGTCCAGATTCCCGTAAGGCCCTACAGCGGTTTCTGGGGTTCGCCAATTTCTATCGGCGGTTCATTCGCAATTTCAGCCAACTAGCCGCACCTCTGACCGCCTTGACCTCTCCCAGAACTGCGTTCAGGTGGTCCGATACTGCGGAAGCAGTATTCACCAAACTCAAGAGTCGTTTTGTTTCGGCTCCCATTCTTGTCACCCCTGATCCCACACGTCAGTTCGTGGTGGAGGTCGACGCGTCAGAGGTGGGGGTAGGCGCAGTTCTTTCCCAACGCTTTTCCTCAGACGACAAGATGCATCCCTGCGCGTTTTTTTCCCATCGCTTGTCGCCTGCCGAACGTAATTATGATATTGGTAACAGAGAGTTGTTGGCGGTCAAATTACCGTTGGAGGAATGGCGACATTGGTTAGAGGGGTCAGGGGTACCTTTTATCGTCTGGACCGACCATAAGAACCTTGAATATATTAGATCTGCTATAAGACTCAACTCCAGGCAGGCTCGGTGGGCACTTTTTTTCGGACGTTTTGATTTTGTTCTCTCGTACCGCCCGGGTTCCAAGAACATCAAACCCGATGAATTATCTCGTATTTTTGATACATCAGAACGCCCGGTTACTCCCGAGTGTATTTTACCTGAGAAAGTAGTTATCTCCGCACTCACATGGGAGGTCGAGTCGAAGGTCAAGACAGCCTTAGAAGGGGTAACGCCTCCGCCCGGTTGCCCACCGAGTCGTTTGTTTGTTCCGGAGGGGTTGCGGTCCGACGTTATTCGGTGGGGTCATTGTTCCAACGTGGCTTGTCATCCAGGAGTAAGTCGTACCAGCGGTTTGGTCAAGCAACGATTCTGGTGGCCGTTAATGACCCGTGATATACACGATTTTGTTTTGGCTTGCTCGGTTTGTGCCACTTGCAAGACGTCTAACCGACCTCCTGATGGGTTACTCCGACCGCTGCCTGTCCCTTCGAGACCCTGGTCCCACATCGCGCTAGATTTTGTCACCGCCCTCCCGCCCTCTAATGGCATGACGGTTGTTTTGACCGTAGTGGACCGTTTCTCGAAGGCGGCACATTTCATTCCCTTGCCCAAATTACCGTCAGCCAAGGAGACAGCGGTCACAGTCGTTGATCACGTCTTTCGGTTACATGGCCTCCCGAAAGACGTGGTCTCTGACAGGGGTTCCCAATTTGTGTCCAAATTTTGGCGGGAGTTTTGTAAGTTATTGGGGGCCACGGTCAGTCTGTCTTCGGGCTATCATCCCCAGAGCAATGGTCAATCCGAGCGAGCTAACCAGGATTTGGAGAGAATGTTACGGTGTTTGGTAGCCAAGAATCCTTCGTCCTGGAGCCAGCAACTTTCAATGGTTGAGTACGCACATAACTCGTTACCAGTGTCATCAACGGGCCTCTCTCCGTTTAAGTGTAGTTTAGGTTACCAGCCACCAATATTTCCGAGTCTGGAATCCGAAGTCGCGGTTCCCTCCGCCCACGCATTCGTCCAGAGGTGCCGCCGCACTTGGAACAGAGCCCGGGAGACTCTGCTCCAGGTGGGGGGGCGCATGAAGGCCAAGGCCGATCGCCACCGGTCAAAGCCTCCCGTATACGTCGTGGGTCAAAAGGTGTGGCTTTCTACCAAGAACATTCCGCTCCGTGCCGTTTCTAATAAGTTAGCTCCTAAATTTATTGGCCCGTTCCCTGTCACCAAGATTATTAGTCCGGTGGCAGTCCGACTCAAACTTCCTCCGGCGTACAGGAGAATTTGTCCCGCCTTTCATGTCTCTAAAATCAAGCCCGTGTTTTATTCTCCAATTAACCCGCCAGTCCCAGTTCCCCCCCCGCCGCGACTCGTAGATGGGGAACCTACATATTCGGTACATCGTATTCTGGACTCGAGGCGAAGGGGACGCGGATTTCAGTACTTGGTGGACTGGAAAGGTTACGGTCCGGAGGAGAGAAGTTGGGTGCCTGCTAGAGACATTTTGGATCACTCCCTTATCGATGATTACAATCGACAGGTAAATGTGGCTGGGAACGTCAGGAGGCGTTCCTAGGGGAGGGGGTACTGTCACGGTTCACTAATCCACTGTCTCTTTCTGCTGTTTTGTGTGTGTGTATGCGTGTCTGTGTGGGCGTGGTTTTCCAATCCCATTGATTGTCCGTGCCAGCTGCTGTTCATCACCGTTCCCTTTATATGTCAGTAAGATCCTTCTCATGTTGTCAGATCGTTGTGGCTTCCCCGGTGTCGTGTCCTGTTCCTGTGTGGCTCTCTTCGTCTCCTCGTGTGGATCTTCTTCGTTGTCTTCGCCTGTTGGATTGTTTATTGTTCCTGGTTCCTGAGCACGCTGATCGTCACCACCACTCACCGGATTGCCCATCAACGTCCCTGTGTCTCTTCTCCACCTGAGTGTTTGTTCCCGGACCTGTGTTCAGTGTTTAACCTGACCATCTTTAATAAACGCCTTTTACTTGCATTTGTATCCGATCTGTTTTCGTCACACTATTTTGTAGCAAACAATTTGCTAACAGCCAGAAATGAAACCGACATGGTTTCAGCACTACTAGAGAAAGAGGTTATTAAAGGATAGGTCATTGGCCCTTTTACTTCTCCTCCTTTTTCTCCTTTTCGGATCAATTCCATCGGCGTCGCAACTCGTAAAAATTCCGTATTTTCTTTGACATGTCTTCTCCACATTCCTCTAACATAGCTAGCGTTAACGAATGCATTCCTCTAACACCTTTCTCTCTACATTACGCCTCGGTTGACAATGCTATTCAGATAATTAAGTTAGCTGGTCAAGGTGCTTGGTCAGCTAAAGCTGACATAACAGACGCTTTTAAAACCATGCCAATTCACCCCTTCGATTGACCACTTTTTGGAGTCAAAATAAATTCAAAATTCTATTTCGCTGTGAGGCCCCATATTTTCAACAGTCTCTCCGAAGCTCTGTGTTGGAATCTGCTGAATGTTTTTGCTGATCGATTTTCCATCTTCCCAATCTTCTATCCTCGACATTCTTAAACAGATATTTAGCGACGTTGGTGTTCCCATGTCTCCAGAAAAAACACTGGGCTCCACTACTTCGTAAGAATTCTTAGGTATTTCTCTCGATATGGTTAAAATGCAAGCTTCTCTTCCACATGAAAAGCTTCGAAGAATTAGGTCTTTTCTGGAATCTTTTTCCTCTTTTCGCATCGTTTCGAAGCTCGCCATTCTTTCTCTGCTCAGTCACCTAAATTTTTCCATGAGTATTATCCCCCAAGGCAGAGCTTTTATTTCTCACTTGCTAACACTGGCTCATTCCGTTCAAGAATTAAGCGATCCGCTCCAGTTAGATGAAGGATGTCTGTCTGACATCAAATTGACGCTGTCTGACGCTTAATCTGGCACTCAGTCGTTTTCAATTTCATTATTAAGGCTGCTCATATACCCGGGCATTGCAATTGCTGATGTGCTCTCTCGCTTTCATTTTCAGATTTTCAGACGGCTTTGCCCTTCAGCCAATATGGATCCAACACCCTGCCCTCCCCTATCAGCAACAATGTTCAATTAGATGATTTGCATAGATCAGCCAGACATTACATGTCTAAAGGAGTAGCTCCTTTCACTTTTAAAGTCTGCACTTCCGCTTGGTCTTCAGTTTTAATGTTTTGCTTTTCTTTCAGATTCCTTTATTCCCCATCATCGCAATTTAAAAATTTCATCCATCCGCAGATTGCTCGCAGGCATTCAATTTTATGCAAAATATTATTATCCCGATTTTTCAAGTCTCTTCACTGCTACTTCTGTTCGCTTATTGCTCAATGGTATAGCTAAATCCTCTAGCAATTCCCCAGATAAAAGGTTGCCTTTTACTTTGTGTTACGGCGTCCAGTCTCCCTGAGTTCACCATCTCTCAATCACGAGCGCCCTCTCCTGAGTTCTAGTGTGTTGTATACTCTCTTATTAGTATTCATCATTTGCGCTGTGACTACCATCACCTGTTCTGTATTATTAATCATTGCTCAGCCTTTATCTGCCTCATTAATTGAGCGTTCTGTGCGAAGTATTGCCTCTCTACGTGTCCATGTCCGAGCCGTTTCTGTGCATCAAGTCTTCCCGTATTTCTGATCCTCGCTATACTAACCTTCTCTGATTGTCTGCAGCCTGCCTCTCGACCCACAGCCTGACCTGGATTCTGATTCAAGCCGCCTGCACAGACCTTTACGCCTGTCATTGTTTACCGAACTGACATTGTCTACCTTCTTCTTCGAGCCTGGTTTCTACCCACAGTCAGTGCGTCCTTATTCAAGAATTCCTGTGTTTCTCTCTGACTGTCTTTGAGTTAATAAAGTTGTTGCATATGGATCTGCCTCAGCTTTCTGATTCGTTACACTTTGCCTTTATTGCAAAGATTAATCATTTCCGTCCGCAATGGCCTCTTTTCCACGTACACTAATATTCTGCTTGAAGCTGTGTTTCTAACAGCTTTTTACGAATTCATGCGTCCAGGGGAATTTACTTCAGCAACCAATCAATTTGATCCTGCCCACGGTCTTTCCTTCTCTGATTTACACTTCTCACCTAATTTCTTTACACTCTTTCTTAAGCACTCTAAGAATGACTCTTAAGGTTCTGGTATATATGATTAATTTTCTAAAAATCCCTAGATTCTCAGATCACTCCCCTCTGTTTATCCTACCTAATGGAGCACCTCTCTCTAAAGCCTGGTTCAGGACTCATCTAGTTTCTGTCCTCAAAAGCTGCAAAAGCTCAAAAGTCTATCTCCTTCCCAGTATACTGGTCACTCCTTCAGGATCGGGGCAGCCACTTCAATGGCTGAACGTGGTGTTTCTACTTCAGCTATCAAGATCCTGAGCAGATGGCCTTCCTTTGGATTCAAGTCATATATAAGACCCGATTTAAAAATCATCCTTGAAGCTCAGCAAGCTATTCAGTAATGATTCAGGTAAATCCCTCTGCAACTACTGGTGGTGTCATGCTCTATCTATCCTGCCAATAGTCTTAGCTCAAATTTCTCGTCTGAGTGGCCAACATGACATTGTCTCTATGTGGCTTAGTGGCCGTTGTCTCTGTGTAACCTTTATACCTCTCTGTATGGCCTTTAGTGGCCTTGTGGCATATTGTTGCCTTGTCCTCTGTGCCTTGTGGCAGTGTGGCCCCTCGGGGCTTAGGTTTTGTGTGGTCTCCGAGGCCTTGTGGCATATTGTTGCCTTGTCCTTTGTGCCTATTGCTGGCAGTATGGTATTTGGGGGCTTAGGTTTTGTGTGGCCTAGTGGCCTTGTCTATGAGTGTTTTTGTTACGTGTGGCATTAGCGGCCTTGTGGCTCAGCGGGCCTTGTCTCTGTGTAGGTCTTCGAGGCCTTGTGGCATATCATTGCCTGGTCCTGTATGTAAAAAATGGCCAGTGGCCTTGTGGCCCTTAGTGGCTTTGGTTCAGTGTGGCCCAGTGGCCGTTGTCTCTGTACGACCTCAACTCAGTGGGGCTTTTAGTGGTCTTGTGGCATATTGTTGCCTTTGTGGCAGTGTGGCCCTCCGGGGCATAGGTTTTGTCTGGTCTACCATGGCCTCATGGCATATTGTTGCTTTTTTCTTTGTGCCTATCGCTGGCAGTATGGTCTTTTGGGGCTTAGGTTCTGTTTGGCCTAGTGGCCTTGTCTATGAGTGTGTGTGTCTCTGTGTGGGTCTTCAAGGCCTTGTGGCATATTGTTGACTTGTCCTGTATGTAAAAAATGGCCATGGTGTCCTCGTGGCCCTTAGCGGCTTGGTTCAGTGTGGCCTAGTGACCGTTGTCTCTGTGTGGCTTGTCTGTGTGGCCTATAGTGGCCTATTGTGGTTTTGTCCTACTGTATGTGGCCAAACATGGCCTAGTGGCCCTCAGGCTCGGTTCTGTGTGGTCTAGCATGGCCTCGTGGCATATTGTTGCCTTATGGCCCATCGTGGTCTTGTGGTCCACCGTGGCTTTGGTTTTGTGTGGCCTTGCGGCCTTGTCTAGTCTTACCTCGTCTTCTGTGTGGCATTAAGAGGCCATTGTGGCTGATCGCAGGCCTTGTCTCTGTGGCCTAACAAGGCCGTGTGGCTGTTGCAGCCTTGTCTCTGTGGTCTATCAAGGCCATGTGGCCCAGCGTAGCACTGCTCTGTGCGGCCACTATGGCCTGGCTGTGTGGCTCAGCGGGGCCTTGCTCTGTGCAGTCTATCAAGGCCTTGTCTCTGTGTGGTCCATCGCGGCCTTGTCTCTGTGTGGCCTGTCACGGCCTTGTCTCTGTGTGGTCGAGAGTGGCCTGGCTCTCTGTGGTCCATCGCGGCCTTTTCTCTGTGTGGTATGTCACGGCCTTGTCTCTGTATGGTCCATAGGGGCCTGTTTCTGTGTGGTCTGTCACGGCCTTCTCTCTGTGTGGTCCATAGTGGCCTGGCTCTGTGTGGTCTATCATGGCTTGTGGCTTTAAATGGCTTGTCTCTGTGCAGCTATTTTAGCCCTCATTTTCGGCTAATGTTCCACTATTCCCCTGCTCTTGGCTTCCCTTCAACACATTTCCTGTAGCTCAAACAGTAGAGCATTGAGTTTATAACACTAAGGTCATGGGTTGTTCTCCAGGGAAAGCAAAAACTAGCAAGAATGTAAATGTGTATCTTGAAATGTAATGTAAGTCGCTTTGGATAAAAGCGTCAGCCAAATGCATAAATGTATAAATGTTAATACAGCAGCAGAAAATACAAAAATGCATTATTCACGTCTTCCCATAGTACCTTACAGGTTCACTGTTTCCCACTATGATGAAGTGGGCCTCTTTCTTAATTAAACTATCACTATGAGACATTCCACATTCCATGTTTCGTCATGCTTATCTTATGTTAACTCTTTTTAATAAAAAAAAGTATATATTTCAGGAACTACAGGATACACGACTGGTGGGTATACTTTATTCTCCCGAGTCTTTCTGGTAGAAATGAAAGCTTTAGATTAAGTTTTGCCGGGAAGACTCAATTGTTACGTCAGTTATTACCTTCTCATCTATTTAATCATGTTCTAATACTTGTGGTATAAAAGATCAGTACTTACACATGTCTGAGTTTGCAGATGCTGACGCTTTCATTCACCTCCATCATCCCCACCACCACCAAAATGGTTCCTTCCCCCCATCCTCCCCACCACCACCAGGATAATAATAATAATAATAAACTTATTTCATATAGCGCCAAGTTGCTTTCAAGTTGCTTTCTCAAAGCACTTTACAGGCAAACATAACAAAAGAGAAAACTACACACTTTAAATACAAAAATAAACAAATAAAATGAATAATCAAGTAAAAGCAATCCTAAAATAAAAAGTTTTTAGAAGAGATTTAAAAGTCACTAATGTATTTGTCTTTAAATGGATGGTCCCTTCCCATATCTCCCAGGGGGTCGGCTGTGCCCCTGCCTTCGTCTTCAGGCAGGAAATGCAAAGTCTGTACCACGGATTGTGAGCTATGGACGGGGCCTACGCCAAATAACTTTATATCATAATATTGCTTGCTGGGCTGTTAATAAATGTATATTTGTCACGGTATTTATTCTCCCGAGTTTTTCTGTTAGAACTTAGTTGTTGCTATTAGGATGTGAAGAGACTTTCATTTTATAAATGGAAACAAACAAGCTTCTTTTTATGAAATGTTCTCAAAGTGTGCTTGTGCAGGTTTTATTTGTATTTATGTTTTATTTTAATTTTTTTAAGCAGTGACATTCAAACATTTTCAAGTGTGACTGAAGTGTCAAAATATGTTTGGGTGGAAATGCATTTTGTGTGATTTAGACCCAAAATTGCCAGCGATACAATTCTACTGTGAGTGCACTGATCAATTTGTGGCTCCTCGGTATACTGGAATTGAGAACACCAAAAGGTGCATGTGATTTTTTTTCAGTGTGTGTCATGTTCCATTTTGATAATGGCCATTGCTTTCGAGGGGATGCAGTAAGCAGGAGATGTGTAGTGTCAGTACTGCAGGTTGACTCGCTCTTGCCGTGTGTATTCCGTGATGCAGTGCTCATCTGTTCGAGTTAGCCTCCTCTTGAGAGTCCATGTTTATGAGTTTGATGTCAGTCTCCAAGGTAGATCCTATAATACCTAAGTGGGTTACGAACCTGAAAACCTTGTTTCTGATATGAGGGGAAGAAAGAAAGAACACAGATTGAAAGTAGCGCACCATATGGTCTCATAATCCAACCAAACATGCGCAGTCATCACTCTCTGGTTCTGAACGTGCTGTGATTTGATTACTGTTTGACAGAAATATCCAGTTGAGAGTTTAGTGGCCTGACATTTATTATCTCAATAGTATAGTCCTGAGGGGTTGCAAATTAATGTTTGTGTTGTACACTGATTATGAATTGCATTATAATCAGATAAAATGTAAGATCATGTAAATGTGATATTTTATCAAGTAAAAGCTATAAACGGTTCAAGTAAAACCCAGTTGACATTTCTAAAATTTTGCTTATAATGCCAATTTGCACTGCATTTAAATTATTTTAGCGGCATTCTGGATATTATGCAATGTGCATGTCTTGTGCATGTCTTGTTTCCATCTCATGTAAACCATTCACTTGCATTGTCAAGTTTTTATAATGAGCTGTTTTTTGACAGTTACCAATGTTTTTTGGTTGTTGTTGTTGGCTTTGTGCACTATAGAAGTATTGCTGTCAAAAGTGCTAGTAAAGTAATAGAGAATAATACTATACAAACATATTAATATATTTTTTATACTTTATTTAACATAAATTAATAAGGAAATAATTGTTCATATATAAAAAACAACAACAACAAAAAACATTGGTAACTGTCAAAAAACAACTCCACGAACAATTTAACAAATTAATAAGGAAATAATTGTGTTCACACACACACACACACACACACACACACACACACACACACACACACACACACACACACACACACACACACACACACACACACACACACACACACACACACACACACACACACAACACACATATATATATACAATAATAGCATTAAATATAATTTCATAGTATATTTATACAACTAAATATGGTTTATAATGAAATATAGTTCAAATATAATTGCATTGTTTTGTTTAATTTCTTTCTGGTTTTGAATGAAGATATCTGGAGATTGACAAATATTTTATATATGGTTTGGTGTCAATAAATGTTATTTCATCAGAATGCACATAAACTTTGAACGGCTATCAATGTGGATGGTTTTTGGGTCTGGATGGTGTAGTTAAGAGTTTTGTCTGACGTTGATCTTAGAAGGTACTTGCAAAGACACTCACTTTGTGATTAAAATACAGTACACATGAAAAGTTTGCACTTGGTCATGGCGAAAATCTTTTATTTGCTTGGAATTTCTAGCAATGATAGCTAATGGATCATGGTCTTACCTGGAGGTTTAAATCGGGCGAGTGCATCAGAGACATTATTGTTTCTCACTGCACCATAAATAACTAGGACTTTGGCTCAGATCTCTGAAGGGCTGTGTGGTTGGGGAGTCACTGGAGTCACTGCTGCAGTTTACATGCTGCATAAGCAGAAACATGTGCATTCAAAGCATGTATCTCTTCTAATTTCTCTTGTTTTTCTCTTTTCCTCTCTATTTCTCTCTACCCTCTTTCAGTTCACCCCTCTTTGCCTTTGATGTGCTAAACAATAAATGATTTCATTCCCTGGTCGCTTGTGTAGCTTATTCCTGAGAATCTAGAGGGATAGACGTTTGCCAGTTCTGTGGCTGTAAGTAAACTTGAAGGGACTTGGATGAAACTATTGGGTGCAAAGTTTGGAAGGTTATTCGAGATCAGCTTTTGACATCTTGGTTTTGATCAAAAGTGGATGTCCGCAGACTTTTGTTCTTGCTTCAAAGCCTCATGAAACCTCATGAATGTACCAGAGTTGACCTTTCATGACATGTAGGCTATCCATTTTTCCATCTTCATTCTCTTTTGAAATACATTGCATGGTCTATTGGAAAGATCAGTCTTAAAGTGGCTATATGTAAGAATTGTCATGCATTTACCACTTTTTATTATCAATAGCTTGTAACGAAACTTAAAAATCTAGACCTTCCCTGACTTCCTAGTTTGAAAGTCTTCAGGCTGATTTTTATGTAAAGGATTTGGGACGTTTTTTTGCCGGGAAATTCAAAATGATGTGATATTACACACGCTCCTGAGAGCCTCTCTTCTGTTCTATAACACATGAAACGAATGCTTGTACAATGTTCAGGATAATACTGTACTGTTCTGTACTGTAATGTCAATGTGTCATGCAAAGAAAAGGGATTAAGAAAAGGGATTATGACCAAAAATCTGCTGGCCGCAGTTCACTTAATGGCCACCGGTGTCGCTTATAACAAGGGTTTTGAATTCTACGCACATCCCCTTTAATAATGACCAATTCTTGGCAGGAGTTGATGAGGCCAATGCACTGATACATCCAAACAGAGACTGAGTGGGTGAAAGTAAACCAATAATCATGATGGTAAATGACAAGCGTGAAGTTGGCCCCCCACCGAACGCAAAATAGGCTCAATCGTTTGTCAAGTCAAGTCAAGTCACCTTTATTTTTATAGCGCTTTTTACAATACAGATTGTATCAAAGCAGCTTCACAGTGATAACATGAAAATAATATAACAGAGTTTGTTTCTAAAAGAAAATTGCGTCAACGTCCACCTTAAGTAAGGCAGATCAATAATATTATTGAATATTAAATGTCCCCAACTAAGCAAGCCAAAAGCCAAGGCAACAGTGGCCATGGAACCAAAACTCCATCAGGTGACAGAATGGAGAAAAAAACCTTGGGAGAAACCAGACTCAGTCGGAGGGCCAGTTCTCCTCTGGCCAACGAAGGAACAGTGCATGATTTATGATTCGGGCAGCATTACAAGTCAGATTGGATCGGAACATTTAGAATATTTATCCATTTCCATCTTTTGGAAGTCCAAGTAATCACGCCGGTGTTGAGACGAGTTGTTGAGGATCAGTGCCGTCCACCATAGAGGGCCCATATCGCCGGTGTTGAGTCGTCTCTTCACAGGCTTTGTGATTGGGGTATCTGAAGTCTCCGTGAAAGGCTGGATACAAACTGGAGCAGACGAACGCCGTTTTTCTCGGGACTCGCGTCCCGAGATAACAGCCGAAAAGCAAAAAGGGAAAATAATTAGCGTAGCTGCTGTTCATAATGATTTCCATAACACGGGCGTAAATGATAAAAAACATGAAGACAGTGATTCTTGCGTCCCAGAGTCACCCCCCTCCGTCCCCCACTCAACTCTGCCCTGCTTACTGACCTCTACATCCCTCCTGCTGCTGAGACCCAACCACAATCTCACAATCTCTCCGCAGCCCAACCATACGCGCCGACCCATTTGACTAAGGCTGTCGAGCCCCACTGTCGTCGTTAAAGCAGGTTCAGTGGCAACGGTTTCGTATGGCATACCACCTACCGCAAAACACAATATCTACCCAACCACCCGTCATTCACACAATATACACAGGAACGTAATGACTGTAAATACTATGCAACCTATACAAATAACCTACAGACTCTTCAAGTTTTATAATATTAAATGCATTTGATCTGATTCAGCAGTGGTATAAAAGGTAAGCATTATGTAAATGCTTGGCTAAAGAGATGCGTCTTCAATCTAGTTTTAAACTGGGACAGCGAGTCAGAGCCTCGAACAATATCAGGTTTGTGCTCCTTTTGTGATGTTTTGTTCCGTAAAAAGCTTTGTTTGTGCTGCTTCGGTTTTTTAGATATTAAAATAATATTTTTTAGGTCATTTTGAGGTCACTCAGCCCGGACAGACGTCAATTGAGTGGTTTTGCAAAAAGAAAGTTAAAGAGAGACAAGGAGCCTAGACATTTAGCTACAATTCAAAATGTTCCGGGGATCGAAAGTTTTTTTTTTATGAGAACATCACTAGTTTTTTGTGAGAACATCACGGGAATTGCGATCACTAGCAGCGCTGAGTCTGATGAAGCCGGAGTTAACTGTGGTAACAAAGAAATGGACTTTGGGGATATTGTTGACACCTTTGCTTGCGCAAAATCAAGGAAGAAGCAGTTCTGCAAAACTTCATACATGAAAACGTTTTATCTGATTTAGTGCTATACCTATTGTATCTTATTTGTTCCCCACTAAATAATGTTTTTTTTTCACTAAATGTTCAGATTTTATACAATTATTGTGCACTTGTGATTTTTCTAAATTTCACTGCTGAGTTACCCACTAATCTAGTTTATAATAGAAGTTTTGTCATAGATTATGATCATATTTTTGTTGATTTGTTGTTTTTCTTTATAATGAAGTTGTCTGTATTAAGTAGAGTGTGTTTAACACACAAAAGAGTGATTATCAGTTCAACACAGAGTTATAGAAAATCTACATTATTTTTTTTTAAAACTGCGCTGGTATCGGATCGGTATCGGTCGATACTCAGAATTTTTGGTATCGGATTGGATCGGTTCAGAAAAAAAAATGGTATCGGGACATCCCTAATATTTTCTGGTAGGCTATATCTAAGTTACCCAGGAGCTCTGTTGACATAGGCTTAGCTAACGTTAGCTACAGCTTGATGGATTGAGTCGTTGAACACAGCAGGACAGAACGCAATGTTAGCCAGCTAAGTTAGCTAAAGCTCCGGTGGAACATTTTTAGCTAACGCTACGGAGGCCATAATATTTTGGACTCATGGCTGAAGTTAAGTTTCTCCAGCTCTCCCCAGGTTTGCAAAAAAATGCATCTCAAAATGCATCAGATTGATGCTTTAAAATATAGAATATTTAAAATGTTCTTACGAGGGAGCATTCCCCCGGAACCCCCAAAGGGGGGGTATCCTTCTCACCTTTTTCACCCCTGACCCGTTTTTATGCCTGTAAAGATAAGAAACCTGATAGATTTATTATTATTTTTGGGCAAACATGAATTGACGCTGTCAATGAATTGATGTACATTTGGATTTGAGACATTTGAATATAGTGCTCACTGCTCATATGACTACATCTATGTTGTTGGACAACTTAGTAAATTACATTTGAGAAATCACTTTGATTTTGTCTGATTAATGGGGCTTTTGAGGTATAGTGCCCAGGGTGTTAGAAGAAACGGAGGATCCAAGTGCAAAGGCAAGTTCTTGCAATAGACTTTAATGAAGAAATAACATAGGCAGTCTGTCGAGCAATGTCACAGAACTGGAATGAACTCAAATAGAACAGTATAAAGATGGTCAGCAAAACACAGAAGATTCCTGTCTTAGAAGTAGAGAGCAGAGCTGGATATTCACATGGCAGTAACACAGTCCTTGTAGTGGCCTCAAAGACGCAGAGAGAAGACCTCCAGCAGCAGGATGACAGGCAGAGAAAGCACACAAGACAAGCACAACTCCTCTAGACTAGACAAGACAATGAAAGGTAATTCTTCATAGAGACAACATATCACACAGGCAAGACTCACGTACACACGAAATAATCCGACAAAGAACAAGGGGAACAAACGCTAGAAGTAGAGAGAAGGTAATGAGAACAAAGTGAGAACAGGTGTAACAGAGAAGCAGAGCGAGCGCTAATTACAATAATGAACAGGTGGGAAAAGACAGGCAGGGCCAAAGCGAGAGAGAAGGAGAGAGAGAGAGAGAGAGAGAGAGAGAGAGAGAGAGAACAAACCCAGCTCATGACAGTACCCCTCCCTCAACGAGCGCCTCCAGGCGCTCCCGAGGAAGGAGACTGACGAGAACGGTAGAAATCGTCGATGAGCGAGCGGTCCAGGACGTCCCGGGCCGGGATCCACCGCCTCTCCTCAGGACCGTACCCCTCCCAATCTACCAAAAACTGGTGGCCCCGCCCCCGAGGACGAACATCAAGCAGCCTTCGTACCCTGTAAATGGAAGACCCCTCTTCAAGGGGAGGAGGGGGAAGGGTGGGACGGGTGGGAGTGCAAATGACTGGCTTGATACAAGATACATGAAATACGGGATGTACCCGACGCAACTGGCGAGACAATCTGAGCTTAACAGCTACCGGGCTGAGAACTTTAACAATACAAAAAGGCCCAATGAAACGGGGCATGAGTTTGCGGGAACTAACCTTAAGTGGCAAGTTCTGAGTGGAAAGCCACACCTTCTGACCACAAACGTATCTGGGAGCCCTAACCCGGCGTCGATTAGCGGCCCGTCGTGTACGCGCTCTGGTACGACACAAAGCAGATCTCACCCTCCTCCAGGTGCGTCTACACCTCTGAATGAACGCTTGCACTGAAGGCACGGAGGACTCGGTCTCCTGGGAAGTGAATAACGGGGGCTGGTAACCGAGGCAAGCGTGGAATGGGGATAATCCCGTGGCGGACGACGGTAGCGAATTGTGAGCGTACTCAGCCCAGGAAAGTTGGTCGCACCAGGAAGCAGGACACTGAGAAGTCAGACTACGCAACATGCGACCAAGAATCTGGTTGGTACGCTCAGCTTGCCCATTGGTCTGGGGATGGAACCCTGACGACAGACTGGGGGATGCCCCAATCAGTCGACAGAACTCCCCCCAGAACTGGGAGGCAAACTGAGGCCCCCTATCCGAAACGACGTCTGACGGAAGCCCATGGATCTTAAAAACGTGATCGACCATCGCCTGTGCAGTTTCTCTAGCGGACGGTAACTTGGGAAGCGGAATAAAATGAGCCGCCTTAGAAAATCGATCTACCACTGTCAAAATTACCGTGTTCCCCGCAGACGGCGGAAGACCCGTTACAAAGTCTAGAGTGATGTGCGACCACGGACGAGAAGGAATAGGAAGTGGTCTAAGGAAACCCGCGGGTGGAGAGTTACTCGACTTAGTCTGGGCGCAGACAGGACATGAAGCAACAAAACGACGAATGTCGCGCTCTCTAGTAGGCCACCAAAATCTTTGGCGAATGATGGCCAGCGTGCCCCTTACCCCGGGATGGACGGCTAATTTGGAGGAATGACCCCACCGTAGAACGGCAGAGCGAGCGGCTTCGGGAACAAACAAAGCTCCCTCAGGAGCTCGAGGTGATCTCGTGATGTGCGAAAGAGCTCTCTTCACAGTCGCTCGACTCCCCAGACGGCAGCCCCGACCACACAATGGTGTGGTAGGATACCCTCCTTGGAGGAAGCCCCCTCAGGCGAGCCGAACTGACGTGAGAGAGCATCAGGCTTACCATTCTTTGAGCCGGGTCGGTAGGAGATTGAGAACTCGAACCGACCAAAGAATAGCGCCCAGTGAGCTTGTCGAGCGTTCAACCTCTTAGCGGAACGAATGTACTCTAAATTACGATGATCGGTCCAAACAATGAAGGGAACACTGGCCCCCTCCAACCAGTGGCGCCACTCCCCCAGAGCTAAACGGATCGCCAAAAGTTCCCTGTTACCGACATCATAATTGCGCTCCGCAGGAATGAGGCGATGCGAAAAAAAGGCACATGGATGAACCTTGTCATCCCGCGAGGAGCGTTGGGAAAGTATAGCCCCCACCCCTACGTCAGAAGCATCGACCTCGACGATGAACTGTCTTGTGGGATCTGGAGTAATTAAAATGGGAGCGGAGGTGAACAACCCTTTGAGGTGATCGAATGCGTTCTGGGCCACCTCGGACCAGGTAAAATGAGACCTGGTCGAGGTGAGTGCTGTCAGCGGGGCGGCAACCTGGCTAAAATTCTCTCAATGCGAGAGTCCGGAACGGGCCATTCTATGACCGCACGAACCTTGTCGGGGTCCATGCTGATGCCCTCTGCCGATACAACAGAACCGAGGAAAGTTACCGATCGAGAGTGGAACATGCACTTCTCAGCTTTAACAAAAAGGCGATTCTCAAGCAAACGTTGCAGTACGCGACGCACATGTTGACGGTGCACCTGGAGAGAGGATGAAAAAATTAAAATATCGTCCAGATAAACAAACACAAATACGTTAATCATGTCCCGCAGGACATCATTAACCAAGGCTTGAAACACAGCGGGAGCGTTGACCAGACCGAACGGTAAAACACGGTTTTCAAAGTGCCCAACCGACGTATTGAACGCAGTCTTCCACTCGTCTCCCTCCTTTATACGCACAAGATGGTACGCGTTGCGCAGATCCAACTTCGTGAAGATCTTTGCGCCCTGCAAGATCTCGAAGGCTGACGACATAAGGGGCAACGGATACCGATTCTTGACCGTTATGTCGTTCAGCCCCCGATAATCTATGCAGGGACGCAAAGAGCCATCCTTCTTCTTAACGAAGAAGAACCCCGCCCCGGCACGAAGAGGCAAAGTGGCCAGCCGCACCACAATACAGACAGAGGCGATTCTGAATACGTCGCTGCCGCTCAGTAGGAGAGAGGCGAATGCCACCCAGCTGCATGGGTTCGGGCTCAGGTCTGAGAGCAGATGAATCAAAGGCTGGAGGCGGGGCCTCTCGCTGTCTGGAAAAGGAACCTCGGACGCGCCGCCGCTGCTCAAAGCACTTGTCCAGGCGAATAGCTAGCTCCACTAACGGATCAAGCTGAGCCGGCGATTCACGAGCATAAATCTCCTCCCTTAGTTCGATGTTAAGTCCCTCCAGGAAGCGAGCAACTAACGCAGGTTCGTTCCACTCACAGGTGGTGGCCAGAGTCCGGAACTCGATGGCGAAATCTGCAACAGATCTCTCCCCCTTGTGCAGCACAGCAAGAAGGCGCGAGGCTTCGCGTCCGTACACAGAACGGTCGAAGATCTTGATCATCTCCTCCTTGAACAAATCGTAGCAACCACAGCAGGAAGCCTGTGCCTCCCAAGCGACCGTTCACCAATCGCGTGCACGCCCAGTCAGCAAAGAGACCACATAGGCGATCCGAGCGCGATCCTCCGCATAAGTCTGAGGCTGGAGAGAAAAAACCACCTCGCATTGTGTTAAAAATGCTCTACATTCAGTGGGCTCACCCGCGTAGCAAGGAGGATTATTTATTCTCGGTTCAGGGGAATGAAGACGATTCTGTGATGACGACGACTCATGACGAAGATGGAGAAGTTGGGTAGATAAATCAGACACTTGAGCCGCTAAACTCTCCACAACGTGTCTGGAGGCAGACAACTCCTCCTCATGTCTACCGAGCATGGCCCCCTGCAACTCGACCGCCGAACGGAAAGGGTCTTCCTTCGCTGGATCCATTCTGGTCGGATTATTCTGTTAGAAGAAACGGAGGATCCAAGTGCAAAGGCAAGTTCTTGCAATAGTCTTTAATGAAGAAATAACATAGGCAGTCTGTCGAGCAATGTCACAGAACTGGAATGAACTCAAATAGAACAGTATAAAGATGGTCAGCAAAACACAGAAGATTCCTGTCTTAGAAGTAGAGAGCAGAGCTGGATATTCACATGGCAGTAACACAGTCCTTGTAGTGGCCTCAAAGACGCAGAGAGAAGACCTCCAGCAGCAGGATGACAGGCAGAGAAAGCACACAAGACGAGCACAACTCCTCTAGACTAGACAAGACAATGAAAGGTAATTCTTCATCGAGACAACATATCACACAGGCAAGACTCACGTACACACGAAATAATCCGACAAAGAACAAGGGGAACAAACGCTAGAAGTAGAGAGAAGGTAATGAGAACAAAGTGAGAACAGGTGTAACAGAGAAGCAGAGCGAGCGCTAATTACAATAATGAACAGGTGGGAAAAGACAGGCAGGGCCAAAGCGAGAGAGAAGGAGAGAGAGAGAGAGAGAGAGAGAGAGAGAGAGAGAGAGAGAGAGAGAGAGAGAGAGAGAGAGAGAGAACAAACCCAGCTCATGACACAGGGCCACCACACTGTCTTAATACGGCCCTGCCCCCACATGCGCCAAATTCACCCAAAATAGTCTCGTTCGTTTGCGCTTCGTTTGTGCTGGTTTGCGCCAGTAAAATTTCCGTTTGGTGATGTCATCAACAATAATTTAATGTCTAATATTTTAAAACCCGACACAGCACAAACGAAGCACAAACGAACAAGACTATTTTGGGTGAATTTGGAGCATGTGGGGAGGCTGAGGGACCTCAGAATGACATAAAAAATATGATTTTAATATCTAAAAAACCGAATCAGCTCAAACGAAACTTTTTACTGCACAAACCAGCACAAACGGAGCACAAACGATTGAGCCTATTTTGGATGAATTTGAATCATGTGGGGGGGCTGAGTGACGTCATCGCCCGAACGTTCAATGATTAATATTTTAAAACCCGACGCAGCACAAAATAAACTTTTTACAGCACAAAACAGCACAAACGAAGCACAAACGACTGCCTCTATTTTGGGTGAATTTGGAGCATGTGGGGGGGCTGGTGACGTCATCGTCTATAATTCAATGTCTGATATTTTAAAATCCGACGCAGCACAAACAGAAATTTTACCGGCACAAACCAACACAAACGAAGCGCAAACGGACGAGATTATTTTGGGTGAATTTGGAGCATGTGGGGGGGCTGAGTGACCTCAGAATGACCTAAAAATATTATTTTAATAGCCTATCTAAAAAACCGAAGCAGCACAAACGAAACTTTTTACAGCACAAACCAGCACAAACGGAGCACAAACGATTGAGCCTATTATGACGACGTTTTGTGTTCGGTGGGGGGCCAACGTCACGCATAAATGAAACATTATTCTAAGATAAAGTTTGTTATATATTCAAATGAATGGCCTGGAAGAGAAGTGTGTTTTGTTTATCTTCACTAAACAGTATTTCAAAGCCAAAGCAATCATGCAGAAAGAGGGAGAAGTGCAGCGCATGTGCACTTAGGGCGTGTCCGAATCCACTTTAGCTAGTTTACGGCGCATGGTCTAAAAGGGTTGTACCTATATTCTATATTCATACCCCATATTCTCTTCATGAGTAATGGGTTTGTTTTGGGCGTAACGTGCAATAAACCAATCAGAGTCTCATCTCCCATTCCCTTTAAAAAAACAGTTGCGCTCTCACCATGGTGGAATTTGCAGGCGGAAAGACTGAACGCTTCTCCAGAGAGCAAACGGAACTGCTTGTGCGTGAGGTTACAGCACACAAGTATACCATCTACGGGACAAGCCAGATTACACTGTAGGATTACAAATTTTATTTAAATGTTTAATTGAGCTTCCAATACAATAGTATAGAAACTGAGAAAGTTTATTAGTGTGAATTTTGTATCTAAGGTAAATGATGTCACAAACCTGCCTGTTCCTGTCTGTCCAGCTCTCTTTTGTAAGTTAAATTGGTCAGAGCACTGAGACTATCACCTTTTGTCTTTATGCACTGCCTGGCCATTAAGATAATGTGAAGGTATCGGTGAAGAGTCTGGCTGATTGGATTAGGATATTTACATTACACTGTTATGCTGATTGGATTAGGATTGGTAACACTCTCAGTCTAGGGCACATTCCTTAACCGGTATGCCTCATTTACATGCTTTTGTTTCAGAGTGCCTCCACCTTTAGGTAACTCCTCCCCCTGAAAGGGTATATGAACTAAATGTATACTGCCTTAGTTAGACTTGATTGAGATGACTACAGCGACGAAATAAAGAACTTATACCTCAACAATCTCCTGGTCTGCAACTCTATCTTTTCTACACTTAAGAAGAAAAAGAAGGTTTTCAACACACCATATCTTTATGTACACAATATAAATCTTTTACATTGTAATCCTTTTATTTTTAATATATGGCTAGTTTGTGTGCTGCTGCGTGTCCCTGTGTGTGTAATAAGCAGAGTGTACGCGCGTTGTGCCCCCGCATATAGACACATATTACTAATGTGCACTTTAAAATATTCAATGGTGCAGTCTATTTCAGTTGCCTCAAAATACCTACGCGCCAACAAAGCGCCTGAACACACCTTGTTTTCAGACCAGCACGCCAATGGGCGAACAGAAGGGAGCAAATACATTTGCTTTTTAAACAACGTGGCGCAGGACGGCAAAATGATAACTGAGTCAGGCTGAAACGAGCAAAAACACTTGCATCGCGCCTGGTGCTGCATTGCGCATAGTGTAACGGTCCAATTTTTATGTTGGTTTAAAAGTTTATTTATTTATTTGTTTCTTTCTTTCTTTCTTTTAATTCTGTTCTCCAATTTAAATAAAATTAAGATTCCATTGTCATGTCAAAATCATTTTTATAGCGTGTTATATATATATAATGTTTTCCGATGCATTCAGCTCAATGTTGATTCAATTCAGTTCAATAATTATGTTCATTATGTTCATCAAAAAACACAATTCTTGAATTTTGATATGGCTGGGTGCTAAAAGTGTTCCACTATATGTAGAAACAACACATGCAAAATATTTTTCCAGTACATGATGATTTAGGGGTGCCACCGCACATCTGTTTTTATTGGATAAAGTAGTTAACAGTGCTCAATGGTTGCCATGGAGATCTGAGGTTAACAATACTACAGCTCAAGAAAACTGAGGTGATCTTTCTGTTTGATGTGATCTTTCTGTGTCGGGTATGTATTATTACATATTACTATCATATCTGTAGTTGTGACCTAGCTTTCTTGGCCAGCATGAAGACTGACAGAGTGGCCACATTTGGTGTATTAGACAAAAAGGTGCAGCTCATGGTGAAGCAGCGAGAGGAGCGTCAAGATGCCGCAGCAGCCAGGCAGTCCCGCTATGAAAAGAAGCTGGAGGAGATGACGGCAATGTCCAGCTTGGAGTCGGAGAGTGATGGGGAGTCAGAGGCGGATACTAACACAGTCTATCCACAATCTGAGGGTGAACCATCTCACAAGCATAAGAAGACTGGAACAAACGTCTTCATTCCATATGACATCCTTAGCCAACTAAGTGTCGTGTCACTGGCTACAAGGTTGAAGATGTCACCAATGCAACAGGCTGCATTCACGAGTGGTCTTGTTGCAGAGTCAGGCAGTGAATGTACACATCTTTCTGCATCTTATACAACAGCTGACCGAGCAAGACGCCAAGTGCTGGAGACAATCAGTGAGGAACAGCACAAGCATTGGACACCACCTCCATTGTGTACCCTACACTGGAACAGCAAGTTAACACCGATGCTCAGAAATGTGTGGCAGTTCGAGGAGTGTCTTACAGTGGTGGTTGGAGATGCAGAGCGGCTGAAACTGCTTGGTGTCCCGGCGTATAAGAAGCAGACCAATGAGGCATGTGGAGTGATCATTGCCCGGTGGACATGCAAGTTGCTGCAGGACTGATGAGAGCTTTCACTGTTATGCTGATGATACTCAGCTCTATATTTCTTCCAAACCTAACGAAACTCTCCAATTCACAAAATTATCGGAATGCATAGTTGATATTAAAAATTGGATGACTAGTAATTTCCTACAACTAAATTCTGAAAAAACAGAGATTCTAATTATTGGACAAAAAACTTCCACACGTAATAACCTAGAATACCGTCTAACACTTGATAACACTGCTCTGTTAAGTCTTCGTCGTCAGTTAGGAACCTGGGTGTGCTCTTTGATACCAATCTTTCATTTGAAAGTCACGTGTCTAGTGTCTGTAAAACCGCATTTTTCCATCTTAAAAATATATCTAAATTACGTCATATGCTCTCATTGACAAATGCGGAACAACTAGTTCATGCGTTCATGACATCAAGGCTAGATTATTGTAATGCTCTACTGGGTGGTTGCCCTGCACGCTTAATAAACAAACTACAGCTAATTCAAAACGCAGCCGCTAGAGTTCTTACCAGAACCAGGAAGTACGACCATATTAGCCCGGTTCTGTCAACACTGCATTGGCTCCCTATTAAACATCGTATAAATTTTAAAATATTGCTGATTACTTACAAAGCACTAAATGGTTTAGCTCCCCATTACTTGAGCGAGCTCTTAACGCATTATAGTCCTTCACGTCTATTGCGATCTCAAAACTCCGGCCAGTTGATAATACCTATTCTAGGTATTATCAACTGGCCGGAGTTTTGAGATATAATCTAAATCTAAATCGACTGCTGGCGGTAGATCCTTTTCCTCTCTAGCACCAAAACTTTGGAACAATCTTCCTAACATTTTCCGGGAAGCAGACACAGTCTGTCAGTTCAAAGCTAGACTAAAAACACATCTCTTTGACCTAGCATTCACATAACACTCTATAGACTTCTATAATTCAATATTAGGCTGCTTAGATTAGGTCAGCCGGAACTGGGAACACTTCCCTCAAATCCTGATGTACTCGTTACATCATAAGAAGAATGGCATCTACGCTAATTTCGGTGTCTTTGTTTATCCCGAGGTTTTCCCGCAGCCTGCTGGATCCAGGCCGTTTCCAGATCTGAAGAAGGACTTTCGCCTGGACCTGATGACAATGCAGTGCTGAAGTGCCAACTAGCCTCTCCCTATGGAGGATCCCTATACCACTCTACAGATAAAGCGTTGTGGAATTTTTCGGTTCGCGTACCTACCCAAAGTGATAAGATAAAATAAAAATTCTGCATCAAAATTTATAGACAAGTAGTTTGTTTAGGCATGGATTGTAAGGAATTATAAACCTGCGCACATATATTCAAACGCACATAACTATAGAATCAATTCTTAATGCACATGTGAACGCCATCAGCGTCTATCACAGGTTCACGTTTAAAGTCTGTTTAGAGAGAACGGTGTCGTCTTAGCGGCCCCTAATTTAATAACAAATTATCATTTAGACGGAAGTGAATCAATCAAAACTAACTTTAGCTGGAAAAAACATTTTTCAAGAGCCACTATAAAACCAAACCAATCTCTGTTACCTTAAATCTCTGTAAAGCTGCTTTGAAACAATCTACATTGTTAAAAGCGCTGTATAAATGAGGATGACTTGACTTGACTTGACTTGACTGATGCTGCGCTGACCAAGTAGTCAACATGACATTTGACACAACTGCTTCAAACACCGGCTATCTCACAGCAGCCTGCATTGCCATACAGCTCTCACTGGGCCAACCACTGCTTTGGTCTGGGTGCCGGCACCACATTGGTGAGGTCCTCCTGAACCAGGTTTTCGCAGACCTGAAGGTGGAGTCATCATGCTCGCCAGAGGTCACCTTGTTCACACGTCTGAGAGAGAAATGGAACCTGTTACCACAAGAATCCAGCAGCCAATGGTCCCACAACATTCCTGGAAACACAGAGCAAAAACTCCTGGGCAATTTACGTGCTGAACGTGTCAGGTGCGCAAAAGAAGTCACTGAACACAAGCGAGGTGACTACCATGAGTTTGTGCAGCTGTGTCTTGTGTTTCTGGATGCAGATGGCGAAGAGCAGACTGAAGTGACCTTCCAATGACCGGGAGCACTCCACAAGGCACGATGGATGGCCAACCTGCTCTATACTCTCAAGCTGGCTTTGATGCAGCAGCACATCGCGTTGCTTCCCCAGGGCACAATCACCACGCGGCAGCAGGTGCCGAAGATTCTGGCATTTGCTATTTTCATTACACACATCTATGCAAAGTGGTGGTTGACCTGCTGTAGATGCTGCCTGGAATGACCTGACACTGTACCACCACCTGCAGGCATACAAGGCTGTAGATGAGGGCATTGCAGCATCAGCGATCAAGGCGCTGGAGAGACATTGCTGGTACCTGACAGGTGAGATGCTACCCCTGGCTCTCTTCAGCAGCAAAGTGCCCAATAATGACAAGCATGCACTTGCCAGAGCGATCTTGGAGCACAAGCCCGCTGATCTACCCATGCACATCCCTGAGCAGCCCTTTGGCACTGAAAAAACCCAGCAGCCATATCACCTTGTAGCCCAAGACTGGTTGCCCACTGAAGCTAAGCAGGGCTGAGCCTGGTTAGTACCTGGATGGGAGACCTCCTGAGAAAACCAGGTTGCCGCTGGAAGAGGTGTTAGTGAGGCCAGCAGGGGGCGCTCACTCTGTGGTCTGTGTGGGTCCCAACGCCCCAGTAAAGTGACTGGGATACTATACTGTAAAAGAGCACCGTCCTTGTCCATCATGGCCTCATAATCATTCCCATATATATACTGATTGGCTTCATCACTCTGTCTCGTCTCCACCAGTGAGCTGGTGTGTGGTGGGCGTTCTGGTGCAATATGGCTGCCGTCACATCATCCAGGTGGATGCTGCGCATTGGTGGTGGTTGAGGAGATTTTCCTTTCCATGTAAAGCGCTTTGAGTGTTGAGAAAAGCGCTATATAAATGTAATGAATTATTATGTATATGTGTGTCCGACATCCGTCACTGCTGCACACAATTCAGGGTAAGGCCACATGAACATGTCCCATTGACCTCCATTCATTTTGTCTATCGGACAAATGAATGGAGAATCTTGAAAAAGTTGAATTCTGAGAAATGCCCCAGTTGCCCAAAGGGCAAAGAAACAACTTTTACTTTGATAACCCTATAGAATATGTTACTGTATAAAAGTTCACTGTACTCAACATTTCCAGGTCAACCTTTTGGCAATTAGACTAAAAATTGCACATTTTTCGAAATTTCGCCGAAGTTCATGTGTTAGGTGGCACCCCTAAATCTCAATGGAATTCCTCAAAACTTTGCAAAAGTAATTTTTATGTTAATTGGAACAAAATTGCAATGCCAGCCAAATTGATATTGATATATTTGAAATAAAAATTTCCCATTCAAATTTGATGCACCCTAATGTTCATTCATTATGATACAATTTCAATTCTACTAAATTGAAGACAACTGTCATTATTTGGCTCAATTCACATTCATGATCATCACCATCATATTTGTTTTTATTTTTTATAATTAACCCTTGTGCCTCATTTAAAAAAAGTTACACATAAGTCCATAGAGGAAAAAATGTCCATGTCAAAAACTGTCATAAAAATTTGAAACTTGGTAGAACAGAGTTAAGTTTGGTATAATTTTAAAGAAGACCCTTGGCAGATTATTGCTGAAGTAAAAAAAAAAATTAATAAGTAAATCCCCAAAAAAGTTATATAGGTTGAAGTTTATGTAAATTATTTATGCACATTATTTTATATAAAATATATATTTTATAAAACATGTTGAACTCTAAAATGGCGAGAAAATCAATGCTATAATATAAATAAGTTGTGTTCCAAATTTGAGGTTGATATCTCAAAAAATGAGCTTTCTGTAAGATTTTGTTTGGGTGCAGTAACAGACTTTCCCATTTGGTTGCCAGCAAAACTCCACTGGTGCACACAGTAATTGGATTTTAGATTTGCAGTTGAGTTTTTCCTCTCTCAATATTACAGACACACATATGCACACATTTTTTTTTATAACACACATACCAACCAAACTCTGACATCCATACCAACACACCCACACAAATATCGTGGCATAATTTATCCAATTGGCTCTATATTATGCCGAAGCAGAAAATATGAATAAAGCGAGCATTTGCTTTAAAGACCAAACCTGAAAAAATGGCACCATCTGGTAAAAAATAGTAACAATTTAAATTTTGAAGCCTTGCCAACAGAATGAAACCTTTTATCAAAGATTGCATCATTATATAGTTAAATGGCCCTCGGATAAAAAAAATGCAGTTTTAATGGGTTTCAATGGGGCCATTTTTGTCCAGAAGGCGCTGAGTGGGAGTATTTTTTGTACCTAGTGCAAAAAATATTTTTTTAAGGAAATAGCTTAAAACACAGGCAAAGTGATAAAAAAAACAAAACTGAAAAGGCCAAAAATGTCCCTGAAGAGGCACAAGGGTTAATTTATAATTGTACAGATGTTGAATTACAAGAAAAGCCATTACACATACTATAATATATATTTTTAAAGGTTTTAGACTGTTTTGCTAAGTCTTTTTTAAACTTAAGTATTTTATAAAAAATGTTTTCAAACCAGTCTCAAAACTTTCATTGTGACAGCTTACTAGTGTGACAACATGCCCTGGTAAATATCAGTGTGTGCCAAATGAATGTATCTCTTTTTTTTCTGGCCAGTGGCGGCGGAAATGTTCAAAAGGTTTTTGTAGTCAAGATTGTGCATATACAGAAATAGCCTTTCAAAAATAAACCTATCCTGAGAATTGTTCACTGGAGGAAAAAGTTTGGTGCTAGTCTTTCCCTTTTGTTCAAATGATCACAGACTCACACTGAGTGCTATTATTGTGGAACATAATCTTATATACAATTATATTGAAATCCACTTCTTCTTAATATTGTCTGTACCATACGTCTTTCTTTATTCAAGCACATGGAGGACATTTGTAATACCCCCACGGTGATTTCACAAACCATTTCTCCCTTGAAATGTAGAATTATCGACATGTTAATTTTTTTGGACAGATTAGCACTGGCCCATAGTTCTGAGTCAAATTGCATTATTAATAAAGAGAATAATGTGCATTTTCCCTGAAGAGGCATGTCTGCCTAATGGTTGTATAATTTGCCTGATATCGAGACATATTAGTTTTTAGTTCTAATTCCAGTTCTGCTTGCTGTGTCTTGCCTTATTGCACTTTATTAGATGGTAGATTGCTAATAGTTGAGAACAGTCCTGGGAGAGGAGATGGCAATGCTGCCTACAAACTAGGGTCGATAATCAGCCAATTGTCTACTGACTGGTGAAATTGATTTTCTGAGGGAAAACAGCTTGTGTGTGAAATACTCTTGTATGCAGACACACAGAGCTTCATGTGGGGACTAAAACTGTTACAAGGAGGTTTTTGAATTCCTTGTTTCTTTTTTTTTTTTGACAGAAGACAATTGTTTTCATGCTTTTGATAGTTTATTTAACAAGGAGCCTTTTTTTTGTGATGATCAGCAAGAGATAGTTTTCGATCAGAGTAGAAATATTCTACACGTTTCCCCCTGGTTTCACAGACAAGACTTAAACCTATAGTCCCGGACTAAAATGCATGTTCAAGCTGTTTTAACTGAAGGCAAATCATAAAATCATATCATAAAATATGTGAGTACCATTGTTTTGTCTCAAGATGCTTATCAGTAATGTTTTTCCCCCAAGGCATGATTATAAAAGCTACTTAAATGTCCTAATTAAACTCTCTAGTATCAAGTTCTCTAAAATGTTGCACTACATAAAATACTGCACTACATCAAAGTAAAAATATATATTAATTAAAACTATTTTCTTTGTGACAAATGCAGTCATCATTTTTAGTCGTAAAAATATCTGACAGTTGCACATGTATAAAACAAGCCATTATTGCAGTCTAAACAGTATGTCTAGAATGTTTTATAGTACAATGAATTGGTTTATCTCTAAAGAGCATACCCTTGAATGTCATAGCAGTAAAAATGTACCATGCATGCGTGACACAGAAAGAGATGTGTAAAGTCGGCTGTCTCTCTATGGATCATGCTGCGGTCACATCTGTCTATACAGTGGAGTAGCAGACTGTCAGAACCCTGCAGAGAAGCCTAAACCTCCAACAGCTGGGTCAGATTGAACTCGCCTCTCATCAAATTAAGGTAGATTTGATGGATTGTGCTAATAGTCTAATACTTTTGCTGCTAAACTGCTCTGTGTGGTTTTGCAAATATCAGTTTTCTGAGTCTATAAATATTCAGCAGTTAACTGGTGTGTTGTTCTTTGTGTCCTTGTATTTGTCACTGCTGTGTGTATGCAAACAGTTAATGCAAATATACTATAGATTTTTTCAAGACTTTGTGGTGGAATTATATCATTCAATCCAATGCCTGCTGTGACAGGATAAAGTTCACTGTAAAAATTAGTTTGTTGGTCTAGGACCAGTTTCTGCAACCCAAATACAGACCTTAACTATTAGAGGAATGAGAAAAGCAGGCTTTAGATTAGTGTCTGCAGACAATGTCGACTTCTTTTTTTGTAAATAACCAAAGTTCTATTTGTGAAACTATGCACATAAATAAATAAATATAAAAGTATATGTATGTATGTATCATCATCATCAATTGGCTGTGAACAGGGTGGTTTGCAGTCACCAATTTTCTCCATTCCTTGCGATCTTTGGCAATTTCCCTCAGTTTGTTCGTTGTAGCTGGTACGTCCTTGTTGATGAGCTCGCCGATGTATCGATGGTACAGTTTATGTGGTCTTCCTCTGCCTCTATTGGCGTGCCGTTCTTGTGGTGCATACAAAACATATTTGTTTATTAAGTCGTGCTCGCTTCTTCTGAGGCAGTGGCCTACAAATCTCAGCTGTCTTTGTTGCACTCGGAGGACGAGTTGGTTGCTTTCGACTTGCTTGTAGATGTCTTCGTTCCTGATTTTGTCTAGACGTTTGATGCCGAGCATTATTCTGTGGCAGTTGGTGGCGAAACTGTTGAGCCGGTCTTTGATCTTACTGTTGATGATCCAACTCTTGCAGCCGTAGAGAAGGATTGAGATGCATGCGGCTTCGAATATGTTGGTCTTGAGTTCGATTGGAAGGGTCTTTGCCTGAAAGACTTTTTTCATCTTGAAAAAAGCCCCCCATGCTTGGCCTTTTCGTGCTCTGACGTATGACTTTGTAGAGACTATTTGAGAGCCGAGATATTTTAAGTTCTTGGTCCACTCGATGTTCTGGCCATTTAGCTGTATGTGCTGGTGGGTGTGGATTGCCATGTCTAGGCCAGCATGGTGTTTGTTGCTTAATGCTTCTGTCTTGCCTATATTGACTTCAAGGCCTACTCTCCTGGCCCACTTGGCTGTTGTTTTGAGTTGTTGCTGCGATCTTTCCAGGGTGCTTTCGAATAGAGCGATGTCATCTGCGAAGTCCAGGTCGAATAGTGAGACATTAGGTTGCCTAGTTGACTCTCTTAGACGTGTTATGATGCTGTGTGATTGGGTGCTTTCAGCGTGTTCCTCCTCAGCTTTTGCTAGTACGTAGTCGAGAACGATGATAAACAGGAAAGGAGCTAGTGTGTCGCCTTGTAGGACACCAGTTGAAATGTCGAATTGGTCTGATAGCTTCCCCTCGACTAGTACATGGCTGTTGGAGTTAGTGTAGATTGCGCGGACAGCTCTTAACAATTTATTTGGTATGCCGTTGTGTCTCATGATTTCGAACATTGTTGATCGAATCGAACGCTTTCTTGAAGTCGATGAATGTGATGTAGTAGTATGTATGTCAAAAATGTTTATGTGAATAAGGCTGCGTTTACACTTCGCATTAACATGCGATCACCGTGATCCGATCAAGCAGATCGGATCATCAGCCAATCAGGTCATGGCACATTTACATTTGTTCACATTAAGTAGCTTCTGTATATGGATGAACCGATCGGATTTCTGTTTCCTGCTGCCTGCATAATACTTAAATTAGGTCTATGGCACGATACCAGAGTAAAAATGATAACAATTAAACAATGTACCAATTGCTCTCACTCACTCACTTTACTTTCCTGTGCAATCTCCAGTCTTAGATAAAATTAAGTTTGTTGAACAAAGGAATAGGCCTAGGCTACTTCAAGAGTTAATCATACAAAAATAACTGGGGTGATCACATAAAGTCACATCATCGATCATCTGGGTTTAAGGTTATAGCGTGCAATGACTATATTGACATAAATGGGAGATTGATAAACATGCTGAAACAATAAAAACATTCAACATTTAAAACGTAAAAAAACTCATATTCCGATTATTCCTCTGGCAAAACAGCGTGCAGCTGTTCATTAAGATCTCATGACTGACTGTGATTGTACAGGCGATGGCCTCGTTCAGATAATGTTGCACAATTAAAATGAAAAATGAAACACATAGTATCATGTAAGTCTAAATAAATTGTTTTAAAGATTGACATTTATTGTAAGGTTCAAATAAGATAAATTTCTTGTCTGGCCATTATTTTCTATCAGCAACACGGGGAGGCTGGGCGGGGATTTATATGACGTCCACCTGTGAATACAGACACGATGGCTGAATTGTGTTTACATCACACTGAGATCCGATCACAATGCGTCCTCGACTACCTCCGAACCTGGACACGCTGATCGGATAACATTTCGATCAGAAGTGCGTTTATACTTGTCTTTTCAATGTGTAAGTGGACAACATTCGGATACAGGTCGCATGTTACACTCAGCCACAAGTCACAACCCCAATCATCACTCAATCACCAGGACCCGGCCACTCGTTCACAATCACCAGAGTACTGACTCGCTGCACCTGCACTCCCTCATTAACATACCCTCCATATGCTCCGTTCATCTTTCATTCCTTGTTTGGTCTTGTTGCAGTATACACTGCTTTATGTTAGACTCCTTACCAATCTACTTACCTGAGATCATCTTGTCCTGTATCCACTCTCCTGTCCGTCTTCTGTCCGTGATCCTGATCCTGACCGCCTGTCTTTGTGTTCATTCCCCACCTGCACAGATAATCCACTTCAGTCATTGCTGAGTCACCATCATCATTCTACAAGTCACCATCATCTGGTTCCCGTTGTTCAACCACCACTCTGCTTTTAATAAACACTGTGCACCTAACCTGTCTGTCTCCTCCTCTGTTTGTGACAACTAAATACTCCCTTACTGTTTCCATAGGAATTAAGAGGGTAAGTAGCAGTCTTGCCCTGCTAAACAAATGCCTTTGATTAATTGATCATCAGCAAGTGTGACCAACTCTATAAAAGCAGAGGTTTTGGCAGTTTGCTGGTCTGAAGCATTCAGGTGTGTTAACAATGCCAGGGAGGAAAGACCTCAGTGTTTCAAAAGAGTGTTTCACTTGCATTGTGTAGTGCTCAGAGAAACTGCAAAAACCCCCTAAGATGTACACCTCAGACTCTACAGGCCTCAGTTGACATGTTAAATGTTAAAGTTCATGACAGTACAATTGGAAATAGATGGGACAAGTATGGCATGGAAGGGTTTCCACGAGAAAGCTTCTTCTAAATGAACGTGGCAGCACAGCTTAAGTTTGCAAAGTTGCATCTGAACAAACCTCAAGACTTCTGGAACAATGTCCTCTGGACAGAAAAGACTAAAGTGGAGATGTTTGGCCATAATGCACTGTGTCATGTTTGGCGAAAACCTAACAGCATATCAGCATAAACAGCTCATACCAACTATCAAGCGTGCTGATGAAGGGGTGATGATTTGGGCGTGTTTTACATTCACAGGACCTGGGTACCTTACAGCCATTGAGTCGACCATGAGCTCAGTAGTCAAATGTGAGGTCATCTAAAGCTTGGCCAAAACTGTGTCATGCAACAGGAAAACGATCCCAAGCACATCAGCAAATCTACAACAGAATGGTTAAAAAAGAAAAGAATCAAGGTGTTGCACTGGCCCAGCCAAATTCCATAATCACAATAAGCTGCATAAAAAAAGGACTCACGGGTGACACCTCACAGATCAATCACAGATCAATGCGATCCCGAATTCAGTTCTCTGAATTGCGCTTATTGTGCTTGACTGGTCAAAAAAACACACAATTATGTCAAAATGCACATTGTGTGGAGTATTCACATAAACACAGTCTGTTATGTCCTACTGTACGTGAGTGTAAACCGTTGGGAGCAAATCAGATGTGTAATAGTATATTAGATCCATGCATTTGTTTTTAAAGGGACAGCAGCCTAATAAACTGTTAATATCAGTTTCATTAATGTTAATCACTAAAAAAAAATCAGAAAATCACTCACTGCTTTTGACTGAATTACTTCTGTATCTTTATGATGAAACAACTTATATTTAATTCATACAGTGAAGACAGTATTTTATTTTTACATTTGATTATTCAATTTCTGTAGTATTTCATAAGACATGTTAAATCAAACTAGCCTACTGTAGCTTTTTTATTTTATTTACCAGTTTCATAGTTGCAAAGGTTTTTATTCTTGTATCAACAAATTTTAATTATGATTATTTCTATTTTTCCTAGCGCTGCCTTGCTTTATTACAGAAGACTACCAGTGATGTGTGTAATGATTGCAGTGAGCTTAAATGGCATTTGTTTTATAGTATTGGGTTAACTAATATGAAAAAAAAAAAAAAAATTCAAGGTTTTCAATAGGCTAATTCATTGATATTTTCTTCTTCTAGACCTATTGAACTGGGCTAGTTCTGCTGCTGCTTCCGGCTGCCCCAAGCCGAAATTATAATAGTTACATAGTTACCATAATAACCCTGATAAGATCACTCTTTCAATTAAATTGCACTGCATTGATATGACATATATTTTGATCTTGTGACCTTTTACATTGCTATTGTTGGTGGTGACCACAAATGGTGGAATGCAGTATACATGATGCACACAAATATGCAACCTGAAATACATAACACACTCCCACAAGCCTGTTGGTTTGCAAGCACACACACATCGATATCAATGTAATGACGAATGAGTTTGACTTTGAAATTATAAGAGACTTCTACAGAGGGGTGAGTTTAAATTGAGGGCAACTCTGATAACAGAATTCTATTGGAGTGAAAAGTGTGCTAAGATTACTTGAAGAAATGACTGAGAGAGAGAGAAAGAGATCAGAGTAGAAGATGTGTTTGTGAGTAATCGTAATCAACACACATGTAATCGTGTGTTGAGATCATTTGACTGGTTGATGGGTGATTTTCAGCATGTCTGCTCACTCAGACAGTAACAAAACATTAGCTTCCTCTTCACTGAAGTGACTTTCAAGCTTTGATGTTTGATTAGTAGAATTTATTAAATGTCTGTTCTTGTATTGTTTTAGGTTATTTCAACTACTTGATTGATTTCAGTCATTATCCTGTCATAATAAAGCGTTATTGATTCAT
Source organism: Siphateles boraxobius (assembly GCF_051911475.1). NCBI lineage: Eukaryota > Metazoa > Chordata > Actinopteri > Cypriniformes > Leuciscidae > Siphateles > Siphateles boraxobius. The sequence goes on from NW_027508811.1 coordinate 2,747,204, forward strand.
TGCTTTCTAGTCTTGCAAATGCATCAAGCATATCACCCTCTAAAAAGGATCTTGCAGATATTTATTAATTTCAAGATGGCACATACAGTATATTTATTGTGTACACGGCAGCTAGTTATAAATCATTTGATTTATCATGGTAGATATGAAAAATGAGAACAACTACAACATTGTCTCATATTAATGCATATATTTATGTGTCCAGAATATGTTCGGCCATGTGAGCTGCATGGGACACTTCCATACTTTCAGAGAGAATTAATCAGGTTCATTGCGAAAGTTCATATTTAAAGTGTTAGCTCACCCAAAAATGAAATTCTGTAAGTATTTACTCACCCTCATGTTGTTCCAACCCCGTAAGACCTTTGTTCATCTTCGGAACACGAATTAAGATATTTTTGATGAAATCTGAGAGCTGGATCATTCCTCCATACTCCTCCATAGGCTTCTTCAGGGATTTAAACTTGCCGGCCTCGAAAAGTTATTAAAGACATCGTTAAAATAGTCCAAGTGACTACAGTGACTCAATCTTAAGTTTATCAAACGACAAGAACACTTTTTGTGCGAAAAAACAAAACAAAAATAACGACTTTATTTCAACTATTCATTTCCTTCTCTCTGGGCCTCGAGTCATGTTACTAGTTTAACAGCGTACGCTTCTGTTGTTGTACGTCACACGCATCACACACATGACCAGCGTCGGCCAATAGTGAGCCTACGTGTGACGTAGTTTAACTAGGCCCAAAGAGAAGGAACTGAATAGTTGAAATAAAGTCGTTATTTATGTTTGTTTTTGCGCACAAAAAGTATTCTTGTCGCTTGCTAAACTTGATTGAGCCACTGTAGTCACTTGGACTATTTTAACGATGTCTTTAATAACTTTTCGAGGCCGGCAAGTTTCAATCCCTGAAGAAGCCTATGGACTAGTATGGAGGAGAGATCCAGCTCTCAGATTTCATCAAAAATATCTTAATCCGTGTTCCGAAGATGAACGAATGTCTTACGGGGTTGGAACGAGTAAATTCTGACAGAATGTTCATTTTTGGGTGAACTATCCCTTTAAACGCAACACAAAATGTAAATGCTTCAGTTTATGTGTTTTTTTGTTTGTTTGTTTGTTTTTTTCAGTGCTAGAGCTTGTTAGGGGCCAAGCACCGAAGGTTAATCAAATGTGAAAACATTAATCAAATGAGTTCCGGTTATTTTTCTTCTTCTTCTTCTGACTGGGCGTCTATGGCAGCCAATAGAACCGTTTGCGGGAAAGAGGTTTTGGTTTGACATTCTAATAGAGGACAGTCCCAACATTAAATACACCAATTTTGGAGTCACTAACTCATTGCCTCTAGTGCCACCACCTGTCCAAAATTCCACTTTTATTATGCTAATAACTTTGAACCGTAAGTCCTATCAACAAAAGTATTTTTTTAAACATTTTATTTAACCGCCATTTTGAATTGTTCAAAAAACTTACTTTTTCGAACTCGTCCTAGACAGTTTGTCCGATTTTCACCAAAATTGCACCAGATCATCTTCAGGCAGTGGGGACAAAAAATTACGGAATTCAAGTTGATTCGTCAATCCGTTTTCGATAAACACACGAACAAATTGTACGTAGCGCTCGTGAAAACAGACGTTAGGCTAGATCTCAGCAACACTTTATCGTATTAAGACCAAACTTGGTACATGTCATCACAAGCATGACCTGAGGCTACATGTTGCGTTTCGGCGCAGCGCCACCTACTGGTTCTGAGAAACAGAAAATTGCTATTTTTGCTTATAACTTCTGAACGGTTTGTCCAAAAATCATAAAAGTGGTATCATTAGATTCAGGGCGTCATGTCGAGTCGACTGATAACAATTTTCCCAGATTGGCCATTTTGGCTGTCGGCCATTTTGAATTATGTGCTAAAATGCTGTATTTTCTGAACACTGAACACATTGTTACAAAACTCGGTATGGGTCATCAGTACGATGCCCTGAAGGAGCTGGAGAAGTTTCAAAACAGCGCCACCTAGTGGTACAATTTATTTTTCAAATGCTTATAACTCAGGGTGTGGTTGACTTATTTATACGGGAGTCATCTCGTTAGGTTCCTGAATCTTTGCCGAGTCCACATATACCAAAAATGCTAGGTTTCATCTTAAGCTTTGTGTAGCGTTGTGATTTAGCGCTTTAAAAACATTTGCCGATATCTTCGAAACCTTAAGTCCGATCGAGACGAAACCAACGTCAGAAGTTTGGAAACATAGGTCGCTGTTTAAATGTTTCTGCCCAAATGCCAAAATATTGATAGTAAGGGGTAGTAAAAGTCAATCAAAGTCACGTGTCAGTCATTTTTGATGTGTTTTTTCATATAAATGTCTATAACTCCTAAGCAAATTGAGATATTTTCACAAAATTTGGCACCCACATGTATGGGCTCATTCTGAGGACACATGAATTTTTTTTTTTGAGATTTTGCCTCTTGGTGGAGCTATAATAGAACAAAATATAAAATTCCCATTGACTTCAATATAGTTTTGTGATGTAAAATGCTATACTTAACAAATGCATTGTCGTAACATTATGAAACTCAGAATTTGCCACCAGCACCATCCCCTGAAGGTACTCAAAAGACTTTCAAGAACGCGCCACCTGTTGGTCAAAAGTTAAAATTAAATTTCCAAAAATGCTAATAACTTTTGAAAAAATATGCTTATTGTAATGACACTGGTCTTAATAGATTCCTTGGATCATGCCGAGAACATAGACACCAAGATTGACATATGAGGACGAACTTCCTGTCCGCCATCTTTATTTACTTTTAAAACCTTCTTTTTCGAACTTCTCCTAGACCATTCGTCTGATTTTCACCAAAATCGAATCACATCATCTCCAGACCATGCCGACTTAAATTTATGGATTTCGTGACGATAGACGAAACTGTTTTCGTATACCGCAGCAGCACAGTTTAGGGATGCTGCCAAAATGACTATTAAGTCTTTATCTATGCAATGCCTTCACATTTTGACACCAAACTTTGTATGTGTCATTGTCACCTCACTCTGACCAAATCAAATCGATTTCATAACTGCGCCACCTGTTTGTCGAAAGTGATAAACCCTTAAATCATCTTAAAAGTTACTGTATATATGATTTTTCAGCCATTTTGCCACAATTCTTTTAAAATGTCTTTAATTGCTCCTTGCTGCAGTTGGTCTGCCACTCCCACCCATGATGGCATCTGTTGCCGCTTCTTGCGCTTGGCCCCGGTAATGGCTGCTTGCAGCTATATTTCTTTTTGTTTCTATCTGCAGAAGGATTTAGTTTATTAAAGCAATTTGACTTTCACAGAGTTTGAACAAACTAAGCAGGCAGTATTCAATAAAATCATTTGTGCAGAGCCAGAGTTGTTTTGTTATGGATGATTGGTTAAGACTGGATTGGTCCCCGGAGAATGAAAAGTCTTGCCTGTCTGTACTCTGTCTGTCTGTCTATCTATCAATCTATCTATCATTCTACCATTCTATCTATCGTTCTACCATTCTATCTATCTATCGTTCTATCGATCATTATACCTATCATTATATCTATCGTTCTACCCATCTTTCTTTCATTCTATCTATCGTTCTTTCTATTTTTCTATCGTTCTATCATTCTATCATTCTATCTATCATTCTATCTGTCACTCTGTCATTGTATCTGCCACTCTTACTTTACATGTATTGTTCAATCCTTCTGTCTATCATTAAAGATTTAGATAACGGTACAGTCACATGGACTGTGAGCAGTCACACATATGATTATAAAAGATCATTCAAGCTCCGATTGTGGTTCAGATGTCTGGCTGGCTCTTATGGACAGAGCAGTGTGTTGGTAAACACTCTCTCCAGACACGCACTGCTGGTTTGACCGAAAAACAACAGGGCAAACAGAGGATAAAAACTAGTTAAACAGCAGAACATAGTCAGATAGGGAACTCAGCATCTTCCAATGTCATCAATCACCCCTTCTGGTGTTTAAATAAGTGACCTGTGGGTTACCAGACCAGAGCTGCAACTGCTTCTACCCCCCCAACACGTTGGTCATTACGTATGACAGAATGCTGTCACAAATAATCACATCTATGAAGGACTGTAGTATTAGGTGAATAACAGCTCATTAATATTATGTATTAGGTCAGTAGTACTTGTCTTATATATTGAAGTTCATCTTGCCTCTCTTCTCCTTCTCCTTTGCTGCATCTTCTTGGGATATTGCCTTTCTCTTATCTGCCTGTTTCTCATGGATTTTAGCTTGGAGTCTCAGATAAGAACAGAGAAGTGTTAATCCACAGAAAGATAGCAGAGTGAGCGGATGGAGAAGAAGATAACCTCTGGCCTTGAGCTCTAATTCTTCAGTAATTGGAGGACTACTGCGCTCTTAGCTGTTCTAATGCTAGCCAAACCAAAGGCTGTCCATGATCTCCACATTCACCTCTAAGAACTGAGAGCTGGATTTTTCACTTCATAGATGCTATAACTGAAGGATGAATAGATGCAATGATCTAGACTAGGAAAAATGCTAAATGATAATTATTTACCGGGGTTCTGACCATTATGTGTAATTTATCATTTATCATTAATAACTGAATTATATTTAAAGTTCCAATTAAATTCCTGAATTTTAATTGAGAAACTAAACTACAACGAAACTAAACTACAATTCAAATTGAATGTAAGGAAATACAATTAACTAACTAGAAATGCAACGTCTTGTTTGAGAGTCTAGAAAGAGTCTTTTTTTGGGTTGGGGTGAAGGGCCCAGCTGTCTCCATTTCTGTTAGCCTCACCGTGAAACCTAATGGAGTCTCTGGAGCTTTTGTGCCTCTGGTTGCAAAAGTAATCATCTATAGCAGGCTGCGAACAGTCACTTGTGTGAAGGTCTGAATTTAGGTTTGAGGTTTGGTCCGTATCTCTGAGTGTGTGTATAGAACAGTCTTATCTATTGTGCTGCATGTATGTGTGACGGTGGAATACAGTGTTATCAGAGTGTTAGCTTTATCCAATCAGCTTAATCTTTACATAAGACGTTCTGTGAGACACATATGCTTTGTTCCTTCTGTGTTCAATTAAAGTTCTCGGAAAGAGCCAAACTCCAGCCTCGAGGCACATGATCTTACTGACACAACCCTCATCTCATAGGTCTACACTGCTGCTGAACACACTAGATCTGAGGACCAGCACTTAGCGTAAAACTCTAGTGCAGCAACTTGGGATATCTGTAACAGCATCTATGCTAATACTGCATTCCGTTCAAATCCATAAGCTGTAATTTCCAGTTTTATACTTGAAAAAAGGTGATACAACACTAAGGGCCCTATCATACACCCGGCGCAATGCGGCACCAGGCTCAACGCAGTTATCATTTTCACGTCCTACGCCATGTTCAAATCAAATCAAAATTTATTTATAAAACACCTTAAAAAACATAGTATGTACCAAAGTGCTGTACAATTTCAAACAGATTAGATGAATCACAGTAAAGTACAAGGGAATAAATAATACAATATAAAATAAAAATAAATATAATATACTAATATAAACAAGTCAAAGCCTAACAGTCAGCAGAGGCCTCATCAAACAAAATGTATCTTAATATCTTAAATACGAGTTTTAAACATGTTTACAGAGGTAGAGGATCTGATACACACTGGTAACCCATTCCACAACCCGCCACTGAGAAAGCATGATCTCCTTTTACTTTTTAAGCGTGACCGAGGAATTTCAAGAATCAGCTGATTTTGGGATATTATAGATCTCTGTGACCAACTAAAATGTATAAGCTCAGAAACATATTTTGGTGCCAGTCCATGCAGAGCTTTAAAAGTACACAAAAGTACCTTGTACTTTATTCTAAAATGAATTGGTAGCCAATGTAACGAGGCCAGAATAGGGGATATATGATTCCTCTTTTTTGTGTTGGTCAGCAACCTTGCTGCCGTGTTTTTTACACTCTGAAGACGTGACAGTGAAGACTGACTTACACCCAGATACAGAACATTACAATAATCAAGACATGAAGAAATAAAAGCATGAATTACTTTCTCCAGATCACTGAAATATAGGACAGATTTAAGTTTATCGATATTTCGCAATTGAAAGAAACTATTCTTCACCACTGAATTGATCTGTCTATCAGATTCTTAACTTGTGCTGGTCTGAAAACGAGGTGTGCTCAGTCGCATTGTTGGCGTGTTGCTATTTTGAGGCGACTGGAATAGACTGCGCCATTGACCAACAAAAAGCTGGTCTAAAATCAATGGCGCAATATATATATATAATTTTTTTTGTTATTTTGTTATTGTACATTCTGCTTACTACACACACAGGGATGCGCAGCAGCACACAAAGCCAAATATTAAAAAAATAAAAGGATAACAATGTAAAATATTATTATTGTGTACATAAAGATATGGTGGAATCTGTGGTGAAATCCTTGTCCCATGGATGGTCTGCTTGCATGCTTTAACTTCCCACACAAGAAGATCTGTTTGCTCTTCAATTCAGCCATGTAAATAGCAATCTACCATGGCACGAGCGCAACTGGCTTTTAAAAGAGAATGGGAGAAGAGACTCTGATTGGTTTATTGCACGTTACATCCAAAACACACCCATTGCTCATTAAAGGTGCAATGTGTAATATTTCTGAGGATCTATTGACAGAAATGCAATATAAGATCCATAACTATGTTTTCAGTGGTGTATAAAGACCTTGCATAATGAACCGCTATGTTTGTATTACCTTAGAATGAGACATTTATATCTCCTTAACCGCGGGCACCCCCTTCTATGGAGGTCGACATATTGTGTTGTCATGTTTCTACCGTAGCCGAACAAACAGCGAACAAACAGTGTTACAGAGCGCGTTTCGTCACTACCTTGAAAAATACGTTTACAGTGGTGTATAAAGACCTTGCTTAATGAACCGTTATATTTGTATTACCTTAAAATGAGCAGTTTTACTGAATAATTAAGTAAACATAATTTCTTAATTTATCCTTGTAAAGAGACCTCATTGCTGAACTGGCTACTCTCTGCTGTCTCAGACGATGACACATTTTCCTGTCGGCCACCGTAACTTTTGTTGGTTGCAATTCGTAACCTCACCACTAGATGCCGCTAAAAATCACACACCGCACCTTCAACAGGATAGGGACAACCATTTTAGACCATGAGCCAGGCTAGCCAACCATTTTTCCCATCGTTAAACTAGCAAAAGTGGATCCAGACATGTCTTAAGTGCACTTTAGACCATGTGCTTAGATCATTAAAATAGGGCCCTAAGTCAGACTTACAACTTTCAGACTTCCGACTTCCATTGTGCTGTGGTGAACAGCACATTCCAGGGCCCAGTTTATGGCCATGCCCCTCTCTGTTCGTAACAGCTGACCAAGGTTTGATACATTTTGATTAGATCTTTGTGGACTAACAAACTGTCCAACTTCACCAGATAAAGATGCTAGGACAACAGCCAGACACAAGAAGAAAGGGCAAAAAAAAATGACTCTGGTACCAAGTCTGGGAAGGACAGGACTTCTCATCGGTCCACATGCAGTTTCTGCCCTTCACCCATCTAGAGACTAATTTAATATGTTTTGAATAATGTCTAAGTTAATAGGCTACTCACTTTAGCAAAGTTTGTACTATTTTCTGTTTATTTTGATATACAGGTCCTTCTCAAAAAAGTAGCATATTGTGATAAAGTTAATTATTTTCCATAATGTAATGATGAAAATTAAACTTTCATATATTTTAGATTCATTGCACACCAACTGGAATATTTCAGGTCTTTTATTGTTTTAATACTGATGATTTTGGCATACAGCTCATGAAAACCCAAAAATCCATATCTCAAAAAATTAGCATATCGTGAAAGGATCTCTAAACGAGCTATTAACCTAATCATCTGAATCAACTAATTAACTCTAAACACCTGCAAAAGATTCCTGAGGCTTTTAAAAACTCCCAGCCTGTTTCATTACTCAAAACCGCAATCATGGGTAAGACTGCCGACCTGACTGCTGTCCAGAAGGCCATCATTGACACCCTCAAGCAAGAGGGTAAGACACAGAAAGAAATTTCTGAACAAATAGGCTGTTCCCAGAGTGCTGTATCAAGGCACCTCAGTGGGAAGTATGTGGGGAAAAGTGTGGCAAAAAACGCTGCACAACGAGAAGAGGTGACCGGACCCTGAGGAAGATTGTGGAGAAGGACCGATTCCAGACCTTGGGGGACCTGCGGAAGCAGTGGACTGGTCTGGAGTAGAAACATCCAGAGCCACCGTGCACAGGCGTGTGCAGGAAATGGGCTACAGGTGCCGCATTCCCCAGGTCAAGCCACTTTTGAACCAGAAACAGCGGCAGAAGCGCCTGACCTGGGCTACAGATAAGCAGCACTGGACTGTTGCTCAGTGGTCCAAAGTACTCTTTTCGGATGAAAGCAAATTTTGCATGTCATTCGGAAATCAAGGTGCCATTGTCTGGAGGAAGAGTGGGGAGAAGGAAATGCCAAAATGCCTGAAGTCCAGTGTCAAGTACCCACAGTCAGTGATGGTCTGGGGTGCCATGTCAGCTGCTGGTGTTGGTCCACTGTGTTTTATCAAGGGCAGGGTCAATGCAGCTAGCTATCAGGAGATTTTGGAGCACTTCATGCTTCCATCTGCTGAAAAGCTTTATGGAGATTTAGATTTCATTTTTCAGCACGACCTGGCACCTGCTCACAGTGCCAAAACCACTGGTAAATGGTTTACTGACCATGGTATTACTGTGCTCAATTGGCCTGCCAACTCTCCTGACCTGAACCCCATAAACAATCTGTGGGATATTGTGAAGAGAAAGTTGAGAGACGCAAGACCCAACACTCTGGATGAGCTTAAGGCCGCTATTGAAGCGTCCTGGGCCTCCATAACACCTCAGCAGTGCCACAGGCTGATTGCCTCCATGCTACACCGCATTGAAGCAGTCATTTCTGCAAAAGGATTCCCGACGAAGTATTGAGAGCATAACTGAACATAATTATTTGAAGGTTGACTTTTATTTTATTTTATTAAAAACACTCCTTTTATTGGTTTGTTGAAATATGCTAATTTTTTGAGATAGGAATTTTGGGTTTTCATGAGCTGTATGCCAAAATCATCAGTATTAAAACAATAAAAGACCTGAAATATTTCAGTTGGTGTGCAATGAATCTAAAATATATGAAAGTTTAATTTTTATCATTACATTATGGAAAATAATGAACTTTATCACAATATGCTAATTTTTTTAGAAGGACCTGTATATATATACAGTGTTGTGCTAGTTACTAAGATATAGTAACTAGTTACAGTTACTAGTTACTTCATTCAAAAAGTAACTCAATTACTTTGTTGATTACTTACACCAAAAAGTAATGGATTACTGTTAACCCTCTAGGCGCCACGGTCGAGTTTACTCGACAAGATGCGGCACTGAATAAAACGCCGATTTTGTCAAATAGGGTGTCAAATTTCGTTCGACCTCCCCTGAACTAGATGGCAGACATGTCATACTTCATCCCCGACTCAAAAAAACATCATGCTTCTCTACAAAATCTTCGAGCTAGAGCGCATTGAATCAGTGCGAACAAAAGCGGAGCTAGTGTGAGAGTGAGACATTTTATCAGAGCAATATTGTCAAAGTCAGCGAGTATTTGCATTAGATTATTATTATTATTATTATTATTATTATAATTATTATTATCTAATGGCATCAATAAAGCTTACCCGCAATGATGTGTTGGGTCTTTTATTCGCGGACCCTGATTCTGAACGGGAATATTTGCCTTCAGAAGATGACGGTGATTCTGAAAGTGAAACTATAGCCCTACACCAAGCACAAACGGTGAATCCTTTGCCCAATTTAGATGGTCCTTTGCCCAATGTCAGTGGTGGGAACAATGTTTCCCGGGGTCGGAGTGTTCATCGCAAAGTTAGCAGCCGTGTTAGTGTTGTGGGGAATGAGGCGGGAGATTTTTACCGCGCTAGCCATGCAGCTTTGTCTTCTGACCGTGTACCTCCCCACAAACGCGGCAACAGTATTGTGGTGGAGACTTTGTCTAATGCCACTGGATATGTTAGACGAGGTGGAAGTATCCATAGGACAGTTAGGGGGCAACGTGGAGGCAGGGTGGGAAGTCGAAATGACAATGACAGTAGTCCGAGCGGTGCACACTCGGCAGATCTGGCCGCGCTGCTCGTAGCAGGAGCAGAGGCGATGAGAAACGGGGCAGAGGGGCTATTATGCATAGTCTATCGCAAGCTGATGGGAATGCCGGCTTTGAGTACTTGGCCAGTGAGGATGAGTACCAAAGTTGGATCACGCCCTTTGATCAGCCAAATGGATATCTGGGGGAAAGAGACCTCTCCAATGCCAATTCGCCCCTAGATTTTCTATCACTCTTTCTCTCTGATGATTTCTGGAATTTACTTGTAAATGAGACGAATCGCTACGCCCATCAGTTTTTAGCCTCCCATCAACTCCATCCACACTCCAGATTTCATCAATGGTCTGACGTAACTGTTAGTGAAATGAAAGCCTTCTTTTCTCTGCATTTGAGTATGGGTCTGATAGAGAAGTCAGAGTTGGAGGATTATTGGGCTGAATATTGGCCAACAGCAACACCTGGATTTGGCAAGGTGATGTCTAGGAATAGATTTGAGATGATTTTGTCTTTCCTTCACTTCACCAATAATGAGGAGTGTGTTGACAGGGGTCAGCCAGGGTATGACAGGCTATTCAAAATCCGCCCAATCATCAATTTGTTCATCCCCCGGTTTTCAGAAATGTATGGTCCATCTAAGCAGCTGTCATTGGATGAAATGACCATTGCGTTCAAAGGGAAATCAACACTAAAAATGTACAACCCAAACAAACCAGACAAATATGGCTACAAAGTATTTGTTCTGAGTGAAGCCAAGTCAGGCTATGTGCTGAGGTGGTCCATGTACACTGGACAAAGTAGGCCTAATGCAAGTGATTTCGGTGCTACACACCTTATTTTCCGTGAGCTGATGGCCCCGTATACAGGGAAAGGGCATGAGGTGTATATGGACAGCTATTACACCTCGCCAGCCATAGCAGATGAGCTGGCAAGCAATGATTCGGGTTTGTGTGGGACTGTCAGCAGTAAGAGGAAGGGGATGCCAAAGGGCCTCACTAGTGAACAGTTACCGTTGAGCAAGGGAGATGACCCAGTCTTCATGAGGAAGGGGAAAATGCTAGCTTGTGCGTGGCATGATACAAAGCGCCTCACAATGCTCTCTACACTGCACTCTTCGCAGTAGACGTGCCAGAGAGAAATGCACATTTCATACGGATTACATTAGCAGAGAGCAGTCTTTAGTCTGTTTTCTTTCGTTTTGAATTGTTCTGTTTAAAAGTAGACATCTCTGTGAGGCAAGTAGGTTACCTTATACGCTGAGTTTCGGTTCATTTATGAGACAAGCTCCAGTTCACGCGCTGGTGCCTCCGTTTCGTGATTATCTATCGTCTGCTATATTTACTTCTTATTTATTAAATCCAGGCAATTGGTTGATGAAACATTGATTAAAATTAAGATACAATTAATACAAAACGAAATTCACTTTAAAGAAAGGTTTTGTGCTTTCTGTTTGATGTCTCTGTGAAAGTTTTAAAGCATATTTTAGTGCTGCTTTCAGAGCGCTCACGTACGGAGAACAGTCACGTCCATAACATTGTTTCTTCCTCATAAATGCGAACACTAAAAATAAAATAAAATAAAATAAAATAAAATAAAAATTTTGTTCTGTGGAGACTGAGAGCCAACCCTTCTTCATCCGGTGGGTAGTATTACTTTGAACAATTAGAATTAGAATTTATTTTAGAATTACTAAACAATATTTTAGGCCTATAAATTCAGACCGTATAAATGTGCATTTTCTAAGCTTAGAAAATGTACAAAATTCATTTGATTCTAATCATAATGTCACATTATTGTGAAATGTATTTCTTTATAGGCTATTTGCTATTAGTATAGTAAATCCTTATGTTTTTATCCAACTAGGCTATGTGTGGGCCTTATGTAAAATACGGGACAAATCGCTTCCCTTATTGATTTGATACGGGACGCATTATTTTACTTGTAAATACGGGACAATTCCATATTTTAAGGGACAGGTGGCAAGCAACCCTACCACCAATCCTACAATGCGTCGCTGCTGCAAAAAAGTTAGGCTGTAGGCTACACTTCAGCCAAAATTAATTAATTTAAAAAAGTAACGGACAACGCACCATATGGTAACGGTAACGGAGTTAATTTATTTAAAAAGTAATGCGTTACAGTATGAGTTACTGTGAAAAGTAACTGCGTTACAGTAATGCGTTACTAGTAACGCGTTACTGCCCAACACTGTATATATATAATGTAATAATTGTATATTGTAATATATAATAAAATATATTTATTGAACAAAATGAATATATCAATAATAAATATACTGTAAATATAAATATATATGTTCAATAAATATACTATCATTAAAATGTTAATTTAAAAAATATAGAAACAAATTTAAAGTAAAGATTATGAAAGCATTGAATGAGATCCCATAATAATGTAACAGATTTACAGTAATAACAATACATATGATATTTTATTATATGATTTGATTAATATAATTTTTTTACATTTTAAAAAAGTTAGTCTTATGCTGGAGTTGGTTCACCCTCCGCCTATGGGTGTGCCTTTAGCCCCTTTGAATACCCTATATGTCACAGTCTTCGTCTGCACCTGTCTGTCTTAGTCTGCACTACACTCCCCAGAATCCTTCTTGTCTCCACACCTGAACTCACTCCCTCACTTATCAGCCCGTTCATCGTTATCATCATCCGTGTCACCTGTCTTCACCTTGTTATGCTTGATTTGTACTTGTATTTAGTTTGCTTGTGTTCAGTCTGTCTTTGTCGGTTCTTGTTAATGTTTCAGTGTTTTTGTGAGTGTTCCTGCCCGTCTTCCTGCCTATCTGTACCTGTGAGAGTTTTTTGAAGTAAACTGTTTGAATTGGCATTTATGACTTTTGAGTCATTCAACCCACATACACCGTGACCGAAGAACCGACCAAACAACGGGACAAGATGGGCATATTCATCACCTCTGCCATTTCCACCAGCGGTCTTCTGACCTGTTTCCAGGATGGCCGTCGGATAGAGGAATATGTCGCCGAGTTCCTGGAGCTCTCAGATTGGGTAAGCTGGGCAGATGACGTCCAAAAGACTGTTTTGGTATGGGTTGGACGATCATCTGCACCAGCAAGCTCCAGCAGCAGCAATCCCAGGGACATTCGCTCATTATCTGGACTACGTGCTGTTGTTGAGCGGCTCAGCCTACACTGTGGGTGAGGCTGATTGTAACATCACCGCTCAACCACTGTCACCAGCCTCTGTCACCACCCGTCCTGAGTCTCGTCCCGCAGAGACTATCTAGCCAAAGCCTCCCGTGTCGCCCCGAGCTCGGAAGAAGGTTTTCAATAGCCTGGACCTGGGGGCTAAAATGGCGGATCCTGCACTTACATCCGTCCGATCTGCACTGAAATCAGCTTCCCTTCTCCGGTCCTCAGTGCCAGGTTTTACTTCAACCTTCTGCCCAGAGCCTTCGCCGCTGGTGGTCCCGTCCAGCACAGAGCCTTCGCCGCTGGTGGTCCCGTCCAGCTTAGAGCCCTCGCCGCTGGTGGTCCCGTCCAGCCCAGAGCCCTCGCCGCTGGTTGTCCCGTCCAGCCCAGAGCCCTCGCCGCTGGTGGTCCCGTCCAGCCCAGAGCCCTCGCCGCTGACGCCGTCCAGCCCAGAGCCATCGCCGCTGACGCCGTCCAGCCCAGAGCCATCAAAAAATTCATCACTCATCATTCATCACGAAGGGTCTTTACCGCCATGGCCACCCGAAGGGTCGTCTCCGCCGTGGCCGCCTGCACGTCCTGCTCCGCCCTGGAGGCTTCCTGCTCTAGATCAGCCACGCCCTCGTCAGCCTCCAGGGTGCCCACCCCCCCACCCCATTGATGTTCTACGGCGTGAGGTCGCGCCTTTTTGAAGGGGGGCGTTAGGTCACAGTCTTGCACCTGTCTGTCTTAGTCTGCACTACACTACCCAGAATCCTCCTTGTCTACATACCTGCACTCACTCCCTCACTTATCAGCCCGTTCATCATTGTCATCATCCGTGTCACCTATCTTCACTTTGTTATGCTTGATTTGTACTTGTATTTAGTTTGCGTGTTCAGTCTGTCTTTGTCGGTTCTTGTTAATGTTTCAGTGTTTTTATGAGTGTTCCTGCCCGTCTCCCTGCCTATCTGTACCTGTGAGTTTTTTTTTTTTTTTGAAGTAAACCGTTTGAATTGGAGTTTATGACTTTTGAGTCCTTCAACCCACATACACGGTGACACTATATTGTTGTCAAAATATATTGCTAATTTTATATACAGTATGTTGTTGAAATACAATCTTGACAGCCAGGCTATATTTTTTATTTGTCCCTCTCAAGGAGACATGAGTTCCCTTACGAAGGGAACTCAACGATGCGTCCATCGACGCCATGGGAACGCCCCCAGCGTGACTGCGTCTGAAGCATCTATGTCAACTAGTCCAATGGAAAGAATGAGCGTCACGGGCGGGTGACGTCATGACCAGGATATGATAAAAGCACATCCGGTGCAAACCGGCATCAGCTTCTGTTGCCTCAGCAAGCGATCTGTGTTATACTGTCTCTGTCTATTTATTGTTGTCTGTTGCAATTTATTCGGAAACGTTATGGCGAAACAAGTATACAAGCAGTGTGTCCCTCCCTGCCCGCGTTATTTAACGGGTGGGGACACACACAAGCTTTGTGTCATTTGTTTGGGAGTGGAGCATGCGGTCTCAGCCTTCGAGGAGGCTGAGTGTCAACACTGTGAAATGCTACCGCTCCGCATGCTCCGCTCTCGCCTGTCACTCTTTGATGAAAAGAGTGGGCAGGCTCGCAATCCTCAGGGATCAGGACCCGCGTCTGCCGAGGCTAGGCGGAGAATGCATTCCTGGGGATCGCAGAAGGATCTTTCGGAGGGGTTGGAGACGGGTCCGCGGGCATTTTCTCCTTCCTTACCCGGAAGATCCAGCGCTCTCCCCCCGGTGTCGGAAGCACGCACTGCGGTTTCTTCCGCCCGGGGAGAGAGCCCTCCATTACTTCAATGCTCTTCCTCCGAGGAGGTCGATGTTATGAGTATGGAGAGTGAAAGCACACAGAGGGAAAGGGATTCACAATTTATTTCCCCAGCATATGATGAGCTGGTGGATGTTATGTCACGGGCTGTAGAGAAATTAATTATTGAATGGCCATCTGAGAATAAAGGCGCTCGTCCTAAAAGTAAATTAGATGAGCGCTTTTTATCTTCCACTACATTATCTCCACCACGAGGGCTTCCCTTTTTTCCCGATCTTCATAATGAAATATCGAAATCGTGGAATAAACCTTACTCTTCACGACTTTTTAGCCCTCAAGTTAACACTTATTCGAGAATAAGAGGGCTAAAAGAGTATGGTTATGAGGCGATGCCCCAGGCGGAACAGAATTTAGCCAGCTATCTTTCGCCTGGTCCCGCATCGTCCCTGAAAGCCTCGGCTTTGCCCACTAGACCGCTTAAAGCCACCTCGGTTTTAGTGGGCAAAGCTTATACGGCAGCAGTTCAAGCTGGAGCATGTCTGCATACAATGGCAGTGCTTCAGGCTTATCAAGCTGACCTGCTGGGGGATCTGGATAGTAGTGAGGGAATTTCTCATGACGATATTCGAGAACTTCGTCGGGCTACCGATCTTTCTCTCAGGGCTACTAAGGAGACCGCCAGAGCAATTGAGCAGTCTATGGCAGCCTTGGTAGCTACTGAGAGACATTTATGGTTAAATCTGTCAGAGATTAAAGAAAAAGATCGAGCTTTTTTATTAGATGCTCCGCTTGAACCTTCTGGTCTCTTCGGCGACGCAGTCCACGCGGTCGTCGAGAGATTTCAGGAGTCTAAAAAGCAAGCTGACGCTTTTAAAAAGTTTATCCCTCGCCATGTCCAGCCCCCTGGGGCTGCTGGGCGTGAGCAGCCCCAGCCGTCGAGCTCATCATATCATGTGCAACAGAAAGAGAGTGTTGCGTCTCGTGCACCTCCACATAGACACTGGAGACAGACGCAACCCTCTCAACCGAAGTCTTCTAAGTCGAAGCCGGATCTGAGGACCGTTCTTCAGGCGAAGAGGACTTTGGCTCAAAAAAAAAAAAGGTCCTGATGTTCATGCGTCAGGCCTGTGAGGACAGCCCCGACCGAAGTAGAGCGGTGTACACCTCATTATACGGTGCCCGTTCCATTTCGCGGTCCTCACGAGACCGGTCTGCCAACCCTGCCACCCTTGGTGCTTCAGGGCGCAGCGGTCTCCAGCGAGTCGCTGATGCTATGCTGTGGCACAGCATCGGTTTCGCGCCCTCTGAGGGGGGCTTTAGAGCAGCCAGTTCAGGTAGTTCCTGCCATGATGTTTCAGGCTCCAGAATTAGCTGTCTCAGTAACACCAGAGACCAGCCTCGAGAGGGCTCTGGTAATGGAGCAAGAGGTAAAGGCCCTGTTTGCGAAAGAAGCTATAGAACAGGTGTACTCACCCGACCGAGAGTCGGGTTTTTACAGCCGTTATTTCATTGTTCCAAAAAAGGATGGAGGGTTGCGTCCTATTTCTTTGTCTGTTAAATCGGTCAGTTCAGAAACTGAAATTCAAGATGCTGACACTCAAACAGATCGTGACTCAAATCAGATCCGAGGACTGGTTTGTCACGATAGATCTGAAGGACGCCTACTTCCATATCTCCATCCTCCCTCAGCACAGGAAGTTCCTAAGGTTTTCTTTCGGGGGCAAAGAATACCAATATCGGGTTCTTCCTTTCGGTCTAGCTTTATCACCCCGCACGTTCACGAAATGCGTGGATGCAGCTTTAGCCCCTCTCAGGCTTCAGGGCATACGTATTCTGAACTACATCGATGACTGGCTGATTCTAGCGGAATCAGAGCAGTTGGCGGTTCGGCACCGAGGTGTCGTTCTCGCTCATATGCAGATGTTGGGGTTGAGGCTCAATGCCAAGAAGAGTGTGCTTTCTCCAGTACAGAGAACCACTTTCCTTGGTGTGGTATGGGATTCAGTGACGATGCGGGCCACCCTATCGCCCGTTCGTGTAGCTGCTATCCTGTCAGCCACAAAAGAGCTGAAGCTAGGCCAGTCACGCACTGTAAAACAGTTCGAGAAACTGTTGGGTCTTTTGGCAGCAGCGTCCAACGTGATACCTTTTGGCCTGCTGTACATGAGGCCTTTACAGTGGTGGCTCAGGACCAGAGGGTTCTCCCCGAGGGGAAACCCACTTCGTATGATCAAGGTCACGCGGCGTTGCCTTCGTGCCTTAGTTATATGGAGGAAGCACTGGTTCTTAACCCAGGGTCCGGTGTTGGGAGCTCTTTGCCATCGAGTTACTATCTCGACAGATGCTTCCCTCACCGGCTGGGGAGCGGTAATGGAAGGCCGCTCGGTTCAGGGTCTGTGGAAGAGTCATCATCTCTCGTGGCACATAAATTGCCTGGAGATGATTGCTGCCTTCAATGCGTTGAGGCAGTTCCTCCCAGACCTGAGGGGCCATCATGTGCTCGTACGAACAGACAACACATCAGTGGTCTCTTATCTGAACCGTCAGGGGGGCCTGCGTTCGCGTCCGCTTTGCAAACTGGCGCACCAGAACCTCCTGTGGTCTCTGGGGAAGGTACTCTCTCTGAGGGCAGTGTATATTCCTGGGGTCCAGAATATAGGAGCAGACATCCTGTCGAGGCAGGAGCTGAGGCCAGGGGACTGGAGACTCCACCCCGAGGTGGTGGAGAAAATCTGGGAGTTTTATGGCCAAGCAGAAGTGGATCTGTTTGCGTCTCAAAATACGACGCACTGTCCTCTGTGGTTCTCCCTTACTCACCCAGCCCCCCTGGATGCTATGGTGCAGACGTGGCCGAGGCTACGTCTGTATGCCTTTCCCCCTGTTGCTCTGCTCCCAGGAGTTCTGGAGCGAGTCCGCCGGTATGGAATAAGCCTACTGCTAGTAGCACCACGCTGGCCAAGTCGGATCTGGTTTTCGAACCTGATCCATCTCCTAGACGGTCCTCCCTTCGAGATCCCGATCAGGAGAGACCTTCTGTCTCAGGCCGGGGGCACAATATTTCACCTTCGACCAGAGATTTGGAACCTGTAGGTTTGGCCTCTGAGGGGGCCCAACTCATAGAGAGTGGTCTTTCAGCCGAGGCTGCTGAGACCATTCTAAGCTCCAGAGCCCTAGCTACTAGGAAACTATATGCGCTTAAATGGAGAGTTTTCTCTTTATGGTGTCACCGACATCAGTGGGATCCAGTTAACTGTTCTGTGAACACAGTACTCAAGTTCCTGCAGGAGCGCTTTACGTCAGGCCTATTTCCTTCCAAGCTCAAAGTCTACGTGGCGGCCATTGCGGGCTACCACGCCCTGGTGGGGGGTACATCGTTGGGTCGAGACCCCCTGGTTACACGTTTCCTTCGTGGCACTTTGAGGCTGAGGCCTGAAACTCGCACTAGGGTGCCAGCTTGGGATCTTGCTATAGTACTAGAAGGCCTGTCTAGGGCTCCATTCGAGCCCTTAGATTCGGTTTCAGATAAGTTTCTTACCTTTAAGACTATCTTTCTGCTAGCTATTTCGTCCCTTAAGAGAGTTGGAGACCTTCAGGCCCTTTCGGTTTCCCCCACTTGCCTTGAGTTTGCACCGGGGATGTTCAAGGCATTCTTATATCCAAAACAGGGATACGTCCCTAAGGTGCCGACCTCGACTCTGAGGCCTATTGTGCTGCAGGCTTTCTGTCCTCCTCCTTTTGCATCTGCGGACCAGGAAAGACTGAACCTCTTGTGTCCAGTGCGAGCACTGGACACTTATGTGCATCGGACATCTTCATTTAGGAAGTCCGACCAATTACTGATTTGCTTTGGATCACCTAAGAAGGGTCTTCCTGCTTCTAAACAGACGGTCAGTAGGTGGATAGTTGAGGCTATTTCACTTGCATACGAGTACTCGGACCAGCCGTGTCCTTTGGTGGTCCGAGCTCACTCTACTAGGAGTATGGCGGCTTCTAAAGCCTTACTATATGGGGTTTCTCTTCGGGACGTCTGTGATGCGGCGGGCTGGTCCTCTCCGCTCACATTCGTTAGATTTTACAGTTTAGACCTGGATGCTGCCCCAGGTTCTCAGGTGCTTAGTGCTTAGTTACAACAGACTGACACTCAGATACTTGGAATTCTGGCGCTTTGGGTATTCTCGTTCCCATGGCGTCGATAGACGCATCGTTGAGTTCCCTTCGTAAGGGAACGTCTCAGATTACTATTGTAACCATAGTTCCCTGAGAACAGGGAACGAGACGATGCGTCACCCTGCCATACTTCCTGCATCCCTGTGATCCGCTTGCTTCGGCAATTTGCACCAGATGTGCTTTTATCATATCCTGGTCATGACGTCAACCGCCCGTGACGCTCATTCTTTCCATTGGACTAGTTGACATAGATGCTTCAGACGCAGTCACGCTGGGGGCGTTCCCATGGCGTCGATGGACGCATCGTCTCGTTCCCTGTTCTCAGGGAACTATGGTTACAAAACTTGCATTTGCATGGAGTGAAATTAATAATTTGTGTTTCAGACTAACATCCAATGAGTTATCGCTTTTTACTATTTTAATTAAAATCTACAGTCTACTCTACATAATATAGTTCCACTGTTTAGTATTTAATTTTCACAGTAGTTTAATCTGGCCACAAAATGAGATTGAAGAAGATTGTTTCAGTGACTCACTATACTGAGAGCTGACATACTGGCAGAATTAAATGAAGCTGTTGAGAACATATTTAGCCAGTTTACAAAGAGCTAAAAGCTGTCAAATCTCAAAGTTAATAATCATCTCATCTTGTTCAGTCCAAATAGACATTTCTGTTATTAAGACTTTAAGCAACTATAAAGACAGACACTGACTCCCACGCCTTTATTAGAATTAATTTAAAATATTTAGCAGGGAGCATATTCTTATCGTTGTCAGCAAAGAAACTCATTTCTTTTCCAAAGCCTATAGTGAGCTGCCTTGCTGTTCTTCCTAACATTGTCCGGGAAGCAGACACAGTCTGTCAGTTCAAAGCTAGACTAAAAACACATCTCTTTGACCTAGCATTCACATAACACTATATAGACTTATATAATTCAATATTAGGCTGCTTAGATTAGGTCAGCCGGAACTGGGAACACTTCCCTTAAATCCTGATGTAGTCGTTACATCATAAGAAGAATGGCATCTACGCTAATTTTAGTGTCTTTGTTTATCCCAAGGTTTTCCCGCAGCCTGCCGGATTCAGGCCGTTTCCAGATCTGACGAAGGACTTTCCCCTGGACCCGATGACAATGCAGTGATGAAGTGCCAACTAGCCTCTCCCTATGGAGGATCCCTATACCACTATACAGATAAAGCGTTGTGGATTTTTTTCGGTTTGCGTACCTACCCAAAGTGATAAGATAAAATAAAATTCTGCATCAAAATTTATAGACAAGACAAGTAGTTTGTTTAGGCATGGTTTGTTAAGAATTACAAACCTGCGCACATATATTCAAACGCACATAACTATAGAATCAATTCTTAATGTGCATGTGAATGCCTTCAGCGTCTATTACAAGTTCACGTTTAAAGTCTGTTTAGAGAGACCGGTGTCGTCTTAGCGGCCCCTAATTTAATAACAAATGATCATTTAGACGGAAGTGAATCAATCAAAACTAACTTTAGCTGGAAAAAACATTTTTCAAGAACCACTATAAAACCAAACCAATCTCTGTTACCTTAAATTATATGTTTATCTCTGTAAAGCTGCTTTGAAACAATCTACATTGTTAAAAGCGCTGTATAAATGAGGACGACTTGACTTGACTTGACATAAGAAAACTACTAATTTGACTTGCTTTACGCCAAGCGTTACAATTGCTACAATTGCTCGTTTGTGATGTCGCAATACATCATACTTTTATAAAATCATGCATCATACTCTATCTTGTCTGTGGCCATTGTTGATTCCAAAGCTGGTGCTGGATAAACAGAGAGCATGTGCGTGCGCGTGCGGCAGAATCATCGACATCTCCCGCATCCAGACTAACAACATCCAGATCCTCAGAACTGGATAGTTGCAGTACTGGGGCCTCAATTCGGGGGGAAGAAACCGCAAAGCGTGCTTCCGAACCCGAGACTGAGGCACTGGATCTAACAGGTAAGGGCTGAGATAGGGCAGAGCCCGTCTCAAGCCCCGCTGTTAGATCCATCTGCGATCCCCACGAATGACGTCGCCGCTCAGCCTCGGCATAAGCGGGACCCGATCCACGGGGATCGCGAACCGAACCACTCTCCTCAAAGAGTGATCGTCGGGAGCGGAGCGTTCTAAGAGGCAATCGCTCGCAATGCTCACAATCAGCCCCCTCGAGAGCTGACTGGGCATGCTGCACTCCCAAACAAACAACACATAAGCTGTGTGTATCCCCGCTCGTTAAATAGCGCGAGCAGGGAGCAACACACTTCTTAAATTGTTGTTTGCTCGCCATTGTCTCTCAATATAATATATATATATATATATATATATATATATATATATATAGTTTTTTGAAATAGTGAAACTCCTGCTTAGTGACAGACAAAAACACTTGAGACAGATCCACATATAGCACTTACTGAAGGCAAAGAAGCTGTCGCGCTTGTGTTTTGGGGGTGCTTTATAGTTTCCTGGTCGATGACGTCACCCGCCTATGACGTTCTGTCTCTCCATTGGACTGATTCCATACGTGCTTCATGACGCACACACGCAGAGGCATTCGCACAGCTTGACACAGCTCGAGTTCCCTTGAAAGGGAACTATTTTTAGCAATGTAATGTTACTGCACAAATGGCATTTAGAGTCCGTATCCTTGTCTTGTATCTTTAAACGCGGTATCATGTGGATGGGAATTTAAATTATTTGCAGATGAGGATATGCATAGTAAAACTAGGCATTGTAAGCTCCATAATATGGTTATTTAAGGGAGGAGATGCACACACACAATCTTCCCCTGACTAGGGAATTTTGCACAGGTTTTGGTGTACGCATGGTTTTATAAATCTGAAGACTTAGACTGACTCTCTCGCATGCCATTATTTGAGTTTAAAAACCACTATCAGCTTAAAAAGTAAATCAAATAAATCGGCTACAATGTATTGTGCCCAATATTTAATTAGATTGTTTTGAAATATGAAAAAAAAATGATTAAGCATAAGTTAAATCACTAAATTAAAAATGAAAACAATACAAAAGCACAGGTAAGAATTTTTACTGGTAACAGGAACACACATTAACTCATCTAGGCTTATAGGCTATTAGCATATTTGGTTTACCCGATTACAATAGTCCCTTTACAGTTACTGCTAGCATAAAAATACACTTACTTGTAGGTTTAAAATTCTACATAAGACACATTCAATGTCCAACAACAAATATTTTAACAAAAGCCTATACTCATGACAGCAAAATGGACATTTTTGCATGACTTACTAACATTTACAGATGGAGAATATACACGGGAAATGTAAGTTATAAACTGAGGAAACACCACGTCTCAAACGCTTTAAACAGCTCAAAAAAGACCTATGCTGTTTGCCAAGGTGTATCGATCTAATCCATGATCAAGGTTTAGGGCTGCTTTAAAAAAGCGTGCAAATCAAATGATCTTGACTCATTGAACCTCATTGGGTCAAATTAGTAGTATTGTGTCCTTTATTGTACTGCTTTAGCCCCGGCTGATTTGTTAGGTTAATTTAAGTCAGGTTTTGGATTGTAATCCCCAATTTTCACTTTAATAAACAGGGATCAGCATCCTATTCTTCTGCAATACAGAATGACAGCGCATCTGAAGAGCTTGAGCTAAAGTACAGGCATGAATTTGTCATGGTCACCAGCTAGTCACCACCTCCAGACTACATTTCCCATCATCCTCCCTGGGTCTCACCTGAATGAACTTCCCAATTACAGAGATCGCTGTCACCTGTCCAATATTCACTGATCATACAACACTATATAACTCTTCCCACTGCTGTTCACCATTGTCTGGTCTCGTCGTTCCCTCAAAGAACACCTACTGTACCAGAAACCTACCATTTGTCTTCAGTCATCTGCTTCCTTCATCCGTCATCTGCCTCGATCTCCATTTCAGAACCTGTAATAGATAAGACCATTACTCTTCCAGATATCCATCCTGAACACTATATTCATCGGTTACTCACCTGCTTCCATTGTTGTGATCACATCCAGTACCAGAACCAGGAAGTATAACCATATTAGCTCGAATCATATAAATTAAAAAATATTGCTGATTATTTGCAAAGCACTTAATGGTTTAGATCCCCAGTACTTGAGCGAGCTCTTAACGCATTAAATAGTCCTTCATGTCTATTGCGATCTCAAAATTCCGGCCAGTTGATATTACCTAGAATATCAAAATCGACTGCTGGAGGTATATCATTTTCCTATTTAGCACCAAAACTTTGGAATAATCTTCCTAACATTGTCCGGGAAGCAGACACACTCTGTCAGTTCAAATCTAGACTAAAAACACATCTCTTTGGCCTAGCATACACATAACACATTATAGACTTCTAGGCCAGGCCGTACAACGCAGTCTTGAAGTGTTAACTAGTCTCTCCCCTGTGAAGGCCTCCTTCCTTTTACCTCTATACAGATAAAACTTTGTGGGGATAATTACAGTTTGCGTGGCTACGCAGACGCGACAAAAATGTATGTATTATAAATTAAGGCCAGACAAGTAGTTTGTTGAGGGTTGATTTGTGAAGGACTACACGTCTGCATACATATATATATATACAGTATATATATATACAGTATATATATATATATATATATATATATATATATATATATATATATATATATATACATATATATACAGGTCCTTCTCAAAAAATTTGCATATTGTGATAAAGTTCATTATTTTCCATAATGTAATGATACAAATTAAACTTTCATATGTTTTAGATTCATTGCACACCAACTGAAATATTTCAGGTCTTTTATTGTTTTAATACTGATGATTTTGGCATACAGCTCATGAAAACCCAAAATTCCTATCTCAAAAAATTAGCATATCATGAAAAGGGTCTCTAAACGAGCTATTAACCTAATCATCTGAATTAAATAATTAACTCTAAACACCTGCAAAAGATTTCTGAGGCTTTTAAAAACTCCCAGCCTGTTTCATTACTCAAAACCGCAATCATGGGTAAGACTGCCGACCTGATTACTGTCCAGAAGGCCATCATTGACACCCTCAAGCAAGAGGGTAAGACACAGAAAGAAATTTCTGAACAAATAGGCTGTTCCCAGAGTGCTGTATCAAGGCACCTCAGTGGGAAGTCTGTGGGAAGGAAAAAGTGTGGCAAAAAACGCTGCACAACGAGAAGAGGTGACCGGACCCTGAGGAAGATTGTGGAGAAGGACTGATTCCAGACCTTGGGGGACCTGCGGAAGCAGTGGACTGAGTCTGGAGTAGAAACATCCAGAGCCACCGTGCACAGGCGTGTGCAGGAAATGGGCTACAGGTGCCGCATTCCCCAGGTCAAGCCACTTTTGAACCAGAAACAGCGGCAGAAGCGCCTGACCTGGGCTACAGAGAAGCAGCACTGGACTGTTGCTCAGTGGTCCAAAGTACTTTTTTTGGATGAAAGCAAATGTTGCATGTCATTCGGAAATCAAGGTGCCAGAGTCTGGAGGAAGACTGGGGAGAAGGAAATGCCAAAATGCTTGAAGTCCAGTGTCAAGTACCCACAGTCAGTGATGGTCTGGGGTGCCATGTCAGCTGCTGGTGTTGGTCCACTGTGTTTTATCAGGGTCAATGCAGCTAGCTATCAGGAGATCTTGGAGCACTTAATGCTTCCATCTGCTGAAAAGCTTTATGGAGCCAAAACCACTTGTAAATGGTTTACTGACCATGGTATTACTGTGCTCAATTGGCCTGCCAACTCTCCTGACCTACACCCCATAGAGAATCTGTGGGATATTGTGAAGAGAAAGTTGAGAGACGCAAGACCCAACACTCTGGATGAGCTTAAGGCCACTATCGAAGCATCCTGGGCCTCCATAACACCTCAGCAGTGCCACATGCTGATTGCCTCCATACCACACCGCATTGAAGCAGTCATTTCTGCAAAAGGATTTCCCGACCAAGTATTGAGTGCATAACTGAACATAATTATTTGAAGGTGAAATATGCTAAATTTTTGAGATAGGAATTTTGGGTTTTCATGAGCTGTATGCCAAAATCATCAGTATTAAAACAATAAAAGACCTGAAATATTTCAGTTGGTGTGCAATGAATCTAAAATATATGAAAGTTTAATTTGTATCGTTACATTATGGAAACTAATGAACTTTATCACAATATGCTAATTTTTTGAGAAGGACCTGTATATATATATATTCAAACGCGCATACCTATTGACTGGACATGTAATGCAAATGTGTGCATGTCTGTATGTCTGTGTTTTCGCGGGTTTGCGTTTTTTAGGTTTGCGCAGAGAAAACGGATAATCATTTTCACCTTCGAACCTTTCAGAGAGTACATTCTCGAGACACCAGGCACTGTTTTGTGCGGATGGGTGGCCGGAGAGCATTAGGGTTTTTTCTGTTAGAATGGTGTCGTGTTAACGGCCCCTAAGTTAATAACTAATGATCTTCGCAACGGAAGTGATTCAATCAAAACTATCTTTAGCTGGACAATAACTTTCACTATAAAGCTGCTTTGAAACAATCCATACTGTTTAAAGCACTTTATAAATGAAGGTGACTTGACTTGACATCCTTCTGCAAAAACACCTGTTGATTACTTTACCTGTGTAAATCCTTCTATTTCATGACAGAAGACCAGACCTCAAAACATAAAGTATGGGCGTTTCCTGCATCCATCTAACCCAATCGTTCATCTGAAACACTGTTTCCAGGATGGCTGGCCAATCAAAGTATATGTGAAAGTTCCTAGAAATTTCACACCAGGTCAATTGGACAGATGACGTCCTAAAGAACGTATTCGGGCTTGTACTGGACGATCCTCTGCACCAGCCAGCTTCAGCCGCAAAACAATGTTAATTCGCACAATACCTCGATCATGTGGTGTTGTTGAGTGGTTCAGCCTTCACCGTGGGTGAGGCTGATAATTACATTGTCACTCAACCACCATCACCAGCCATCTTCTTCGCCCCACTGCCTGAATGTCTTCATGTCATACCTGCCGAGCCATAAAAAGTAACGGAATTAGTTAATTAGTTTAGGGAGTAACACAATATTGTAACATTACTTAAAAGTATTAAAAGTAATCTTATTAGATTAAAAGTAATCTTCTCCAACACTGCACATAGATATTGAATAAAATTGAATAAAATTGATTTTAATTGGATTTAACTATTTTATATATGTTTTGGTATTGAATGAAACAAAACCATGTTTATAATAAATGGAGCTTATAGTATGAAAAAATTATTTGAAGTTTGAATGAATATTGAATGAAAATTGAATATTATGTGGAATTTTAAATAGTTCTGAATTTGATCATTTGAACATTTGAAAATTAACTAATTAAAATGTTTTTATGGCTGGACTTTATAGACATGTATTTTCAAACAGCAGTTTTTTTGTTCTGAATTCTTAGACTGCAAATATACAGTTTTAAATATGCAGATCCAAGTTTTCAACATGAAGAAGAACTTTAAATTCAGTTTTCTAAAATTTCTTTAGAAGTTGGGGTACTCGTCCCCCAAAGTGTTGTAGTCGACGCAGTGTCTCGTTCCCTTCTCAGGGAACAAGGGTTACAGTCGTAACCCGAGACATTCCCTTTCAAGCTGCGCAACTGGCCATAGAGATAGCCTGAACAACCCAGTTACTTATGGTCTGTTTGAATGCGGGAAGCCCCTTCTTGGACGACTCGTAGAACACCAGCAACTGGTCTGACTTTCTCCATGAAGAAGACCTTTGGACATATATCTTGAGAGCTCTGACAGGGCAGAGCAAATTAAGTCTGTCTTCTACCGACGTCACGTGAGGTGAAGGATGAAAGCCTGCAGAACCGTAGGCCGTGCCACATTAGATGGCACTTTAGGCACATAGCCTGGCCTGGGATGCAAGATAGCCTTAAAGTTGCCTGGAGGAAACTTCAGGCACCCATGAGATATAGAGAGCGTCTGAAGGTCTCCTACACCTTGAGTGTGGATGAGGTAAGACCAGCCGAGAGACGATCTTGGAGGAGCTCCAGCACTGAAGCCAACCGGGCAGTTAACTGGGTCCACCTCACGCTCTCTAAATCAAGTGGAAACACATTCCACTTTAGGCCGTACAATCTCCTCGTGGAAGGAGCTCTGAAACTGAATATGCCACTGAATATGCCACTCCAGCCGACAGGCCAGCCTCTAGGTACTGAGCCCCCTCAGGGGCCTAGCCCAAAGTTTCCACAGGTCTGGTCGAGGATGAAAATTGAACCCCTGGCCTGTGGAAGCCAAGGCTGGCCAGCCAGGAGTGCTATTATGTTTGAAAATCATACCCGGGCCGGAGACTACGGGGCAGCTATCTTTTGAAGTAGGCTGATCCCGTCTCGACGGACCCTCTCCAGAACTCCAGAAAAGCGTACAGGCGCAGCCTCTGCCATTTCTGTTCCATGGCATCCAAACCCAATGAGGCTGGATGGGTGGACATTGGGACGTCCCTCGAGACACTAACAAATCCACTTCCAATGAGCCGAAACTCTTGCATATCGACTTCACCACCTCGGTGTGAAGTCTCCATTGTCCGGGCTTCAGCCCCTGCCTCGACAGGATGTCTGCTCTCTGATTCTGGTCCCCTGTGACGTCCATTGATCTGAGAGACAACAGTTTCCTCTGGAACCACAGGAGGATCTGATCTGGATAGAGGGCGCACTCTCAGAACCCCTTGATGAATTAAGTAGGAGACCACCAAAACATTTTCTGCGTGGTGACCCCTGAGGTTTGGGAGTAAGCTCCTCAGAGCCCTGCCATCCATAACCGCGCCCCAGTCCGTGAGGGAGGTGCCTATCAAATGTTTTCCGGCGACATGATGCTCCCAGCTCGGGGCCTTGGGACAGAAACCAAGCTTTTTTTACACATAGATAGGGAACAAAGGCATCTGCGCGTAACCCTGATCATGCGGAACGGGTTCCCTCGGGCAAAACCCCTTGGTATTCAACCATCACTGCTGGGCCCTCATGTGAAGCAGGCCGAATGGAATGAAGTTGATCGCTGCTGCCATGAGCCCTAAAGCAGCCAGGGCTGAGCATCTCCGCAAACTAATAGAAAATAACTAAAATAATCCAAGGTTTTTATTTAACACCGTGGCTAGACTAACAAATAAACAGACATCACAAGAGCAAAATATTCCGTTACAGTATAGTAGTAATGATTTTATGAATTTTTATGAAAAACTAGATTAAAAACACATCTCTTTAGCCAAGCATTCACATAATGCTTACCTTTTATACTACTGTTGAATTAGAATGCATTAATATTATTAACAGCAGCTATGCTAATTATCTCCCATCTGCTCTTCTGCTGTTATCTCGGGACGCTAGTCCTGAGGTAAATAGCGTTCGTCAGCTCCAGTTTGTATCCAACCTCTCACGGAGACTTCAGATGACCCAACACCTGCGATGAGATGACTAAACGCCTGTGAAGAGATGACTCGACGCCTGTAAAGAGATGACGCAACACCGGCGATATGTTATGCCCTAAATTAATACATGATTAACTAACTGTATTTTTCTAAGAACATTTCTGAATGCACTTTCTGTAAAGCTGCTTTGAAACAATATGTATTGTGAAAAGCGCTATACAAATAAATTTGAATTGAATAGAATTGAATTGAATTTCTTCGCTGAGAAAATAAAAAGCATCAGAAACACAATTGTAGATGTACAATCTTTTATGGTGTCTTATGATTCAGCCTCAATAATCGCCCCTCAAGAACAACTACACCGCTTTACAACTATAGGACAGGAAGAGCTAAATAAACTTATCATTGCATCTAAACCAACAGCATGTTTATTAGATCCAATACCCACTAAACTACTGAAAGAAGTGTTACCTGTAGTGGAAGAGCCTCTTCTCAAAATTATTAACTCGTCTTTATTTTTAGGTCATGTTCCAAGAATATTCAAGATGGCAGTAATAAAACCTCATTAAGAAACCACAATTAGATCCAAATAACCTAGAAAATTACAGACCCATTTCAAAACTTCCATTTATGTTTAAAATACTAGAAAAAGAGTTGCCCGCTCAATTGTGCTCTTTCTTGCAAGAAAATGATATCTATGAAAAATTTCAGTCAGGATTCAGACCGCATCATAGCACAGAAAATGCGCTAGTTAAAATACAAATGATTTACTTTTAGCTTTTGACCAAGGCTGTATCTCAACACTAGTTTTACTCGATCTTAGCGCTGCGTTCGATACTATAGATCATAAAATGCTTATTGATCGACTACAAAACTACACTGGTGTTCAGGGACAGGCATTAAGCTGGTTTAGATCGTACTTATCAGACCGTTACCATTTTGTCTGTTTAAATGGGGAAAAATCGAAGATAACGCCAGTAGACTATGGAGTGCCGCAAGGATGGGTGTTAGGCCCTCTGCTATTCTCAATATATATGCTGCCACTTGGTAATATTATAAGAAAACATGGAATTAACTTCCACTGTTATGCTGATGACACTCAATTATATATTTCATCACGACCAGATGAAAACACTAACTTATCTAAATTGACAAAGTGTCTTAAAGATATAAAATGCTGGATGACGTGTAATTTCCTGCTATTAATTTCAGATAAAATGGAGGTATTACTTATTGGTCCAAAAAATTACCCACAAAACCTTGTACAATACAACTTTAATTTAGAAGGATGTCCTGTTACTTTATCCACTACAGTAAAAGACCTGGGTGTTATACTAGACCACAACTTGTCTTTCGAAAATCATATTTCATATGTTACAAGTACAGCCTTTTTCCACCTTAGAAACATTGCTAAGCTATGTAAATGTAGCTATCTGTTTCTGATGCAGAAAAGTTAGTTCATGCATTCATGACCTCGAGACTAGATTACTGTAATGCTTTATTAGCTGACTGTCCTGCATCCTCAATAATCAAGCTACAGTTAGTGCAAAATGCAGCTGTTAGAGTTCTTACTAGGTCAAGAAAATATAATCATATAAAACTAATTTTATCATCTCTATACTGGTTACCTATTAAGTTCTGTATCATTTAAAAAATATTACTACTGACCTATAAAGCCCTAAATGGTTTAGCTCCTGTGTATTTAATGGACCTTCTATCGCCCTACAATCCATCGCGTTCTTTAAGATCACTAAATTCAAGGCTTCTGGTCATTCCTAGGATATCAGTCCACTAAAGGAGGGAGGGCGTTCTCACATTTAGCTCCTAAACTCTGGAAAAGCCTTCCTGATATTGTTCGAGGCTCAGACTCGCTGTCCCAGTTTAAAACTAGATTAAAGATGCATCTCTTTAGCCAAGCATTCACATAATGCTTACCTTTTATACTACTGTTGAATCAGATCGAATGCATTAATATTATGAACAGCAGCTATGCTAAATATTTCCCGTCTGCTTTTCTGCTGTTATCTCGGGACGGTAGCGTTTGTCAGCTCCAGTTTGTATCCAGCCTCTCACGGAGACTTCAGATCCCCCAACACCTGTGATGAGATGACTAAACGCCTGTGAAGAGACGACTCAACGCCGGCGATATGTTATGCCCTAAACTATACATGATTAACTAACTGTATTTTTCTATGTACAATTCTGGAATTCACTTTCTGCAAAGCTACTTTGAAACAATATGTATTGTGAAAGAGCTATACAAATAAATTTGAATTGAATTGAATTGAATTGTGTGCCGGCGTCCCTTTGTGCCTTCCGTGTATGCCGTCACATTTTACGTCATGACGCAGCACCAATCAGGATTGGATTCGTTTCATTATTAATTCAGATGCGTTACGCTAAGGGCGTTCCCCCAAGTGTCATCGTTGACACAGTTCGAGTTTCCTCGAAAGGGAACTACTCCAGTGCAGCTCTGTAATCGGCCAAAATACTCCATTTGACTTTTCTGAGATCCTCTACTCTTCCCTGTGGATGACCTGTGACCTATTTTCTGTACAATTTTCCACGTTTTGAATTTTAGAAAACTGATTTTGAAGTTCTGAATTGCTTCTTCATCTTGAAAACTTGAATCTGTATTTTTTAAAACTATATTTGCAGTCTAAGAATTCAGAACAAAAAAAACGTTGTGGCAAGGATGGCATGGCAAGGAAATGCCATGGGTCTGCGGAATTTGCATGACGTAACTCCACCCCACCTCGTGGGTATAAAAGGAGACGCCGGCAACATGCAGATATGTTTCTTCGCTGAGGAGCCAAGACTGAGCTCAGGCGATCCCCGCAGTACAGCGGAAAGTGGCAGGCAGACGGAACGTCTCCGTTCCCTACTCCGTTCCCTTCCCTTCGTTGCCACCCCGGGGGGCTTGCCAAGGGAAAGACACATGCTCAGAGAGGCTTACAGTGGAAATACACATGTGGGGGTCGCTCAGAGGAGGGACCATGCACACGGGAGGCACCTAGCCGACGCGCAGGCAATAGACACTGGCGCCGACGTCAGGAGTGCTGGAGGAACTCAGGGCTTACCCACCGACTTACCTTCGATGAGGTCATGGTGTGTGCCAATAGCGGCAACATAGACCTTCAGGACAGACAACTGCAGAGATAAGCAGGAAGCACGTGCTCGCCGGAGATCGCCATCACACCAACACTCGAGGTACTCGTTTGTAAAGCTCACAATTCAGAGATGGCTTGTGGAGAGAAGAATAAACTTGGCTCCGAAGCGAAAACATATCTGCATGTTGCCGGCGTCGTCCTTTTATACCCACGAGGTGGGGCGGAGTTACGTCACGCAAATTCCGCAGACCCATGGCATTTCCTTGCCATTGGCTCGTTTTGTAATACTCGAAGCTGATAGGCTTTCTAAGCGAAACCCCATTCTTCGTCATCCGACGGAACTCGGAGTGACAACGAAAGGGAACAGCTGTTTGAAAATACATGTCTATAAAATTCAGCCATAAAAACATTTTAATTTGTTAATTCGTTTAAAGAAATCAAATTCCGAACTACTTAAAATTCCACATAATATTCAATTTTGTTAGATTACACTGTAAACTACATCCAAATTCAAATCATTTTGTCATATTATAGGCTCCATAATAATCACATATTTCATGGTTCCATCTGTTGTCTTGGATGATTTGTTCATTCTGGGATTCCCTTATTCAAAAGGGAATTAATTATTCTTTAGAATTTGGCCAAAATTATGTATCTTTTATGTTGCATTTATATTATTTTTTGCCTTGTGTTTGGAACAGTCTTTGCATTGAGATGCCTTAAAATACTTTGTAAGGCCGTCTAACTCGATCCAATGGCGGTATTCGAATTAGCGGTGAAGGTCTTTGCGTGTTACTGTCTTTTCTCGTGGCAAAGTATTTTTGGTTAAATGTAATACATTTTATCTTATGTATTAACTCGTTTCATCTGACTCCATAAAATGAAAAGGTTTTTCAATTATATCTGTGCATCATTAAATGTGAGCGAATGTTTTACTATTCTTTTAAACTCTTGAATGCAAATAATGTCAAAGTCAATTAGAATAATCAAATGTCACAATTTAATATGTCAGGTAAATGTATCATTATAATTTCATAATCAATTCAAGGATAATCAATGCAAAACATCAAATGCTCTAGAACAAAGAGGAAAAAGTTTATCCGACAAGAAATGCGTGAGGCTGAGAGTCTCGCAACTCTCAGCCTCACGGGCCGATCTCAGATATAGAAAAGGCCCTGAGCTCTCGCTGCGTTTCATTATATACCCAGACCTCATTTCAAATCTAAACATCATTCACAGTGGAAATTTACCTGTAAGTCACCATTTGCTAGCAGTGGAAAATTAGCATTCAGTCAAATGGTCGAAGGTGTTAACTCAAAGACACACCCTCCAGTATTGGACAGAAATGTAGATTAGGATGAGGGAGACCTTCGTCTCAATAGTGCATGAGGGGGAGTTCAAATGTTAATTTCCTTTGTTTTCTCAGAGAGTGACCCTCTCTTAAAGTCCTTCAAGTTTTTCCAGTCTTACAGATTGGCCTCTTGACCACGTGGGTCAAATTCAGATGAACACTTACGTGGTCACAGTAAGAGGGTTGTTGTAATCCTCGAGACGTAACTCAAAAATTGTCTTTGCAATGTTAGCATCTGTAGAAGCTTTCAGAGGGCTGTGTTGACCTGCAGAACACCTGGTCTCACCAGGTGTATGTAGCTTGAGTTCAGCAGGTGGATGAATGCGTTCAGGTTTTCTTCTTGCGTTTCAGCCTAGAATGTGAGCAAAGTTCATAGAGTCAATCTGGACCTTTGTGACTTGTTCAGTCGACGTGTCATTCCTTCATAGAGAAACTTCTGCTTCTCTGGCACCTTCCCCATGATGATAATCTGACCCTTCTTGACCAATCCTGTCACCTTCAGCGGTGTGGTTGTCTGGGCAAACCTCGATGGATGAAGGGGCTCTCCTTGGCTTCACACTGCCTTGTGTGAGACATCTGAAAAGCATCTTAAATGTCCGCTTCACGATTGAACACATATGAACTTGAACTCGTGAAGAAATGCATAGAAACGCATAATGCAACAAAACAAAATCATGTCATGTTCAATGTAAAATACCATGTTCTTGTCAGCAAGTGTGAATGGTACATCTGTCTCATATGTTTCTCAAGGTCCTGAATGGTAAGGATGTCTCATATTAAATATCCAATTCTTAAATATATATATTTTTTGGTCTGAATTATATAAAGGAAATGCAGCAAGAGGTCAGTGTAATCAAAGCAATCAAATAGATTATATGGATCAAGAAGTCATGTAATAACAACAATACTATTCAATAAATACATATGTATATAATAATCAGTGTTTGTTCAGGAATCTTCCAATGCCAGCCACTTATGCAAATCTAAGAAGTGACTTGGAACATGCTTAAATGTATTCAAGAATGGAGATTGTTCATTCCTTGCAACAGGTGTGAGAGTGTGTGTTTGTGTGAGGGTGTGTGTGTCTGTGTGTGAGAGTTTGTGTGAGAGAAAAAGAGAGAGCGAGAGAGAGAGAGAGAGAGAGTGTGTGTGTGTGTGTGTGTGTGTGTGTGTGTGTGTGTGTGTGTGTGTGTGTGTGTGTGTGTGTGTGTGTGTGTGTGTGTGTGTGTGTGTGTGTGTGTGTGTGTGTTGTTGGCTAAGTCACAGTCAATGACAGGGTTAAATTGTAAATTCTGTAATTGATTGAAGCGCTCACACAAAGCGATCTACTTAGTTATGATGTTTCTGTTATTAGTGGTCTGTTGAGAAATCAGGGGCCCTCTGATTTTCCAACCACCCTAATAACATTCAGAAAATTTTAACATTTTGAAAATTGAATAGCAGGTCTGCCTCTGCTTTTTGATGCATTGCATTGATTTGTGACTGTAGCCATTAATATGTATATTCCAGTGTTTTCCCATGAGTTGGCAGAGTGTTGTGAATAGCGAATGCTATGTCATGGGATCAGCTTTCCCATCCTATGTGTGTGAAGCTATCCGGTTCTGTTAGTGTGAAGATGCACAATAGATCTTTAGTGAAGTGACACTTTTGGATTCTATGTCATCTTTATCTTCTCATGATGTGTAGTGTTCAGTCTGGATAGACTTGATCTATTCCAGGTGATGGTGATGTGAGGGTGTAGTGATGGAGGTGTGTGTTCAGTGTTCATGTCTAGGAGATGGGTGGAATCTACTCTATAACAATTATGTTGCAATTTTAGTTCCAGTTCTATACTGGGAGGCCATGCTAATGTAGTGATGTGCTATTTTGAGATGTAAATGGCCTCTTGAATTGTCTTTTCACCCATCTCCCGAAGGTTATGTTCTAACAATCGTGAGGTCCGGCCCGTCCTGGCATCCGTCCTCCGAGGAATTGCAGAAGTAAACCTGACAGAAACAAATGCAGAGAGAACCACAGTTAATTCTGATGTTTTCAAACAGTTTCAAATTCAGACATGTGGAATTATTTAGCTTGCTCCATTATCATGTCCATTGCAATTTTAATTCCAGTTGTCACATGAAACCGAGTTTCATTGACCAGGTCTGAATTATTGCTGTTGCTTCGGTGCAGTGTGTGACACCTTAAAGCTGCTCTTGCAGTCGAGCCTTCACAGTCTGCTGTGTCACAGCATTAGAGATCCCAGTTTTCGGGTTTTACAAGTTGCTTTAATTACAGCCAGGTCTGTGGGCATGAATTAGTTCATGGTGTCGTTCACACGTTTGGTTAGTGCAGGTCTCTAGTTACCTGCAAACATCTGTCTGATGTTTGGTTCACACCCTCCTTGTAAATTTGCTTACCTGTGCCACACTTCCGGGAGTGTTTTTTAAAGGCAAAAAATTAAAACACACCTCCGCCCTTTTGGCACTGGGTAGCAGGTTAACGAAATTGAACTGTAAGGATGAATGTTAATGTCATACTTCTCAAATTAATGCCCTGTTTGGCGATTACAATATTATGTATATTATAATTTAAGAATATAAATGAAATTGTATTGTTTCTGGTCTCTGAAGAGTCTCTGCTCGTTCTCGTGTCAATACATTTAAGGGAAAAGTGTGACAGATTCAATGAATTTAGATGTTAAACTATTAAGCCATTTGCTATTGGGCTGCTACCCGACTAGCAAATGACGCTAATAGCTGAAGGCCTTGAGTGACCAAAGTTGTTAGCTCAGTGAGGGATGCATTTGAGCTTTGGTTGCTTGCAGAGCGCTGGTTTGTGTCATCAGAGTGTGGTTGTCTGCGTTTTTTGAAATAGGGTGGAGGTCTGCCTCTGCCCAATGACCAGCACTTTTCCTCTGTATGGCCTGTTTTGTGACAGGAATTACAGAGTCTGCTCAGTTTTTCACCGTGTGGCTTTCTGAATTCTCCTGCAAATGGAGGATTTTCATGACATTCTAACACAGCTACCTCACAATGCATCTGTTTTCGTGACTCAATTCTTGTTGCCCAGCTAACAATACCTTCGAATGTATTTTTTGCTGGAGAAGCACCATACATGAGCGATTGCTGTACACGCGGTCCTGCATTTGTAAGTAGTAAATCAAGGAGAGTTACATTGTTGTGGTTAACACCTTCAATTCCAGAATACTCCTCAAACAGTTCAAACATATTTTCTGCATACGTCTCGAACGATTCTTCAGTACTCTGTTTCCGATTGAAAATCAATTCCCATCCAACAGGACTACAACCACGTAGATCGCGAAGACATTGTTTTAGTCTATTAAAGATTTCATCCTCAGGCTCATCTTGATACATTAACTGCACGATGTTCCCTGTCATCAAAGCCTGTGGTATCTTATAGTTCAGAACGTCTGGAATTGAGCTGATAACAATTTGCCAAATATCTTTTGGTTCAAGCTGAAATGCATGTTTCAGACTAACAATGCGTCTCCACCATGGTTCGAATGGCCCTTTCAAGGGGAATGGTCCGATCTCTGTTTTAAACAAGCTACATTCAGTTACCGTTAGAGGACGCCGAATGGTTGACTCTGTGCCATTTGGGTGCCGTATCACCTTAAAGGCTGAAACAGGCACTCTGTTCAAAACTTTATCACATGCTTCACCTGTCTGAACAGGATTGTTAGAGCAGGCTGGCTCATTTAAGAAGTGCACATTTTTAGTCCCATCGCTGTTGAGCGTTTTGGGAGACATGCACTTTTTAGCATTTAGTTTAGTCTTAAGATCTGCAATGGTGTATTTGTGATTTTTACACTTTTCAGTCAGGGCTAACTGCTCAGCTAGTAAATTATCTAGCTGTGTTTGGAGATCTTGAATCTTTGCCTCAGACATTTTTGCCTCTGCATTTTTAGAATGCACTTCTTCACATTTAATATCCATAAGCGAAGATAGAAATGTTGTTGACTTATCTAGCCGTTTATAACTCATGAAGTTTAAAGCCTCAATTATTTCACCATGTTTTGATTTCTTCTGCTTACTACCCACCGTTTTCCACCAAGTGGAAATTTCATTCTCAATAGCGTCCATGTTAAGACCTTTTTTATTGAGTTTATACAGTGTAGGCTCGACCTTTTCGGCCCATAATGTAAACAGGACAGGATCATTATACATGTTCCAATTTATATTTGGGGAAATTTTGTTCCCTGAAGCTTTGAATATGAAAAGGTTTTTTGTTTCAGGATTAATGAGATGCGCGTTCACAGTTTCTGATTCTCATCTATGTTCCTTTGCGTGGTTTTATCGCAGCTATGGGAGTTTTCCACCAAGGATACAAAAATTCAGACTATATGAAGGCAAAGTCATTTTAACGTTTGATTATTCTATTTTCTCTTACTTTATATTTTTCGTTTATAGATCAGGAAACTATATCACTTTGCAGTCCTTCTTCTAAGGATGCACGACACAATCTCGCCAGTCTGACTTATCAAAACAGAGGTAATTGGCTAAATATCTGAGATGTGCCGTATTCACACGTACACAATAACAGACACTTGAATAGCCCCCTTGAACGCCACCTCAGGAACAGAGGTTATGGAACGCACCCGAATCCAGGTTGATCAAACAGTATTTTGCTGATTCTGACGGAAATAACTCGTTCCCCTCATTCAAGTACACTTGAATCTGATATGTCTGGCGCAAACTTGTGGAAATATACGAATCCTGTAATCTATTTTGAAAAATTATTTCAGAGCAATCCAGAATTAGTTCAAACGTGATAATATTTCGTTCTCCGAATATGAAAAGTATTTCTGTCTCGGGACTTTCAAGAATTAATGAGATGCGCGTTTGTTGTTTCTGACTTTCAAATTCATTGTGAATCACATTATAACCACATTCAGCATAGACACACACTTGTTTAATTCAGTTCACACAGGATACATGGCCTAGAATACAACATCAAAAGCCTTTACCTAAGTGTTCCAAATACACCCACAATAAAGCAATCCTGTGTTTAAAGAATAAACTTACAATTAGCCTATGTGCACATATAGTAGCACAAACAACTATAAAGTGTGTTCTATCAGTGCATTACAATGTGTGAAGCACAACTCCAAATTTGAAAATACAAATTATTGCATTATTGCCTTTTAATCCCATCTGTGTTAAAGTGGAAGCTTTCAAATGCAATATAAAGTTTGTAAAGATTAGTTTAGGTTTATTATAGAATATTATTCAATGTGGCCTAGGGCCCATGGTGGGCTGGTGGTCACACAAAGGGTTTTTTGAATGCATGGACAATAGCATTTAGCTTAGCCTTGTTTTGGAAACAGCATGGACAATAGCATTTAGCTTAGCCTTGTTTTGGAAACAGCATGGACAATAGCATTTAGCTTAGCCTTGAGATCCTGACTTTTATTTATAAAATCATGTGTGTTCCGATCGTTTACAAACTTAGATTTTTCTTTCTGTTGTTTGCTGATTCTCTTCACGTGTTGCTGGTTTGTTTCAACAAAGCCAATACAACAATGGCGACAAACATGCGGCTGATTTGAAAACTTTTAGGGTTTGTTTTACTGCTCCTCATCAAGTAACGTTACACGAAAAACATTTGGAAGATGTTATTCCGATTTTAGGTTTCGTTTTTTGTTGCTAAAGCAAACAAGGACATCTTTAATATATTAACAAGGGTTTTCATTCTTCATCTGCGCTGCCGCTATCACGTCCTCACGTATTTCAGTTCCGGACTAAACAAAAGGCTCTCCAACCCGTAACAATGCAAACAACATTTTCTCAACACTTCTCAAAAGGGAAGAAAAAGTTGACTTACCACAGCGGCAGAAGAAAGAGAAGATGTTCAAACCTCGTGTTGATTTTAAAATCCCCATACTTTGCTGGAAAAGACGTTGCTCGCAAAATTCATTTGTTGCGACATCACGTCGGGGTCACCACTTTGTAAGGCCGTCTAACTCGATCCAATGGCGGTATTCGAATTAGCGGTGAAGGTCTTTGCGTGTTACTGTCTTTTCTCGTGGCAAAGTATTTTTGGTTAAATGTAATACATTTTATCTTATGTATTAACTCGTTTCATCTGACTCCATAAAATTAAAAGGTTTTTCAATGATATCTGTGCATCATTAAATGTGAGCGAATGTTTTACTATTCTTTTAAACTCTTGAATGCAAATAATGTCAAAGTCAATTAGAATAATCAAATGTCACAATTTAATATGTCAGGTAAATGTATCATTATAATTTCATAATCAATTCAAGGATAATCAATGCAAAACATCAAATGCTCTAGAACAAAGAGGAAAAAGTTTACCCGACAATAAATGCGTGAGGCAGAGAGACTCGCAACTCTCAGCCTCACGGGCCGATCTCAGATATAGAAAAGGCCCTGAGCTCTCGCTGCGTTTCATTATATACCCAGACCTCATTTCAAATCTAAACATCATTCACAGTGGAAATTTACCTGTAAGTCACCATTTGCTAGCAGTGGAAAATTAGCATTCAGTCAAATGGTCGAAGGTGTTAACTCAAAGACACACCCTCCAGTATTGGAGGGTGTGGAAGATATTTCTTAACTTCCTAAGAACTTTATTACCTTTTGGGTTTACTTCTTTGGGAATGAGACATTTGTACCAGTCGTACCGAGACATTTCAAATAATACCAAATATGTATAAAACTAGATTATAATCATTCACATTAAAACCATTTAGATTCTTGTGTGAGTTTGGGAGATCTCTGCCAGGATGAAGAATGGGGGACAGAAATGTAGATTAGGATGAGGGAGGTGAGACCTTCGTCTCAATAGTGCATGAGGGGGAGTTCAAATGTTAATTTCCTTTGTTTTCTCAGAGAGTGACCCTCTCTTAAAGTCCTTCAAGTTTTTCCAGTATTACACTGTCTATGTAGCTCACAAGGTAACAGAGCGTGATAGAATAAAGACTAATTAGAATGGCAAGTTCCCTTTTTAAAGTTTTGCACAGTTGTTTAAAAAAATATTTAGATTCAAAAAGGGGCATTACATGCAGTTTTAATGATCACTAATTATGAATACGATAATGAAAAGACCAAGATGTATTTGAGACCATAGCAAACATTACTCTCCCAATGAATAGTATCACTGTGTAAATAAACTCTGTTATGTTTGCATATAGTGCGAGAATAGAATTTAAATCAATTTTATAGAGACATTTATGTGGCTGAGTGTAATTGGAATGTGCATACTTATCCGAATAGCAATCTGATCGATCAAGACGCAAGAGTTGACCAAGTGTAAATACTCCATAAGAACAGATATAAATAGAGATGGAACAGAGATTGTTGCTTTATTCTATCTGCAGTGCAATGATCAGTAAGCTGATTGAGCTTCACTGTGTGTCTGAAATTGTTTTCCTCTCCCAGATCTTTTATCCGTATCCTTTTCAGCACGCCCCCTTGTAATAAAAGGCCTTGGGTTTCAACTGTTTTAACTGGTTTCTTCTATAAATGTGTCAAACGTTAGCTTGTATTATTCAATAAACCTGCACCCTATATGGGGGTCTGTTGTAATATTTGGATATGTAGGTATCTACCGAGTCAATGGTTTAGATCTCAAGACTTTATTATGCCTCGATTGATGGTTTCTACTGTCTAATTTGATCCCAGTTATATCCCAAAGACTCTGCTTGAGAGAATATGCACAGATGATGCGACAAACTCCCATTGTGAGTCACCTGTACGGTTTTACAGTAGCACTCAATAATGAGAAGAAAAAGCTTGTCAAGTTTCATTTTAGAAACCCGCTTATCAACATTCATCAAAAGAGTTTTAATATTCTGCGTCGTCGTTTTCACCCATTCCTATTCCCTTCAGTATGAGTCACTCTCACAGACATGCTGTTTTCCTAAATGTATGTGTATATGCTCTTACACAAGATCCTGCTTGTACACACAAACTGAAGGTGCAGTTTGGGATATTTTGTGATATTTTTTAATGTTAAACCATACAGCTTCTCGTGGTGGCTGCACTGTTTGAACTCCATGCAAAATCTGAGCTTTACAGTAATGTTTGGGATCTCCTCTGTGTGTAATGGCTTATCGTGACAGTTTGACTTCACTGAGTCTCAGAAAACCCACAGCATGTCTCCAGTATCTTGAGCATTAAAAATGCATTACGTCCTGCGATTTCATGTTTCGCTCGTAACAAACCGTTTTTATTGCTGAATAAAAGCAGCAGACTAATGCATTGTTTCTTAGTTGTTCCAAAGGGTAGGCTATATGAATTTTGCAAAAGATGCTGTCAGTGCTGTTTCTCAGTCTACAGGAAAAAAAAGACAAACGAGTTCCATATACGTGTGTGTGTTTGTGTTGTGTGTGTGTGTGTGTGTGTGTGTGTGTGTGTGTGTGTGTGTGTGTGTGTGTGTGTGTGTGTGTGTGTGTGTGTGTGTGTGTGTGTCTGTCTGTCTATCTATCTATCTATCTATCTATCATTGGACAATGGAACTAAAACACCTGTTTTTATTTTTATTTTGGTATAGGCCCTCCTTTAGTGGCAAATACAGGATCAATTCATCTTGGGAATGACAGATACAAGTTCTGCACAGTGGCCAGAGGGATTTTGAGCCATTCCTCTTTCAGAACAGTGCCTAGGTCACTATGTGATGCTAGTGGAGGAAAGTGTTTTCTGACTATCTCCTTCAAAATACCCCAAAGTGGCTAAAACATATTTAGATCTGGTGACTGTGCAGGCCATGGGTGATGTTCAACTTCAATTTCATGTCCATCAAACCATTCTGTCAAAAGTCTTGCTCTATGTATTGGTGCATTATCATGCTGATACACGGCACCCCCTTCAGGGTACAATTTTTGAACTATTAAGTGCACATGGTCCTCCAGAATGGCTCGTCCTTGGCAGTGACATGCACATCAAGCACAGTAAGAAATGCCATGATATTGCACCCCAAACCATCACTGATCTGAGAGCTGGATCACTCCTCCATTGGCTTCTAAGGGATTAACACCTCCTAGGCCCGAAAAGTTATTAAAGATGTTGCTAAAATAGTCTAAGTGACTACAGTGGCTCAATCCTAAGTTTATCAAACGACGAGAATACTTTTTGTGCGAAAAAATAAATAAAAAAAATAACGACTTTATTTCACCTATTCAATTCCTTCTCTGTGGGCCTTGAGTGAGTTCACTAGGGTAGTAATAGCGTAAACTTCTGTTGTTGTACGTCACACGCAACACACACATGACCAGCGTTGGCCAATAGTGAGCCTACGTGTGATGTAGCACTACGCAATCACACTGCGTTAATTAACGAAGGTCTTACGGGGTTGGAACAACATGAGGCTGAATAAATACTGACAGAATTTTCATTTTTGGGCGAACTATCCCTTTAAAGCCCATACCAGAGCTGATGACTGAGCCCATTTTTGCCTCGGAGCCCGAGCCCAGCAGGAGTTAAGACCAGGTGCGTGAGCCGGCAACACCGTCCATTCCAGAGGGCGTCCTCATTGAGTATGAGGGTATGATGTGGAGCCTCGCCCATACTCCTGCCGCTGAGGGTGAGCTGAGCATAATTTCTACACAAGCGTATGAGGAATAGGAGAAGGTTGTTTCCCATGGTTCTCTTGTGGCTGCTGGTCCTGACTTGCTTCAAGCCTGTTTCATTGCTGAGCACTAAGTCTTTTGGATCACTTAGCACCAAGTAGGTATGGTTGATGATGCTGCCGCCTTAACTCCAAATCCCAGCTCCTGTGCCTGTTCAGTATTGAGCAAGTGGGCCATCTCTAAAAACTCTGCCTGACCTTTTACGGCTTCCAGTTTGCCAGCTCCACCCTGGTATGTCGAACCCCTGGCTCCACCTCAAACCTTAGAGCTCATCACTCCACCTTGCCCTGTCAACCAGATGGCTTTAACTTGGCTTCAGCTGGGACATTGTCCTTCCGGCTCCACCTGGCTTCCCAGCCCCTATGGCTCTGCATTGGTCAGTCGCTTCTCTGACTCTGCCATGGACATCCGGGCCTTCATCTGTGCCTCTTACCTCCACCCCTTTGGCTCTGTCGGGCTCCTCCTGTCCTCAGGCACCCCCTCAATCCTCAGTCTCACTGGCTCCGCCTCAGTCATCTGGCACCCTGGTTCAACCTCAGCCACACGGAAGGAGCAAAGGCGGAGGAGTCTGGGCGATGGGCCAGGTGGAACAATGCGATCTGCTTTCAAAATAGAGCAGACAGGCTCGGGTGGGATTAAAGGGGGTAGGTATTAAAATAATAGTTCATAATGGTAGGCCGAAAATCACTCAGGCCATGTCCACACTAATACTTTTTCATTTGAAAATGCATCTTTTTCTCTCCGTTTTTGCCTTGAATCCACACTGAGACAGCGTTTTTATAAATGAAAACGAAGCTTGTTGAAAACACTCTCCAAAGTGGATAAAAACATGTGGCAAAACATGAGAGCAGTTGAGATTAAGACCAAACATATGGTTACTGAGTGCGACCTGGACGCATCAGTGAATGGTGAGATATTTTGCTAAATAAAATCATCCTGTCAGAAGAATTGCGTTAAGTTTATTTATTTTTCTGTCTGTATCATCTCAGTGAGCTTTTGTGAGGTTTTGCACATGCGCAGTAAGGTGAATTTAGCGTTTTCAGGCGTTTACCAAAAGTTTCTCATCCACCCTGAAACATCAGAAAATGCTAGTGTGGACAGTGTTTTTAAACGAAAAAGCCGTTTTCAAATGTATCCGGATTAATGTAGACATAGCCTCAGTGGCTACGTTCTGTCACGGTTGACAGACAAACACAAAGTTGAGTGAGTAATTCCTGATGAAGACAATACTAAATTGACGAGATCGGACACATATAAACTGAAAACACAACAACTTAAATACACAGACAAACGAGGAGATAAATAATGACACAACTGAACGTGATGACAAATTAAATCAGCAACCATGACAAAAAAACTCAACAAAGGGAAATGCAAACTGTGCAAACTGAAAACAAAGTCCAAATAAGGTGAGATTGTGACAACTGCTGCATATAGATACTGCTTTTTTAAAAATAATTTGCCTAAACCACACCCTGATATATATACTACCACTCAAAAGTATGGGGTCAGTACAATTTTTAAAATGTTAAAGGGGTGGTAAAACACATTTTTTCGAAGGCTTGATTGTGTTTGTGGGGTGCACTGTAACATGTGTGCATGCTTCGTTTTTAAAAAATTGCATTATTTTTCATATATTTTACCTTTATTCTACACTGCTCTGTCCCTCCTTGTAAAAACGGTCTGATGGTTTCCGGGTTCTATGAAGCCAGTCCCTCAAAA
The DNA here is from genome assembly GCF_051911475.1 of Siphateles boraxobius. Taxonomy (NCBI): domain Eukaryota; kingdom Metazoa; phylum Chordata; class Actinopteri; order Cypriniformes; family Leuciscidae; genus Siphateles; species Siphateles boraxobius. The sequence continues at coordinate 2,791,748 of NW_027508811.1, forward strand.
ATACGCAACGGGCTCAGATTGGTTAGCTGGCCCAGTGTGTTGTGTTTCGCTAACCGTCTAGTGCATGTTTTTCGGAAACGTCACGCCCCTTGCCTTTACCGGTAGTTTGTGCTTTGGTGTATTATAAACAATGGCGTCAATAAAACCAATCGGACCCAAAGAATGTTAGTGAAGATAATCGAGCAGAACGTGTTCAAGAACGGCTGTTAAACGATGTTTCAGAAAGGTTTGTTTTTTGTTGTTTTCTCATTACTTTTTAGATACGCTGTTATTTAATTGTACTAATTGTTATAGTATTACAAAAAATATGCTTCATAAACAAGAATTTCATATAATCGTTCTAACAAGTTATACTACAGTCCTCAAAGGGATTCTTTTTACTAAAGACTGCGGATCTATAGTGATCGTTACTGACTGTATGGCACCGTTACTTTTGTATTTTTAGAACGATTGTTGACAAATATCTATCGACAGAACTATTAACGCAAAACGAACACTAAACATTGGCTTTACTACAGTAGCCAAATCAAACACAGAACCATGTTTAGCATGCCTGTAGCTAAACAAGCATGTAGATAAACATAAAAGCTCTAATCAAAGAATAATTTATACTAATTCCAAGTTCGCTGTTGAGATTAAAAAAAAAAGTTTGTAATGTTAGGTGTTTGTTGGATAACGTTAAGTATGAATGAGCATTTAACAAACCAGCAGAGCCAAACAGCGTTGTCATTTGTTTACTTCATTGCTACAACGTACAATTAACAATATGAACTATTACAGGAAAACACATAGACGAAAAATAAATCATACTTACAGGTTGTGGCCTGTAAACAACAGCTTCTGTTCTTAAAGTTGGAACTGCTCCATCTTTCAGGACAAGCCGTTGTGCGAATCCTGCATTGAACTCGCGAAGATTGTGGAAGCTTTCCTCCGTAACATGTGCAGCAGAGAGCGAGATTTGGGTAATAATTATGAATTTAAAAATAAATTTTAACCATTGATCCCTTACTCCCCCGACCCCTGAAAGGCTGAACAAAGTGGACCTGCAATCCGGATGAAAATAACAGCGTTTCGACGGCATTTTGGCAACACTCCAGCCTACTACCACAACAACTCTTTAGCAATATGAAATGGCCTCGCCCCCCTTATTTCGTATTCTCGGAGGAGGGGTTTAGGGGTTAGTGATGTCAGCATCCCTGGAGGAATGTCGTGTAGTCCCTACCGGCCGTTTGCTGTAGCCCTTAGAAATTGATTTCTTTAAAAGCAAATATCTCCGTTTGCTTTGAACTTTGAGCGTTGTAACTTTGCAGATTGTTGTTTATGCTCAAACAGCAACATCACACACTAGCTAAAGTTAGAAAAGTGAAATCGTGTTTTACAGCCCCTTTAAAAAAAGAAGTCTATTATGCCCACCAAGGCTGAATTTATATCAAAAATACAGTAAAAACAGTAATATTGTGAAATATTTGTTATGATCGGTAAAGGAGAACAGGAAGCAAATGCAGTATTCAACAATTTAATTAGGAACAGTAGACAGGCTCAGGATAGACACGGGTGTGGCCAGGTAACGCAGGGACTTCGATGGTCAGAGTGCGGTGAATCCTCATGCAGTGAAGTGCCAAGACGAGACGAAATGATCCAACACCAAGACGACAATCCACAGGAACACGATGACGGGAAAACCAGGAACAAGACTCAACACCGACACCCAGGACGTCAAACAACGATCTGACAAAGGGAATGAGATGACGGTGAGTATTTAAGCAGTGAGGGAGATTAACAGCAGCTGGTGATGAATGATGATGATCAGCTGGAGCGGATCAAGGAATGACAACACAATCACGCCCACTACACACGTGCTTTCATACCACAACATAAACACGAGACGAGAAGGAAACATTGGATCAGTATACCGTGACAGTACCCCTCTCCTAAGAACGCCTCCTGGCGTTCTCAGACCTCCTTACCTGTCGATTGTAATCATCGATCAAGGAGTGATCCAGAATGTCTCTGGCAGGTACCCAACTTCTCTCCTCCGGACCATAACCTTCCCAGTCCACTAAGTACTGGAATCCGCGCCCCCTCCGCCTAGAATCCAGAATCCGATTTACCGAATAGGTGGTCTCCCCATCTACGAGACGCGGCGGGGGAGGAACCGGGACAGGCGGATTAATGTGAGCATGAAACACGGGCTTAATCTTGGAAACGTGAAATACGGGGTGAATTCTGCTGTACGCAGGAGGTAAACTAATGCGGACTGCCACCGGACTATTGATCTTGGTGACAGTGAACGGGCCAATAAATTTAGGAGCCAGCTTATTAGATACGGAGCGGAGAGGAATGTTCTTGGTAGAAAGCCACACTTTTTGACCGACGACGTAAACGGGAGGCTTCGACCGGTGGCGATCGGCCTTAGCCTTGGTGCGCGCCCCCACTTGGAGTAAAGTCTCACGGGCTTTAGTCGAAGTGCGGTGACACCTCTGGATGAAGGCGTGAGCAGAGGGGACCGCGACCTCGGATTCCAGACTGGGAAAAATTGGTGGCTGGTAACCTACACTACACTCAAACAGAGAGAGGCCCGTGGCCGACACTGGTAAGGTATTGTGGGCGTACTCCACCATAGACAGTTGTTGGCTCCATGAGGAAGGATTCTTGGATACCAAACATCGTAACACTCTCTCCAGATCTTGGTTGGCTCTCTCGGTCTGACCAATGCTCTGAGGGTGAGACCCTGAAGACAGACTAACCGTCGCTCCCAGTAATTTACAAAATTCCTGCCAAAATTTGGACACAAATTGGTGTCCTCTGTCAGAGACCACGTCCGTCGGGAGGCCATGTAAGCGAACTGGCAGCGGTTGGAGGAGCCTATCTGGGGGTCGATTGGAAGTCTTACCAGTGGCACAAACCGAGCAAGCCAAAACAAAACTGTGAATGTCACGAGCCATAAGTGGCCACCAGAATCGTTGCTTAACTAAAAACTTAGTACGATTAACTCCTGGATGACAAGCTATGTTGGAACAATGGCCCCACCGGATAACGTCTGACCTTAATCTCTCCGGCACAAATAACCGACTCAGTGGACATTCGGGCGGAGGCGTTACCCCTTCTAAGGCCTTCTTGACCTTCGATTCGATCTCCCATACGAGTGTGGAAACAAATAGGGTCTCCGGTAAAATGCACTCGGGAGTAGACGGGCGTTCGGAGCGATCAAAAATACGAGACAAAGAATCGGGTTTGATGTTTTTAGAACCCGGGCGGTACGAGAGAGAAAAATCAAAACGACCGAAAAAAAGTGCCCACGAGCCTGCCTGGAGTTCAGTCTTTTGGCGGTTCTGATGTACTCTAAGTGCTTGTGGTCGGTCCAGACGATAAAAGGTACCCCCGAACCCTCTAACCAATGTCGCCATTCTTCCAACGCTAACTTGACTGCCAACAACTCCCTATTACCAATGTCGTAATTGCGTTCGGCTGGGGATAATCGGTGAGAAAAAAACGCGCAAGGATGTATCTTATCGTCTGTGGGAGAGCGCTGGGACAGAACTGCTCCTACCCCCACCTCTGACGCATCAACCTCAACCACGAACTGCCGTGAATAGTCAGGGGCAACGAGGATGGGAGATGAAACAAAGCGGCTCTTGAGGTTAACAAACACAGCCTCGGCTGTGTCTGACCACCTGAACGGAGTTCCGGGGGAGGTCAAGGCAGTCAGAGGCGCGGCTAGCTGGCTGAAGTTGCGAATGAACCGCCGATAGAAATTGGCGAATCCCAGACACCTCTGTAGGGCCTTACGGGAATCTGGACTTGGCCATTCTACCACAGCCTTAACCTTGTCAGGGTCCACACGCATTCCCTCAGACGAGATGATGTGTCCTAGAAAAGGAACAGACTGTGCATGAAATTCGCATTTCTCCGCCTTGACAAAAAGCCCATTCTCTAACAACCTCTGAAGCACTTGTCGTACGTGTTGCACGTGTTCCTGGAGAGACGAGGAAAATATCAATATGTCGTCCAGGTAAACATATATGAATTGATCTATCATGTCTCGCAACACGTCATTGACAAGTGCCTGGAAGACTGCTGGGGAGTTGGACAGCCCGAACGGCATGACCAAATATTCAAAGTGACCCCTGGGGGTATTGAACGCAGTCTTCCATTCATCCCCCTCCCTGATGCGGACCAAATGATAAGCATTACGTAAGTCCAATTTCGTGAAGATGGATGCTCCCTGCAATCTCTCGAAGGCTGAAGACATCAACGGCAAAGGATAAGTATTCTTTACCGTGATGTTATTCAACCCTCGGTAATCAATACAAGGTCGCAGAGATCCATCCTTCTTCCCCACAAAAAAGAACCCCGCCCCCGCTGGTGAAGAGGAAGGCCGGATGAATTTGGTTGTCAGATAATCAGAAATATATTTCTCCATAGCCTCCCTTTCTGGAATAGAAAGCGAGTATAACTTGCCTTTAGGCGGAGACTTACCTGGCATTAACTCTATAGCACATTCATAGGGACGATGAGGAGGGAGAGAAGCAGCCCTAGACTTACTGAACACTTCCTTCAGGTCATGATACTCCTCAGGCACGTTAGACAGATCCCCTGCTTCCTCCTGAAACACAAAAACAGGCACAGACGAAGACACAAGACAAGACTTATGACATTCCTTGCTCCACTCCAGTATAGCCTTGTGCTGCCAGTCCACTCGGGGGTTGTGACGGATGAGCCAGGGGTGACCAAGAACGACAGGTCCCAACGGTGAATCCAGAATATAAAAAAAAATAGTCTCGGTGTGATTGCCAGAAGTGATGAGGGTGATATCTTCAGTGGTGAATGAGATGGTGGGAAGTTCTTGGCCATTTAGTGCGTGTACAGCAATCTTCTGAGTGAGTGGTCTGAGTGGAATTTGAAACTTGTGTGCAAACATACTGTCCATGAAATTACCTTCAGTCCCAGAGTCCAGAAGTGCCTGACAATCGCGCTGGTGAGTTGACCATCTTAGTCTTACCGGGAGGAGTGTAGATGTGGATGAGGTCTTCTCGGCGGAGATCCCACCCGATAGTAGCCTCATACTTACTATCGGGCTTGGCCTTTTACCGGGCAGCTGTACGCGAAATGTCCCGAACCTCCACAATATAGGCAAAGGCCCTGGGACCTCCGCCTCTCCCTCTCCTCCCGGGAAAGCCGAGCTCGACCCACCTGCATGGGTTCGTGATCGAAGACGGGGCGGACCACGTCCCTGCCGCTGGACCGTTGTCCCTCAATCCCTCCAGGAGGACGGTTGGATGCCACTCTGCCTCCGACTCGGGAAAGTCGCGCATCCACCCGTATTGCCAGCTCGATGAGACCGTTTAACGACGTGGGTAGGTCCAGGGCGTAGATCTCTCGTTGGACGCGGTCAGCCAACCCATGCAGGAACATGTCCCACTGCGCCTCCTCGTTCCAATGACATTCGGCCGCCAGGGTTCGGAACTCGATGGAAAAGTCCGAGACCGACCTCTCCCCCTGACGAAGGTCGGCCAGCACCCTGGCGGCCTCTCTCCCCGCGACGGCTCTGTCAAAAACTCGTCTCATCTCTGCGGAGAGAGTTTGGAACGAGGCGCAGCAAGGGTCTTGATTCTCCCACACCGCCGTTCCCCATAACGCTGCCTTTCCGGTCAGTAACGTGATGACAAAAGCCACCTTGGCTTGTTCGCTATGGAACGTTCTGGGCTGTAGAGCGAAATGCATGGAACATCTTGTCAGAAATGCACGACAGTAAGTTGACTCACCCGCATAGGGTTCCGGAACCGGTAGGCGTGGCTCAGATGGCGCGGGGAAATCCGGTGGTGTGGGGGGAACGGCTGGTGTGGGCGGCGCAGTGGGAGCACGAAGAAGTCGGACCTGCTGGGTGAGCTCGGACACCTGCGTTACCAAAGCTTGAATCGCACGACCCGTGTCGTTAATGTGTCTCTCGTGAGAGTCCAATCTTATGACGCTGTGGTGGACGAACTCATCCAGCGAGGTAGGTGTCTCTCCTGCTCCTTCCCTGGAACGGAAGGAGAACAGGAAGCAAATGCAGTATTCAACAATTTAATTAGGAACAGTAGACAGGCTCAGGATAGACACGGGTGTGGACAGGTAACGCAGGGACTTCGATGGTCAGAGTGCGGTGAATCCTCGTGCAGTGAAGTGCCAAGACGAGACGAAACGATCCAACACCAAGACGACAATCCACAGGAACACGATGACGGGAAAACCAGGAACAAGACTCAACACCGACACCCAGGACATCAAACAACGATCTGACAAAGGGAAATAGGATGACGGTGAGTATTTAAGCAGTGAGGGAGATTAACAGCAGCTGGTGATGAATGATGATGATCAGCTGGAGCGGATCAAGGAATGACAACACAATCACGCCCACTACACACGTGCTTTCATACCACAACATAAATACGAGACGATAAGGAAACATTGGATCAGTATACCGTGACAATATTTTTACAGTTTAAAATAACTGTTTTCTATTTGAATATATTTTAAAATGTAATATATTCCTGTGGCAAAGCTGAAGTTTCAGCAACATTACTTCAGTCTTGAAATAATAATTTCAAATAAAATAACGGCCTTTACTGTCACCCCAAACTTTTGAACCGTACTGTATACTGTAGTTTGTGCTTAAGCTGCATATGTTTTATGTTCGTTATTTTTTTATATCAAATTAATTTTGAGGCTCGTTTGACCTGATAATTTGCGCACTCATCAGGAACGCAAACGAGAGGCTTGAGCGATACAGACTAAATTGTTTGCAGCAGGGCAGAACTTTACATTTTCATAGACCTGCTCTCCCAGTGGCCCAATGAGTTGATTACACACCTTAGCTCCACCACCCCCTCATCCATTGCAGACTCCCAGTTGTCCCCCATGATGACTTCCTTTTTAGGCTTCCACATGCAGCGTTTGTTTTGGTTATGCTGCTACCGTGGCTGTTTGCCGGAGCTAAACTTGAGAACATAATCTTTTGTCTTAAGCAGCTAAATCCCTCATGCAAATGATTGTGTATTTCAGCACTTTTGAAATCCATGATGGGTCGACAGTGTGTGAAATTAGCATTTCACGGCACATGGATGGCTCCCGTGTGCTTATGGGTACACAACGCCCCCATATCCATTTTAATTGTGATATTACACACAGCTCCATTCTCCGTCAGGTTTATGCACTCTCTTTAGTCATCCGTAGCATCTCATAGAGCGGATTCCTGGCTCATGTATCTGGAACAAGTGTGTGGTCTTCTCTCAGAGTTGATTAAAACGGCAGAATGGTTCTCTTGAGAGGAGCAGAGACAGGTGCCTTATTCTGCACCATTCTGACCCCTCCCCTTAACTCTGCTCCTGCATATGGGCATATTCACGCTCCTTTATTGCCTCATTCAAAGAGCTGTAAAGTTCCAGTGCTGGGGGATTCCCATACAGCTGTGCACTAAATGACCCACAAGGCTTTGCTCTTGTTACTCTCTGAAATATCCAATTCATTACTACTGACACAACACTTTATCCAGCGCCTGCATGCGAAGAAGAAACTGCTCATGAGAAACACTGAAATTCACATGCAAGCTCAACAGTCTTTTCCAAATCCTAGTGAGCTGCTTACCTAAAACAGGAGTTTTTGATAAAAAAGTACTGTCAAAATAATTAGGTATGAAGCAACACATTTTTACTATATTTGAACTGACTTATATTTAATATTATTACTTTCACTTTCTAAAAAACTAATATATTACCCACTATTATTGGCAGCTAGCATTTTAACAAGTACACATTCATTCATTAATTTATTTATTTCTATTCATTTGGTGTATTACTCTTAAAAAAAAAGTTCAAAAAGGGTGTTTTACAATGATGCCATAGAAAAACCATTTTGGGACATTTTCAGTAAACGAATTCTTAAAATAATATTTTAATAATCTGAATAATATTTTATATATATCCACTATAAAGAACCCTTTTGTGCAATAGAAATTTGACATTGATGTTAAAAGTTCTTCATGGAACCACAGATGCCAACCCTTTATTTTTAAACGTGTACAACTAACAAAATAAGTGTCCTCCATATTTTAATCATTTCTTTTGACTTTAGTACTATGACAAGCATTAGGGATAACTATATCTTTGAATACTGTACAAAGAGAACGAAACAACAGATACAAATGTTTTGCATATTACCCACTTACACATGTAAGAGAAAATAACACTCACATAACGACCAGCTCCTATAGGCCTACCACCACATACACTTCATGAGCCTGCCTGAAATCCTCAACATTATGTTGCACACTGTTTAAATGATCACATCAATGAATCAATAATTTAATCACACGAAAAGCACCTGAAACATTTGAAAAAATGAAGTGTATTTCCTTTTCTTTCTTTTAAAAAAAAGTGTATTTCTTAACGCCAAATGTTTTTCTTTTCTTTTCTTTAGGACAAGTTCGGTATTGTACACTTAAAGCCCTATTTTAAGATCGTTTTTGATGAAATAGAACGGTTAAGACTGAAATTTGGACAAATGCTGCTGTCCCGAGAATTTTCGAGAGGTTTTCGAGAGGTTTCTGTGGTAACACCCATGGATGAACTCAAAATCTCTAAAATTTGACGAGATCGCACTCTTGCACTGCCCACTGCATGTCTCAACGAGACCGAGGCAAGAGGCGCATCAGCACACAACAGATTGCTATGAATTAGTGACTCCAGGTAAATTACAGGTAGGCTTAATTACTGTTTCCCCCCTGTCTTTACAACTGAACATAGTAAATGACAATGAAATAACCGTGACAACAAGCTTGCCCTCTTGTGGCCTCTCTAAATGTGGAGTGTGAAATAATTGTTACAAAACTGTTTTTTGCTATACTTGTTTTTTACATCCGTTATTAGACAGTGGCAACGCGAACACTAATGTAACCCAAACATTTTGGGACTGCTTAAAGCGGAACAACATTAGGCTATTGTAACACATGCAACTGCAGGTTTTGTTCTATTCAGAAGTTGGTGGAAGTTTTGCGCGAATATTATAGTTCAAGCCCAAAGGGGAAATTCTGAGCGAATAGTTCAAGCTAAGAAGGATATATAGAGGTGAGTAAGTTGTTAATATTTTGTATTTGTTTTAAATGCATTACAGAAGTGTAACGTTAGATCAGCTAATCTTAACCTGGCCGTTTGTTAGTTTGTGGCAGTTTGTAAAAGGATAATATATATGATCAACAAACTCATGGTGCTGAGTGTTTTTAAAGCACACTCAGTAAACGGGTTGTAACGTTAAACAGGGTTCCCGCGGATCCTTAAAAAGTCTTAAATTAGATTTTTAAAAATAAGGCCAGTCAAACGTTTTTTTTTTACTTGTGAAAGGTCTTAACTTTTAGATGACACTTTGACTTATATCTAAATGCTTTCCAAATTAAAACGATCTAATTAGCGAACATATATATTCTTTTATTATTCTATCTTTGTGGATTTGCTTGATTTGTTCACGTGACAATTCGCATCACATTCGCGGCAGAATAACGTCCGTCTTGCACGCGAGAGAGGAGAGAAGAAGAAAGTTGGCAAATGTCAGTTCAGTTGTAAGTTCATTCTTTATATGCGTAGGGGTGTGCGATGTGCATTGTCTATTATGATACTGTAATTATTGTTTTAACTATGTACGAGGCACTGTGAGCTGACATTGCATATGTCTATTGTCCTTTCACTGCTGTGTGCAGTTCATAGTCCCCAAATTATTTGTGTCTTATTTTTATATCATATTATGTTCTTATATTAGAATATTAGTTTGGTTATTATTGTTAGTTGTAGGGATGGGGTTTTTTTCGCGAGGGGGAGGGGCCAGGTGAAAACAAGTGATTGAGAGAGTTAAAGATTAGGCAGTGTCCCACATTAGGGCGATTCACCCTACCCTTTAATTAAAACGTTTAAATTAGAAACCATTTCATATTTAAATATTGTTTTTAAAAAAATCTCATAGCTTTATCAATGCAATTGTAAATGGAGTGAAAATGCCCCTGGAAATCAATTTAAGGTGGCAAATATTGCCCCTTAATTAAAATATTCATTTCTATCACTGCTGTGAACTGACCACTGCATTGAATATGAAAAATATGAATATCTTTGTGAGTCTGCTGCTAACAACAGGCCTAAACCAACCATGGTACCAGTACACAAACACAATCAATAAAATATCATCTAATTATTATCAACAAAACGTTGAAAATATTGAGATATATTTTTGTCAATATTGCACACCCCTAATGTACGGTTTTAATTTAGATTTCTTCAGGTTTCAAAAAGGTCTTAAAAAGCCTTACATTTGACTTTAAAAAGTGTGCAGGAACCCTGTAAACGGTTAGACATAGTTACCTAGCAAGTCAGTTATTTTCAGTAAATGAATTATTAAGCTTCTTGGTCCCCATTGCTTTTGCTCTATAGGTCTTACCAAAATGAAGAGAAAGAAGGACATGTCAATTACAGTTACTGTGACTATTACTGAATATGTAATGCAAATGTAAAAATATAATGGAAATGCAAATACATTGTTGAATGATTATAAACATGGTATTTTTCCTGTTAATGCCTGCAGTGCAGTGCAGAAAATTATATGACAACAATAAGGTCTATATGTAACTGGCCCTTCTAACAGTACAACTGGCCCCAGCTTGGCCCCCCGGTTGAGATGGTCTAGAACCGCCTTTTATATGAACCACACATCACAGCAGTCTGAGGAAAGCAGCGTCAGAGCGGAAGTTAGTTTGGTTATTATTGTTAGTTAAAGATTTGAAGTGTGCCTATGGGAAAAAAGGATGTTTCTTGCACAAAGTCTCTTTCTGTTGTTATTGGGACAGTTAGTACGCCTCCTGATTCCCATGTTTAATCTGTAAAAGTTCAGAAAATAAATTATGGCCCATTGAACACTTGTGATATCCTCCTCTCTCCTGTCTATTTCTTCTGGGAATTGTACAACTTCACAGTATTTTACTGTAAGACGCGCTCCAATAATCTTTGTTTTATTTACACCTTGGAAAAAATTATAATAATTTTTGACAATGTAGGCCTATGTCTATAGAACTAATGTGTAAACATGATTTTACCATATACAACATGTTCCTGGATAAACGCCTTTGTTGTTCCTGGAACAACATTCCAACTAACCAATCAGATTTGAGGGAAAAGTTTAGAGTTTACATCAAGTTAGGGATATGATTAGAACTACATTTTTGGACGGACAAATGTTGCTCCATGACCTACAAAATATGTTTATCCAGGAACATGTTGACAAAATCATGTTGAACAGAGCTAATGAGCTGTGTCTAAATATCTTTTATGTATTCTGTAAATTTATTTTTTACAAAAATTACGAAGTAAAACAAAGACTATTGTAGTACTTTTTACAATTAAAAACTATTTCAGTCTTTCTACTAAATTATTTAAATTTAATTTAATTCAACATTTTAGTGAAAATAGTTTATCTGCCCCTTTGTTTCAATGTTGGAGACAAGAGCAAGTACCAAAGGTGAGTGTTACAGAGGATGTTCAATACATCGCCCCTTTATGTCTCAAGTAGTCTTTGCTACGTCTAGTTTCAGTGACTATATTGAATGCCTTTTCTCCTCTGTAAACTCACCCTCCCACCTTGTGCAAACGTAATCAATCAAAGCTCTAAACCGGCTGGGGTTTCACTGACAATTTCCCCCATCGCTAAGACAATTTATTTTCATTTCAGAAAGAAACACCTTGCTGAGTGGCTGAGATGTGCACACTTCCCCTAATGACCCCGGGCTAATTCCATAGGCTGGCAAGTCGCGACAAAACACTCGTGCTTATTTACGCTCCTCCACAGATGTGTCGTTTACAAACAGTAATGTAATGCTCGATGACAGCCTTGGCGGGACAGAGCATCTGCGCTGCTCACGAGCTCCACAGGGCTTGAAGGAGATGTCTGTCACGCTTACTATTAATGAGACTTTGTTTATAAATGCTTCGTTCCTGCTAATTATTAGTACACACTCAGAGCTGCTTCTCTCTGGAGTGCAACTGAACTAGATAACGACTTCCCAATGCTACTTGTTGGATTAATAAGAATTCCTATTCAACAGCAACCTCTGAGCGACGTAGCAGAGGTCACAGGCAACACGAGAATGATTCCGAAGTGAACGCGAAAGATATTCCGTAGCTGATTGCAGAATTTGCATTAGCTTGTTTAACAAATAGCATCTGAATGTGCTCATTAGAGGATGCAGTGAGTGCGCGGTCTGCAGTGGAGCTGTGCTGATACAACAGTTCTGAGCAGGCGCACAGATTTATTTTTCACAATGATTCATTTATACTCTGTGTATTGCTATGCACATGACAGTACAGCTAGTTTATTGATGACAGTAAGAAATGCCCGCTGTCATGTTTATAGTTGTACTTTTCCAGCCGAGCTCTGTCAGTAGCTCTGTTCCAAAACTTAGTGAGCTGCCTCTCTGCCTTCTGTCTGTAGGCAACTTCCTTCTACACTGACAGCAATTCAGAGTAACAAAGCAACCAGAAGTCATTTATTTTCAATTCTAGCTGACAATTTGAGGTAACCTGAACAACAGCTACTATTGGCAGAGTTTAACTTTACGCAAATGTACAGAATTTAGATGGAACTAATTTTACTGATACTTTTATTGAATATATTTATCATCTGCATTTCCATCATTCGCCATCTTAGATTAATGCTAATGTACACTTAAAGGTCAAGTACACACTCTTGGCAAAAAAACAAAAAAAAACAAAAAAATCCTTTGCCCGCATTCAAAAGTAGTTTTATATACCCCATATATACCATTTCATTATAGTACACTACCGTTAAAAAGTTTGGAGTCAGTAATATTTTTTTTTATAAAGAAATTAATACTTTTATTCAGCAAGGATGCATTAAATTAATCAAAAGTGACAGTAAAAAGATTTTTACAAAAAAGTTCTATTTAAAATAAATTATGTTCATTTGAGCGATACATTAATCAAAAAATCCTGTTAGATTCTTCGGATTCAGATTCTGAAGGGTCATGTGGCACTGAAGACTGGAAAAATGGCTTGCCACCACAGGAATAAATTTAATTTTAAAATATATTCAAATAGAAAGCAGTTATTTTAAAATGTAATAGTTTTCACGATATTACTGTTTTTCTGATCAAATAAATGCAGCATTGCTGAGCATATGAGACTTATTTTAAAATAAATACATTTACATATACTAAACTTTTGTCCAGAGCAGTCCATGAGAAAAGAGTCCATGATCCAATATTGATTTCAGTTGCTTACTCCCAGATTCTACTTCACCAGCCAAGCAACTGCCATTGAGATGAATGGGAATAACAGATCTTGTAGCTTTCTCCAGCTGTTATAGCCCTCTGCGAAATAGGCATCTTGCAAGTTTTTTTAATCAATGCTAGTCTGTTTATGGTTACATCATATTGCACAATGTGAATGCATTGCACACCTGACTTTTATTCACACTAGAACTTCTCACGCACACATGTGTTTTTTTTTTTTTTGAGTTACTCATACATGCCCAGAAGATTTCTGCACTCAGTTCTGACCTCTTACGTTGCAAAGAAATTTTTTTTTGCCGCTTTCTCTCTCTACTCTAACCCAGTTGTATATCTAAATCTGCCCCCTAGGGGGATGTAGCACTGTGATTAAACCTGGCTCGTCCAAAGCAAAGCACAGAACAAGAACGCTTACTATCATTAGTAATGCTGATGTGTGTTAGCAAGACAGAGGAAAAATTATACAGTTCATAAGGATATGGCATAATGTTTCTATGGCTCCATGATGTAAAGGTACTGGTCACATGAGATTGATTTTAAAAATAAGGTAAACTCACAACAAATGTCCTTATTTGTGGCATATATATATATATATATATATATATATATATATATATTTTTTTTTTTTTCTATAAAAAAAAATATATAGCTATTGTCAAGTAATAACAGACTCAGAGACTTAGAGTTAGTTGAACCCAAAACATGTATTTATTGCCACAGAGGTGAACAACGAAGCAGATAAGTGTCGGTGAAGTCAGATTGAAATGGAGCAGATGAATGCTGAATAAATTAGTCTTTTCTTTCTTTACCAGGGTGCAGGAGTATATCAGATGACTGGAAAGTGACGGAGCAGGTGAACACACACCTCTTCGTGGAGTATGGCGAGTAGACAGATGACTAGGATCCTCTAGACTGAGTATAATCCGGGATCATGGGAGTTTAACTGGGAGATTGTTGGAGTATCACAAGCAGATTTCTGAGGTAATATATATATATATATATAAAACGATTGTTATTTGGCAATCCATTTGTCGGAAAGTCATATTGCTGCAGGAGATTTTGAGTTATTTAGAGGATAACGATTTTGTTATCCAACATGTTTCCAATGCTGTTTTCTACACCAAAAACTGAAAACTCTGAACTATATAATCTTGTATATAATCTTATGTAGCACAGTGTTTGGGAATGTGTCCTCAAAATATTTGGTGATGTTTGAGTGACTGACTGTACCTGAAAAGATGAGGTTTGGACTTGGATTGATATGAAATGTCCTCAATGTCTCTGCTGCTAGCATCAGCTTTTTAAAAATGTGTAGATGTACTGCATGCTAGCACAGATTTTGTCCTGCTTCTATATTGAGAATATTAGATCCTGAGCTTGCTGAGGCATGAGTGAGCAGCTGCAGTGTGTTTTCCTGTGTGTGTGTGTGTGTGTGTGATGGGGGGCGGGGGGTTGTATTTTTGAGAGCAGGGCATCACTTTGCTTCAGCTTACCATTTTCCGAATAATTTGACTTAGGAAGGTGCAATGTTGGAGCCGAATGTCTCTTTTACTCTGAACAAGATTTTTATTTTCAAGTTGTTTTGGCTGATTTCATGATATAGTTTATCAGCGTTTGTTTTGATCTATTTCCTGCATCTTTTTCCAGGCTACCTGCTTATTTAGAAGGGGGTCTGAATCTGTAGGTGCCGATGTGGGATTTCATTAAAGCTGTAGCGCAAAGCCCGGTTGCACTGGTAGCATAGACTGCTTTTGCTTTGTTACAGTGAGTATACAAGAACATTCTATTTAAGGGTGAGTCTCTGACCAAGACCAAAGAACAGCTGCAACATCCACATCTAACTTATCTAATTGGTCTGCCATGACTACAAATGACTATGTTGACCTTGAAGGGGTTTCTATCTCATACGCACACACACTCTGCTATCTCTTCCTCTCTTCACACACGTACTTTCTATTTTCAGGCCTGTGCTCAGTTCATTTTGTGATTGCCACATGGATCTCCTGGGTCTGCCTGCTGATCCACTGTGCACATGTTGTGGATGTGCATTGTGATTTGTAAATGCTGGTAGAGATTCTTGATATAATAGTAAGCCACACACAGTTACAGTGTGGTAACATATGGTTTAAAATATGATTCAAAATCACCTTAAATTGAACCCAGTGTAATGCGCTCAGTGTACAAACTTCTATGTAGAAACCTTCATTCTAGCCCGTCTGAAATTATCAGTTTTTAAGTGGCAGCTCCTTAAGGCTTGTAAGTAAATGGCCACTGTTATGATTGGCTAATGTCGCTATTGTGCGTGAGTAAGTGTTTTAAAACCATTATCCATATTATTGATCATTTGCAGACAAAGCATCATCATTTACAGATAAAGGATTATGAAGTAATTTACTTACGGTTTGTGATGCAGCTGCTGTCAGATCCTATACTGTTGTATTCTTCTGCTTTATCTTTTAACAATCTCTCAATTACAATGTGCCTTGTTTACAAAACAAATGCTCAGAACAAACATGTAATCCAAAAGATAGAGGCAAAGATTTCTCATGTCATGAATATTCTTGGTTCATTACAAGTTAAGCTCACTTGACAGAATTTGTGGCATAATGCTGATTATCGCAAAAATAAATCTGACACGGCCATCGTTTTCTCAAAAAAGAAAAGAAAATCGAGATTATGGTAATCAACTTACAAAAGAAGTGAATATGGAAGCGATTTTTAAATGATTTAAAAGCAGAAAGGTAATGCTTATAATCTTAAGATTTTAAGATGTTAAATTGCATATACATTTTCCATCCAATTGGATTACCCAGTTTGGTCCCACTTTATATTAAGTGGCTTTACGTACTATGTACTTTCATCGAAAGTAATGTACTTATTGTGTTCAGTTTGTATTGTAAAACACTTGTGCTGCTATTGAGATGTGATACGTGTAAGGTTAGGGTCAGGTGTGATGTATGGGTCGGTTTAAGGGTAGGTTAAGGTGTAAGGGAAGGGTCAACTGTGAAATTACAAATGTATTTACATAAATTAATTACAGCTGTAATTACATGCAGGTATTTTCAAAATATAAGTACAATGTAAAAACATGTATGTACACAATAAGTCCATTGTTTCAAATTATTCATTTCAATGAAAGTACATAAAGCCGCTTAATATAAAGTGGGACCAATGCTTCTACTAATAAATGCATTTGAACAGTGAACAGGTTTATATATTTATCATCACAAAATCCAACTTGTTTCAATCTCATACTAAATATTGCTTGTTCCACAGCTAGCCATATTTTAACAATGGTCATAACTGAATAATTTAATTGTTTAGTTAATAATAGACAATGCCATGGTATGCGTGCAGGAATTGTATCTGTTCCTTACCTGTTTCATTTAGATATGACTGACAAATATGTTTTAGTTTGTTTCTTTATGTTCTTTTCTTATGCTGTCGATTGAAATGAACCTGAAATATTCCTTAAAACGTCACGTGGATCCTCTGTGTAAGTACATTTCTGCAGTGGTGGGCTACGTGGTGTGATGTTACTGGGGTTTCTGTACGCGACCACTGGACCGCAGCCTCTCCGGTTACAGTGAGCTGCGTTTAAGATGTTAACTGGCTATGTTACTAGAGAAGAGCACAGCCAGCCAGTGTTTGCATGTCTCTCTGTCATTAATTTCTAAAGAGGGGAAGAAAAGACTCTTTTAGGCTGTTTGGTTGCAGTGTCACAACATGAGGCGGTATCATGTTTATGAGAAACATTTAACATTTCGAGATGTTTATTAGAATCATTTAACATTGAGAGTTGTTTATGAGAAACAGTTGTTTACTGTATGATAAACATTTAACTTAAGCACATGCATTGTGTTTTTATTTTGTTTGTGTAAAACTGATTGTGTGTACAGTACTTTTTATTTGACTGAATGAGTGAATCTCATTAAAACACGTCTGCTATATTTTGTATCCCCCATGGATGGATGGATGGATGGATGGATGGATAGATAGATAGATAGATAGATAGATAGATAGATAGATAGATAGATAGATAGATAGATAGATATATAGATAGATAGATAGATAGATAGATAGTGTATTTTTTGGGCCATTAAGATTTTTTTTTGCATTATGATTTTATTTGCATGACAATTAAGTCCCCCCCATCCAAATTTAAAGTATATTATTTTTAAAAAAAATCTGAATAAAAACAATTATTTATGTTTTAAATAGTATTACGATGCATATTTACTTTTCACTTTACTGACCAGGCAAATGAGATTAGTGCAGAGAGAGAGACAGAGAGAGAGAAGAGAGAGAGAGAGAGAGAGAGAGAGAGAGAGAGAGAGAGAGTGTAGAAGGAGGCAGAGTAGGTGAATGAGGGCTGTGTGAGGTGGGTTGTTCTTTCATTGGAGCTGTCATGGTACTTTTTTTTACCGTTACTTGAGGACTAACAAACAGCGTCCTGAATCTGACCTGCTCTTGGACTTTAAGCGCTTAATGAGAATCAGTAAGAAGTAAAATCACCGGGGCTTTTGCGGTCCGTCCTCGTCAGAGAAAAACACACACACACACACACACACACACACACACACACACACACACAGACGTTTAGAGACTGATGCGGGATTCGCGGCTTGGGTCTGTCCGGAGAGACTCTGCCTGGATTCTTAACCGACATGGTGGGTTGACGTTTGAGTGATACGGAGACCATCCGGTAAATTCCTGACTGGAGGAATGAATGATTTCACGCGGGGCGCGCGTGAGTGAAAACGCTCGCGTAACTGTTGCTGTGAACGGACGTCTGCAGGAACATGAGGAGAGAAAATAACTGAAATAAACTGCGTGAGTAAGCAGTATTAAGATGATTTAAAGAATTAATAATATGCTATTATGGTCAAAGAGCGGTTTTGAGAATCGTTTGTTGAGTTTTGTTTCTCTTGGTCTTATCAAAGTCAATTTGTAATCTGTCTCTGTTACATTAAGCAAAATAACGCATTAAAAGAAGTCCAACTGAGACCACATTTATTCATTCATCACTCCTCTCCTATCTGCATCTGCCATTGAATCCATCTGTTGAAAAACAATTATCTGTTAATTGTTGTAGTCTATTCTTTCAAGACAAAATAAAATGAAGTCAAATGCGACTGGACGTGATATTAATTTTGACGATGGTAGCTTAGTTATTTTATGAATTAAACTTCACTCCCATCAGCCACATCGTTTAACTTGCTTGTTTCCATTTTTTTCACTGCAAAGGCAGCACAGAAGCTGCATCTGTAGTGGTTAATTCACGCCAGTAGCGTGTGGTAATGCTTTATGTGTTTGTGTTTATGTTTTAGTAATATGTCATATCCTCTGCAACACTGAAGGTGCATTGAAAGGTGCGCCTCTTGTCACCGTTTATTCGCTAGAAAACAGTTAACAATTTAAATATTATATTGCATGTTTTAAATAATTTAAATGTCATTTTCATTCTGACTTGAGCATAAGTTGATGTCAGAGTTTGTGAGTTGTCTTTATAATTAGAGCATTGTGCACAATTTTCATGCATTTATGTTGACTTTTGCACCTGGACATCATAGATGTGCATTTTCCTGTTAACATGATAAGCCAATCATAGTGAAATAATGTTTTACTTGTATTTCACTATTACCACCTCACATTAATTTGCGTTTACAGTTGCTACTGACCTTTTCCACACTATTGACGTTTATTACATTCATGTTTCCCAGAATGTATCTGTTAAAATTCTAAAATAATGAGTCAGTGATGTTCTGTTGGTGTAATGAATAGATCAGTGAGACTGGTGCTCAGTTGGCATCTGTGTGCAGCTGACACCATTGATATGGAGAGAAAGAGTGTGTGTGTCTGTGTCTATGTGTGTGTGTTAGGAGGAGGAGTGGGGTGATCTCATGAGTTAACGTCCATGTTTCAGTCTAAAGTTTCGGTTAACAGAAGCTTCATTAGTTAGAGATGAAGTGGCCATCCTGTTTTTTATTAGGAGATCAAGATGAATGCTTTGGCATATAAAGATAATTAAGGAGCTTTGAGATAAGTCAAAAGATTCATGCACTGTGATAATAGGCCTATTTATATCTTGTAATTATGAAATGCTTTGACATTGTGATTCCCCTCTGGCTTGTTATTTGAAATGTATCTCTCGTTCAAAACTGCAGTTCTTGTAGGGTGCAACAGTTGACACACAAACATGACTGATCTTTTTAACAGTTATTTGGTTGGTATTATAATATGTTGATTTTTAATCCCAACATGGCATCCAAACAGGCCCCTTAAATTCGATTCAACCTTACAATTGTGTTCAAAAGTTTGGGGTCAGAAAGATTTTTTTTATTTTGAAAGAAGTCTCTTATGCGCACCAAGGCTGTAATTGTTTTGATCAAAACGAGTCATTTTTATAAAATATTATTACAATTGAAAATAATATCTTTTTTTCTATTTTAAATATTATTTAAAATGTATTTTAGTCCTGTGATGGCAAAGTTCAATTTTCATGTTCCTTCAGAAATCATTCTAATATGCTGATTTCCTGCTCAAGAAACATTTCTTGTTATTATCAATGTTGAAAACAATTGTGCTGCTTAATATTTTTGTGGAAACTGTGATTACCCCGGTGATTAACTGAGATTATATATTCCGCCAAAACCAAACATATTAACATTGTCTTATCCATTACCATGCCAAAAACTCGGAGAGTTCTCATGACCGAAGTATCTTTATTTACATATCATATGAACAGTCAGTAAATGACTGATGTAAGTCGCACAAACCTAAAGTACAATTCCCCGTTCATTCAGAATGCGAGATAAAAATGAATCGGTAAATCGTTGAATAATATACTGACCAATAAATTATTTTGACTGGCTCATTAGAAAAGTTATACACCAATGAGGTTATTCACAAGTGTGGTTTTGATATTTTAGATATTATTCACATCCACTCTTTTTTGCTCAGTGTGCTGGTTTAAAGTTGGAGTAAGTGATTTTTGAAAAACGCTGTTGAAAGTGCACCGGGCGGAGCACCACAACAAACTTGTAGCCAATCAGAGGGATATTTGAAGAAAAGATAGATGGCTAAGAGAGAGATACATTGCAAAAGAGAAATGCTCACAGGAATATCACTGGAAAAAGAAGGGGATATGATCAGACAAGAGCTTTAGGACCCTTGTTACGCTGGAGAGATGAAAGCAGGAATGCCTGAAAATGGACACCGTTGTAGCGTTGTTTCTGCTCCATACTTGAGCAACATTGGTTTTGAGTGTGTGCTGTTGGTGACTTACAACGGACTCTTGGTTGTACATATACTCTTGTGTACTGGATGGTAATTTTTCTTGCTTCGCTTTTTTTTTTTTCCAAAGCATTATTTTGCTTCGCTTGTGCTATGATAAAAGAAAAACTCCTGTATGCATTGTGTGTTCGTGCATTTTGTGGGTGGAGCAATGAAGGGAGGAGCATGTTTGTGGGGGTTGATTTCAAAAATCAACAGTGTTCAACAACGATTTTGAAAAGTGGTATACTGCACTTATTCAACGCTAAGGTGATACACTAGTGAGGTTTTGTATCTCATTATGATGCTTTGCCTAGCATGCCGATTTAGTTTACTTACACATGTATGTATTTTTAAAAATGTTTTCCACTTGACAGACAAACATGAACATGTTAAAGTTCGAAGGGAACTTAATTTTAACCAGTTTTATGAAGTTTCCATGGTTTGTGAACTGTCTCAGGAGGTGGTCTGTTGCTCAGCGCACTGGACGTATTATGAGCATCAAACTGCTGTAAGCACTTCTGACCAGTGAAGCGCAGCAAATGGGAGCCATACAATGACATAGTTTAAAGGGCCCTAAGGCAATTACATGGAGGTCAGAGTCTTAGACATGCACCTGACCTTCATTCGCCTTGTGTCGGAGTTGACCTCTTACCTTTTAATGCCCATAATACAGCTTCAGAGGTCTTAGAACTGACCAGAGGTCTTACGACTTACTAAGCGGGGAGAAAAAGATGATGAAGGCTGTGCTGTGCGTGAAGTAGCGAGGATTTCATTATGCTCCTTGAGGTAAAATGGAAAATCAGACTGTGTGGTATCATGGTTCAGGCATGACTGTATTCATATGCAGTGTGGACACCTTAGAGAACACATTTCAGCATTAGCTCGTGGGTAGTGATGCCTGAAATGATTTCCATTCACACACACACAGACACGCAGACAGAGATGGAAGGAGAGAAAAAAAAAAAACTGTGAGGCAGAGACAGTGAGCGAGAACAGCTGAAGAGAGACATAGATGGACAGGCGCACTGGAGATAAGGTAGCATATTGGGTCAGGGGGAAAGATTTTAAGGAATACCTCAGCCAAAAATGTACTCTTGTCTTTACTCTACTATTGTTTTCATTTACTCACACTCATGTTGTTACAAACCTAGTGGTCGACAGATATTGGTTTTGTGATTGCCGATGCCGATATCTTAGAGAGCAGATGGCCACTGACCGATGTAATGCCTATATAATATATACTTTATAGTCATTTGAATTAATATTTAAATTGAAAATAAATAATTTGAAAATGAATTAAAAAAGAAATCTCTAAAATAAACAGACTTACTTTAGATTAATAACTTCTTGATTATTGTAATACTCTTGATTACAGTTTTTTTTTCACAAATAAAGAAATTGTTGGAAAAAAATATGAATAAAAAGGGAAGTAAACACTGTAACCTGCAGGACACTCAGTAAGTTTGTGCACACAGGGAATATATATCCCTATATATTTTTTCAAATAAAGACAAGGTAACTCTTCATTTTATTTTCAGCACAGTGAAAATGAAATAGTGAGCAACTGAATATAGTGCAGCATTGTTTGAAATCAGAGGTTTAAAGTTTGTCGATCAATCCAGTGAAGCTGAACTCTCCTGTCCGCATTCAATTCACAGGGACGGAATACACTCGATCATGCAGGCCTCAAATGCGCTCTTCAGAATATCTGAAAGCTGGATTCTAGTAAGTCTGCAAGGTTTGTGAAATTAAATGTTTATTAGATATTTAAAGATTTGTTTAAATGATATAAATGCATATTTGTTGAATACAGACGATAAATGCGAAAGTTATAGTTTGCCTTTCTGACACTAATAATATAAAAGCAAATGCTATAATACTTTTTCGTATACAGTTTACTTTCTTTGTTTAACAGTTCTATGTAGTAACATATTAGACAAAATTGTTAAACAGAGACCATAACTAATGAATATGGAGAATGAGAGCGCTGTATGCTCAGCAGTGTCAAAATAAAATTCTCCAGAAGCCATTTCAGAACAAAATTATTAACAAAACTATCCACATAATCTTACTGTAGAGTGAGCTGTCATTAAGTGTTTACATGCACTTATTTTTGTCAGACACAATGAATCAAATCATATTCAAGATTCTGAGAGTTCTGTTTATATGAACCCAACTCTTTTCAATCAGATTGACATATTTGTTCACATTCGCATTTGCATGTATTCCATACAAAATGTCGGTGCATACGTAGTACCCAGTCACCACATTCAGAACCTCAGAAAGCCACTTCGAAAATGTCACCAGAGCTGCCTCATTTTTGCCTTGATGACATATCTAAAAAAGATAACAAAAATATATTTTTTGCAAATATTTTGTAAATGTTTAGTCTCATCCCCTGAACAGTTCGTAAGACGTGAGACATAAAAAAAAAAAAAACATACATACATACATACATTAGTAAGACATAAAAGATCTGTAAACTTGCACAGCACGGCACTGGGCATGTGCACAAGGTATTTTTAAATCTGAAAATAGTTAACACACTTAGTCTTTTCATCAAACTGAGCCATCAATCCGATTATAAACAAAGTGTTTGGGTGCATGTAAATGTAGCTAGTGGGGTGAACTTGAGAATTAGATCAGTCTGAATCTTGATTGAATCATTCAAACTGTTTTTGATTAATCAAAAATATCTGAGAATGAACTTTCTATTTCTCCAGGGAAGATAGAGAAAAAATGATAAAATGTGTACCTTTGGATAAAAGCATCTGCCTTGATATACCAAGGAGAGCTAGTGGACTATTTCAGTTTATGCATTTGGCAGATCCTTTTATTCAAAGTACAAATTTGATCAGTTTTTCTCTGCCCACCCTGGTAATCAAACCCATGACATTGGTGTTTCTAGCACCATGCTGTACTGTTTGAGCTACAGGAAGGCATGTACTGTATGGTTTCAGAAAACTTGGGATTATTGCACATGAGTCATATGGACCAATTTTATTGTACTTCATGGTATCTTTGCATCCTTTTTAAAGCTTGAAAGCCTCTGTCCCAATTCCCTCATGTTCCACGAAAGAAAATAATGTCAAATGGGTGATTAAATAATGGCAAACCTTTTGTAATTGGGTGAACTATTCCTTTAAAAGAAGCAGTATAGGGAGTTTCCACAATGTAGGTGTATATGATGGACATTCAGTAGGTTGGCTGCTTTGCCAACTGTATAAATATAAGCCCAATGAAATTCTCCTCTCTTCCGTGTACGTGGTCTCTGATGTGTGAAGGCCAGGCTGGATTTCTCCAGCATGCATCTTTACCTCAGCCAGCCTCTCTCAGCTGTCTGATTCATCTCTAATCAGCTTCTGCCCACTGGGAGTCCTGCAGGATGACAACAGCAGGGTAGACCACGAAAGCCAGAGGTTTAGAGCTCAGACAGAAAGGGAGCAGTTGGAGAGGTCGGGAATCCAGACTCCAGGGTATTAAAGAGTGTTAATGTAATTGGTTGAGATGCTATAGTTTGCTGAGCCAGACAGGGGTTAAGAGAGCTGTTTAGAGGAGAACTGGAGAGTTTGGAGGAATACGATGAGTGTATAATGGTGTAGACACTAGAGCTGCTGCAGTGAATGGTTGAGGTCTGAGGGGCTGAGAGAGTGAGACTGCTGATGTTTTGGCAGATGGGATCAACTCAGGTACAGATGCTGTTTGGAGGGCATCAGTAGAGCGGTATGAAGGGTATCAGATGGTCTGTCAATGCCTCTCTATACACTCAACATGTTAAACAGCAGAAATGAGCTCAAATAGATGCTAATCACTAATGCAAAACATGAATCCAAAAAAGTCCAAATACTTTTTTTCTTCTATTTGAATTCGGTCTCTTCATTACAATTAATCTTATCACCATTTCAATTTGAGGTAAGGTTGCATTGAAAAATGTATATTTTCTTTCGAATTTACTTAGTATTTGGTTAAATCCTCCTTTTCATTCAACGACAGCACATATTTCTTTTTCATTTTACACAGGGGCGATTGTAGGGTCAGAGTTTTAGGGATGCTGAGCACCCAATGAGCCCCACTGCCACCACTCGCCCTCTTTTCACACAAAAACAAAAAATATGTCTATTGAAAAACTATTGAAAAATTACTTTATCATTTTAACATTGGTTCAACTAACTCCAAAATCCAGATTTTTTTCTTCTTCTTTTTTTGAGACCTTTTTCAGAACACCAGCTTAATTGTGAGAGTTCACACAGACATCCAAAAATTGAGCCCTAGCATTGTAGCCATATCAGCCCACATTACCCCCTACAGCCATGTGTATTTAAATGTGAGGTAGTTAGGGGGGCAAAAGAAGCGCAAAAGAAAAGCGAAATCTGAGCGCTTTATTAAACAGAAATTTGCTGTTGGTGTGTTAGCCTAAAACAACATGCTCGCCAGATTGTTTATCGCCAGATTGTTTATCTAAATAGCCCTATGTTGTTAGAATTTACTGTTCACCAGGTTTTAGGTTTTTGGTAATTTCCTTGATTTAATTTTTTTTATTCTTTTTTTAAATGACAACGTCTCGGGTTACGACTATAACCCTTGTTCCCTGAGAAGGGAACGAGACACTGCGTCGAGAATCGACACTTTGGGGACGCTCCCTTAGCGCGCGCCTCTGAAGTAAGAATGAAACTAATCCAATCCTGATTGGTGTTGCGTCGTGATGTAACATGTGACGGCATAACCGGATGCATAAAAGTGACGCTGACACACACACACATCAGCTCCGCGATGAAGCAAGACGCTCTAAGGCCTCGAGGGGCGTGGCAGGACGACGCAGTGTCTCGTTCCCTTCTCAGGGAACAAGGGTTATAGTCATAACCCGAGACGTTCCCTTTCGAGGGAACTCAACACTGCGTCGAGAATCGACACTTTGGGGAACGAATGCCCACTAAGCCACGCACCGAAAACAGGCCTGCCCCGGAGTGAAACTGATTCAGGCACTCAGCTAGGACGAGAGCACGTGTGCGCCAAGCGTACTAGGGAGGTGCAGACTATAGAACCTAACAAAAGTGTGTGGGGTAGCCCAACCGGCTGCCTCACAGATCTCCTTGATGGGAACTCCCGAAAGGAGGGCCCTAGAGGACGCCATGCCTCTAGTAGAATGAGCCCTAACGGCCAAAGATGAAGGGAAATTCCGCACCTTGTAGGCCTACTTATGGTTTGTATAGCCGGGAGCCCCTAATAGGTGATCCAAAACACACTACAGTAGGTCCGACCTCCTCCAAGAAGAGGACCTCTCAAGGTAATACTCGGAACTCTGACTGGCAGAGCAAGGAACCTCTCCTTTTCTGCCGACACATGAGGTGGAGGATGAAATACTTGCAGGACCATGGACCTAGCCATGATAAATTGCACTTAAGGCACATAGCTGGGTCTCGGATGCAGGATGGCCTTAACTCTGCCGGGGGCACACCCCAAGCAAACTGGCGATAATGCCAGGGCTTGGAGATCTCCCAGTCTCTTTAAAGAAATAGCTAAGAGAAAGGGTATCTTGAACGTGAGGTCCTAGGCGAAGCCGACTGGAGGTATTCGAAGGGAGCCAGGGATAGCCCTTCGAGAACCACCGCCAGGTCCCAGGAAGGAACCCTGGACCTGACTGTCGGTCTCATCCTCCAATACCATGGATAAATAGTATGACCAGTTGGTGCCTCCCTAAAGGCCCAACATTTAGTGGTGCATGGAACGCCGCAATGGCAGCCACGTACACCCTACGTGTGGAAGGGGAGAGATTCTATCAGAAGAAGACTGATACCCTCCTGACGGACCCTCTCCAGGACCCCCGGGAGCAGAGCGATCGGGGGGAAAAGCGTACAGGCGAAGCCTCGGCCAGGCCTGTACCATGGCATCCAACCCCAGCGGGGCTGGATGAGTAAGGGAGAACCAAAGTGGACAGTGGGATGGACGTCCCTCGAGACGCAAACAGATCCACTTCCACTGGTCCAAACCTCTGCCATATGAACTCCACCACCTCTGGATGAAGTCTCCATTCCCCGGGCCTCAGCCCCTGCCTCGACAGGATGTCCGCTCCCTGATTCAGATCCCCCGGGACATATATTGCTCTTATAGATAATATTTTCCCTTGGGGCCATAAAATGATCTGATGCGCCAATCTGGATAGAGGGCGCGATCTGAGTGTTCTTTGTCGGTTTAGATAAGCTACCACTGAGACGTGGTAACCTTTGATGTCTGTGAGGAAGCTCCTCAGAGCCCTGAACACAGCCAACATCTCTAGGCAATTTATATGCCAAGAATGATGATGGTCCTGCCACAGACCCCTGGCAAAGCGGCCGTCCGAGACCGCGCCCCAGCCAGCGAGGGAAGCGTCTGTCGAAACAGTTTCCCGGCGACATGACGCCCCTACCACTAGCCCTTGGGACAAGAACCAAGGTTTCTTCCATATTAATAGGGAACGAACGCATTTGCGAGTAACCTATATTATATGGAACGGATTCCCCTTGGGGAAAAAACCCTTGGCTTTGAGCCACCACTGAAGGGGCCTCATGTGAAACAGGCCCAAAGGAATTATGTTGGATGCCGCTGTTATGAGGCCCAGCAGTCTTTGAAATTGCTTTACAGTGATGGCCTGGCCTAGCTTTATCCCGGACACCATGGCCAGGATGGATTCGATACGAGCGGGAGACATACGTGCCCGCATCGTAACCGAATTCTATACCACGCCCAGAAGAGTAGTCTTCTGAGCTGGGTCCAACACATTTTTCTTAGTGTTGAGCCCGATATTGGTATGCTTCGCCCCCGAAAGCAACCTCAGGAACCTCCTGTGACATGGAAGGATGGAGACATGAAATAAGAGTCTTTTAGATCCATCGTGACAAACCAGTCCTTGGATCTGATATGGCTCACGATAATGGGAATAGTAAGCATTTTGAACCTGAATCTCCTCAAAGAACGATTCAGAGGTCCTAGAATTAGGACCTCTTCGCCTGAAGGACGGCCCTCAGGTCACCCTTCTGGCTGGAGGACTTCGGTTGAGAGTGCTTCCTCTGTTTGCCAAACTCCCGCAGGAGGGCCTCTAGAGGCAACGCTCTCTTTTTTTTTTTTGCTTCCTGAAACCTGTCAATGACTGTAGTGACAGCGTTGGAAAACAGGCCAGAAGGAGATAGCGGAGCGGGCAACAGGAAATATTTGCCTCACTTAGATCTTTAAGAAGATCGGCCTGGTACGCCTGCAAAATCGTCCTAGAGTGCAGGCACGCACCAGCCTGACCTTTTCTTTTCTAAATATTTTACCAAAGGAACCAGGCTCTCGAGCCTGGCTTCGGGTATTAATCGGGATTCGTTCTCGACCCCCTGAAGCGGGTTTCCGGAAGGGCTGGACCGAAAAAGATTCTCGATTGGTGAACGCGAATGCTGCCTGGCCGCAAAAATGTGGGGCGGACAGTGCAGCCTGCGTTCGCTGGAAACCGATGTGTCCCGAACGTTTTTAACGGCGGAAGAGCAACATCGATTTCCTGCACCATATAAGCCCAGCCAACCAGTGCAGAGGTGTCCCTGCACGGTTTGTTGGGCAGCGGCGGGGCTTAAAGTGAAGATGCCGGATCAGGAGAAAGATAGCACGCTAAAGCTTCCTCCATCTGCGGCAACTTGCCATAACCCGACTCTCTCACACCCACCACATTCGAATAAACATATAATGAATGTGGTGAGATACCTAAAGAATGGGGTTTTTCCCAGGATCTACACATATTTAATATATTTTTATAAAGATCTGGGAAAAACAGTAAGCCCCGGCTCTGAGGTTGTGAACGGTGCTGCAGGAATCTCTCGTCTAGTTCATTTTGACGGGGATCATCCTGCTTATTTTGTGGCCAGCTCATATATTTTATATATATAAATATATTTATTTATATATTTATTTAGTCTGGCCACCGCACGCATCACAACCTCCACAAGCTCTACATAAGCAGAAACATAAGCCGGCGAGTGTGACTCATGTTGCTCGTTCCCGATGCTGAGCACATCTACTTCCTTATAAACAGATAGCTCGAGCACTGGGCACTCGTCACGGGCAGAAGAAGCCGCATCGCAGGCTTCTGCGTCGTGAACGAGTGTCATAGAATCTGCGGATGATGAGAGAAAAGGTGCCTCAGCAGTCTCGTTCTCATCCGCGAGATCCTTCTGCGATCTCCACGATCTAAGCCGTCGCTCCGCCTCAATGGACGCGGGACCCGAACCGCGGGGATCGTGAGCCTGGCCATCATCAGGAAATAATATAGCCAAGCGGGAGCGCAGCACTCTAATAGGAAGTGCTTCACAGTGTGCACAGGCAGCCCTCTCGAGAGCTGACAGTGCGTGCTGCGCCCCTAAACAATACACACACACACAGCTGATGCGTGTCCCCACCCGTGGCATATATATTATCTTGGGCAGGGGTGCACACACTTAGTGTATTGTTCACTCGCCATAATACAGAGCTTTGCACAGACAACAACACCAAATAAGACAGACAGTTTCACAGAGAGCGCTTGCTGAAGAGCTAAAGCTGATGTGTGTGTGTGTGAGCGTCACTTTTATGCATCCGGTTATGCCGTCACATGTTACATCACGACGCAACACCAATCAGGATTGGATTAGTTTCATTCTTACTTCAGAGGCGCAGGCTAAGGGAGCGTCCCCAAAGTGTCGATTCTCGACGCAGTGTTGAGTTCCCTCGAAAGGGAACTAACATCATAAAGTATTATTGATATTTGTTTTTCTTTGAGCAATTCTGGAGCTATAATTGACTCTTCTTAGGAGCATATAAAACAAAACAGCTCCTTGGAAAAAATTAAATGCAATATTGTAGTAGTTATAAATAAAGGTTTATTTTAGTTCAGATTAGTTTGAGGGCAGCAATTGTATTCATAATGTCAAAATAAAACCAACGTAATATTACTTGAAGGCATTATAGCCTACTATTCCTGCCAAACTTCCATGGTTGCAGTTAGTGTTACTACAGTATATCCATGGTGAATGTTAATGATCTGTGGAAACTGGATAGTTAATTCATGGCACAATGTTTCTTCCTGGTTTCCACGTCAGTGCTGTTTGATCCGTTAATAACGGAGAAATGTGAATGTTTCTCACTAGATCTCGCAGCAATGTTATTACTTCTGTGGCAAATTCAAATTCTTCCTTTACTTGATCTCTTATTAGCGCTGTGTAGTAACAGTGTCGCTTGATCAAGATCGGCTCGCGCTGGTTTGGTCCAAACTGATAAACGGTCCGTCAACCACATAATAACGAGCAGTTTCGTTCCGCTTGCATTACGTTTGCCATTTGATGTTGGGCAATGTTGTGGTGGCTCCGGCGGATTATGAGCACGCTTACCACGCGCAACGCGGCTACATTTGAAATAACGAAATTTTGGTCGGAAGGAAAAATGGCGATTGTCGCCGAAAAGCGACAAGTTTGCAGGTGTTTTAGATAAATTAATTTACTCAAGGCTACCAGATCAGCATTGCCAATAGGAACCTTCTACAAGCTTTGGAATTTGAAAAGTAATTTTAAATAATACAAATTATAGGCTACGTTTAACGCAGTTAGTGGAATTGGCAGACGTTCCCTTTGGCATGCGTTGT
Organism: Siphateles boraxobius; assembly: GCF_051911475.1. Classification (NCBI taxonomy): domain Eukaryota; kingdom Metazoa; phylum Chordata; class Actinopteri; order Cypriniformes; family Leuciscidae; genus Siphateles; species Siphateles boraxobius. The sequence goes on from NW_027508811.1 coordinate 2,821,963, forward strand.
GGGAACGCGTCATAGCATTCTCAGGTATAAATATTCAGCATTAATGCATGGTGATTTTGAACGAATATTTAATGTCATTAATGGTTACATAATGTTAAAACTAATCCTGCTATTGATATCTTTGTAAGACTGCCGACCCTATAACAGTGGCAAGGGAAAACAATGTCCGGCGAAATATCAAACTTTAAACTAACTTTACCGCGCTCAACCACCGTGAGTGAGAGAGAGAGAGAGAGAGAGACAGACAGACAGAGAGAGAGAGAGAGAGAGAGAGAGAGAGAGAGAGAGAGAGAGAGAGAGAGAGAGAGAGAGAGAGTGAGAGTGAGAGTGAGAGAGAGAGAGAGAGAGTAAGTAAGTAATGCTAGGAGGTGTTCGGGAGTTAAGACTGGTTCAGGTTAAATCCTCTGTGTGTTAGGAATGAATAAATAAATACAGCAAAAGAAAAACATTAAACTTTTCGCTACTTCTCTCTCCGTTTATGACTATGGATGAGTCACCCAGGTCCTCTGCTACTCCACAGCGGCGGCGACCCACTGGACTAAAATAGTCCGAAAATAAACACTTAGCCTATTATAGGTGTACCATGGTGATTCAGGATACTGACTCCAGTACTCACCGATATGGTTTCGGAATCGGAACAACTATAGGTAACGTTAAAAGGAAAGAAGTGTGAGACACAGCTTTGGAGCAACTTAGTTGATTCACGTTTCACAACACTACATAACTGGATCTCACTCTGCGTGTGTTTCGCGCTGGATGACGGTTGTGCAGACTCGTGCTGAGCAGTGCAAGTACAGAGAAGTAGAAGAAGAGAAGAGTATGACACCATTAGCTAAGCGGGGCCAGGGATGTTTTCATTTTCATCCTTAACACATACATTTTAAACCACAAACCACGAAGTAGGTTTTGGACATTATTTAACCTTGTCAAAGACGAACAACAATTTTAGAATGACAACATTTCTTACTCCAAGTTCTAGGGGTGGTGAGCTCCTCTTTAGGGGTGCTGAAGCAATCCTAAAAGGGGCTAGCCTCGCCCATGACTTTACATAACTTTTCTTTGTTTCAAAATCCTGAAACCTTCAGCTTAATTATACGGTTAAATAATAACAAAAAATGTCTCTGAAACTTTTGGACCTAAATTTGATTTAATCATTATTCATAGGTATTCATTTGTAAAGTGTACAAATGTACAATTATTTCCGGATTGTTCCCTTTAAATAGCTTTACCAACTAAATAAGACCATTCTGATGCTTAGAGACCAAGCCAAACTTAGCTTCACCCTCAACTAGCACTTACCAATATAACCAGCCTGGACTGGGCTAAAATTCAAGCTGTTTTTTTGTTTTTGTTTTTTTTAGTATAGGGTACATATACTTCCTTGCATGTATTTCCCTCTTCTAAATGGCAAACTGAATGATTTATAGAGGTTCGCCGAAGCCAAATGCATTTTCATTTCTGACTTCAGGGATGCCTTAAGACTGAACTTTCCCCTCAAATGTGGGACTAAAAACCGTCAAATAGCGTTCTCTGCAATAATGTCTTCAATACATTCATTCTCAGGTTCTTGGAAGGATTTGACATTCCTATCACAATGGTGAGTGCTCATTTAAAAAAAAAGTGTATTGTGTGTGCGAGAGAGAGAGAACGAATGCCTTATCTCTCCACTCTAGGGACAATGTTTTTAGAAGCCTTTCAGAAGAAATGCTCTTGCACAAGCCATTAGTCCTGAAGTCCAAACTGAAGGGTCAGACATTCAAACTATATGAGATGTGCCGGTTGTAATCACTGGTTTTCTAATGAGACAGGATGCATATGGTGGCTTTTTTTTCTCATTCTCATGCGTTTGAGATGTTTCCTCTGCAGTAAAGCAGCAGTTCAGTTCTATCATGGCGAAGCGCCATGGTGCAGATAAGCGGATTTCAAGCTTTCTGTCAACTGTCTCCATACTGCCAGCTTTCTGCTTCTGGTAGTAGAAGAAAGTCGCTTGGTGACGCCTAAATCATTACTATAGCAACTGATGTATCTGATTTGATCACTTTCAAAAAATGACAGTCAGCGCAGATAAAAATCTGTCAGTTAGGATTGAAAGTGATGCAAAAAGAGAAAATTCTGCACTCTGAACTCACTTTATTTGTTGAAAGTATAGTTCACACCAAAAATGAATAATCTGTCATTATTTTCTCACCCTCAAGTCGTTTCCAAGCCTGTTTGGTTTTTTTAAAACACAGTTTACATATAATTTCTCCACAAACTAACTCCATGAACATGGAAACAGCGATAAGACCTAAACATACAGAAGACTTATGTTAATGGTATTTACCGGTCACCTTTGTCTGCGGCGTCGTGTTCTTTTCTCAGCCTCTATGATATGTAGCACTGCAAGTTGTCTTAGGAGAATTTGTCTCTTAGTCCTCCTTTTTGTTCTTTTAATCACATAACTTGTACGTCTACATTCAATCTCTGTTATCCTGAAACCCCTTCCTATAACTGTCCAGTGTGAAAGCACTTTTAGCCTATATGATGAACACACCAGCATAATCTCCATTGCAACTAGGGATGCTCTATAGGATGTTTTGGGGCCGATACTGTTGCCGCTTTTAAAAAACAATTATTGGCCGATACCGATATTTGTCAAATGCTCTCTTATTTGAACATTTGTCATTAAAATAAATAGTGTTTTGATCATGTTTTAAATCAGCAAAGTTCGAAATCACATGCAATGTTACACTAGTTTATTGCTGCATTATCAAATAATTTATAATGTGTATGGATTGGATCCATTTAAAATTCAGCACGCTAACATAAATACAACAGAACAAAGATACATATGACATAAACAGTGCTTTACAGGTAGGTTTAACAGTTTTTAGGTACAGAAATAAAGAGAACAAATGTAAAATAACGCTGCATAGTCTTCCCTGTATAAATTAAATACATATTAATCCTTATGAAAGTAACAAAAGTTATTTAGTCAAGAGTAGTGTGCGATTTTTTTTGTGTCTTTTATTGTTTGACTAACATTATAACACACACAGCAGCGCAGCAGGAATATTAGATTATATACATTTTAAATATTCTAGCTGAGTCCCCAGTGTGAGTTTTTTAAGGCGACTGTTAATTTATAACGTATCACCGTATTTCCATGGCAGCGCGTAATGCCTGTCACGTGAACACGCCGCACCCACAAACTTGTTGGCTATGTCATCAACTTCCTGATATTCTGATCCTCAAATATGTGTAAGATAATGTGTTTTGTTGTTTAAAATGCTTTATATTGATCATGCTAGTTGAGCTATATGCGCGATGGGCGCCAGCGTGTTAATGTCACAGTGTTGGGTTTGTGTTCCCCAGGTGTCCACTAGATGTTCTCCCTCCCCACGGTGTCATCCACTTTATGAACTGCATTCCCCACAATCCTTGTCTGTACCCATCACTGCATCATTGCACTCAGCTGTTCCCCATCTTCATTGCACTCAGCTGTTCCCCATTTTCATTGTTAGTTCTGTGTTATATATACCTTGCCTGTTTAGTGTTTGTTACGGAGTCCTTGTTATTCGTCACTACACTTCTGGTCTGTGTTCTAACCTGTTTCTTGTTTTGTTTCTTGTGTTTGGATTGCTAAAATGGACTTTGAACCCTGCCTGGATGACTATGAATTGGATTGCCCTAATAATAAATATGCTGCATTTGGATCTACCTGTTTTCCCGTGTGTTCCCGTGACAGAAGTGGATGACACCGTGGGGAGGGAGAACATCTAGTGGACACCTGGGGAACACAAACCAACACTGTGACAGTTAATCTACGCCACAGTTCAGAAAATCAGATGTGTCAGATTTAGATCACGTAAATTCATCCACTTCTCCCAAAATAGATGAAAGTAAGTGGCCAGTGAAGTAGGAGTAAACTTAATAGTTACTTACGCAATGTGTATCTGATATGAATAATACGCATTGTCAATGTATAATTGAAAGGATCGTTATTGCCGCTTCCATAGATATAAGTGTACGTATTTTACAAACTATAGAGGTATTATTTTGCTTGTACTTATGTGTATTTAAATGAATGAAACCTAAAATAAACATTATGTAGTTGAAAACACTGAATAGTTGTGATATATGACAAGATCTGAGCGCGTCCGTCTTTGGCTCAGCGCCAGCCAAAGCGCAAACGCACATTTGAATTTAGCAGCTGGTCATGTGATGCACTAAACATTCTAATCACACAAGTGTGATCGTACGCATCAAAGAGTTAATCGTGGATTATACAACAGACGTTATACAGCTCAGTGCCTTCATGCAGTTGATTAATAAGCCATCGGTTTGATATATCAGCCTTTTTCATGCTATAACCGATATGCCGTTAAGCCAAAAATTGGCTGATAAATATCGACAGCCGATACATCGGTGCATCAACACATATGACATCATGGCATTTGGTAATTAGACACTCAAGAATGGATGTTGATGACATCCGACCTGATCCTTTGAGTGTAGTTTTGAGTCTTTATTGAGTTTGTTGGAGTGCATTTTGCTGGATATGATCAGATGAGCTAATGCTGCCTCCAGCAATGGTTCATATTAGCTTAAACTGTTTCCTGTAACATAGACTCAGGGTAAAAATAAACAGGTCCATCAGCTAACAGTCTTGGATCCAGGTGGCATGTTATTTGGTTGCTTGAGTTTTCTGATGTTTGAAAAATAATGGGTTGGTTGATAGCTTAGAAAATAAGAACAAATGAGAGGGAACTTTTATTTACTCTATATACGTATGCAATTTATCAAATAATATATTAAGATATTGTATGATCAATGAATAGTCCCAATGGATATTATTTTTATCACCACATACATATACTGCACAGATACTTGTGCATACTTGGTGTCTAAGCAGACAAATATATTTCCACTGACATTAACATAAGAAGTTAAAATAGTGGCATTTACCTTTATCTTCACATATACGGCAAAGGAATGTTGTTCTTGAGTCATATGACCCTTGAAATGCATTTATAACGCCTTTCATTGATCCACAGCTGGATGTGTTGTCTATCTTGATAGAGGCTGAATGAGGTGCTGCTCTGGTTTGACCTCAGCTCTGTCCACACTTGGTTTGAATGTGTTTTCAAACCAACATCAATATCAAACAACAATCACATCACCCTGTCACACACACACACACACACACACACACACACACACACACACACACACACACACACACACACACACACACGCACGCACACTTACTTTACTTATTTCTTTACCCTTGTATGCTATTAATTCTAGTTTGTTTAATATTGTGACCTGCCTTTTTAGATTGCTGGAAGAATTTCTCAATGGTGAAGTAACCTTCTGCTGTCAATTCACAGATGTTTAATTGTCATAGATCCCCAATGGATGTAGTTCCCTTTCGAGAGCGGTCACTTCAACATTGTGTTGCTAAAGCTGCGGGAACTCATCCCATTCTCCAGTGTTAGCAACTCAATGTCTTGTTCTTGAATATCAGGGAACCAAGGTTACAACAGTAACCGGAGATGTTTTTTAAAGATATAGATCAAACAGAACATTTATTTTGTTTAGGCAGTGGTGTAGATTTCATATTAAACCATAGGAAGTTGTGGGTATAAAATGGGAATTTTATAACCCACCTTGAAAGCCAATTTGAATTAGAAGTGACAATTCAATTAAGAATTAGAATTAAAAATTTTTTGTTCAGCTGATAAATTATTTTAGGCCATCTACAGGTGTCTTGTTCAGCAAATTAGCAAAATTCAGAATAATTTTCCAAGCATAGGCCTAGTTTAATAATATAGGCTGCGTTTACACTTGGCATTAACATGCAATCGCAATCAAGCAGATCGGATTGTGCCAAGCAAGACGAGGCCGAGGGCTGTGAGAGAGCGGCACGAGGCCGGTGGTGTGATTACAGATGAGCGACACTTGCGCGACGCACCGGTCTCGTATCTCTCACAGAGGAGCGGAAGCATAAAAGGAGGAGCGACGACAGTGGAGATCGAGAGAGGCCAGGCCTGGACTTGTGTTGTGTTTTGTTATATGTGACTGCAGTCGTCCGTGAGGGATACGAGGCCGGTGCGTCGGGCGGGTGTCGCTCATCCGTAATCACGCCACCTCTCTCCTGGCCCTCGGCCTCGTCCTGCTCGCCACACGGATCATTAACCAATCAGGACATGGCACGTTTACATTTTTTTTTTCACATTTAGTAGCCTCTGTATCTGGATAACCAATCAATAAATGAGGTCTGTGGCACGACACCAGATTAAAAGTAAAGATGATACAAATTAAACAATGTCCCAATTGACCCTTCGCAGGTAGTTTAATTGACAAAGCTTCCGACAAAGGAGTCAGGAGCGTTAAGGCGGGCTTACACTGCGATTTTCGTCTGATTTTAAGCCGAATTCTGACTCGTGTGAGTCGGGCTGATTTTCAGCGTTGTCGTGCAGTGTTCGTGCAGTGAACAGGGAGAAACGCAGTGAACAGGTTCGCAAAATGGATTAACATATTACCCACGTCTTCCTAGCAACCCACGATGTATCTAAACTGTGCCTCTTTTATTAATGTGTTAAACAATATTTTTGTATAATAAATAAAGCTGTTTTTAATATTCATTGATGACTAATTATTGCAGTGTTCGGATATATTATAGACTGATAATAATTTTAATTATATGCCTATAATTCATTGTAATCAACCTAAATGTTTTAGATAATTTTTAATGAGGAGGAGTAAGCTTCATGTAATCTTTTATTATCCTCACAGCGCATTGGTTATGTGTGATGCGCTATGAAATTATTGCGTGGCAAATTAATTGTAATGGCCTATCAATTTAATAATAAAAGTAGCCTTCCCTAATAACAATAATAATACAATAATGTTACTAATAATTTAATACATAAATTGGAAATGCTAAATCATCTTGATATTGATAGCTGATGCTTGTATCGACAATTTCTCTGGATTCATGATACTGTAGCGTCCTCTGGCAAGGACGAGACGGTTTTGATAACAAAGGGTGTTTATTAGAGGCTGTTGTTGGCCACAGCCCACGCCATACACACCCGACTTATAAGAGAACCGCACTTGAACCAGCGAGGCGCTCTTTTCTCCTCCTCCCTCCCAGGTTCCCCCATCACTCCCCCAAGGGGTGGAGCCTCTTTCCATATTCAACTTGAACAACGAATCAATCGAATCACATAAAACGAATAAAGTTCAACCTTAATATTAAATGCATCCTTACTTGTAACAGAACAGGATTTTGAACATGTTACAATATCGTGGTCTTTCGACGCAACCCGGCACGGGGGTTTAACGCACATATTTCACACGTATAGTGTGAGCAGTGAAGTCGCAGCTCGACGTTCTGACCGTATAGCACATAAATCCTGAACTTTGGCTTTGCAGTGTATGCCCGCCTTTAGTAGATTAAAGTTGGAGGATTTTAATTTGAAAAACGGAGTGTACTGACGTCTTTCCGCAGTTAAAACCATATTCCTTCTTATGTTCTTTCATGTTTATTTGATGCTATAAATTAAGATCTCATGACTGACTGTGATTGTACTCGTTCAGATAATGTTGCACAATTAAAATGAAAAATGACACAAACAGTATCATGTAAGTCTAAATAAACTGTTTTAAAGATTGACGTTTATTGTAAGGTTCAAATAAGTTTATTTTCTTGTCTATACTGCGTCTGGCCATTATTTTTTGACAGCCACGTGGGGAGACTGGGCGAGAATGTATATGACGTCGCTCTCTGAATGTAGATACGATGGCTGGATTGCGTTTACATTACACGGAGATCCGATCACAATGCGTCCTCGACTACCTCTGGACCAGGACACGCTGATCGGATAACGTCGGTGTATGTGGACAACATCCGGATACAGGTTGCATGTTAATGCCAGGTGTAAACGCAGCTCAAACCCACATTGACCCCAAAACTTAAAGGGATAGTTCACCCTTTAATTCAAATCTGTCATCATTTACTCACCCTGTTTACAAATCTGTATGACTTTCTTTATTCTGCAGAGCACAAAATCTATTTTGAAGATTGTTGATAACCAGTTTTGACCACTGAAAAAATAAATAGCACTGAGATAGTTTTCAAAATACACCTCAGTAACACTGTAAAATGTCATTAGTTAACTTTAAAAAAGCATGCAAACTGATTGCATAAAAAGTCAAGTGAAATAGTAATGGTATGAAGCCCTTAAAGGGACACGGTGAAGAAAAAAGAATGGGATGTGTTTTGTTTGCTTAAAAGTGAATGTTTAGCTTCAACTGTGTACATCTTTGGTGCCGCCTTGTTCATGTGACACATTCTGTTTTAAATTTCAACTCACAGTAACACATCTCTGTGCTTGATTGCCATCACAGGTGCTTAAGAAAACATATCTAGGTCATTGACATGGGTTAATCCCTGGAGTCATTAGTGTTTGGACCCCTTACGTCCTCTGATTGCATCTCACGCTGGCTAATGATTCGCACTGCTGTCTTTGGCAGCATTCACTCTTAGTCAGGTAACAATTAAAGAGAAGGTGGGAAATTAGATTTAAAGAAATATTTCACGCAAAAATGAAAATTCTTCCACAATTTATTCACCCTGATATTGTTCCACATCTTTATGCAGTTATTTTTGTATTGTAAAACCATAAATTGGAATTTGGATCGACTTGAGGGAGAGTAAGCCATTACATGATTTAGATTCCTATTGCTGTAAAGCAGGAGGGAACAAAAACTTTTATTGTACCTTAACTGGTGTTTTACTGGAAGTACGGCCTGTCGACGATCATCCCTCGGGTGGCTGCTGAACGCATGCTGCGCCAATGAGTGGCTTGTCAGTGAAGTTTAGTCATTTTAAATTATTTAGAAATGTAAAAAAGTGTCCTAGCATTACATAGCATCAAAGTGTCTTTGATGAGGGGTTTAGCTTGACAGAACATTTCATGAATAAAAGACTGTTGGACATTGACTGTAATAGGTGTTAGCGTGAGATTTCAGCAATTTTCATTGATTTCTTATTTGCCTGTGGAAAAAGTAGTGTGCTATTAAATAGGTGAGCTTGGTTGATATTATAGTCCACAGTGACGGCAATGGAAATGGCCTTCTTACCCCTGAATGCTTTGCTGAAACGTAGTGATACCAATCACTTTGAGTAAAGGCCCTTGAGAAAAGAAAGAGTTAAAAAATCAATAATTTAACAGAATTAAACAAAATAAGTTTGTTTGTCTCAATCATCATTCCTGTAGCTCAAACAGTAGAGCATGGCTCTAGCAACACCAAGGTCATGGGATTGATTCACAGGCAATGCATTAACTGATAAAAATGTATACCTTGAATACAATGCAAGTCACTATATTTATTTTATTTTGATTTTTTTATTTTATTTTAGTTTAGTTTGGTTTAGTCTCGGGCCATTGGCAGGGAAATGCCCTATGGTCAGTCCATTTTATTTCATTTTCATATCATTTCATTTCATTATTTCATTTCATTGATGCTGGAGCCTTTCCCATTGTCTTGGGCCATTGGCAGGGAAACACCCTATGGCCAGTCCATGTATTATTATTTTTTATTTATTATTCATTTTTTTATTTATTATTATTATTATTATTATTATTATTATTATTATTATTATTATTATTATTTTATTTTTGGTTTAGTTTTGTCTCAGACCATTGGCAGGGAAATACCCGATGGCCAATCCATTTAATTTCATTTAATGTAATTTCATATCATAGTTGCTGGGATGCTAGAGTGTATCCAACTGTCTCGGGCCATTGGCAGGGAAACATCCTATGGCCACTGGCCAGTCCATTTCATTTAATTTCCACTTTCAATTCATTTAATTTTATTTCATGGTTGCTTGGAGCCTATCCCTTTCGGCCATTGGCAGGGAAATACCCCATGGTCAGTCCGTTTAATTTAATTTAAAGGCAGGGTAGGTAGAAATCCCCAAAAATACTTTTTTTTCCAAATTTGTTTAAACTGTCTTTATATATCAATGCATAATTAAAATGTAAGTACTCTGGAAAAGAAATTATAAAAATCGAGTGTCTGTAGTCCTCTCAGGACTGCAATAAACACAGCTCATTATTCCATTAAATCCCACCCCTCCCTTCTCGGCTCCTTCCAAAGCCACGCTCCCAAAACACATGAACGCGCGATCCCAGCCGTGCGCTCAGCTGGAAGAGTCAGACGCGTTTACCAGCACAGAGCAGAGAGGAGCGCAGTGCATGTAGTGACATCATGTCAGAATCACAAGAAATAAAATAACTAACTTTATCAGTATGAATATAAACAATTAGCATGGCTGTTAGTACTCACTATCAGGCTCGCATATCGATACTGGTAAAGTTTAAAATATTTTACTAGCTCATAACGGAATCAAACTAAATATAAGGCAAAGCTATAAATAGCTTAATTGATACACGTTTGTCGTTACTATCAGTTACACTGTGATGAAGGTGAATTTGTAAGATTCATAACATAAGATTGTTTAGAGATAAACTGAGTAACATACACTCAAACACCTTCTCACAACTGCATTGCAGACACAAGATAATATAACACACACACACACAACATATATTGTATAACACATACAGATACACAGTGTTGGGAAAGTTCACTTTCTACATGAACTAGTTCAAAGTTCAGTTCACAAATTTTAAAACTTCACAATTTTGAACTAAGTTCACGGCTCCAAAAAATTAACTAGTTCATAGTTCTTTTTTTCCATATGTTGCTGTGAGCTATTTTTTATTTTTATTATTGCCACAACCCATATACAACCACAGACAGCGGTTATTTTATCGGCGGGCAAAGTTTGCACAGAAATGTGAGATTTTTCCCATCCTCACCGACCTTGTCTTAAAACTGTTTATACAATACGACGCCTCCGCGCTCCTTTGTCGACTATATGCTGCTTTTTGTTTTGATGACGCATGCGGCGGCCGCGGTGCGACACTGGTGGCTTGTGTTGCCAGATTGGGTGTTTTTTTCGCTACATATTAAGGCCCCTTTACGTGTGTTTTATCCGGGTTTTCGCCTGGAAGACTCTATAGAAATCTGGCACCCTATTGAACGAAGTTAAACTGAGAGAGCGTGCGTTCACAGACACCAGAATGAGCGCGTTCACAATAACGTTCATCATGCAGTAATACAGTACGTTCAGTTCACGTTCGCCCAAAATATGAACGCGTTCATTGAACTCGTTCAGGCACAACACTGCAGATAGAGTTCACGGTGAACATAGGAACAAAGTTTAGGCAGAGGGTAAAGCTAGGTATAAAAATAGATCCCCTAAACTTTTTAACCTAAAGTTAGATTTGGCGAAATTAAACAAAACAGCTTTCAACTGCAGATAGGCCTATTGCTTATTTATCGTCTCAACCCTGGCTCACTAACTGTAACGTTATACCAGTCGACACCAAAGTTACACTGTCATAGCTAAGCCAGTGTAACGTTAGTTATGCTACGTAACGTTAGGTAGCTATATTAGGTAGCTACGTGTGCTAGTGATAAATGCTTCATGAAAAAATAAATGCCATCAAAATGAAAACAGCAAGATTACCTGTCCAGCAGAAATAAAGCCATCATGGAGTCACTTTTCAGCCCCTTGAGATCCCTCAGTTGTCGCCACCGCTGGAAAGCCACGCCGATATTGACTCTCGTATGACTTCTTTATTTATCCAAATACTTTTTGTTCATAGCCTTTTCAAAAACTGTCTTACTTTTTTTAACTTGTTTGACTTCGCTGCCTCTTTATGCAGGTAACGTTACTGAGAATTTTGACTGTTCTTTCTCTGCCATAATTGTTATTACTAGCTTCCGTGCCTCTTCAAACGGGTGCGCGCATTTGGGCTGCTCCTGGGTGGTATCCATGGTAGCGAGGGAGAGTGACAGTCGCCCAAGCCAATCATTTCTTTCGTCCCGAATGGAATAATGAGCTGTGTTTATTACAGTCCTGAGAGGACTACAGACACTCGATTTTTATAATTTATTTTCCAGCGAACTTACATTTTAATTATGCATTGATATATAAAGACAGTTTAACCCTTTGGCACGTATGATCACACCGGTGTGATCAGTCTTGGCTGGTCCCTGGAGCGGACGATCACACTGGTGTGATCAGTCTTGGCTGGTCCCTGGAGCGTATGATCACACCGGTGTGATTAGAACGGTCAGTGCATCACATGATCAACTGCTAAATTCAAACGTGCTTTCGCGCGTTGACTGGCGCTGAGCCAGAGACGGACGCACTAAGTGCTGTCATATATCACAAATATTGAGTGTTTTCAACCACATAATGTTTATTTTAGGTTTCAGACACTTAAATACACATAAGTACTACCAAAACAATGATTTTGAGTTTGTAAAATACACACTGATGTCTATGGAAGCGGCAATAATAATCCTTTCCATTATAATAAGACGACACTTTTATTCATATCAGATACACATTATGTAAGTAGCTTTTCATTTTACCCTATTCTTCTCCAAGTTCACCGGCCACTTACTTTCATGTATTTCGTGAGAAGTGGAGGCATTGATGTGTTGTAAATCCAACAGATCCGATTCTCTGAACTGGGAAACAATCTAACATGGCGCCGCCCATTGTGCATACAGCTCAACTAACGCGATTGTTATAAAGGTGTTTAAACAACAAAACACATCCACTTGCACATATTTGACAATTGGAATATCAGTGTTTCATGCTATAGCTAATACATTGGTGTATATTTTTAATAAAAAAGGAAAAAATTACATAAAAGCAGATCATCATTCATTCAGCGCTGTGTTGTGGTTACGCTGTGTCACGTGACAAGCAATGACGCGTCACCATGGAAACATTAAAGTGACAAGTTCTAAATAACGGTCACCTTGAAAAACTCACGCTGAGGGGTCAGTTAGAATATTTTAAACTTACGTGTGAAAGGGTTAAACAAATTTGGAAAAAAGTATTTTTGGGGATTTCTACCTACCCTGCCTTTAATTTAATTTCATATCATGGTTGCGGGGATGCTGGAGTCTATGCCATTGTCTCTGGCCATGGCAGGGAAACACATATGGCCATTCCATTTTATTTCATTTCTATGACTGCTGGGATGCTGGAGCTTATCCCATAGCATCGGGCAATTGGCAGGGAAAAACATCCTATGGCCACTGGCCAGTCCATTTAATTTCATTTTCACTTTCACTTTCACTTCATTTCATTTTATTTCATGGATGCTGGGATGTTGTAGCCTATCCTATTCGGCCATTGGCAGTGGAACACTCTTTGGCTATTCATTTTATTTTTATTTTATTTTATTTTATTTTATTTTATTTTATTTTATTTTATTTTATTTTATTTTATTTTATTTTATTTATTTTGTTTTATTTTATTTTATTTTATTCATTTTATTTTATGGCCAGTCCATTTTATTTAATCTTTTATTTCATTGCAGGGTTGCTACGGCCAGTCCATTTTTTACTTTATTTATTTTATTGTATTTTATTTGTATTCAGGGAGAGAGAGAACTTCACTGATCATAAGCAAGTGTCATCAATCTAGCTTATTTGTAAATTAATAAATGTATTTGCCCCTGCTTTGCTGTATACTGATAATTTCACAGACATAACTCATGAGTATAAGCAATATGTTGAAATTATGCAAATGCTTTAAATCCCAGTAGAAAATTTGCTCTTTTTGTTTGGGGTCAACTAATGCTAATTAAATCCACACATTGTCATTCTGATCATTTGTTTAATTTGATAGCAAGACAGATCATAGGAAATCCAGATCTACGAGAATGGGCGTTTGAGGGATAACAGTCTGGATGTAAAACGTTTGCTGTCGGGGTTGGTGTTTAGGAACTTCGTGTCTGTTGGGTAATTTTGACAGCAGGAGACAGCTTGTTCAGAGGTCCTTGGATCCTTCCGGAAATCCAGCAGCTTTGTACTTTGATATCAAATGTTACTGTGAAAGATGCATGGACCCTTGATAAAAAAACCCTGCCCAGCCATCTGTGCTCTTCTTAAGAAACGCAAGCTAAGAATTTGAAGAGTGTTGTTGAAATAATAGAACATTACAGGCAGCACAATAATGATGCATTATCGCTGTTACTCCAACAGCAGAAAGGGCTGCAGGTTTCGATCTACTTTCAAGATGACATGATAATATTCAGTTCTTGTGTTTTTTTATTTTTTTATTTTTTATATGTAGCTAAACAGAATTAATGCAGTCATGAGTACTGAGGTTATAGTGTAGACCTGCTGGTTAATAGAAAAACACGTATGAATGAAATGTGAATGATCCCCGTCTGCTAAAGAGTGCTTCACTGGCTGTTTTGAGAATGGAATACTAGAGTACTTTTTACCACATACTCCACTTTATACACTGAATTTTAACTACTGCTGACTATTACTCTAAATATTGTGTGAATAACTTCATATCACTTATTAAATGATAAATATTCAGACAGTATGCTATATAGCTGTCAAATGACCTCTTTACAGTGCTTGTTTTACATAAAAATGAAATTATGTTCCCTAAGCTAATGTATTTATTGAGAATAACAGGATATGCAGCAACAAAAAATATTGCATCAACAATGCATCATTGTTTAATGCAAATTATAGCAAACATATTTGTCATATTTTGAGACATATATTACATATATGTAAAACTTGGGTAATTTTGTAAAATGCAATCAAATCAAGAATCTGTTCATTTCGTTTAACTTTTATGTAACTGACAGAAGTACAAAGCAAAGATTTCCAATGTTTTCACTGGCCAACTAAATTTGTTTTTGGAACTATAGGCAAATTTTGATTTTGATGGCTGCAACACACTCAAAAAAAGTTGGGACTATGCTATTAGAAAAGTTGGGACTATTGTTGTATATATATATATATTTCCCAGTTCATGACGTCACCCGCCTATGACGTTCCGCCACACCATTGGACTGATTTTATATTTGCTTCAAGAAATCATCATGTCTTTTGGATCATCTGAGATGAGCTCAGGCCCATAGAACTCTGTGGCATCTGTGCATAGAACTGATGTATAGATTTCTCCTTGCATAACAGAGATTCAAGTTTCATTTATTGATACAGCAGCAAACTGTGTTAATTGACAACGGTTTTCTAAAGTTCTCTTGAGCCTATGTAGCAATATTTAACACCGTAGCATCTAGCATGATGGGGTCTCATCTGAGGGCTCAAAGGTCAAGGACATTCATCAGAGGATTCTAGCCTGGGCCTACATGTACTGAGATTTCTCCAGATTCTTTGAATCTTTTCAGAATATTATGTATGGCAGATGGTAAAAGACCTAGGCTAAATTCTTCGCAATCTTGAATTAGGAAACACCTCGGTTACGACTGTAACCTCGGTTCCCTGAAAAGGGAACGAGACACTGCGTTAATTGACGCTAAGGGAACGTGATGATGTCTTGAAGCACGTGTAAAATCAGTCTAATGGTGTGACGGAACGTCAGAGGACGTCATGAACCAGGAAACTATAAAGCCTGCCCAAACAAAGCAGCGCTAGCTTCTTTAGGTGTGAGCAAGTTGCTTACAGGCACATAGGAGATATGGCAGGTGACGCAACGTCTCGTTCCCTCTTCAGGTAGGTTCCATTTCAAGGGAACTCGCGCTGCATCGATTGACGCTAAGGGAACGTCTATACCAACACCACCATAGTGAGTGTCTGTGCTGTGTGAAATCATAAGAGCAGCATTAGAACGAAAGCACCCGAGACCCTGGTGTAGAGTCCAAGTCCAAAGAGTAAAATCTTATGGATGTATGTGGTGAGGACCATCCTGCCGCATCATAAACGTCCTGGAGGGGCACTCCTGACATCAGGGCCTTAGAGGTTAGATGCTGGGGACCCTTTGTTAGGGGGTCCAAAACATACAAATAATTGTTCGACTTAACGCTACAAGGCAGCTCTGTGCATCCAGCATCCAGTGCCCTAACTGGGCATAGCAGATAGTTCTTTTCCTGGTCCGAATCTTGAAAAGGAGGAGGAAAGAAGGCCTGCAATACTATAGATCTGGCCACATTAGTGGGGATCTTTGGAACATAACCAGGTTTATGATGAAGAAATGCTTTAAACATGCCAGGCGCAAATTCCAAGCACGAGGGTGCAACAGACAAAGCCTGAGGATCTCCTATTCTTTTAAGAGATGAGATAGCAAGGAGGAACAGAGCTTTCAAAATAAGAAATCTCGGTTGAGAGACCTGACCCTATGAGCTGGGCCCCCTCAGAGGCCAAGCCCACAGGTTCCATAATTCGGGTCGAGGGTGAAAGATTGTCCCTTTGCTTGGGACAGAAGGTCCTTCCTGAAGGGAAGCTCCAGTGGAGGCCCGTCGAGGAGAGACACTAGATCTGGGAACCAAACTCTGCCCGGCCACCACAGGGCTATAAGGAGTAGGCGTACATGACTAGAGTAGGCAATCTCTCCATTACTCCCGGAGCAGAGCGATCGGGGGAAAAGCATACAAACGTAGCCTCGGCCACATCTGTACCATCGCATCTAGTCCGAGAGGAGCTTGATGCGTGAGGGAGAACCTGAGTGGACAGTGAGACGTCTCTCGAGATGCAAACAGATCCACTTGTGCCTGGCCTAACACCCTTCATGCTTACTCGCCATAACTGAATATATAGACGCAGCACGAGTTCCCTTGAAAGGGAATGTGATCTTTTTCATTGTTTGACAATTCTCTGATGAAATTTGGCACAAGGGGGTGGGCCATGACCTATATCTTTGCTTGGAAGAACTGAGACTTTGGTGGGTGCTCCTTTTATACCCAAACATAACAGCCTCACCTATTACAAGTTAACCTGGTTATTGTGGACCGTTTCAAAACCGTTTAACTTAGATATCATATAATCTTTTTTCACTCTTTTTTGCCTCTGTCCCAACTTTTTTGAAGTGAGTTGCAGCCTACAAAATCAAAAATATTTTTTTTATCCAAAATACAATTAAATTGTCCAGTGAAAACATTGGGAAACTTTTCTTTGTATTTTTATCAGTTAAATAAAGGTTAAACATAATTAACATCACAGATTCTTGATTTTATTGCATTTTACACGTCACAACTTTTCTGGAAATGGGGTTGTATATAGTATATATATATACGTACCTCATTCAGACAAGATGGACACCACATCAAGCTGCAGATCAATAAAAGGTGCTATGAATGAATTTCAAAAATCGTTTGAATCAAATACAACATTTCTTTGGCATAGTGGAAGATAAAGGTAAACAACACTATGTTTACCTTTTACATTAAACATATATTTACGTTCTTGAACACACCTACATTTCAAGCAATGTTTCTAGCCTTGAAAACTGGATTTACATTTTTTGTCAATCTAAGGCAGCCTTTATGCTGTCAAACATTTCTTTTTTCACAGATATCTGGCACAGATCAGACATTTTTGTCAAGCAATTAGGAAAAACATGGTTTGGTCATCCAATTTGGATTAATTTCAAATGTGGTTCTAAATATGACATGTAATTGATATCTGGTCAATCTGAATGTTCATGTAAATACTGCCTGTCCTTTTAATTAGGTATTTTCACCATGAAGTGTTGAATATTATGTGTATTTATTTAATTTGAGTTTTTAAAAATAAGATAGGCATATGTGTCAGAATATATATTTGCATTGCATTTGGCAGATGCTTTTATTCATTTTATCAGTTCATGTATTCCCTAAATGGTTTTAATTAGTGTAAATGCATTCTTTGTTTCTATACTATCTCCATCACAGCATATTGGTTTCTCTCTTGTTTTTTTCTGTGTTGTAATGTGTGTCATTCCGTAAAACATAATGAAACCACAGCCGCCTCACACCAGAACGGTCAGTCATTCTCATAGATGCACAGGTGAGCCAAACTTCAGCATTTCTTAAAGGGTCCCGATAGCAGCCAGAAAAAGTAGCGTATGTTGCCATGACTGTTAATTTTGGACCTTGCTTATGTTCCTCAAACCTAAGCTTCAAAGCTGAAAACAGGAGAGACGGTATTAGCAGTTCCTCTGTTTCTCTAGCCCTTCTTGTTGTGTATTGTCACAGTTGTTGAGCACTCTGTGGAAATGTTAAAGTGGGGGAACTATCATTTTCACCCATCATGCTCCAGAGACTTGCTTGTGCTCTTTTGGGAATAGAGAATCTGACAGTGGCGGCGATGTGGTCTGATGTTGTATTTAGATGACTGTGTTGACGCACATCAGCATATGGTTTTAAAGCGTTTTAGTGGCTTATGGCTGCCGCAGGCACATTGTAGAGATTGTGAGTATGAATACAGGTGACAGATCAAATGGAGATACTTGTGTTTTTAAGTTTATCTCTACATCAACCTCCACGTGTAGGCAGTAACGGATGAGACAGCCAGCCGCACGACGGGACACGCACACACATGCACAAATGAATGCTCTAATCTCATGTGTATATTTGTAGTCAAGTCAAGTATTATCTGTCCTTGCGCATCGAACACTTACAAAGCAAAGTAGATTAAACCCTTATTTCTGAGAAGGGCTTTACAATGCCAATTATTTTCCAGCACTCACACCCAGGGTCCAAATTGTGGGGGAACATAGAAAATACACCACTGTGAAAAAAAAATATATATATAGAAAAAAAATCACTCAGAAATTGCTGGTAATTTTTTAACAGTATACTTTTTTTTAACTGTAGAAGTCTCAGGGTAGATTTTTATTAGAACATTTTATTACTCTATATAAAACTTTTATCTTGCTTTTATCATTTATATATAATTTATCATCGAAAAATGGGAAATAATTGTAAACAATGTTGCCATGTCAATATTTAATGTGTGAAAAAAAATTATACCAGATTTTACATGAATGATGTTGGTCCTTCAGTTTTGCCATCACTTACAATACAACCAATAATGTTGCTCCTACATTTGTTTTTTAAAGTCTGTGTTCATTGAGACAACAATCATGTTAAGAGCATGTTTAAATTATGCAAATTCGTTTAGTGTGCACTGATCTGTAACCATGCCTGCAAAATCGACAATATCCACGTGCCAGCTTAATGCACAGATTAGGAATTTATTGACTTGTTCACAATAATGTTTGTACAAGTATAAAAACCATTACACCTATAAGAAATCCCCATAAAACATGGAAACCAGTTTGTGTGTGAGTGTGCGTGTGCATGTGCATGTTGGGTATTAACTTGTGTCTTGGATGAATTGTTTGACCAGTATGATTTAGAAAGCAGGGTGGATGATATTATTATATCAATATATACATAAAATACAGTTTTAATCATCTCTATGTAAGCTATCAGCTTGGATGCATCATTACAATTTTCTGTTATCTGTTGATTATTAAACTGAGTTTTTATTTTATTTAATTTTTTTATGTATAGTTCTGTTAATTCGTCAAGTGCTGCATGGTTTATGGCAATATATTGGTCTTTTGGACCTATAAAATGAAACCATCTCTGTCTGTTTTTTTCCACAGGTGGGTTGGCAGTAGGCAGTAACTGAAGATGAGGAGCTGGTGGCGATCGGGCTGTCTGGGTTTGGCGATTGGCTTGCTTGTTATCATCACCCAAATCTTGGCTCAAAACACAGAGGGTGAGACTCACAGTTCTGTCCATCATTCATTCCCTGTCACTAGCATGAGGGATTTTATTTACCACTTTTACAAAATAAACCTTGCACCAGGACCGTAACTTTCGATTTTGTTCCTGGATGGTGAAATGGGATGTTACAGCCCAGCGTTTATGCTCTGAGGGAAGTCAGAGAGATAATTGTATCTCTATTTCTGTGTGGCAACGTCTCACAAATCGGTCTCTGCATCTTCTCTGCACACCTTCATTACCGAAGCAGCCAGATACAGCTCTCCAAACTGAGAGTCTGATGATGTATGAATTATACCGTCACGTCTGCCAAAGACAAACTGACAACCGTAATAAAAATCTCAAAACGTTGCTGGAAATGCCGTGAGGCTGAGTGGAAATAGAGGCAAATAAATTGTGGCTATTGTCAGACTGTTCAGATTAGCAGTTGAGGATAAAAGATTGGTGGGCGTCTATAGTTGACATTTTCAGATATCCTTGTCTGTTCATGCAGTGTTTATTGTTATAGATTTTTATATGATTTGAAGAGTTCAGTGAGGATGTTATGTTTGGGGCTGGGTGGTGAAATTGTGTATAACGGTTGGTGGTTGTTATTCTGCCATACTCTGCCATTCACCGCAGAATTTACATGATGCAGTTTCTTACAGCAGTCATTAGCATGCTGTAATGAAAATCTTACAGGTCTTACAAATCTTACAGGTACTTCCAGTGTACACAGCTTTATTAATTATAATGTTAGTCATTTAGATTTGTGCGATGTAACTTGTGTCTGATGTAGACATACACTGCAAAAAGTAGTAATCTGCAATATTTACGTTAAAGAGACATTTCTTCCTGATCTTACCCTTAAATTTAGTTTTGCTTGATTCAGTATTTTTTAATAACATTTTTTATTTGTAAAAAACACATGAAGCACATCATTTTAGGTTACCATGTTTTCAGAGAAGTGTAAATGAATGTGGTTGCCAAGCGATGTCACATCTTGGCTAATTAATATACAGTAAACAACTGTCCATGGACATGCTATTTATTGGAAGGATAATAACATTTGTAATAAAACTTGATCCAAAGCTGGCAATCCAATAATGCAATGCTATGAACTTTAAATTGAAACTTAAATATGAAGTTTAAACTGATTAAATTGAGGGTTATATGTTTGTTCAGAGCATTTTGATTTGTACAGTCAAAGCACAGTATAATGGAGAGTTGACAAAAAACTTTTGCTGAAAGATGAATAGTATATATTTGTGCAAAAAAAAAAAATACTCCAAAAAAATCCATGGCATGACCCCTTTAAGATTGCCAACCAAAAAAGGAAAATAAAATTCAATCTGGTTAAAATTGAACTATTTCACTCATTGTCTATGGCCTCGTTTAGTGACCAAATTCCAATTGTTTGCTCATATGTGACACATATTGAATGTGAAAAAAAAAACGCATGCATTCAGAGTTCGGTTTCAGGCCTCGTTCATATGTGGAAATAAATCACATGGATGGCCTGAGAAAATGTTGTGTCGTCGTAGGAGAGGAATGTGGAGAAACATTGACAAAAAATATCAAACGTTGGCTTGCTCATCATAAAATTTCGGACCTACTGCTCCTCGTTAAAGCCTGCCACAATATTCTCCCACCAGTCCTGAGATCTCTCTCGCACACAATAACTGAAGCACATGCGCAGGCTGCAATGATGGCTCTTTTGGTCCTCCTCCGCCTCAAAATCATGGTGGTGTTTGGCGAAGCTCGCATATATCATAAACCTGTCATCAAGCATATTTCGTGTTCGTCCATCTGTGCAAAAAACCCCTTTAAAGGGTTAGTTCACCCAAAAATGAAAATTAAGTCATTAATTACTCACCCCCATGCTGTACCAACCCCGTAAGACCTTCGTTCATCTTCGGAACACAAATGAAGATATTTTTGATTAAATCTGAGAGGTGGATCACTGCTACATAGGCTGCCAGAGGGAATGAAACTTGACGGCCCAGAAAGTCATTAAAGAACATGTTTAAATATTCCATGTGCCTACAGTGGCTCAACTATAAGTTTATCAAGCGACGAGACTACTTTTTTCCCGAAAAAAAACCCATAAATAACGACTTTATTCGACTATTCCTTTTCTTCCTTGTGGGCCTGAGACGAGAGTTCAAGAGATTTCCACGACGCATGCGCGAGAACTGAGAAGAGGACGTTCTTCTTCTAATACTTCTTGTTCAGTTCTCGCGCATGCGTCGTGGAAATCTCTTGAACTCTCGTCTCAGGCCCACAAGGAAGAAAAGGAGTAGTCGAATAAAGTCGTTATTTATGTTATTTTTTTCGGAAAAAAAGTATTCTCGTCGCTTGATAAACTTATAGTTGAGCCACTGTAGGCACATGGAATATTTAAACATGTTCTTTAATGACTTTCTGGGCCGTCAAGTTTCATTCCCTCTGGCAGCCTATGTAGCAGTGATCCACCTCTCAGATTTAATCAAAAATATCTTCATTTGTGTTCCGAAGATGAACGAAGGTCTTACGGGGTTGGTACAGCATGGGGGTGAGTAATTAATGACTTAATTTTCATTTTTGGGTGAACTAACCCTTTAAGCATGCGCAATGTTTTCAGATTGTATGTCAAGTGTTAATCGGTTATGGTCACAATTGAAAGAAAGTGTATGGACGGTCAAAAATATCGGATATAGGCAACAAATCAGAATTGGGCATCAAGACCTGCAGTGTAAACGAGGCCTATGCTAACTATGTAAGTTTTGTATAAAATTACAAATAAAATCTTACATACTTCACCTTTAAGGCCCTTACACATGTAAGCATAACTCTTCACCATTAACATCATGCACTTTTTTGATATACTCCAAAAATGCTCAAGTTCCACAAAAGGGCAGTTTTTCTGGGTAGCTACAAAGTGGAACATGTGCAAAAAAAAAAAAAAAAGACCTGCCAATGGCTTTGATGCATCACAGAAAGGGGGGGAAAAAAAACGTTAATGTTTTTTTTTATTTTTTATTTTTTATTAAAGCGATGTGAAATCGTAATGTTGACAATTACAAGTTGTAAGCAAGGCGAACCAAACAAAGGTCAGATGACAGCAGACAAAGGATGTGAAAGTATTAAAAATAAAACAAATAAGGTAAATATAGATGAGACATTCAAAATCTCCTCATAAAGTTTGACAGCCTTTAAACCTTTTTTTTTTGCTGCTTTGAGCTCTAAAATACAGCATCAGTGTCGCAAAATTAAGTGTGACAGTCACAAATTTAGAATAGTCTTAAAATGACAGGTCAGCATCAAACAGGGTTAAAGCTGAAATAGTTTAGAAATAGCTTGACTGGCGGACACCCAATATCTGAGGTAATAATCATTTTAATAAAGTGTGTTTCATACAATGGGGAAACTTGACACAAGTTATGTGAAAGGATCTTTAGATTATTGAGTAATTAGCTTAGCAGCATGCTAATATCTGACTATTGCAACTGTGAGCATTAGTGCTTGTGTACTGATCATGTGAAGAATGCTATTTGTGTGTTGTGATTAAACGGAGATGCTGACTTTGTACAGTGTTTTAAATAAGTCCGTAAGGTGCCATTTTGTTTAGTATGCTGCCTTAGAAGAAATGTTGAATAGTAAGTAACTTCAAATGAGGGCACTATAACTTAACTGCATTTTTCAGCAGTGTATCAGTAGTAACTGTCAAAGTAGGGAGCCTTTTCATTAAAATGATTCTGTAATTTTCATCATAGTTACACTTCAACTATGAGAGACAAAATGAGAAAAAAAAAAAAAAATCCAGGACATCACATTGTAGGATTTTTAAAGAATGTATTTGTAAATTATGGTGGAAAATAAGTAGTTGGTCACCCACAAACCAGCAAGATCTCTGGCTCTCACAGACCTGTAACTTCTTTAAGAAGCTCTTTTGTCCATCACTCATTACCTGTATTAATGGCACCTGTTTGAACCCGTTTTCTGTATAAAAGACACCTGTCCACAGCCTCAAACAGTCACATTCCAAACTCAACCATGGCCAAGACCAAAGAGCTGTCGAAGGACACCAGGAAGAAAATTGTAGACCTGCACCAGGCTGGGAAGAGTGAAGCTAAAATAGGCAAGCAGCTTGGTGTGAAAAAATCAACTGTGGGAGCAAGAAAATGGAAGACATACAAGACCATTGATAATCTCCCTCGATCTGGGGCGCCACGCAAGATCTCATCCCGTGGGGTCAAAATGATCATGAGAACGGTGAGCAAAAATCCCAGAACTACACGGAGGGACCTGATGAATGACCTGCAGAGAGCTGGGACCAAAGTAACAAAGGCTACCATAAGTAACACACTACGCCGAGAGTAACTCAAATCCTGCAGTGCCAGGCGTGTCCCCCTGCTTAAGCCAGTACATGTCCAGGCCCGTCTGAAGTTTGCCAGAGAGCATATGGATGATCCAGAAGAGGATTGGGAGAATATCATGTGGTCAGAAGAAACCAGAATATAACTTCTTGGTAAAACTCAACTCGTCGTGTTTGGAGGAAGAAGAATGTAGAGTTGCATCCCAAGAACACCAAACCTACTGTGAAGCATGGGGGAGGAAACATCATGCTTTGGGGCTGTTTTTCTGCAAAGGGGACAGGAAAGCTGATCCGTGTTAAGGGAAGAAAGAACAGGGCCATGTATCATGAGATTTTAAGCCAAAACCTCCTTCCATCAGTGAGAGCCTTGAAGATGAAACGTGGCTGGGTCTTCCAGCATGACAATGATCCCAAACACACCGCCCAGTCAACGAAGGAGTGGCTCCGTAAAAAGCATTTCAAGGTCCTGGAGTGGCCTAGCCAGTCTCCAGACCTCAACCCCATAGAAAATTTGTGGAGGGAGTTGAAAGTCCGTGTTGTCCAGCGACAGCCCCGAAACATCACTGCTCTAGAGGAGATCTGCATGGAGGAATGGGCCAAAATACCAGCTACAGTGTGTGCAAACCTTGTGAAGACTTACAGGAAACGTTTGACCTCTGTCATTGCCAACAAAGGTTATGTTACAAAGTATTGAGTTGAACTTTTGTTATTGACTAAATACTTATTTTCCACCATAATTTGCAAATAAATTCTTTAAAAATCCTACAATGTGATTTCCTGGAAGTGTACCTATGATGAAAATTACAGACCTCTCTCATCATTCTAAGTAGGAGAACTTGCACAATCAGTGGCTGACTAAATACTTTTTGGCCCACCGTATATGTTTATATATATATATATATATATATATATATATATATATATATATATATATATATATATATATATATACACATTATTTATCTATTATAACTTCGACTATATTCGACTAGTTGAACTACTTGATATAATAAGCAGCTTTTGTTTTTGCAAGATATGGTTTCAAAGTATAAACTTCTTAGAAAGTAGGAGACTTCACAGAAATTGATAGTGCACTAGAGATTGGAACATATCCACTTTCTTTGGCTTCTGTCCATGTCTGCTGTCTTTCTCGGTGCCTATATTTCTTTCTATTTGTCTGTGCCTTGATCACAACTCAGAGTATGTACGCACCATTTAAAAATGGATGGAGAAATCTGGGTCTCCATCTCAAGGGACGAGCTGGATATCAACTCCACCTATTTCATCTTGTCACTGTAATTAAACTCTGCTGGATATCTGCTGCTAGGTGAGCCATTAAAGTCAGCCTGCAGGTGCACTTTGAGAGTGGAGTCAGTCTTCTCTGTCTAATTGAGAAGGAGGAGGATACTTTTCTCAAGTCTCATGCTATCAGAATGAGGCGACAGGCTGTTATTTAAAATAAAAAAAACACTGAACATAATAACACTGAGCTGCTCCTGGAAAGTATCTATTCAATGCTAGTGAGCTGCCTTGCTGTATATGCTTGCTAACACTGTATCTACACCTGAAGCGTATGGTACGTTGCAATGTGACTAAATATCTCCAGTACTTTAGTCATGCGTTGCTACTCCACCTAATTTATTTCCCCTTACAGTGTTCTGCAATAATGTGGTTTTATTTTAAAAATGTCTTGAATTGATTTCTACGGATTACATTTGTTTATTTATTTGTATGTGCTGACAGCTATGTCAAAGCCAGTTATAATTTGATTCTGGCCAACTAAATAAGAGTATATTTTATTTGTAATTAAAGTTTTAAAAATATATTATTTAGTTATTTCACTAACCTAGAGTAGTCCATATTTTATACCAGTGTATTTCTGATTATTTGTTGTTGTTGAAGGTGGTTAATTTCATGGCTGTTGCAGTGGTGCTTTAACTTTTTCCTCACCAGTGTATTTTAAAAAAAAGTTACTAGCCAGTCCCAGCATTTTTTATCATTTTCTCAAGATTTCATGGCCCCCAGAATATTTTGGTGTATGAATATCTGTACATACAATATATCAAAAAAAAGAACAGAGCCTCTGCTTTAAAAAAAAAAAAACACATTTTATTCTAGCTTCATGTAGTCTTTTTATCAACACTTGAATGTTTCTTTTAAAAAAGTCGCTTTTTTAACCAAAAGTAGTTTTGTCACAGGCTACGTCCAAATCAGATTCAGAACGATGATAAAAACACTG
Organism: Siphateles boraxobius; assembly: GCF_051911475.1. Taxonomy (NCBI): domain Eukaryota; kingdom Metazoa; phylum Chordata; class Actinopteri; order Cypriniformes; family Leuciscidae; genus Siphateles; species Siphateles boraxobius. The sequence goes on from NW_027508811.1 coordinate 2,848,166, forward strand.
ATCAAACCTCTTCCTTGGTTTGATATTTCGTTCAGTAACGTTAGACAATTTTGATTCTTATGCTGTTTAATGTTTGATGATCATGTTAGCTTACATGTACGTAGGCAATGCTTCTATCGCTTGTTTTTGCTTCTTCTTCACCTGTGTTTTGATCCGGAGATACTGTACTCTTTCAGAAGATGGGTAATAGTGCCCCCAGCCGTATAACAGTGTATAACGGATTACGGCAATGGTGGGGAAGAGTTGTGTCATAAATGACAGAAAATTCCATCAAAGGTCAAATTGTAGTTGGGTACAACGGGGTTAAAGGCCCACTGAGTTAAAAGGCCCATTTGACTTTATTCTCCTATAAACCACTAAACCACCACATCTCAACACTTTTCATACCAACCGCATTTGACTATGCATGTGGAAATTAGAAATCCTTGATGTGATTGTGGACAGCAAATACAAAGCTGATTCTGCGCTAATTTGATCTAATATATAATGTTTTTTTTAAAAATGGTGTAGATTTATGTAGCAAATGAGAGTCGACAAAATTGTTGACTTCATTTTGAGACAAAGGTCTTGTAAATGTTTTTCAGTTTTGTTTAAGATAATAAAAGTTATAGTTTTTCAATAAATACCTTGTTCTGGTGATACCAAACAGCTAATTGGTTGTTGGTGAATCTGCAGCCAATGAGCTGCGGCTAAACATTAAAACAAAAAGAATACAGGTAGTGTTGCTGTTAGCAGTCTGCAGTGCGCTTTCAGAAACCCTCCATCTTCCCCAGCTCCACTGGTATAGATCTGCTATGGGGGTTTATCCATGTATGTTACATGTGCAGCAGCAGCAGCATGTCTTACAAGCTCACATCAGCATGTCTGTGAACGTATTGGCAGTAGCAAGTCTTGGTACTCGCTCTGCAGCAGCAGCAGCGTTATAGATCTATTCCGCCAATACCAAATACTGTACATAAACATTACCATATCCATTACCATGCCAATCTCTATGTCCATACCAATCTCCAGAGAGTTGTCATGACAGAACTGAAGAATATGTAAAACTATCGTATTTGGGTTGAAAAGCACCTCTGTTGTTGGGGCGAAAGGCACAATAATTAACATGATAATAAACAACTGGCTGACTTTTGTATTTGTTTAATGACATGGTTCGATTCAGATGGTAAATACCATAGGGCTATATTAAGTTGGGCGTCCACCTTAGGCCACTAGTATGTTTTTGTTTTAAAACGCATACATTTAGCTACGGTTACTCCTGGCAGCCACATTACTACAGAGTTTTTGACTCGAAAACAGAGACTTTTGGATACTCTGCATTTATAAGATTTTTCAACAAAACTGGCAAGGAGGGCGTGGTTTTGTGAAATCTTTAACGAGAGAGGAGCCAGTGTCAGATGTGCGGTGAGTAAGTAGGTCAAGTGCAGAGGATGAACACATGTGTCTGATTGCAGTGATTAGCGTGGAGAGACCGCATATAAGCCAGTAGGAATGAGAGAGCGGGTGAGAGAGAGAAGGACTCGGGACTCGCACGTGGACTGAGAGCTGGAGACACAGTTGAGCTGGAGAAGAGTTTGTTCTATGAACGTTTAGTCTACGGTGGAACCGCATTTATGATTTTTTTTTACACAAAATGTGTTGCTCCATCAATGTTCAATAAAATCATGTACATATTTTCTGCAATCAAACAAGATAAAATAAAATTCTAACAAATATATAAATATTTAGTTATATAATTATCTTTTTAGTTAAGATTTTTTGTGAGTTTTTGTAAACTATTTTAATGTTTTTAGAAAAAGTTTCTTATGCTCATAAAGGCTGCATTTATTTAATTAAAAATATAGACAAACAGTAATATTGTGAAATAATTGTTACAGTTAAATACATATTCAGTCTATTTTAATCTATTGTAAAATGTAATTTATTTCTGTGATGGCAAAGCTTAATTTTCAGCATCATTACTCTTCAGTCTTCAGTGTCACATGATCCTTCAGAAATCATTCTAATATTCTGATTTGGTGTTGAAGAAAAACAAATCCCTATTATAATGTTGAAAACTGCTTATATTATTGTGGAAACCATGAACATTTTTCCCCCAAGATTCTTTGATGACTAGAAATATCAAAAGAACACAGTTTATTTGAATATAATTTTTGTTACAATGTAAGAGTCTTTACTGTCACTTTTGGTCAATTTAATACATCCTTGCTAAATAAAAGTCAAATTTATAGACTTTTGAGTGGTATAGTCCGTATGCAGTGCTTCCTTTGAATTTGGCCAACCTGAGGTGTCTTAGAAAAAAAAAATGACGAATCACTTTATATGACAAATTATCTGTAAGTATTCAAACTCAACAGAAAGAAACTCGTGGAAGCTTAGTCTAGTTGATGTCTTCAGTGGCTAGAGCTTTCTAAAGTTTTGTACCTCTCCAAAATATTTAAATTCAAATTGAATTCAGGCAAGTTAGTCATGTGCTCTGACAAACACCCTATATTGGTGCTTAAATACACATCCAAACTTAACATAAATATAGGTGTGTAATGGAAAGCTAAGATAATTGTAATTTTGATGTGGTTGTGCTGTAAAATAAGCACTAGCAGCTCTTCAGTAATGGTTTACTTGTGGTGTTGTGGGTGGATTTCAGTCGCGTTCACTGTCTATGCAGCATATCAGAGAAACAAAACCCTGTGTCTCCTACTGTCCTCTCATCACCACGGTGACCAGAGAGCGCTTTTCGAGGTCCAATCTCCCATCATCTGTGCAGAGAGTGTATCAAATCAATTTTTTCCCACCTTCTGTTTGTCTCTTGTTCTGCCCATCTCTTCCTCTCTTTTTTGTACTTGGTGTTATACTGGTGTGGTTATATAGTCACTCTTATCTGTTTATCACCCACGTCTCCACTTTTGTCATTCTGCTGTATACCTGTCTGCCTTTGATTCTCTATCTCAGTGCAAGCTTGAAGCTGGTGTGGTGCCGAGCTTTGTGATCTTAGGCTCTTTTCATTTTCACTTTGTCTGTTAATCTATTCATTTTTATTTTTTTAGTAACATCATCTCTCTCCCTTCAAAAGTGTTGTTGGAGTTTGATTTGGTCTCCTAACTGGAGAGTAGGGATGGGTGTTATGACCACAATCTTGTTTCATGGTACAGTGTGAGTGATTTTAAATCACACTAATATTATTTTTACTTGAAATTCAACAAAAAAAAGGTTTCTATATTAAAAAACCATGAAGTGATGATTTTTTGGGGGGGGGGGGGATAATCCAGTGAATTAATTAATTAACAAATTAAAGATACTTCAAAAACAACATTGTTTCTTATTCAAGCTTGTTTCCACCACAGACAAAAAAAGAAGGTGATTATGTGTTTATATCTTGCAATTTTAACTTTATTTCTCACAATTCAACCCTCTACGGACACACTAAAGCACAAGTCGCCATTGGCTAGTTTTTTATTTTATTTTAGTCGCCAGACTTTTTACATGGAATACAAGAACAATGCAAATGAAAATATTCATTTGCATTGTAAATAATAAAAATATAAAATATAAATTTCAAACACTATTAAAGTCAATTAAATAGTCTTTAGTAAAATAAGAACAAATAGTCAAACTACAAGCAATAGCACAAATAAACAATAGAACAAAGATGCAAATTTAAATAAACTGCTTTTCAGGTTTTCAGGTAGATCTAACAGTAGATGTAGATTATGTACAGAAATTGAACAAAGTAATTTAAATCCTCCTATGGTCAATATTTATATCCCTTAAATCTCATATTTGATCACATATTTAAAAGTTTTTTTTTTCCTTGAAAGCCTAAACTTGTTCAAGTTTTTGCAGATTGGTTTAGGCTATTGAGAATTTTATTTCAGAGAATGGGGTTTAGTGTCTTAAAAATCTTGAAAACTGTAACACTGTAACTGTAACAACATCTGGAAAGATTTTTCTAAGGTCACTTATAGGATTAGATTTGGGAAGGAATCATGGCATTGCACTTTTGCCTTGAGCCTTGCCCGAAATTTCTATTTATTCCGCTGTCACTGAGAGCAGTGATCTGTTAGATGTATCCTGATAGCGGCGGGAATATCCTCTTGATCTGATTAAGGGGTGTGTTGGCTGACTACAGAAGAGTGTGCAGTCCCTTCACATCTCGGGTGATGTTTTGTTCAACGGGTGTCAGAGGAGCTGCAGGTCGTGCCTCCTCTTATTGCAATGGATGTTCTGAAAGCAAAAGCACTTGATAACTGTTTCAGTGAAATGTTCCAATTTCCTGAGTCTGCGATAAAAGGCTTAAGCTATAAAGATTTCAGAGATGTGCTCTCAGCAGATTAGGTAGAAAGACGGGCATTAGGTATTAGTGGACACTGGAATTCCCTGAAAAAATAATCCAAAGAAAAGAAAGTTGGACACTTTCAATGGGATATGGGATAATGGCCCTGTTAAGAAAGAAATAATAAATAAATAATCACTGGTTTGCTGCCTTAATTTTACTGCTCTAATTGTTTTTTAACATTCATCTGAGCATTTTTTTCTCATTATTATTTTTACCCGAGGTTGTCTCATAAATGACGTAAAATTCTGTCAATGGCGGGGAAAGTATTTATCTATAAAACCAGTGCTCGAAGGGGGCCGGTACTCACCGGTACGCAGTACCGGCACTTCTACATTTTACTCTTAAGCGTATCTGCACTTTTTCTAGCGTACCGCAACTATCGCATGTAGCCGGTACTCGACCACTGACAGAAAAAGCTCCAGTGTCACGCCCATTGATATACTTCGTTTGCAGTGCGTATGCAGTGCGTATTTTTCCCGCACCCATGTTAACAGGTTCGAGCTTTCACACTGTATGCGCATGCGGTCCGTCAATGCGCTCCTGGTGCTGTGCGTATACAGCAGTGCAGAGATCGTTCCGAGTGTATTTTTGCCTTGCTGCACGTGGTGAATTAAAGTGACAGCTCATGGTTCGTGGTCAAAACACAGATTGACATGAAAATATAATAATCTCACCATAAATGCATTTAATTAAATAAAATGTAATAATATAAATGTATTTTTGGAATTGCAGACTTGGAGGAGTTCCATTTTCGCACACACGTGCACACGCAAGACTTGTTTTAATAGGCTAAATTTATGTTGTTAATAAATAACAACAAGTTTTGTTATAAGTTTTGTTTTTCACTGTAGAAATCTCAAATGTCATGATTTGCCAATGCAAGAGAGTACCGGCACCTTTCTTTTCCCACTTCAAGCACTGTATAAAACAATACAAATATAAATACATTAAAGGATAATGTAAATACTAAGCTAGACATCAGGCAATCATTGGCAGCAAAAAAAGAAAATACTCATTGTTTATATTTATCATGAAATTATGTAATGAAATTTGTGATTTTGAAAGGGTTTAATCAAGCCATCACATCTTCTGCATAAACTATTCTTTGTGTCAAAAAAACAAAGATAATTAGTTAGCCTTTGTGAAAGTGTAGACAGACACAGAAGATCCTATTCCTCCCTCCACAGTGGATTCTGATGTTTGTCGACTCTATACGTTTTGTGGTTTTGGTAGTTTAATGACTGTTAGGTTGCTTCAGGACAGACAAGCTTTGATTAGAGCGCTGAGTTTTCTGCTCAAAGGATGCTCACAGAAATGATTAAAATCAATTTTATTATAGTTTACCTTCAAATAATTTCTTCGCCTCAATTAACCTTTCAAATCTACATAACTTTGACACATTACTTTACATAACTTTGAACGTCTCGGTTACGTATGTAACCCTCGTTCCCTGACTAGGGAACGGAGACGTTACGTCGGATGACGACGAATGGGGTTTCGCTTAGAAAGCCTATCAACTTCGAGTATTACAAAACGAGCCAATGGCAAAGAAATGCCATGAGTCTGCAGAATTTGCATGACGTAACTCCGCCCCACCTAGTGGGTATAAAAGGAGGACGCCGGCAACAGGCAGATATGTTTCTTCGCTGAGGAGCCAAGACTGAGCTCAGGCGATCCCCGCGGTACAGCGGAAAGTGGCAGGCAGACGTAACGTCTCCGTTCCCTACTCAGGGAACGAGGGTTACATACGTAACCGAGACGTTCCCTTTCGTTGTCACTCCGAGTTACGTCGGATGATGACGGATGGGGTTACCAGTCTAATCACGCCACCTTCTCAGCTGTCTTCCAGTGCCCTGCGTAAATCTGAGATCCCTGTCGTGAGACTGGCATGGACGAAGGACTCCTATTTAGCACAGGAATACCAAGGTACACTGGGGAGCATATCCCAAAGTTTAGGGGAAATATGCAATTACTGCCAACCCAGAGGGGGGGACTTAGAGAATACACATATGGAGACATATCCGAAGGAGACATATGGAGAACACTGGGGTGTCCAGCCGCAGGTGGAATATTTCAACCCCAGGGGTGGCAAGGTGGCTTGCCAAGGGAAAGACACATGCTCAAGAGGCTTACAGTGGAAATACACATGTGGGGGTCGCTCAGGGGAGGGACCATGCACACGGGAGGCACCTAGCCGACGCACAGGCAATAGACACTGGCGCCAACGTCAGGAGTGCTGGAGGAACTCAGGGCTTTCGGGGAAGCTCACCCGAGGAGAATATCGCACGTATCCAGTCCGTGGAGTGGAATGGCGAGCAAGCGAAGACACCTGAGCGGGTCCAGTACTAGCTGGTTGAAGCGAGTACATGAGAGGACACTGGCTCCACTCGGAGATTGTAGAATCTGGCGAATGTGTTAGGTGTCGCCCAGCCTGCAGCTCTGCAGATGTCTGTTAGCGAGGCGGCATGCGCTAGAGCCCAAGAGGATGCCACACTCCGGGTGGAGTGGGCAGTCACACCAAGGGGGCACGGTCGACCTTGCTGCTGGTATGCCAAAGCAATGGCGTCCACTATCCAGTGAGACAACCTTTGCTTGGAGAGAGCCTTTCCCTTCAGCTTCCCACCATAACAGACAAAGAGCTGGTCTGAGGTCCTGAAACACTGCGTCCTGTCTACATAGGCGCGGAGGGTGCGTACTGGACAGAGCAGTGCCAAGGCTGGGTCTGCCTCCTCCGGGGCCAGCGCTTGCAGGTTCACCACCTGGTCCCGGAAGGGAGTGGTAGGAACCTTGGGCACATATCCAGGCCGGGGTCTCAGGATCACGTGAGAGTAAGTCGGCCCAAATTCCAGGCACGCTTCGTCAACGGAGAATGCGTGCAGGTCCCCCACCCTCTTGATGGAGGCCAATGCAACCAGGAGCGCTGTCTTCATAGACAGGAACTTAAGCTCCACTGATTGCAACGGCTCAAAGGGAGCACTCTGCAGGGCAGTTAGAACCACTGAGAGGTCCCAAGAGGGAACGAGAGGAGGGCGAGGAGGATTCAGTCTCCTCGCTCCTCTCAGGAACCTGATGATCAGGTCGTGCCTTCCAACAGACTTACCTTCGACCGGGTCATGGTGTGCGGCAATAGCGGCAACATAGACTTTCAGGGTGGAGGGAGACAGCCTTCGCTCCAGCCTATCTTGAAGGAAGGAAAGCACGACACTAATCGAACATCTCCGGGGGTCTTCTCGGTGAGAAGAGCACCAGTTGACGAAGAGGTTCCACTTCAACGCATAGACGTGTCTCGTGGACGACGCTCTAGCGGAAGTGATGGTAGCCGCCACCGCTGGTGGTAGGGTACTCAAACCTGCCTCGTCCCGTCCAGGAGCCACACGTGGAGGTTCCAAAGATCGGGACGAGGGTGCCATAGGGTGCCCCGTCCCTGAGAAAGGAGGTCCTTCCTCAGGGGAATCGGCCAAGGAGGTGCTGTCGCGAGGAGTACTAGTTCGGAGAACCAGGTCCGGGCGGGCCAGTACGGCGCGACCAGAATGACCTGCTCCTCGTCCTCCCTGACCTTGCGCAGGGTCTGCGCCATCCGTGCCAAGCGTGCCCTCGGTCAGGGAATAATACAGGTCGCAATGGGTCGAGTCGTGAGAGGCAAACAGATCTATCTGTGCGTCCCCGAACTGGTCCCAAATCAGCTGAACCGACTGGGGATGGAGTCGCCAATCTCCCGGGAGGGGCTGAAGCCGTGAGAGCTCGTCGGCTGCACAGTTCAGGGCTCCGGGGATATAAATGGCATGAAGCGAACTCAGATGCTTCTGACTCCATATGAGGAGGTGGCGGGCGAGTTGCGACATACGGCGGGAGCGTAGACCACCTTGATGGTTGATGTACGCTACAGTGGCGGTATTGTCTGAACGGACTAGTACGTGTTTGTTCTTGAGCACGGCCGGAAGCGGCGCAAAGCAAGACGTACGGCCAGCAACTCGAGGCAATTGACGTGCCAGAGGCGGCGGGGTCCTGTCCAGGAGCCCGCGGCAGCACGTCCATTGCACATGGCACCCCAGCCCGTGGAGGAGGCATCTGTCATTACAACAACGTGCCGCGAAGCTCGTTCCAGGGGCACTCCGGCCCGTAGAAAACTGAGGTCCGACCACGGGGTGAAGGTCTGATGGCAGGACGGAGTAACTGTTACTCGGAAGGTGCCGTGTTGCCATGCCCACCTCGGGACTCGGTCGCGAAGCCAAAGCTGAAGCGGTCTCATATGAAGCAATCCGAGCGGCGTTGCCACGGCTGCAGATGCCATATGCCCCAGGAGCCTCTGAAAGAGTTTCAGTGGAACCGTACTCTTGCCCTCGAACTGTCTCAGGCAAGTCAGCAGTGACTGCGCGCGCTCGCTCGTAAGCTGCGCGGACATGGCGACCGAGTCGATATCCATACCGAGAAAAGAGATCCTCTGCACGGGGCAAAGTTTGCTCTTTTCCCAGTTGACCCGAAGGCCCAGACGAGCTAGGTGCCGGAGCACTAGGTCCCTGTGTTCGCATACCTGGTCTCGAGAGTGAGCTAGGATCAGCCAGTCGTCGATGTAGTTCAGGATGCGAACCCCGTGTTCCCGAAGGGGAACGAGGGCTGCCTCGACGACCTTCGTGAAGACGCGAGGAGACAGGGCTAGCCCGAAAGGGAGAACCGCGTACTGGTATGCCTGCCCCTCGAAGGCAAACCGAAGGAACGGTCTGTGTCGAGGGAGAATGGAGACATGAAAGTAGGCGTCCTTCAGGTCGATTGCTGCAAACCAATCCTGGGGCCGCACACATTCGAAAATGCGTTTGGCAGTGAGCATCTTGAACGGCAGCCTGTGAAGGGAACGGTTCAGCACGCACAGGTCCAGGATTGGCCGTAACCCACCGGTTTTCTTGGGGACAATGAAGTACGGGCTGTAGAAGCCGGTCCTCATCTCGGCCGGAGGGACGGTCTCGATCGCACCCTTCGCCAGCAGGTTGGCGATCTCTGCTCTCATGATAAGGGCGTTGCCACCGACCAAAGTGGAGCGGACTCCCCTGAAGCGGGGAGGAGACCGCGCGAACTGAATCGCGTAGCCGAGCCTGATCGTCCGTGCGACCCAGCGGGACAGGAGGGGAAGATCTACCCAGGCTCCCAAGAACTGTACCAGCGGGGTCATACGGACCACAGACTTCCCACCGATGGTGCAGCAGGGCGGAATGACTGGCTCGGACGTGGACGGCATAGCGGCCCGGTGTGGGGGCACAGTCATTAACCGCGCCCTGACAGAGGAGACCAGGGAAGGAAGAACGTTCCACGGGGGTCTGCTCTGCCAGGGGGCTGGCGACAGAGGCGGAAGAGAGCGGCACGGTCCAGGGACGGCGCGCACTGTCAACCGGCTCTGGGACAGAGGGGGACGAGGGGTGCACGGCTCGGGGGCGGCGCACCGTGTCGTCCGAGAACTCTGTGTGCTCAGGGATGGAAATGTTACTTCTTTCTTTAACCACATTAGGGTTCTGCCCACCCGTGGGCGAGCAGCGGGGAGTGGAGAACAAAAGATTCTCCCCCGGCCCTCCACCGGGGGAAGGATTGGTCCTGCTACCATCTCCTGAGAAGTAACCTTCAACGTCCCTGAGCAGCCCGTCTCAGGAGCGCCGCTTGGCCCGGCGTTTAGCGGGGGGCGGGGCTGGAGAGGGCTGGTGCGCCTTCTTACGGCTTCCTCCGCGACCGGGCCTGGGTGGAGGCTGCTGTTTGGGCCGGGCGGGAGCGGCGGGAGCCGCAGGAGGGCGCCCTCGGCGGCGAACAGACTGAGGGATCTGCCCGGTCGGCTGGGTGGAGGCAGCAGCGGGCCGTCGGGGTAGAATGTGCTTGATGGCCTCAGTCTGTTTCTGGGCGGTGGAGAACTGTTGGGCGAAGTCCTCCACCGCATCGCCGAATAGGCCGGCCTGGGACATGGGGGAGTCGAGCAGGCGAGAACGCTCAGCATCCCGCATGTCAGCCAGGTTCAGCCATAAGTGTCTCTCCTGGACCACAGCTGTGAACATCACCTCAAAGGACGGTCCCGCGGGGATCCCCTGAACGCTCGCGGGTTGCAACACTGGAGAAGGTGCTGCGAGGCACGGATGAATAGTCGGCGCTTTGTTCCACACAGTCACCCTCAGATCACCCTGGCCACCAGCCGAAGTAGAGCCTCTCGAGGAGGCGCTAGATCGGGGTGTGGATGAGGGGACTCTTACTCTTGCGAGATCATTGAGTCTCGATCTAAGTGTTGCGATGGTCATGTTCCCACAGAAAGAACATGACTCATCCACGAGCGCTGCTTTAGCGTGATTAAAGCCCAAACACACCAAGCAGCGCTCGTGCCCATCAGAGTCAGACACCAGCCGACCGCAACCAGAAGTGCACGGGCGAGGCATCTTTAAAAAGACGTGCCGCGTGCAAGCTCTTTTTGTGAGAGAAACTCAGTGCTGAAGCGCCCGCGGAGAACACACTCGCTGGCAAACCACGCTCAGATAAGCAGGAAGTGTGCACTCGCCGGGAGATCGCCGTCACCAACACTGGAGAGTTGCTTGTCTCGTAAGAAGCTGACAATCAGAGATAGCTTAAGGAGTGAAGAATTAAACTTGGCTCCGAGGCGAAAACATATCTGCCTGTTGCCGGCGTCCTCCTTTTATACCCACAAGGTGGGGCGGAGTTACGTCATGCAAATTCCGCAGGCCCATGGCATTTCTTTTCCATTGGCTCGTTTTGTAATACTCGAAGTTGATAGGCTTTCTAAGCGAAACCCCATTCGTCGTCATCCGACGTAACTCGGAGTGACAATGAAAGGGAACAACAGTTGTTAAAGTTCAACGTTATGTCGATACTGATGTATTGGGGCTCCAAAGTGAGACAACACAACTGAAAATTTGGAGAGAACTTCAAATAACTTTACTTATAAATTGATGTTGATTTCCTAAAATGGTTTAGTTTGAAGTCATCATCATGATGATTAGCGTTCCATCGATTGCGCACTTTTAACTTAATTTATTTTACTTTAATTCCCTTTCCAGCTGATGCAACAAGAAATCACAGTTATTTGTGGTTTTAAAGGAAGAGCAATTAAGCCAAAAAATAGTAAAACAAAGCAATTGCTTAATTTTCTCTGGGATATATATTAGCATAACACAGTTTATTTCACTTGAAATTATTTAATTGTTGAAAACAGTAATTCTGAGTAGCTATACTAAGTCAAGAGTAAATCTAAAGTAAATTATCAAGCACTCTCTATAGTTCCTTTTCATCTATTTACTTGAACTCTTGTGTAAGTGAACTCCACCAACTGCACTGCATTCTACTGACTGAAAACCTTTTGTCAGTAAAACATACTACTCCTATTTCAATTTACTTATTTTTTGAAGACAATTGGTTTAAATATTTTTTTAAGTAAAGTTAACATTAGATTTTACAATACAATTTTACAATTTACAATGTTATCATTTTTAAGTTAAAGTGACCCTTTAAGACAGTGGCAAATCCGTTCACTCCTTTTACATTTGTCACAAACCTACTTTGTAAAGGCAAGTTCACACCAAGGATGATAACTATGACGATAACAACAATAATAATAACGGCACAGAGAAACGATATTGTTGGAATTCCTTTCAGGACGATTTTTTTCTATCTGATGAATGATAAAACCAACCCGACTTAAAAGAACTGAAGCATTTAAAAAGCACACGACTAAACTGCAGCACGAGCTTAGAATAAACAGTTTTTTTGTGTGTGAACTGCTCTGATAACGCTGTACATGCTGCTCAGACTCTTCACTGGATTGGCCGTGTCTAAAAGTCTCCCTCTAGCAGAAGAGCTGTTGGCCGAGTATTTAAGCACCACATGAGAGCTCTAGATATTTACACAGAGCATCAGGAAGATGCCACCGATGCCCGAACCAGATGGAGATGTTGTCTGAGACAACAGGGGAGGGAGGAACTCATCAGCAACCAAGAAACAACACACTGATGGAAATCATTGCTCCTGGACAGTACGGGAGCTTGACTGAGTGATGTTTGGCTGTGGACAAAATTGCGTTTTATTTAAAGGTGCTGTATGCAACTTTTTCACACTACTAAAGCATACAAATACCATAATATGTTTGCATATATTGAGGAAACATGCTGAGTTCACATACTCGTTTCTCTTAAAAACACTTTTACAGCCAGTTATTTTACTTTGAAATGTGCATTTCCAGACTGGAATGTTTGTTTTTGTTTTGGTCTGTGATACTGCACGTTACCAATATGCCAATTTTCATTGTCCATTGTGGTCGTTCCTGTTGCGTGTGCTCAAACTGGCAACCCGTGTGAGCGCCATCCAGTCTGAGGAGCAGGTGACGGGAGAAACGACAATATCCGATATTTTGAATTAGACTGCAGTACCTATTTCGTCAGATACCTGACAAAGTTTAAATCCCATCTGGCTATAGTGCGCTTCCTATAATGTTTACGCATTAGGTCAGTAGGTGGAGAGTAGGCAGTCTTTTGTGGCTGTTTGAACACATGCGACCACATGAGCGTCTAAAAAAGGACCGTCTTCCACAGCAATCCGGTCTAATGCATTTTCGACTACCTCTGAAATGGCCGATAGTGGACAAGCTCAAAAAGTTTTAGAGTTTATTTACATCTGTATTTAGAGTTGTTTACTTGTGATCCAATCGACCTAAATGCATCTTAATACCGGGTGTAAACATGGCCTTTCATTGTGCCAATTCCCCTAAAATGCCTTGAATAGACTGTAAATGTTAAAGGTTTATAGTTATGTCAATGTTTAGAAGTAGGGCTGAAACGATTCCTCGAGTTACTCGAGTAACTCGATTACAAAAATTCCTCGAGGCAAAAACTCTGCCTCGAAGCCTCATTAAATTCCTATGACGCGCACTATACGCGCGGCGCAGGGATTTGATTGTTTCATACGGACTGTTTATTCACACTGACCTGTTCAGGAAGCATATATTTTTAATTTAGTTGGCGCGATGGCGGAGAATAAATATGTAGATAAACGGCAAAAATTGTCTAAAGTGTGGGATCATTACACACTTAATTCACTTAATACACTTAACTCGCTGAAACAAGGTAACGTAGTCTAAGCCTATTGATGTTCGCTGATTTTAATCCCATACTGTATCTGTAGCGATGTCGTGATGCGGTTTGACTAGATATGATTTTTAGTTTTGATGACATTTTTAAGTAGTAAACGTAACTATCACGTTCAATTGCAAGAGAGTATAGCCTAAAAAAAGAACCCCTTCACACACACACACGCCAGTCAGACCAATTGCAGCAATGCAAACTTCTATGTTGCCACGCAACAATAATTTCAGCATGCATTCACTGTACACACCGGGACGTGATGGAGGAAGTCTTTGCGAGACCTTGTTTGTATTTCACGTCTGACAAATTGTTACAGACAACAACAAAAAATTAAAGTCCCCAGCCTGTTGGTTTTTAATAAAGATTCGGAGTACTCATTTTTCAGTTAAAACGCACGGAACAAAAAGTGCGTCAGCTTTTACTGCATGTTCAACAAGTCACGTTACAGCTCTTATTCAGCGTTAAACTAACAGAATACACAAATATGCTTAGATGCTTAGAGTGGTTGTATTATAACATCTTAAAGGAAAATTCACATATGAAATAGCTTTATAACTTGCATACTATATAACTTATAGTATATAACTTATAACAGCTTTAACTGAAATAGGCACAAGTTTAATATAACTATTCTGTTAATAAAACACACACACAAAAAAAATCCGATTAATCGGTCGATTAAGTGCTAGATTAATCGATTACAAAAATAATCGACAGCTGCTGCCCTATTTAGAAGTACACTATACTGTTCAAAAGTTATATTTTCAATTGCTCAAAGGTTTTTTTTTTATGAAATTAATACTTGTATTCAGTTATGACCAATTCTATTGCAGCTAGATTAGCATATTAGAATGATTACTGAAGGGTCATGTGACACTGAATTTTCAGCATCATTACTCCAGTCTTCAGCTTTGCCATCACTGAAATAAATTACATTTTAATATTCAAATAGAAAATGGTTGTTTTTAAATTCTAATAATATTCAACAATATTACTGGCTTACTATTTTGTTTTATCAAATAAATGCAGCTTTAGGCAGCATAAGATTGCTTTTTCCCCCCAAAAAATAAAAAAATATTACAGTCCCTAAACTTTTGAAAGGCATATGACCATAAAACTTATAATGTGGACTTGAAGCCACAAAATGTAGATTTCTTTGGGTCTTAAGGCGAGACACGGCAGGCAAAAACATCGTTTTTTTTTTGTTTCTCACTGGTCAATTTAGAGATTTTGGGATATATTTGTCTTCAATAACATGTCTTTGTGATGAGGAGGGCGTGGTTTTGCGGAGTCTGCAGCGAGAGAGTGAGGGAGGAGCCGAGCGGTAAGTAAGTGGGTCAAGTGCAAAATGACGAACACCTGTCTCTGATTGCAGTAATTGGCGTGGGGAGACCGCATATAAGCTGGCTGGTGCAAGAAAGCGAGAGAGAGAGAAGGACTGGGGGACTCGTACGGACACTCACGACCTGCTGGCTGACAAAAGGACTGAGTTTGTACATCGGAAAGAGTTTTATGAATGGACTGAGTTTGCACATCGGGAAGAGTTTGATAAAAGTGAACTGAGAGCTCACTGAACTGAGTTTGATGGGAAAGAGTGTCTTTATATTGTGCTGTAGTTTTACTACGGTGAACGCGCATGTGGCACACCTTTTCTTTGTTTTGTTTGTTTATTAATAAATTGTACGAGTCCCCGTTACGCCGACCCATGTCTTCTTACATCCCTCACAAAGAACCTTCGTTACAGTCTTCTTTCAGACTTGTGGTGAAAAAAGTCCGAAACACACATTTAGGTCTTTATTTTACTAAACTTTGTCTTTTTGCGTCTGTAGATTTCTCATAAATTCATCAAAAGTTGTCGTTATAAATCATCTCGCTGCTCCGCGATCGCGATCTGCACCCTGTCATCACACACACCGTTAGAAAGCTCTCTCTCTCCTGCACAATATTGCTGGATGCAAATATGGTCGTTTCCTTTTTATCAGCAACCAATCGCGAAAGTAAAAGGGGGGATTTTACTCTAAATGTGCAATCTCATTGGCTGATGCTAAATATTTAAAGCCCGTTTTCTCAAAATGACTTTTCTCTCATACTCCAAGTCCGAAATCTCCACTTCAGTAGCACATACACACAACTTTCCAGTCTTGTACCTAATTATATTATGAAGACATTTACAGAGGGATTTGTAAATATATTATTCCTAGCCTGATTTATATAACATTTTATTCCAAAAAACATTTTTTAAGGCTATTGGCAGTATATTCTGATTTACAGGATAACAAAAGTAGATATCCATAAATCCCTCTCCAATTTTTTCCCCATCTAATATGTGAACACAATGAAAAAATAATTTTGAACCTGGCTTTATCCAATACTCAGATTTCGTTTTTTAAAATATATGCAAATTAGCGCATATTTAATTAGATAATGTATCATTTGCATATTTAAACATTAAATTACAGAAAACTTGTAATACATTTTTTTCTCATCTTAATGTAGTTAATCAACTGGCAGAGTTAATGTTGATATCTGCTATTTAAAAAAATTACCCTATTCACCTGTAGTGTCTCGCCTTAAAAGAAATCTTATTTGAAATGTGTATTTCTTATAGGAACTTTTGAAGATGCCTTCACGCAAATCTGCGTGAGAAAGAGTCACCAAAAAGATAGAAAGACCATAAGACTTAATTGAAAAAGGGCAATGTCACTTTCAGACATGGGAAAGAAAAAGCTGATAGACACCAAAACAGGAAAAGCATTCAAAAGCACGTCAACATTTTGCCTCTTTTGCTCAAGAAATAGTGTAATGGCACAGTGATTCTGTGGTTTAAATACACCACTGAGTTTTATTGGCGTCAGTGCTCTTTAAAGCTGTTTATTATTAGGCAGAAAAGCTGAATTTCACATTTCTTTTAGCTGCTTGTTTTATTCGTAGAAAATATTTTGCACACTCAGACACAACCAAAGAACAGAAATCCCAGACCCGCTGTGTTAAGCAGCCAAGAGTTTATCAGGATCAAAGTGAAAGTTCTTGACTGGGTAAGACAGTCACACAATCTAAATCCAACTGAGCTGATTTTCACATTCACAAAGCACTAAAGCCCCTGTGAAACAGCAGGGCTAAAGCAGATCAATGCAAATAGCCAGTATACACTTAATTTCTTGGTTTGAGTCACATACTTTACGTACTTATTATGACAGACACAAATTAGGAATAATGTGCTAAAATAATATGTCATGTAAATCCAGAAGCAAATTCAAACTGAGTGAATCTCACAAAACATGTCTGGATCATATCTCCATATATATATATATATATATATATATATATATATATATATATATATATATATATATATACAGGTGCTGGTCATATAATTAGAATATCATCAAAAAGTTCATTTATTTCAATAATTCCATTCAAGTGAAATTTGGATATTATATTCATTCATTACACACAGACTGATATATTTCAAATGTTTATTTCATATAATTGTGATAATTAAAACTGACAACTAATGAAAATCCCAAATTCAGTATCTCCGAAAATTAGAATATTACTTAAGACCAATACAAAAAAAGGATTTTTAGAAATATGTTTCCAACTGAAAAGTATGAACATGAAAAGTATGAGCATGTACAACACTCAATACTTAGTTGTGGCTCCTTTTGCCTGAATTACTGCAGCAATGCGGCTTGGCATGGAGTCGATCAGTCTGTGGCACTGCGCAGGTGTTATGAGAGCCCAGGTTGCTCTGATAGTGGCCTTCAGCTCTTCTGCATTGTTGGGTCTGGCGTATCACATTTTCCTCTTCACAATACCCCATAGATTTTCTATAGGGTTAAGGTCAGGCGAGTTTGCTGGCCAATTAAGAACAGGGATTGGTAGCTTTGGCACTGTGTGCAGGTGCCAAGTCCTGTTGGAAAATGAAATCTGCATCTCCATAAAGTTGGTCAGCAGCAGAAAGCATGAAGTGCTCTAAAACTTCCTGGGAGAGGGCTGCGTTGACCTTGGACCTCAGAAAACACAGTGGACCAACACCAGCAGATGACAAGGCACCCCAAACCATCACTGACTGTGGAAACTTTACACTGGACTTCAAGCAACATGGATTCTGTGCCTCTCCTCTCTTCCTCCAGACTCTGGGACCTTGATTTCCAAAGGAAATGCAAAATTTACTTTCATCAGAGAACATAACTTTGGACCACTCAGCAGCAGCCCAGTCCTTTTTGTCTTTAGCCCAGCAAGACGCTTCTGTCACTGTACCTTGTTCAAGAGTGGTTTGACACGAGGAATGCGACAGCTGAAACCCATGTCCGTGCGTGGTGGTTCTTGAAGCACTGACTCCAGCTGCAGTCCACTCTTTGTGAATCTCCCCCACATTTTGAATGGGTTTTGTTTCACAATCCTCTCCAGAGTGTGGTTATCCCTAATTGCTTGTACACTTTTTTCTACCATATATTTTCCCTCCCTTCGCCTCTCTATTAATGTGCTTGGACATCGAGATCTGTGAACAGCCAGCCTCTTTAGCAATGACCTTTTGTGTCTTGCCCTCCTTGTGCAAGATGTCAATGGTCGTCTTTTGGACAGCTGTCAAGTCAGCAGTCTTCCCCATGATTGTGTAGCATACAGAACTAGGCTGAGTGACCATTTAAAGGCCTTTGCAGGTGTTTAGAGTGTGGCACCAGGTGAGCGGCTGGATCGCATTAAATATTTTTTTTGTTAGAACGGTGTCGTGTTAGCGGCCCCTAAGTTAATAACTAATGATCATTGCGACGAAAGTGAATCAATCAAAACTAACTTTAGCTGGACAATAACTTTATTCTATTGCTGCTGTGAAGCCAAAACAATCTCTTTTACTTTAATGTCCTATTATCACTGTAAAGCTGCTTTGAAACAGTCCATATTGTTAAAAGCGCTATATAAATGAAGGTGACTTGACTTCTTCAATATTGAACCTTTACACACTATTCTAATTTTCTGAGATACTGATTTTGGGGTTTTCATTAGTTGTCAGTTATAATCATCAAAATTAAAAGGAATGAACACTTGAAATATATAAGTCTGTGTGTAATGAATTAATATAATATCCAAATTTCACTTTTTGAATGGAATTACTGAAATAAATCAACTTTTTGATGATATTCTAATTATATGACCAGCACCTGTATGTATGTATGTATATATAGTGTATAAAATAAATATATATTTATAGTGTATGTGCATGCGTGTGTGCATGCATGTGTGATATAAAATATGAGGAACACATTTTATCTTTTTTATCTTTTAAATATGAAAGAAGTATTTATCTAGGGCTATCTTTTATGGTTCTAAATTCTTAGCTGTAGATTTCTCCTGCTTATCTAATCGTTCAGAGAAACATTTGAGGGCATGCTGGGAATCACCATAATGTTCTGGTCTCTGAATGGATGGGAGACTGGTGTCTTCTGCTCTGCTGTTATTAAGCCCTGTTCTTTGTGTGTAATGAAGATTGAGAGATACATCTGCTCTTTGACTGACTCTCTTTCACCAATGTTTTTCAGGTGTCTAACCATCTCACGAGCCTATAGTTCTTGACATTGACTTTGGTGTGTGTATATGTATATGTAATGTAACGCTAGCTGAAGGATGACTAGGGGGAAAAAAACTTCTTCAATGACTAAAACTGTAGGTAAATGAAAGGTGAAACATTTTAACAGGAATGAAATTGCTAACTATAGTTTTTTTTTTTTTTTTTTTTTTTGCATTACACAGTAAACACTATTTAAGCTGTGAGATCATGTGAAGTTCTTGTTCCTGTAGTAAGTCATGGGGACACAAATTAGAATGATCTTGAGAATGACCCACCTTTGCCTCTCTCACATGGTGTTCTTACCTTTGTCACATAATTTCATAGACTTTTCAATTTGCAGCTGATTGCTGCCAATGCGTTTGAATCATGTGACTCTGATTCAGAGCAGTGAGAGTGTGTTCTGTTGTTTCTGTCTTCATGATTGATCATGCTCTTTCTAGTCGTGTTAACTCCAGACCTCAACCTATAGCTTTTAGCTTTTCAGGATTTACTCTGGCCTCTCAGATAAGTGGATCAAGCCATAAGCTGCTTTGCTCTCTCTCTCTCTCTCTCTCTCTCTCTGTGTGTGTGTGTGTGTGTGTGTGTGTGTGTGTGTGTGTGTGTGTGTGTGTGTGTGTGTGTGTCTGTGTGTGTGTGTGTGTGTGTGTGTGTGTGTGTGTGTGTGTGTGTGTGTGTGTGTGTGTGTGTGTGTGTGTTTACCCACTCAGCAGTTTGTCCAAATTCTGCAAACAAAATCATGACATCAGTTAATGTAATAAAAAGTGCACACTGTGGAAATTGAATGCTGCTAGGTGTTTTTTTTTTATTGATATGTAAATGTAAAGTGTTTTTTTCTTTTTTTCTTTGCAAATCATAATTTTAGGAAATTTGTACTCGTCGGCTTTCATTATCCTTTTCTGGTACATGTGTAGAGTATATGTATTGTAAACCAGACATATTATATTATATTATATTATATTATATTATATTATATTATATTATATTATATTATATTATATTATATTATATTATATTATTTCTTAAATGAAACAGTTTATTTAATCTTTAGACAACATATTTAAAAAAGTTTGCACGTGTTTTTTGTTGAGTATAAAAATATTGCAGTGCAGTGAGTACAATGATTATTTTAGAGATGCACAAATTAACATTCCTCAAAAACCTGATGTATCATATTTGATACTTACATTTTAAAAGGATTTTTTAAAAGATGTATCAGGTAAACCCAATGCCAGATTCAGACTGTTATGGAGAAAGCAGAACTTGCGACTGACTTCTGGAAACAAGAGCCTAAACAAACTACAAGAGCGGCGTGTTAGCTTAAAGGCCTACTGAAATCAAAATTTTAGTTTTTTAGCTTTTAATATGAATATGTTAGCCTTAAGGTTATGAATAAGTTGGTGTGTTACAAAACAATGAAACAAATTTGCATTTAGGAGATATAAGCATTCAAAACTTCCTTAAAATGGATAATTTTTATGGATTTTTATGACATCACTGCAGACTTCAGCTTCTCATCACATCTTTTGTCCAATCAAACGTTCTCTAGAATCTAAAGCGTCCCGCCCATATGCTTTATATACCACCTGGCCAAAATGCACACAAACTTGTCCCTGCTTGATATACAACAACTGATAAACATATTCTGTTTTGATGAGAAAAAAAATATATACGAGTGCGGAATTAGAACCCAGAACTTCTGACACGCTTGACAAAAGTTCTACCACTAGACCATTAAAGTCTATGTGAAAACTCTCGGCACTAACAATAAATATTAGTAGATCTCATTAAGTTAAACAAATTAAACGCAATGTACTATTGAAAATGTTTTTTGGACAATGTTTTCTCTCTAACGTTATTTTTTTATGGGTGTTAATTTTCCAACTGTACTTTGGCTGAGAAAGAAATGGCTAGAATTTATTCACACCTCTACTATTGAATCCAACGTATCATCAGTGGTCTGATTCACTTACATGGTGCTGTCAAGTACGACTTTCTGTCTGTGAGGAAAACTAAATGCTATTGGCTATTTGAAAAGGGGGAGGAGCCATTCAATATGTCCCCCCTTAGCTTCCTGTTTCAGTGGACAATCATACAAAGCTGCGCGTTCCAAAGCACTTCAGTGTGCCTTTAATGCTAATTCTAGTATTCACCAGGTTGCTGAAGTGCCTCTGCTATTGTTCACCAGCATCTTTGGTAGTCACTCGAGGAAACATTATAAAGGCAGGAGTATTGTTTCCATAGCTCCACTAACCTTTACTTAATTGTATAATTCTACCTTGCAGCACCAATACCATCATCTCTCTCTCATTTCGCCAAGTTTGAAAACTGTATATGGAAAAGCTTCTGTGCTCCTATTGGTCAAATTCACAGAGGTGACGGAACCCGTTGCGAAAATTAAACATGCTAGTCCTTCTGTTGTGATGTCGTGAACTATGACACACTATGCGAGATGAAACGATCGATTTTTGTTTTGACATATTTTTGTTTTGACATATTCTTGTTTTCTTTATATATGTTGCCGTTGGGAAGTATTATAGGAAAGCACAAGTTGTCCTTTCATTGTTATGCTGATGATTTGCAGATTTATTTGCCTTTAAAACCGAATGATAGTGTCGCACTTGACTCCCTACTTAGTTGTATTGATGATATTGAGTTGTGGTTGTCACAAAATTTTCTTAGTTTAAACAAAGCAAAAAATGAGTGTATCATCTTCGGTAACCCAAATGGTTCAGCGGTCAGTTTGGGGGCTCTGGCGCCATACCTTA
The DNA here is from genome assembly GCF_051911475.1 of Siphateles boraxobius. Lineage (NCBI taxonomy): Eukaryota > Metazoa > Chordata > Actinopteri > Cypriniformes > Leuciscidae > Siphateles > Siphateles boraxobius. The sequence continues at coordinate 2,869,946 of NW_027508811.1, forward strand.
GGCCAGCTGTCAGAAATCTGGGGGTTATTTTTGATTGCAACATGAAATTTGACAAGCAAATTAGCAATGTTGTCAAAATGAGTTTTTTCCAGCTTCGTCTTCTAGCTAAAGTTAAGCATTTTCTTAACAAGCATGATCTAGAAAAGGTGATTCATGCTTTTATTAGTTCGAGGTTGGACTACTGTAATGCTCTTTATGTTGGTTTAAATAAAAGCTCCATTGCACGACTTCAACTTGTGCAAAATGCTGCTGCTCGGCTTTTAACAAATACACCGAAGCGTGCACACATCACTCCCGTCCTCTACAATTTACATTGGCTTCCAGTGCAGTTTAGAATAGATTTTAAGATTTTGCTGTTCGTTTTTAAGGCCCTAAATGCCCTGGCCCCGGAGTATTTCACTGAGTTTTAACTCTGCGTGAGCACAGCCGGTCGTTACGGTCTTCAAACCAGTTGGTTTTAGAAGTCCCAAGGGCAAAGTATAAGCGATGGGGTGATCAGGCGTTTGCAGTTGTTGCCCCGAGACTCTGGAACAAGTTACCCCCTGATATCCGTACAATTACGGATGAAACTGTTCCCTTTCGTAGTCACTCCGAGTTACGTCGGATGACGACGAATGGGGGTTTCGCCTAGAAAGCCAATCATCTTCGTGTATTATAAAACGAGCCAATGGCGATGAAATGCCATGGGTCTGCGGAATTTGCATAGCGTAACTCCGCCCCACCTCGTGGGTATAAAAGGAGGACGCTCGGCAACATGCAGATATGTTTTCGCTTCGGAGCCAAGAGCTTCTCTTCACTCCACAAGCCAATCCTGACTTCATCTTCTGTGACGAGCGAACTCTCCGGTGTTGGTGTGACGGCGGTACCCAGCGAGTTCACATTGCCTGCGATCTGAGCAGTGATCTGCCAGTCTGTGTGTTTCTCCCTGGTCGCCTCAGCATCGCTGAGTTTTTTCTCTAAAAGAGCTGCACGTGGCACGTCTTTTTAAAGATGTCTCGCCCGTGTTCTTCTGGGTCCGGTCGTTTCCTGTCTTCCTTTGATGGGCACAATCGCTGCTTTGCGTGTTTGGGCTTAGAACACGCTAAAGCAGTGCTTGTGGATGACTCATGTTCCTTATGTGGGAACATGGCCATCGCAACACTGAGGTCTAGACTCAATGATCTCATTCGAGAGAGAGTCCCCTCATCCACACCCCGATCTACATCCTCCACGAGAGGCTGTACTTCGGCTGGTGGACAGGGTGACTTGAGGGTCACGGTGTGGGACAATCCGACGGTGCGTCCTCGGACCACGCCCCCCTCTACAGTGTTGCAACCCGCGAGTGCTGCGGTGATTCTACCGGGTTCATCCTTCGATGCCCCGCGTGTTTCATTCGGCGCTCCAGAGGAAGACTCGATGTCGATCGCGGCATCACAAGGCGGGCAAGAGTCATCGGGAAGTGACGATGCGGCTGCGTTGCCTCCTTCTGGAGCTCCAGCGTTGCCCGTATCAGATCCCGAGATGACGGCCATGCTCTCCCGGGCCGCCGCGAGCATCGTGCTTGAGTGGAACCCTCCGCCCTGCCCTGAGCGCTCGCGGTTGGATGATTGGTTTTTGGGTGCGGCTGCCGCCTCACGGCCACAGCCAACCCCAATGCCATTCTTCCCGGAGGTGCATGAGGAGTTGACGAAATCATGGAAGGCTCCTTTGACCTCCCATGTACGTTCGTCAGCTTTCTCCGCCTTTCCTCCCCTCGATGGGGCGGCCGCCCATGGGTACACTGGGATTCCCCCGGTTGAACGCTCTGTTGCCATGCAACTATGTCCTCAGAGTGCTTCATCTCGTGGTAATCCTAAGCACCCGTCCAAGGCCTGTAGATTTTCGTCCACCCTAGTGGCGAGGTCTCACAGAGCTGCAGGACAGGCGGCTGCCGCTCTGCATGCGATGAGCACCTTGCAGGTCTACCAGGGCCAGCTGCCCACGGGTGGGCAGTACCCTATTATGGTCAAAGAAAGAACCAATACACCCATCACTGAGCACACAGAGCCGGTTGACAGTGCGCGACGCCCCCGGGCCTCGCCGCTCTCATCCCCCTCTGTCACAGAGTTCTCGGACCGCAGTGTGTGCCGTCCCCGGAGCTCACCACTCTCGTCCCCCTCTATCGCCAGACCCCTGGCAGAGCAGACCCCCGTGGAACGCTGGTCCTTCCCTGGTCTCCTCTGTCAGGACGCGGAGCATGACCGCGCCCCCGCACCGGGCCGCTTTGCCACCCTCGCCTGGACAGGTCACTCTGCTTCTCTGCCCCTCCGGGGGGACGCCTGTGGTTCGTATGACCCCGCTGGTTCAGTATCTGACAGCTTGGTTGGAGCTTCCCAGCCTTTCTCGCTGGGTCGCCCGAACTATCAGGCTCGGCTATGCGATTCAGTTCGCACGGTCTCCTCCCCGCTTCAGGGGAGTTCGCTTCACTATGGTCGGTGCCAATGCCCCTATCATGAGAGCGGAGGTTGCCACCCTGCTGGCGAAGGGTGCAATCGAGACTGTCCCTCCAGCCGAGATGAAGTCAGGGTTTTACAGCCCGTACTTCATTTTCCCCAAGAAGTCCGGTGGGTTACGGCCGATCCTGGATCTACGCGTCTTGAACCGCTCCCTTCACAGGCTGCCTTTCAAGATGCTCACGGCCAAACGCATTTTCGAATGTGTGCGGCCACGGGATTGGTTTGCAGCGATAGACCTGAAGGACGCCTACTTTCATGTCTCCATCTTACCTCGACACAGACCGTTCCTACGGTTTGCTTTCGAGGGGCAGGCATACCAGTACGCGGTTCTCCCCTTCGGGCTAGCCCTGTCTCCTCGCGTCTTCACGAAGGTCGTCGAGGCTGCCCTTGTTCCCCTTCGGGAACACGGGGTTCGCATCCTGAACTATCTCGACGACTGGCTGATCCTAGCTCACTCTCGAGACCAGGTTTGCACAGGGATCTTGTGCTCCGGCACCTAGCCCGTCTGGGCCTTCGGGTCAACTGGGAGAAGAGCAAACTCTGCCCCGTGCAGAGGATCTCTTTTCTCGGTATGGAGATCGACTCGGTCGCCATGTCCGCGCAGCTTACGAGCGAGCGCGCACACTCGCTGCTGACTTGCCTTCGACAGTTCGATGGCAAGAGTGCGGTCCCACTGAAATTATTTCAGAGGCTCCTGGGGCATATGGCATCTGCAGCCGCGGCAACGCCGCTCGGATTGCTTCATATGAGACCGCTTCAGCGGTGGCTTCGCGATCGAGTCCCGAGGTGGGCATGGCATCACGGCACGTTCCGAGTTCCAGTGACTCCGACCTGCCGTCAGTCCTTCACTCCGTGGAGGAACCTCAGCTTTCTACGGGCCGGAGTTCCCCTAGAACGAGTTTCCAGGCATGTTGTTGTCTCCACAGATGCCTCTTCCACGGGTTGGGGCGCCATGTGCAACGGACATGCTGCCGCGGGCTCCTGGACAGGACCCCAGCGCCTTTTGCATGTCAATTGCCTCGAGTTGCTGGCAGTACGCCTTGCCCTGCACCGTTTCCTCACGTTGCTCAGGGGTCAACACGTACTAGTCCGTTCAGACAATACCGCGACTGTAGCGTACATCAACCGTCAGGGTGGTCTACGCTCCCGCCGTATGTCGCAACTCGCACGCCACCTCCTCTTATGGAGTCAGAAGCACCTGAGGTCCCTTCGTGCTATCTACATTCCGGGAGATCGGAACTTTGCAGCCGACGAGCTGTCACGGTTTCGGCCCATCTCCGGCGAATGGCGACTCCATCCCCAGTCGGTTCAGCTGATTTGGGACCAGTTCGGGGACGCACAGATAGATCTGTTTGCCTCTCACGACTCGACCCATTGCGCCCTGTTCTATTCCCTGACCGAAGGCTCCCTCGGCACGGATGCACTGGCGCACAGCTGGCCGCGGGGCCTACGCAAATATGCGTTTCCCCCAGTGAGCCTTCTCGCACAGACCTTGTGCAAGATCAAGGAGGACGAGGAGCGCTTGCGCCGTTTTGGCCCACCCGGACCTGGTTCTCAGAACTGGTACTCCTCGCGACAGCACCTCCTTGGCCAATTCCTCTGAGGAAGGATCTCCTTTCTCAGAGACGGGGCACCCTTTGGCACCCTCGACCCGATCTCTGGAGGCTCCACGTGTGGCTCTTGGACGGGACGAGGCAGGTTTGAGTACCCTGCCACCTGCGGTGGCGGCTACCATCACTTCCGCTAGAGCATCGTCCACGAGACATGTCTATGCGTTGAAGTGGAACCTCTTCGTCAACTGGTGCTCTTCTCGTCGAGAAGACCCCAGGAGATGCTCGATCTCTGTCGTGCTTTCCTTCCTGCAAGATGGGTTGGAGCGAAGGCTGTCTCCCTCCACCCTGAAGGTGTATTTGGCCGCTATCGCTGCATTTCACGAAGCAGTTCAAGGTAAGTCTTTGGGGAAGCACGACCTGATCGTCAGGTTCCTGAGAGGAGCGAGGAGACTGAATCCTCATCGCCCTCCTCTCGTTCCCTCTTGGGACCTCTCAGTGGTCTTAAATGCCCTGCAGAGGGCTCCCTTTGAGCCTCTGCATTCAGTTGAGCTTAAGTTTCTGTCTATGAAGACAGCGCTCCTGGTTGCTTTGGCCTCTATCAAGAGGGTAGGGGACCTGCACGCATTCTCCGTTGACGAAGCGTGCCTGGAATTCGGGCCCGGTCACTCTCACGTGATCCTGAGACCCCGGCCTGGATATGTGCCCAAGGTTCCCACCACTCCCTTCCGGGACCAGGTGGTGAACCTGCAAGCGCTGCCCCTGGAGGAGGCAGACCCAGCCTTGGCACTGCTCTGTCCAGTACGCGCTCTCCGTGCTTACGTTGACAGAACGCAGTGTTTCAGGACCTCAGACCAGCTCTTTGTCTGTTATGGTGGGAGACTGAAGGGAAAGGCTCTCTCAAAGCAGAGGTTGTCTCACTGGATAGTGGACGCCATTGCTTTGGCTTACCAACAGCAAGGCCGACCGTGCCCCCTTGGTGTGACAGCCCACTCCACCCGGAGTGTGGCTTCCTCTTGGGCTCTAGCGCATGGCGCCTCGCTGGCAGACATTTGTAGAGCTGCAGGCTGGGCGACACCCAACACATTCGCTAGATTCTATAATCTCCGAGTGGAGCCTGTGTCCTCTCGTGTACTCACTTCAGTTAGCTAGTACTGGACCCGCTCAGGTGTCTTCGCTTGCTCGCCATTCCACTCCACGGACTGGATACGTGCGATTATTCCTCAGGTGAGCCTTCCTCTCTGAAGCCCTGAGTTCCTCCAGCACTGTTGAAGCTGGCTCCAGTGTCTATTGCCTGGGCGTCGGCTAGGTGCCTCCGTGTGCATGGTTCCTCCCTGAGTAACCCCCACATGTGTATTTCCACTGTAAGCCTCCTTGAGCATGTGTCTTTCCCTTGGCAAGCCACCTTGCCCTCCTGGAGTTGAAAGTTGCCACCCCTCGGGCTGGTTACTCCAGTGTTCCTCCATATGTAGCCCTCCGGCCATATGTGTTTCTTAAGTCCTCCCTACGGGTAGGTATGCTGCGGCATATCTCCTCTGAGATATGCTTCCCAGTGTACCTTGGTATTCCTGTGTTAAGTAGGACTCCTTCGTCCGTGCCAGTATCACGACAGGGGGATCAGACTTTCGCAGGGCACTGGAGGACAGCTGTGAAGGTGGCGTGAATTCACGGGGACCCCCATTCGTCGTCATCCGACGTAACTCGGAGTGACTACGAAAGGGAACGTCTCGGTTACATATGTAACCCTCGTTCTCTGAGTAGGGAACGGAGACGTTACGTCTCCCTGACACTTCCGCTGTACCGCTGGGTAGACGCCTGAGTTCAGTCTCGGCTCCTCAGCGAAGACATATCTGCATGTTGCCGAGCGTCCTCTTTTTATACCCACGAGGTGGGGCGGAGTTACGCTATGCAAATTCCGCAGACCCATGGCATTTCATCGCCATTGGCTCGTTTTATAATACACGAAGATGATTGGCTTTCTAGGCGAAACCCCCATTCGTCGTCATCCGACGTAACGTCTCCGTTCCCTACTCAGGGAACGAGGGTTACATATGTAACCGAGACGTTTTTAGGTCTAAACTTAAAACCCACCTGTTTAGAATGGCTTTTAATACGCAGTAGTGGTGTGACAATTTCCCTGTTTTTGTTTCTTTTCAATTTTACTTTTCTTTTTTGATTTTCACTGTTATATGTATTTATTGTATGATACGTTTTATTTTTTATGATGTGAAGCACTTTGGATACCTGACGGTTGTGTAAAGCGCTATAGAAATAAAGTTGGTTGATTGATATTTATTTGTTTAATTTTATCATGTAGTCTAAACCCGACATAAATTGCTTTAATCCAGTAAGTGTTTATCTTGAAAGATTACTAACAATATACAAGTTATTCAAAGCAAAAAGACACGTGTACCACAACCTGAAGTGGACGTTATTAGAATTTTACTAAAAGCTTTTTACTTGCTAAAAAGTATGAACTAACGTTCAGATGAGAGAAGGCATGTAGTAGATTGTGTACAACAGGTTACTCAACAAAGTTTTGATCATGTTGATAATTTAGAGACTTTAGAAATTTGATTATCAAATAAATAGATTTATATGGGGTAAAAAAGTTTTGTTATAAACAACTGGTTATGAATACAGATTTTCAGATTTGTTTCTAACATTATTTTTCCCTGATCCAATCAAAACAGACATGTGACCCGTTTTGGGGTCATGACCCGCTCATTAAATCCCACAGTGAAAGTCTAAACTGTCATCAGTGCTGTTTTTTTATGTGAAAGTAAGGCAGATTAAGTGTTGGTGCTCACTGTCTGTCTCGCTCATTACAGTGGGGTCTGTCTCTGAGCCACGTGATGTCTCCCGACCACTCCTTAAATTAAAAGTATCTCCTTGCTTTTGACATCACAAAAGTCATCTTTAATAAACTATGTCCTGTCTCCAAAAGGCAGGGCAGCACAGAATGGTCTCATTTAAAAGGGTAACTAGAAGCATTCAGGGTGTAAAAATCTACTATAGTAAACAAAGCTCACAGAAGATTAGCTGCTGTTTGATGCTGGGTGTAAGCGCGTCTGTGCCCTAGTTGCTCTGTTGAGTTTGTGTCTATCAAAGGAGCAACGGAGCCTCTTTTCTCCTCAGCAGATGAAGACGTGTTCTAATTGAGGCAGAATTGGACTAGATCTTTCGGGGTAAACTCAGAAAAGGAGGGAATAAGTCCTGCAGAGTCCTCCTATGTGATTTTTAAAAAACAGATCAAAATTAGAGTTCTAAGGATAAGGTCTTATTAAAGTTATTTAATCTGCTGTGGAGTATAGTTATTTGTAGCAAATTAGCTTAAGGGAAATTTGAGGTTTTTACAAGGTTTTTAATTGATGATATTTGCTTCTGTTGAAGCAGTCAACTTTTATTATTTCGACTTATTTGTTCACACTTTTGATTAGGGTAAAATTCTCACTATTAACTAACTATTAACCACAAATTTTGCCTCAATAAATTCCAAATTACTGCTTATTAATAGTTAGTAAGGTAGTTGTTAAGTTTAGGTATTGGGTGGATTAAGGGATGTAGAATATGGCCATGCAGAATAAGGCATTAATATGTTCTTTATAAGTACTAATAAACAGGCAATATCCTAGTAATATGCATGCTAATAAGCAACTAGTTAATAGAGAGAATTGGACCCTAAACTAGAGTGTTACCACACTTTTTTTTAATAATAATCATGTTTAACAGATAAATTTTTGGTGAAAAACTACACAACCCATAATGCTGTGCAGAAAATAACACCAATCAGAGATTCGAAACATGCCAAAAGATCTCGTTAGCTCCACCCACTCCCATGAAGCACTGCAAATGACGTAATCGAGTTTGTTTCCCTATACGCTCTCAAAATACTTAAATATCTGAATATAGTATGCATATTTTGCAATAAATAAATAAAAAATATTTTTTAAAAGTGCTTCCATCCATCATAAAAGTACTCCACACGGCTCCCGGGGATTAATAAAGGCCTTTTGAAGTGAAGCAATGCGTTTGTGTAAGACAAATGTGAGAAAAAGATCCATATTTAAAACTGCATAAACTAAAATAACTAGATTTCGACAGACGGCCGTAAGCATCGATTTACGTATTGAATCAATTCCCTGCTGACTCACTCACTCACTCACTCATGAATGCCTTTTATTATCATTATACAAACGTACATTGAAATTAGAATTTCTTCATATTCACACCCTTAGTTGATCAGGATAAAAGCCTGAGGTGATCAATAAATAATGGGAAGAAAATCTCCTGCTTCTCACCTGCCAACTGGTGCTTAGTTGCGTAAGAAGAGTTAGGCGACATACGGTAAAGGGGGAACAGTATCTGCTGTGTGTGTATCCTCTGGCATCTCTTGCTCTCATGACTCAGAGTGTAAGGTGATTCATCTCAGACACTTAAAGCTAATTGATGTGTGGATGACATCGGTGATGTATGTGTGTGAGACTGCTGTATCATGGTCAGTAAAAACATTGCTGCTACTCTACCGAGGCTCAAAATAAATTAAATACGACCATGAAAACATAGCTATTTAATTTTGTCATAAAGCACAGCTAAACATAAGCAATATCCACAAATGGTTGACCAGATTTTTTGACCATATAGCCATTTTAACCTGTTAAGCTGCAAGCCCACTTTTGAAAAATCCCCAGAAATGACATACCCAAACTGAAACAGATACAGAGCATTTCCTGCTCAACACTGAGTGTGAAAGGATTCACTGAGCTTCAGGAGCATTTTCTGCTCAACACCTGAGTGTGATGAATTCACTGAGCTACAGGAGCATTGCTGCTCAACACCTGAGTGCAATGAACTTCACTGAGTTTCGGGAGCATTTCTGCTCAACATGACGTGTGAAGAATTCACTGACTTGAGCAGGCACCAGACGACCCTGAGTCGCAGTCGCTTTTAGGAGGCTCACTGGGGAAACGCATTTCTGCAGGCCCCTGGGGCAGCTGAGAGCTAGTGTCTGTCCAAGGGTAGTCCGCTTGGACAACACTGGCAAAGAGATGAAACCGGAGAGGCAACTGGGCGGCTCCGGAGTGGTCATGACCCAGCTGGACCCCAGGGGATGGAGTCTCCACTCACCCTGGCTCTAACTGTCGTGAGGCTTGTCTGCGGCACGACTGAGCGAGATTACTCTCTCTCAGTTGACCTGAAGACCCAACGGGCTTTGGAGAACTCGAAGGGAAGGACTCTGTACTGATACTTCAACCCTCACACGCAACACACAGGATGGCCTGCGGTGCGGAAGGTAAAGATCTGAAGCACATGTCTTTCAAGTCGGAGCTGCAGACCAATCTTGGGCCAAGATGGTCACGACCCACCACCTAGTAGCACGAAGAACGAGTTTCCAACTGGGGTACCGGCTGGAGGAGCGGCTATATCAAATCCTTCGCCAGCAGGATAAGATAAGCACGCACAAGTCAGGAGCACTGCTCAACACTCGGTGTGATGTATATCACTGAATTTTCAGGAGCACGTCTGCTCAACACCTAATGTGATGATTATCACTGACTTGAGCGGGATAGCCGAGCCTGAGGTGGGGCAGCAAAGTAGAGAGAGTGGTGTTAGTGTGCTGTGCAACACTTACCTGTCTCCATTAGCGGCAGGGGGCACCTGAGAAGGCGGATGACCGGGTCCTCGAACGCACCAAGCTGCCTGCTGGCGATCAAGGGGGAGCTGAGGGGTGTAAGGCAATACAGGGTCACACCCGCCAGACTTTCCCTCTTGGGACCCACGAACAGATGAAATTGCTCTCTCTTTGAAGTGTGGGTACCGCTTGCTCCGCTTTTCTTTTTTTGGGGGGGGGGGGGGGGGGGGGGGGGAGCCAGCGGCGGAACAGACACACACACACAAACAAAGACTCCACCCGGCCCTCACCCAGGGGGAGGGAGTGATCGTGCCAGCTCCAAGAGCATCTCATCCATCCCTGGGCGGCCCGCTCCGGAATGCTTTCGCTGTCGCTTGCCACCTAGTTTGGCAGCGCCTGGAGCGGGCTGGGCGTCTCTACTGCGGCCGGCTCCATGCTGAGGCCTGGGTGGAGGCTGCTGTGGAGGCCCAGCAGGAGCGGCGGCCAGAAAACGCCCTCGGTGACGAGCAGGCGGTGGAGCTGCCACCGGCAGCGGGTGGAGGCAGCAGCTGGCCGCCGGGGCAGGATGTGCCGGATGACCTCCGTCTGCGCTTGAGCGGCAGAGAACTGTTGGATGCAGTTCTCCACAGAGTCGCCGACCAGCCCAACCTGCGAAATTGGGGAAATTGGGGAGACCAGGAGCCGAACCTTGTCCTCATCCGCCATATCAACCAGTCTGAGCCAACGATGGCGCTCCTGGACCACTAAGGTGGACATCGCCAGACCGATCACGCATGCTACGACACTCGTGCCCCGGAGGGCGAGGTCGGATGCAGTGCGCTGCTCACCTATGAGCGCACGGTCTGGATTACCCTCATGCATGCCATGGGTGCCCTGGCCTGACAGACCTGAAGCAACGCCATGGCATGAAAGAGGAAGCGGCTTGCCCACAGGCTTTGTAAGCTCTGCCTGTCCGAACGGACGAAAACTCACAGGCCTTAGGGGGGAGACGAGGACAGCCCTCCCTCCACAGCTCCTCCCTCACAGCGGAGCCTGCCGTGAACGCGCAGGCTAGTAAGCAGGACCACCGATGACGGCGGATTATGAACAGTTATGGAACATTCACTAATAGGGACGAAACATCAACAATATGCTTTACATTGACTATGGCCTGCCCATACTTTGACTACAAACTTGGTCCTCAAATCATTATGTATTTTGCAATACATGTAACTTTATGAGGTTGCACTCTTTCTATAAGTTATAGCCACTAAGATAACGTTAAAGGATTAGTTCACTTTAAAAAAAAAAAAAACTTTGCTGATAATTTACTCACCCCCATGTCATCCAAGATGTCCATGTCTTTCTTTCTTCAGTCGAAAAGAAATTAAGTTTTTTGATGATAACATTCCAGGCTTTTTCTCCATATAATGGACTTCAATAGGACACAAACATTTCGAGGACCAAATGACAGTTTCAGCGCAGCTTCAAAGGGTTTTAAACGATACCAGACGATGAATAAGGGTCTTATCTAGTGAAACGATCGGTCATTTCAAAAATAAATATAAAACTTTAAGTTGTATAAGCACAAATGCTCGCCTTGCTCTGTTCTGTGATGCACGTTCGTGATCCTGTTCGAACTCGTTCATCCAAATGAACAAATCTTTTTTCGAGTCATTCGTTCGTTGAATGAACGAAATGACTCCGAAAAAGACTCGTTCAAAATGAACAAATCTTTTTTCGAGTCATTTCGTTCGTTGAATGAACGAAATGACTCGAAAAAAGATTCGTTCATTTGGATGAACGAGTTTGAACAGGAGATTCACGAACGACGGTACGCGCTCGCGCTGTGCAAGAGAGGGGTGATCAGCGCGTACACGAGCGTGATTGACACTGCTAAGACATTCCTCCTGGCTCTGATGGATTTTTTTCACAGATTATCTGTCTCATATTCTACTTTCAGGACATAATGAGACTTTTAACAAATATTTGTTTACAAAAGCTACGTACTGGAGCTTTAATGCTGACAAGTTTTTTTTTAATTATTATTTTGAAAGTCCGTTGCTCACTGGCTCTGAATACACATAGGCCTACAGTCAAACCATGATCACAGGAGGGATGGGATGTTTGTCAGCCAGCAAATAACCCACCCAAACAAGCAGTGGAGAGAGGCAGGTTCTCTCTGGTCAACAGTTAAAGGGTTGCGCTCCGCGAGTGAATGACAGGCGCTCTCTGGATAGTACCTATAAAACCTATAGATAATAACTATTTAGATTCTGGAAACTCACTAACAGCGAGCCGAGGATCAGTCTCTCTTCTAATGATTTGTGCTGCGCGTCCTTTATAAAAAGTTATAGACAATTCAATTTCGGCAACGAGCGGGCGCGGGCGCGTGCGTGAGGCGAGCATGACCGCAACAGTTTCACAGGAACGCACCCGCTTGTCGCTGCACCTTGTGCTCGACCACTTCACCTCACTCTTGGCTGATTTATACTTCTGCGTCGGACTTATGCCGAAGAATATACGCTATAGACTACGCGTTGGTTTTCATTTATATCTCTGCGTCGTTGTCCGCGTTGACGCGCAATTACACATGCAGAGGGAGCATGTGAAACCCGGGGAGCGGTTCTAGCAATCACAGTGCTTGCGTTACGCATAGAATTACACGTTACATATATATATGCCAAATATGAAATACATATACATTGTCTTTTAGCAGAGGCTTTTATAGAAAGTGACTTTAAAACTAGGAACTGCATTACAAAAATCTTTCAATTTCATTTAATTTTAATTCTCAAATTTAGGAATTGGGTTTGTATTTAAAAGGCATTCCCAGTTCAGTTATGCACTGCGCACAGACCTGTACTGTACATTAGTCTCTGTTTTCCTTTCTCTAGCTGTCTTTCTTCTCATATGTATCTTTCCTTTTCTTCTCTTCTTTTCTCTTCTCACTGCTGCTGACACTAACGCCCCTCAGACTGGCACTATGAGGGTAAGACTCCTTTCTTTCCTCTATCACATCATGAAGCCAATTTGACAGGCTTCTCTCTTTTCTTACTTTGACATTCACCCAGTAAAATCATTTAACACTAGTGTTGGCTGTTCATAATCTAGATGTAATCTCATATGAGTGAGATTTGAGAGTGATGTGTTGTGATAAAGGTAATGGAAGATTTGAGTCTGACTCTATTTCTGTCTCTTTCTGTTTCTGGCAGAGTGTAAGTTGTCAAGGTCGGGTCCACCTGCTACTATTGTCACCATTGATGAGGAAAGTCCAAATGGTAAGTATCTGTGCTTACTTATCTCCTCATGATAAAGCTGAAGCATGCTGTTTTCTGTCAGTGGTCTGGTCTGCTATTGATCAAATTTTGGCATGTGTTTTATGATGAAGTTAATTTGATTTTCTGTGGTGTGATTCAGGATTTCCCAGCTGGGGGTTCATATAGCCCTAAGGGTTCATGGAGATTGTGATATAAATGTCAACATATTTTTTATATTACTCCTTGTTGGTAGAGGCTATTTACATTAACTCCAGCTTGGGAGAGGATTTTATTTTAAATAAATATTAAGTAAATATTCAAAATCTGGGCATGAAGTGCCTAACGGGTATTTAATAGTGGTAATAAAGTGTTTAACGGGTAGGGTCAATATTAGGTGTAGGGGAGGGCTTTAGGAATGGAGACAATGTTGGTATGTCCCAATAAGGCAGCATCCATTTATCATTTTAATAAATGTAATCATATACACTGAATATGTTGTTATTATTGCATACTGTTTTTTTCATAATATATTACAATACACTAAAGTGAAAATAGTGTCAGAAACTATTTGCACTAAGTATATATCTAACAACTATTTATACACTGCCTACTTTTTTTTTTTTTAAGGAACTCTTTTATGGTTAAGGGTGCATTTATTTGACCAAAAATACAGTAAAAACAGTAATATTCTGAAATATGTTTTACAACATAATGTTTTAATAATACATTTACATTTTTACCAATTAAAACGACTGTTTTGAATACATTTAAAAAAATAATTTATTCCAGTGATGGCAAAGCTGAATTTTCAGCATCATTACACCAGTCTTCGGTGTCACATGATCCTTCAGAAATCGTTATAATATGCTAATATGCTAATTTGATGCTCAATAAACATTTATTATTATTATCACTGTTAAAACAGCTGTGCTGCTTAATATTTGTGTGGAAACCATGATACATTTTACTAGGGTAAAAAAAAAAAGATAGTTCACGGGAACAGCATTTACGTGAAATTTTAAATAGTTGTCTTTACTGTCACTTTTGACAAATTAATGCATCCTTGCTGAATAAAAGAAATACGGTATTTTGGTAGTGTATAAATTTTAATGTGTAAAATGACATTAATTGTACATAGACAAAACATAGTTTTGGACATGAATAATACCTCAAATCCTGTGGCATATTGCAGAGAGATGAGCTGTTACTTTTCAAATGGATTTTCATCAGACAAATGGTAAATCAAAAGTGAAAATAAAATGACGTCCACAGTCCCAAACCCTTCACTAGTGATTATCCTGAGCTGTGATTTAAAAAAAAAAAACAGTAGACAGGTAACATTATAAGTCAATTGCATGCTTTCCAAAAAAAAAAAAAAAATAGTTCAAGTGTGTTATAGTGAATTATTTGTTGCTTGCAAAAAAAAAAAAAAAAAAAAAAAAACAATAGAGAAATGCTTTTTGCTCCAGAAAAGTGTAGTTATGATATCTACCAGCAGGGGCTGCCTGTGTCAATCTGCCAGACCTTGGGATCAATTGATAAAAAGATTGGTAACTCCTGATATAATTGATCTACTGTGACTTAAAAGTGAATTTTCCGATGTTCAGTCTCAAACTTCCCAGACGTCATGCTGTTGTCTGAAGCTCAATAGGCAGTTACCTGTTGGTTTCCAGGCTCAAATGGTGTGTGTTAGTGTGCTCTCGCTGGAGCCACAGATGGTGTTTTTGTGTAGGAGGCACGCTGGGGCCGTTTATCACATACTGTATCTGCGTGCAGGTGATGCTACACCTCGCCATGCGTTTATAAAGGAGCCACTTGCCACTGTAGCACTCAACAGAGCGTTTGACAACACTGTCTGTTTGCTGATGCAACAGGTGTTGGCTGGTACATATGAATTTACTGTTTCCTCCTTCCATCCTTTTTTATTTTCATTCCCCTTCTGTCTCCCTCCCTCCCCCCAGCCCATTCTGTGGGTCAAAGAGTTTGTTCAGCATCCGTGTGTTGGCTCAGGAAAGTGCATCGAGGCAGAGGCCTGCTGGGAAATGTAGCCTAGTTGCAGTAAAATTGAGCAGTTAAATGGATATTTTGCTCTGTCTGCTTATGTGTTTAAATAATTAGTCTGTTTTTAGTTTCTCGCTCTAGCGGACTGTGATGAGACAAAACAGCCAAAGGGATCCTCTGGGTCACTTAAGCAAAACAGGAACAAGTGTAAAGTTGTGGCAGTGATACAAATCTTCAAACTCATCCCATTTAAAATAAACACATGACCAATCAACAAAGCTCCATCTGTAACCACTTAAACTCATTGAGAATACATAATTAACAAAACGTCATCATAAACAGTTACAAAACGTAATTGTAAACTGTGACAACCATCATTGAAAATAATATCAAATTTTGGAAAAAAAAGTATATATATAATATATAACATCACATTAAATAATGCTTCATCATTCATACCCCTAGGGGATAATGTCTAAGGAGTTAAAATCCAAAACAGTTCACGTCTCTGTCTCCTAGAGACATGAGACTAAATGTTTGCATAATTTCTGATGTCTGTCAGCCTTTCATTATGCATCTATACACAAAAGTAAGAATTCAGTTCAGAGTTTTTCTTGTGGTTCTAACATGTTTTGTAAGTAATTAAATTAAATGTTTATATATTTGATTTTAAAATAATTGTTTAATAATAATAGTATTATTTATTATAATAAATATACTGTATAGTACTCGTACTGTATATAGTAGGCCTATTTATTATTATATATTTCACAAGTATACTATACCATTCACAAGATTGAGGAAGTACTTTTTCTTTCTTCTTTCATTCAGCAAGAAGACTTTTACATTGTTACAAAAAATATATATTTTAAATAAATGCTGTTCTTTTAAACGTTCTATTCATCAAAGAATCCTGAAAATGTTTCCACAAAAATATTATGCTGAATAACTGCTGCATTAGAATAAAAAATGTTTCTTGAGCACCACATTAGCATGACATGAATAAGTTATATTTTAAACTTTATCAAAAAATAAATTTAAAAAATGGTTATTTATATTTTAATAATAGTGCAGATGTTACTGTCAAAAGTAGTTCTTTTTTGGTATTATTGTTCTGTTATGGTTTCCCTATGTTCCCTTTGCTATTTTGTTTCCATGGTAAATAATTGAGTTTGCACGGGTTCATAAGTTGCGTTAATCATCACAAGTCCTGAGTTCTTTTTAGTTCTTGAACATGTATCGTCAATGTTTGTTTGGTTGTTTTCTCTTGTGATTCCCTTCGGATATATCATTAACGATTGTTTATTCCTCTGAATCTCATACGTTGTGCGATTGATATAGTGAGACCATAACAGAATACATGACCCTCATATTGAGTATATTTAAACATTTAAAACATGGATCAGCTGTGCATCTCCTCCTCCTTCCCGGACAAAGACCACTACTGGAGTATTTGGGCTGATTGCTCCAGCTTGGATGAATTTCCTGTACAGCCCGCGACCCAGAGAACAACCAGTCACCATCCCGCTGCATGGACACAATGCCAGAGCCCACCGGAGACAGAGGAATTGAGCCTGCCGTGATTAATGAACTGGACCTACCGACCTACCAAAAAGACAGAGCCAAACACCACCTCAGAGCCTGAGCCTCGACAAATGTCTGACAAGGTGTATTAGCCAGCAACACCGTGTGTCGCCATGGGGATGCTCGTCGAGTACGAGGGAATGAAGGAAAACCCCGCCCACATTCACACCACCGAGGGTGAGCTGATATTAAATTCGGCTGGATGTTTTTAGAATTTGATTGTGGACATTTCCAGATGTCTCCTATCCTCTCTTGTCCCGCCCAGCATGAAATTTTCAGTGCCCCCGCTGGTTCCGCCCAGCTCAGAGTCTCATGTGTTCCTAGATTTCCCTCCCAATCTTCGAGAGGATTGAAGAATCCTCCTCCTCCTTCAAAATCAGCCAGTTCCTCAGCCCCGCCTCTGCTAGTTCCCTTCAGAACCAGAGAGTCTTCTCTCTGTGCGGATCTGCCTTGGGTCTTCCAGTCCCCAGCTCCGCCCGGTTAAGGGGATTCCCTGGCTCCTCCTCCAGCCGCTGTTCCTGCCACTCCACCTTGGCCCGTCACCCAGACTCCTCCACTTTGGCTCCTCCCATTTTGGCTCCTCCAGGAATTATAGGCTTAACGGCTCCACCGGGCTCACTCGAACCTCCGGCTCCACTTCGTTCGAACGTTACCTCCGCCCTCCTTCCTGCTCCACCTCGGCCCTTAGTCACTCCGGCTCCTCCTCAGTCCTCCTGTACCCTAGTTCTACCATGGGGGTCGTCACTCAACTCCGTCGCGGCCTACAGAGTATGGTGAGTACAAATCTCTGCCTTCGCCACGGACTTACGGGTCTTCATCTATGCTTCGTCCCTTGACCTCTTCATCTCTTACAGGCTCCGTCTTCCCTCCATCTCCTCCCTGGTCTTCAGTCACACATGCTCCAGCTCAGCTCTCTGCCACCTGGCACCACCTCGGACAAAAATATATATCGATATTTCATACAAACTCGATATACCGCTCATCCCTATAAATGTCAAAGAATCCAATTGTTTAATCCTTATTGATGAGTCATGTGGATGTATTTTTTAATGTAACTGAAATTACTCAGACACAAAACTTGTATAAAGTGCTTGTTTTGATATGTTCAATTTAATCTGCAAATTTATAAAGATTCGATAATGTGTAGTGGAACAGACGAAGCCACATAGTTTATGCTTATAGCTTAATGCAACATGGATTGTGCATTTTATTGATGTCAGAAACACTTGGGCAGGTTTATGATGGTAGGCCAAGTAAACTAGAATGGAGTTTTGCATTTAAAGCAGGCACATAAACCCTACTGCAAGTCTGTTTTGTTTATAAAAACTGACAATTTTGTCATTCCTTGAAAACTGTCTCAAATGACAAAACCATGGGCAATGATGTGTGAGCGTAATGTTAGAGAAACATACTGTAGTAAAGTTATTTTCTTGTTTTGGTCACAGTGGCTTAATTTCGGAAGGAATAAGGAGCTGCTAGTAAAGTACACACTAGATGGGTGAGAGAGACAGAGAGAAATTGCTTGTGGGAGGAAAAAGAAAAGAGTCAGGATGAGATTATATAAACACTTGACATTTTGGATCAATTCAAATGCACCAAGATCTAAGCAGTCTATGTTCTGCTGTATATGAGAAATACTTAAATAGATCCCGTATCAGAGACGTTCTTCTTCATTAAAGGCCTCTGTATGTTTGGACTGAAATCAGACCACAGTTGCTGTGGTAATACATTTGGCCAGGCTTCTGGCTGTACTTTGATCCCTGCATCATAGACGTTATTTCTGGTCATCAAAAGTGACCTATTTTAAATATATCTCAAGGCATCTGAAATATTAGAGTCCGTCTGACCCCAGGGTCCTTCAGGGTTCTGTGTAGCAGGGATTTCAGTTCAGGGCAGGCTCGGCTCTTTGAAAAATATCAGTCACTTTACCGGTCAATTCAAGTTTAGATCAGGGTTTGACTGTTATCAGTGCAAAAGCACACAGATAATTTCTCTTCTGCTGGGAAAACACTTAGTACGAAATTATACATTCATATAAACTACAGATAAATATCACTTGAGATTTAGAGTCAAATTACAGGGAGGTAAAAATGACTTTAGAAAGATGGCAGCATCACTATTTTATTTTTACACAGAATTGAGAAGGACTACTTTTTAAAATCTTAGGTAAAATCTTTTAGCTTTAGCTATCTTTGTTGCGTTATATGCTCACAGTGACAGTTCAAAATGTGAAACAAGTACTTCTTCTGTTTTTTTACTGCAAGTTTGCATTCCTGTAACACAAGAAGTATTAAATAGATATTATCTTAATATCCTTTTATATTTTGGTTTTTAACAAACTTTAAAAGTCAAATGTGGGTTACTTTACATACAGCTGAGACATTTTTTTTTTCAAAGAGGAAAAGCTGAAAATCAAATAATGTGACTAAATAATTAGAAATGTATTTTGCGGGTGTTTTTTCTGTCTAATTTGCATAGAACGTACCTTTCTGAGTGCCATAAATATTGTTTTTCCAAAGTTTGCATGCCTGCAATTCAAAAAGTATTAATCATATCTCAAAATGATTTTAGATTCTGGTTCTTAACAAACTTTTCTTTTGAATACTTCATTTTTAAGGATTTTTATGGTTCTGTCCCATATATTTGGGGATCTTAATGCAACTCTTTCCAAATCATTGAATTTGACCCATTTCCAATGGTTGAAAACCAAACGTGAGTCACTTTGCATACATCCGATACATATTGCATTTATAGGGGAATGTCTGAAGAATAAAACAATTTTTAAGCTAGAAATGTATTGTTACTCACAGACTAGAATCAAAAGGTGTAAAATCTTTGTTAGATATTACCTTTTATCTCAACTATTATTGGTTAGATGGAGGTTAAAGCACAATGTCTTAAACTTACATCATCTTTAAAGGGCACCTATTATGCCCCTTTTCACAATATGTCAAAATTAGTCTTTAATGTCCCCAGAGTGTGTATGTGAAGTTTTAGCTCAAAATACCGAACAGGTAATTTTTTTTACAGCATGTTTAAATTGTTACTTTTTGGGGCTGAGAAAAATACATTACATTAAAATACATACATTAAAATAAATACATTAAATACAACAAATACATTGTTTTAGTGTGTATCCCTTTAAATGCAAATGAGCTGCTGCTACCGGCACAGAGGGCGGAACTTCACAAGCTCGCGCTACGTGGCAGGACAATCTCTTCTCACGGACTGATAATATCAAAACAGAAACTCTCAGTAGCGGTGTTCATTTTGACCCGGAGTTGGACAATAATGCCCACAGAGCCAGAGAATATGCCTAATGGAGATAGAACGGGTATGTTTAGTTTAATTACGGTTATAACTTATTTTTCATTTTGCTTTTATCCACTATTAATACAATGCTGTTGTTGGCCACCGAATGATGGCCAAAAATGTACTGACATTTTTTATACATCACACAAAAGATGAAGCGTCCATTTTACTCCAGAAAATCACTGTGAGAGCTGAATAAACATAAGAAGTGGGCATTAAAGTCTTATCCATAAACTCTCTCTCTCTATCTTTCATTATCATCAACATACACAGCGAATTAGACAAAAACACTTGTTCCAACTAACAGTAAACAAATATATATAGACTTTATGCCTTTTCAGTGGGTGCTTAAAAAACTGGTAAGCTTTATATCCGTAAAACAACTCTGACGAACTGTAATAAAGTACGCACTCTCCCTTTCATTTCTGCCATGATCACTGATCAGTAACGTTAGGCCTATCGCTCAGGAGACTATAAGCTGGATCATGAACAGTTGGTACAGATCCATCCTCGAGTAAAAACAAGAGTAAATGAAGACTGCTATGTTCATTCTTACATCTTATAACAAAACAATCGCTTTGGAGACATTCTTGTCTACAGCTTCTCCGGTGTCGAAACAATGGCGGACTGTGCAGCTCACTCAGGCCGGGTCTTCTCTAAAACGGCAGTGTCAGTCAACAGTTGTGGGAGGGGCCTGTAAAAAAGTACGTCACATTGTCCCGAATCTGAGAACGGGTTGTTCTGAGACAGTGCTTATGATTTATGGGTATTTAAAAAAAAGCACTGGGTGGATTTTTATCATTATAGATTGGTTGTGTACACACACTGCCAACACACATTTATGTTCAAACACCATGTAAAAGTTAATTTTGCATAATCGGTGCCCTTTAAGTTTGGAAATTGCAGTTGGACAACAGTTTACTGTTTACATATTACTGTTAAGCGGAAAAAAGTCATTTAAAAAAAAGCTTATTTACACCAAAGTCTAGCCTATATGTTTGAAAACTTTTTGGCCATCTTTAACTACTGTGAACACTATTTGGGTTGTTTTAGATAGTGGGATTTCATAGCAGGGTCAGTGTTTTTAGAGTTAGTCTCTTAAAACATGCTCTGTTTGAGGAATATGATTGTTCTGGAGCTCAACATAAGCTCTTTCTGTCTATATATAGTAGTGGGATCGTAGTAAGTATTGCTCATCCTCATTATTTAGTTGCATTGCATCAGCAGGTTTGAGTTCTAGTCCATATCTGCGTGTGTATGTCATCATCGATTCTATGCTTATGAACGAAACTGGGGTGTTTATGCTGTTGGATAGTTTATGTTTTGTGAAGCTTAAATCATCTCTGATTCCAAGATGGCGCCGCGGATGGCTGCCTCGGTGTGGAGCTCTCCAGCTATTGTGTTGTTTTTGTTCGTTTGTTCTGCGTTTAGTCATTCTTTTCCTATCAGTTTCACCAAAGACGAACTATTGGACATTAGGAAACACACACCAGAAACCTTTTCTACAGTTTTTGATTATTCGGACGTTTTGCTGGACATTCTCGTCGGAGGGGCAGCGTTGTTGTTCAAACGCGCGTTCAGACGCAAACGCGGGAAGCGAGCCGGCGCGCTGGTTAAACTCCGCGAGCGCGGCCTTCGCACTGCACTCCCCAGCATTCATCTCGCGAATCTCCGATCCCTTCCTAACAAAACGGATGAACTTCTTCTCCTCACCCACACTAACAAGGATTTTTTAAACTCTGCTGCTTTGTGCTTCACTGAAACCTGGCTGAGTGAAGCCATACCGGACAACGCAATACATCTGCCGGGCTTCCAGCTGTTCCGAGCGGATCGCATCGCGGAGCTAACGGGGAAAACGAGAGGTGGTGGATTGTGTTTCTACATTAACGAAAGTTGGTGTTCAGATGTAACAACACTGAAGAAGATGTGCTCTCCTAATTTAGAGGCACATTTCATAAACTGTAAACCCTTCTACTCGCCTCGGGAATTTTCCTCTTTCATTCTCGTGAATGTTTACATCCCTCCAGACGCGTGCGCGAGCGCGGCGCTACAACAGCTGGCTGAACAAATATCTGAAACGGAACAAAGGTACCCAGACTCTCTTTTAATCATTCTTGGGGATTTTAACAAAGCAAATCTTTCCCGTGAACTACCAAAATACAGACAGCACGTTACATGTCCCACCAGAGACAGTAATATACTGGACCACTGTTACACCACAATAAGAAATGCATATCACTCGGTCCCACGGGCAGCTTTGGGGCTCTCTGATCACTGTTTGGTTCATCTCATACCGACCTACAGGCAGAAACTGAAATCAGCTAAACCTGGAATAAGGACTGTGAAAAGATGGACTAATGAAGCAGAGCAGAATCTACAGGCCTGCTTTGATTGCACTGATTGGACTGTTTTTGAAGCTGCTACCAATGATCTGGATGAGCTCACAGATACTGTAACATCATATATAAGTTTCTGTGAGGATACATGCATTCCTACCAGGACTTTCTTATCATTCTCTAATGATAAACCATGGTTTACTGGGAAACTCAAACACCTTCGTCATGCCAAAGAGGATGCTTACAGAAGTGGGGATAAAATCTTGTATAACCAGGCCAGAAACAGATTGACAAAGGAGATCACAGTTGCTAAAAGGAACTACTCTGATAAACTGAAAAAACAGTTTTCATCCAACGACCCATCATCAGTCTGGAATGGCCTGAGGAACATTACCAACTACAAGTCACCATCCCCCCGATCTGTGGACAATCAACACCTGGCTGACGATTTAAATTCATTTTACTGCCGGTTTGAAAAGCCCTCATTCACACCACACACCCGGTCTGATCTGCACTTCACACATTCAGCATCACCTCCTGTTCTCCAATTATCACTCCCCCCTCCTGCCATCCAACCTGAGCTTAAGGTCTGTGTGGAGGACGTGAGCCGAGTCTTCAAAAAACAGAAGACTAGGAAAGCCTCAGGCCCAGACGGCATCTCATCTGCTTGTTTAAAAGCCTGCGCTGACCAACTGGCCCCGGTCTTCACGCAGATCTTCAACAGATCATTGGAGCAGTGTGAAGTTCCCTGCTGCTTCAAACGCTCCACTATCATTCCTGTCCCCAAAAAACCCAAAATCACTGGACTTAATGACTACAGACCTGTCGCTCTCACGTCTGTGGTCATGAAGTCGTTTGAAAGACTGGTGCTGGCCCACCTGAAGGACATCACTGGACCCCTGCTGGATCCCTTTCAGTTTGCTTACAGAGCAAACAGGTCTGTGGATGATGCAGTCAACATGGGACTGCATTATATCCTGCAACATCTCGACAGACCAGGGACTTATGCAAGGATCCTCTTTGTGGACTTCAGTTCGGCCTTCAATACCATCATGCCTGGTCTTCTCACAGCCAAACTGACCCAGCTCTCCATACCATCCTCGATCTGTCAGTGGATCACCAGCTTCCTGACGGACCGGCAGCAGCGAGTGAGACTGGGGAAACATACATCCAAGACACTCACAATCAGCACTGGTGCTCCCCAAGGGTGCGTTCTCTCCCCACTGCTCTTCTCCCTGTACACTAATGACTGCACTTCTAAAGACCCCACTGTCAAGCTCCTGAAATTTGCAGACGACACCACTGTCATCGGTCTCATCCGAAACGGTGACGAGTCTGCTTACAGACTGGAGGTTGAACAGCTGGCTGTCTGGTGCAGTTATAACAACCTTGAGCTGAACACGCTCAAAACAGTGGAGATGATCGTGGACTTCAGGAGGAACAGCTCAGCACTCCTCCCACTCACCATCATGAACAGCACTGTGGAAGCAGTGGAGTCATTCAGGTTCCTGGGCACTATCATCTCTCAGGACCTGAAGTGGGACAATCACATTGACTCCACTGTGAAAAAGGCCCAGCAGAGACTGTACTTCCTTCGCCAGCTGAGGAAGTTCAACCTGCCACAGGATCTGCTGATTCAGTTCTACTCAGCCGTCATTGAGTCTGTCTTGTGCGCTTCCATCACTGTCTGGTTTGGTTCAGCTACCAAATCAGACATCAGGAGACTACAACGGACAGTCCGGACTGCGGAGAGGATTATTGGTGCCCCCCTGCCAAACCTCCAGGACCTGTACTCTTCCAGAGTGAGGAAGAGAGCAGGTAAAATCATCACAGACTCCACTCACCCTGGACACCACCTGTTTGAACTGTTACCGTCAAGACGGCGACTCAGATCACTGGCCACAAGAACATCTCGGCACAGGAACAGTTTCTTCCCACAGGCCATTTCCCTCCTGAACAGTTAACACTCCTCCCAAGGCATATGCCTGTAAGTGCAATACTCCCACTGTTTAGTGCAATATCCCACAACTCAGGTGATACTTATATGTAGATTTATTTATTTATAATATTCAAAACACTGTAAATAGGTTCATAATCTGTAAATCTGAAAATGTCTACTCTGACTAAACCCAACTGTGATAGTTTTATTCTCATATATTTATATTTTTATTTTTTATTCTTATAATTTGTAGTATTATGTTTCATGTTGTATTTGTATATGTCCACTGGAAGCCTCAGTACCAAAACAAATTCCTTGTGTGTGCAAGCACACTTGGCAATAAAGCTCTTTCTGATTCTGATTCTGATTCTGATTCTGATTCTGATTCTGATTCTGATTCTGATTCTGAAAGAATGTATTTATTTGAACAATTTGGAATCCAGCATCTTCTACATTCCCTTTGCTTCTCTTCTGCTGTTAATTTTATTATTCTTCCTCACATTGAACAACTCAGAACATTTGATCCCTATGATTAACACTCACCAAACTTTGCATGCATGAAGAGTATGTGGCTAATTGCATTTTGTGTAATTTTGGGATGGAAGGGATGCATTGTTGCCTAGCAACTAGCGGTTAAATTAGCAATATTGAAAACATCAGCCGTGCTATCCCTGTTTGAGCTGGACACTTCACATGAGATGTCCTCTCCTCAACGTAAACAAATTTCCCACAAGGCCTAAATACTGATATATAATACTACCATTCAAGTTTGTGATCTCTAAGATTTTTTTATATTTTTGAAAGAAGTCTCTAATGCTCACCAAAGCTGATAAAAAACACAGTAAAAACAGTAATATTGTAGAATATTATCACAAATTTAAATAGGTATAACTGTTTTCTAATGAATATATTTTAAATTGTAATTCATTCCTGTTTTCAATTCATCATGTCTGAATTTCAACAGGCTCTGCAGTTACTATTGCATACTATAGTAACTGCAATATCATAACAACTAACTATTATATGTCTTGTGTTTTTAAGAGCAAAACCATGTTCTGTGTGATCATTCCCTTACATCTGCCACTCAGAAGTAAAAAAAAAATAAAAAATTAACTAAAATGAAACTAAAGCGCTTTTCATTCAAGTGGATCACGAAAATGCCTCAGCATCATTTCCTTCATTACTGGTCATTTACGATGATTGACATCAAAGAGTTTGCATTTTGGTACTGATATGTGAATTTATTCTTACCGGTAAAAGATGGAATGCGTTCTCTTTCGAGGGAACTCAAACTGTGTCGATGGCGACACTTTGGGGAACGCCCTTAGCATAACGCATCTGAAGTATGAATGAAACTAATCCAATCCTGATTGATGCTGTGTCATGACGTAACATGTGACGGCATGCACGAGGCAGATTAAAGGTCTGCATTGCAATACAGAATCTAGTGGCTCGGATCTCGCATTCTGTCTCGTTTTTTAAATGCAAAACAAAGTTATACAGCACAATAATGGGGTGTTTCAGTTTGCCTAATAGCTGCTCAAGAAGTTAAGAAGCTCACCAACTGAATAAACACTATATTCTTTTTTATATTCCCATGTAAACAAATATAATTGTCCACACCCAAAAAGTAAATACAAGAAAAGAAAATCAACTACATTAAACAAAACAATGCAACAGATAAGTGTTTTGTAGGAATTGGTCATTAGGTTGCACAATTCAATAAAGTTAAAATTAATGTGTGTAAATCCCTCAGGAAATCGATATTTGTTTCAGCGGTGTGGTATGGACTGCAGTCGACCCAATGCAGGGTCGGGTATTGGAACAGGAAGTAAACTCCCTGCTGGTAAGGGAGGCCATTGAGCATAGTTCCCAAGAAGGATGGGTGGTTGCGGCAATTTTAAATTTAAGGCACTTGAATCGCACTGAATTCAGTTTCAAGATGCTCACTATTCCCATCATCCTGTGTCAGATCAAATCTGAGGATTGGCTTGTCACAATAGACCTAAGGGATGCATTATTCCACATATCCATCCTTCCATCTCACATGAAGTTCCTGAGGTTCGCTTTCGGGAGCGAATCGTTGCAATATTGGGTTCTTCCGTTCGGCCCAGCTCTTTCCCCTCGCACGTTTACCAAATGCATGGATGCAGCTCTTGCTCTGCTGAGGCTTCAGGATATTAGGGTGCTAAATTATATCGACAACTTGCTTATTATGGCCCAGTCAAAAGCGCTGGCTGTTTGGCATTGAGATGTCGTCCTTGGCCACATCCAGAGCCTGGTGTTGAGACTCAACACACAAAAAAAAAACATGTTGGCACCAGCCCAGAGAACCACATTCCTGGGAGTGGTGTGGGACTCGGTCATGTTGTGGGCACAATTGTCTCCTGCTTGGATCGAGTCCATCCTGGCCACGGTGACCAGGATAAAGCTAGGCCAAGCCATCACTGTAAAACATTTTCAGAGTGTTAGGGCTCATGGCAGCAGCGTCCAACGTCATTCCATTCGGCCTGCTGCAAATGAGGGCCCTGCAGTGGTGGTTGAAAACCAAGGGGTTTTGCCCGAGGGGGAACCCATTCTGCATGATCAGGGTAATGCGCAGATTCCTTTGTTCCCTATCTATTTGGAAAAAAGTTTGGTTTCTGCCCCAAGGCCCCATGCTGGGAGCATCATGTTGCCTGAAAGCCGCTTCGACAGACATTTCCATCACGGGCTGGGGCGCGGTAATGGATGGCAGGGCTCTGAGGAGCTTCCACCCAGACCTCAAGGGTCACCACGCAGACAATGTGTCGGTGGTCTCCTACTTGATTCATCAGGGGGTTCTAAGATCAATCCCTCTATCCAGAATGGTACATCAGATCCTCCTTTGGTCCCAGGGGAAACTGTTATCTCTCAGAGCAATGCACGTCCCAGGGGACCAGAATCAGAGAGCATAAATCCTGTCGAGGCAGGGGCTGAGGCCTGGTGAATGGAGACTTCACACAACGAGGTGGTGAAGTCGATATGGGAGAGGTTCGGACCTGTGGAAGTGGATTTGTTCGCATCTCGAGGGACATCCCACTGTCCACCGTGGTTTTCTCTCACCCATCCAGCCCTATTGGGGTTGGATGCCATGGTACAGATGAGACCAAGGTTACGTCTGTACGCTTTCCCCCCGATTGCTCTGCTCCCGGGAGTTCTGGAGAGGGCCTGAGTATGGCCGCCCCGAGTATGGTTTTCAGACATCATAGGACTCCTGGCAGGCCAGCCTTTGGCAGATCCCTCTGAGGAGGGACCTGCTTCCACAGGCCGGGGGCTCAATATTCACCCTCGACCAGAACTGTGGAAACTTTGGGCCTGGCCCCTGAGGGGGCTCAGTACCTAGAGACTGGCCTGTTGGCTGGAGTGGTTGAGACCATTCTCAGTTCCAGAGCCCCTTCCATGAGAAGTTTGTATGGCCTAAAGTGGACTGTGTTTCCACTTGGTGTAGAGAGCGTGAGGTGGACACAGTTAACTGCCCGGTGGCTTCAGTGCTGGAGCTACTCCAAGATCGCTTCTCGGCTGGTCTTTACCAGTCCACACTCAAGTTGTACGTGGCTGCCATTGCGGCTTTCCACGCTCCTCTGCGTGGGCCTCTGGGGAGACATCCGTTGGTCATACGTTTCCTCCATGGGGCTTAGAGGATAAGACCTGCGGCTCGTACCAGAATTCCCACATTCTCGAAAGGCTGGTCGAGGCCCCCTCCGAACCTCTGGAGTCGGCTGAGGCCAAGAACCTTTCCCTCAAGGTAGCTTTTTTATTAGCCATAACTTCTCTGATGAGAGTAGGAGAATTGCAGGCGCTCTCTATATCTCATGGGTGCCTGGAGTTTGCTCCAGGCGACATTAAGGCTATCTTGCATCCCAGGCCGGGCTATGGCCTACGGTTCTGCAGGCTTTTCATCCTCCACCTCACGTAATGGCGGATGAAGAAATATTTAATTTGCTCTGCCCTGTCAGAGCTCTCAAGATTTATGTCCAGAGGTCTTTTTCATGGTCGGAAGTCAGACCAGTTGCTGGTGTGTTTTGAGTCGCCCAAGAAGAGGCTTCCCGCAACCAAACAGACCATCAGTAACTGGATCGTTCAGGCTCTCTCTATGGCCTATCAGGTGCACAGGTTGCATTCACCTTTGGCCGTGAGGGCTCATTCAACCAGAGGCCTGGCATCCTCTAGAGCCCTCCTTTCAGGGGCCCCGATCCAAGAAGTGTGCGATGCAGCAGGATGGGCCACCCCTTATACTTCTATCAAATTCTATAGCCTGGACATTCCTTCTCTGCCAGACACTCTAGTGCTTTCGCCCTAAGTGTGCCTGTGCACAGTTTCACACTGGGACAGGCAGGGCTCGTTGTTGCATGTTGTCATCAACGCTGTTCGAGTTCTGTCGAAAGGTGACGTCTCTGGGTTACGACTAACCGCTGCTCCCTGAGAAGGGAACGAGACACTGCATCACTTCGCCACGCCTTCCCCTGCCTGGGAGTGACTTGCTTCATCGCAGAAGATAACTCTGTTGTGTCCTGGAGTCCCTTTGTAGCTTATGTGTATGCCGTCACGTTACATCATGACGCTGCACCAATTGGGGAATGGATTAGTTTCATTCATACTTCAGATGGGTTACGCTCAGGGAGTTCCCCAAAGTGTCGTCATCGACGCAATGTCTTGTTCCCTTCTCAGGGAACAGGGGTTACAGTCATAACCCGAGATGTTTTGTGTATTTACCGGAAAAAGTCATTCTGGTGATTTTATGGTAGTTCATGAGGATTGCTGTGTAACAGGGCTAGTGTCACATGATCCTTCAGAAATCATTCTAATTTGCTGATTCGATGTTCAAGAAAGAATTTGTATTATTATCTATGTGGACAATATTTATAATTAATACTTAATATTTTTTGTGGTGACTGTGATACATATTTTTCAGGATTCTTTAAAGGATAGAAAGTTTAATAGAACAGCATTTATTTGAAATAGAAGTCTTTACTCAAACTTTTGATCAATTTAATCCATCCCTGCCGAACATAAATATTAATTTATCTTTCTTTATTTCAAAATAAAAATCGTACTGACTCCAAACGTTTGAACAGTAGTGTACACTACCATTTGTGGTTTGGGGTCTATTTACCAACAAATGAACATGAGTGGGCTCATGTTTATTAAGTGGGATTGTAAATTCAAAGTGAAGTTTTAAAGCACACTTTTACAACCACTTTTTGTAAGAGACAGCCTAAATCTGTGTGTGTGTGTGTGTGTGTGTGTGTGTGTGTGTGTGTGTGTGTGTGTGTGTGTGTGTGTGTGTGTGTGTGTGTGTGTGTGTGTGTGTGTGTGTGTGCGTGCGTGCGTGCGTGCGTGCGTGCGTGTGTGCGTGTGTTTGTGTGCGTGTGCGTGTGCGTGTTTGTGTGTGTGTGTGTGTGTGTGTGTGTGTGTGTGTGTGTGTGTGTGTGTGTGTGTGTGTGTGTGTGTTTGTGTGTGTGTGTGTGTGTGTGTGTGTGTGTGTGTTTGTGTGTGTCTTCAGCGGCCCCTGCCAGTTCCTGGATGAAGGCCTGATTGATATCTCTCTGCTGGCAGGAGAACATCTTTCTCCTCCTGCTCTGTTATTTCCGTTCCTCTTTATTCTCAAGAGTTTATTTCAAGAGTTTTGGACTTTTGAATCTCATCTAATGTTAGAAAGAAGAACAGATATCGCTTCTGAACAAAACACATCCAAATATATAAGCGGCACTGTAGTTCCTACTTTGTAGTTTTTGTTAGGTATGGACATATTTAGAAATTTTAGCAGATGGAGGTATTATGAATCTATTAATAACTTCTTGTTTTTAGTTCACACCAAATGTCCAATATGGAATGTGATGTCATTTTTAGAATAAAAACCAAACAGTTTAATGTAATCTAATGTTGAATTTAAATGTTTTACTACTTTGGCATTGAAAATAAGTAAACAGTTTGAATTGGAGGTAAAAAAAAAATAAAAAAAAAAAAAATATATATATATATATATATATATATATATTTATATTTACACACACACACACACACACACACACACACACACACACACACACTCATTGCTGCCCATCGTTTCCGATGATGACGCTTGCTTCGGGGTTAGGGAGGGGATCAACGACATTGCCGTTCGTGCCACTTCTTGTGGGCGTTGAGGCCGATCCTTGAGCCGCACACTCGTCCACAGATGGAGCAAGGGAAACCAAAGGACAGAGGAGCCCCAGCCGCCCTCTGGTGTCTTTGTCTGGGTCTCTCGGCTTTCCGCTGTTGGTCTTTGTCGTGCATTTGTGAAACTACTCGGGCACAGGTGGCCTTCCAAGCTGATCTGTCCTGTGCCAGAGCTTCAAGCTGCATGGGATTGATGTTGGAATGCTTTAAAAGTCCCTTGATGTAGTCCTTATAGCGCTTCTTTTGTCCACCAGCTGCTCGTTTGGCGCCTTTGTAGTTGGCCATAGAGGACTTGGCGAGGCAGGAGGTGGTCCGGCATACGGATAGTATGCCCTATCCATCGTAGATGTTTCTTAGCCACAGCAGCTTCCATGCAGATAGAATTAGTGCTCTGTAAGATTTCCGCATGTTGGGCTCGGTCCATCCAGGAGAGGCCGAGGATCTTCTGGAGACAACGGATGTGGAAGGATTGCAAGAGAGTGATGTGTCAGCTGTATGGAGTCCATGTTTCCGCCCATAAAGCAGGGTGGAGACACACACAGCATTATAAACGGCAACCTTGGTGCTGACCCTCAAATTTCGGTTTTCAAAAACCCTACTACGAAGGCGACCGAATGATGAAGACACTTTTTTGATACGGGTGTATATTTCCATATCAAGGGAGCAGCAAGAGGACAAAGTTGAACCGAGGTAGGTAAACTGATCTACATTTTTAAGTGGAATGCTGTTTATATGGAAGCAGGGGGGGGGGAGGTTTGAGAGAAGATTTGGGAAAAAACTTCAGTTTTTTTAATTTTAACTTGAAGACCAAAGGATTGGTAGAGACTAGTTACCGTGTTGAGGCCGTGCTGCATGGACTCTGGACTATGTGCTAGAATCGCGCAGTCATCAGCATATTGTAGTTCAGCTATGCAACAGGATTTGGTCTTTGTGCAGGCCTGCAACCTCCGAATGTTAAAGAGGTTTCCATCAAGGCGGTATTCAAGAAGAACACCATCCTTGTGTCCTAAAGCGTAATGGAAAAGTAGAGTGACGGCAGAGAGAAGGAGGTTAAAAAGGACTGGAGCCAAGACACAGCCCTGCTTCACCCCAACATTTACATTAGAGAACTCTGACTGAAGTTCTCCTGTGGTGACTCTGGCTTGCATCCCATTGTGCAGCTGCTGTAAAATGTTAAGGAACTTGGGTGGTACCCCAAGTTTGGAAAGTTGTTTCCAGGGCATCTCACGGTTGATAGTATCAAATGCATTACTGAGGTCAATGAAGGCTATGTGGAGGTCTGTGCGCTGCTCTCTGCTTTTTTCTAGCAATTGGATTAAGACAAAAATCATGTCGGTGGTGGATCTAGTCTTCCTGAAGCCACATTGCGTTTCCGGAAGTGCAGCTTCTGAGATGTATTTAGCTAGCCTATTGAGCATGATTTTTGCCAGAACTTTCCCTGCGATGGAGAGGAGGGAGATTCCACGGCTGTTGCCACACACGGTTCTGTCCCCTTTTTGTTTATAGATGACCATAATATCGGCATCCTTCCAATCTTGTGGGAGGGTCTCACATTCCCAGATGTGACAGATGAGGAGGTGCAGACGGCGTGTAAGAAGGTACCCTCCATGTTTGAAGACCTCTGCCGGAATGCCATCAGGTCCAGCACTTTTATTCTTTTTAAGACTCGCAATGGCTTGGCGTGTCTCCAGAAACTGGGGGGGGGATTATTGAGGTGTGTGACTGGTGATAGGTCAGGGATATTATCCAGGATAGAAATGTCAACAGGGTTATTGAGGTTGAGGAGGGTCTCAAAATGGTTTGCCCAGCGGGTGAGGATCTCATGGCGGTCCTTGAGGAGAGTTGAGCCATCAGCTGAGCGTACTGAGTCGATCGCTCTCTTCCTGGGGCCGTAGAGAGTTTTAATGGCATCATAGAAGCCCTGTGAGTTGTTACAGTCTGCCATCCGCTGTATCTCTTCTGCCTTCTTCACCCACCAAGTGTCCTCCATGGTCCGGAGGGCACGCTGGGTTGCAGATCTCGCTGCATTAAAGGTGGCTTTCAAGGTAGGAGATCCAGGGCAGGACAGGAGAGCTTTATGGGCATCATGTTTTATTTTGAGGAGTGTCTGTATCTCAGCCGAATTGCTGTCAAACCAGTCCTGGTGATGTTTCCTCGACTGGCCCAATGCCTCTGACGCTGCCCTGTGGATGGCTTGGCGCAGCGTTGGCCAGTCGGCTGATTCCTCCGGGATCTTTTTGAGGTTATCAGCGAGGAGCTGTCGAAGGAGATTTCGTGAGGTGAGGCTGCTGAGTGCTAAGCAGTTGATTTTTTTGTTTTGGAGCTGTCCTCTGACCACAGGGTCTAATACTCATGAGGAGTTTGGACCTGACCATACGGTGGTCAGTCCAACACTCTGCTCCGCGCATGACTCGGGTGGACAGGACATCTTTCCGATTTTTTTGACGGACTATTACATAATCGAGGAGGTGCCAATGTTTTGAGCGTGGATGCTGCCAGGTGGTTTTAAATTTGTTCTTCATCTGGAATATGGTGTTGGTGATGACCAGTTGGTGTTCTGCACAGAGAGAAAGGAGCCGAAGGCCGTTGTCATTCATCTTCCCAACTCCGTGCCGGCCAATTACCTTATCCCATACCAGGTGCTCTATGCCCACTCTGGCATTAAAGTCTCCCATGAGAATGAGTTTGTCTGTGGCTGGAGTTTTTCTTATGGCAGAGTCGAGGGCAAGGTAAAAGTCCTCTTTGATGTTAGACTCAGCAGCAAGCGTTGGTGCATAGGCACTAATGAGGGTAGCAAAGCATTCTTTTGCAAGAGGGATGCGCCAGGTCATCAGCCTCTCATTAATGCCGACAGGAGATTCAGGGATAAGGTGTAGCAGTTTGGACTTCACTGCAAAACCAACTCCATGGGTCCGGCGATTGCCTTCAGGGACCCCCTTCCATAAGAAAGTGTACCCTGCACCAACCTCCGTCAAGGAGTCCTCTCCATGAAGTCTGGTCTCACTGAGGGCTGCAATGTCGATGTTATACTTTGCTAACTCTAAGGCCACAAGCGCTGTTCTACGATGAGGCTTGTCAGATGTCTCAGCTAAGTCCAACAAGGTGCGGACATTCCATGAATCAATACTCAGGTGTCTATTTCTTTCTTTCGTTTTTCGACCGCATGGTGGGATGCTCCGGCGGTTGCGGTATACCACCCAGAGTGTATGGCGCAGACATTTTTTGAACCACCTTTTCCAGGTCCTTCCCCATCTCAGGGGTGAGCAGCGTGGAACTGCTCAGTCGCAATAGAAGCTGCCGAGGCAATGTGCTGCTCCGTCCCACAGTTGCAACGACCATCACTCCATTGCCGCCTGTGTGCATGGTTTGGCTAGGCACATCCTTGGCCTGTGCCTACCACCATTCCACATCGCCACAGGACTTTTTAGGAGTGGGGGGGGGGGGGGGGGGGGATGATGGGGGGAACAAGGGAAGCAAGAAGCTTGCACATAGGTAAGGATTAAGGTGGGGGTGCAGGTGTGCATGCCACACTCCCACCATCTTGGCTCCTTCCAGAAGGATCTCCGGTGGCATGAGAGAACCCATGACGACCTTCGTCTGAAAGGAGTTGCAGGGGGCTACCGGTAGCCCGGTCTGCTGGGTTCCGCCTATGCCTGTCCCCAAAAGGCAGATTTGTCATCAGGGTGTACTCCCCTAGCCACTGTACCCCTCCGAGTTTACCCACGTGGCAGTGGGGCTGCCTTCTTCAGACTTTTCCGCCATTTTGGTGGTTCTCTCACACCCACCATTTTCCGGCGGCTCCATCGTTGAGGCGTTTGAGATCACTCTTTGTCTGGCCTCTACCCTTTGACCTGTTCGGCATGGGTGGCCCTACCAGGAGTACACACACACACACACAGGCTGAATTGGTTTAAAAATACAGTAAAAACAGTAATATTTTAAAATGTTATTTATTCCTGTGATGAATGAGGCATTTATATAGAGCTTTTCGTACTACTGTACACCCAAAGTTTATTAGAGATAGTCACCACAAACAAATACGAGAAGGCAGGCAGCAGGTCAAAAACAAGGTAGCAGTCAGAGAAGTTAATATTCAGTGGGGAAATCCAAGAGGCATAAGTCAGTAGTAGGGATGGGACGGTATGAAAATTTCATATCACGATTATAGTGACCGAAATTATCGTGATAATCAATATTATCATGGTTTTGTTAAAACAAGATGAAAGTGTTAAAGAACTGATGCTCACACTGAAAACATTTCAACAAGTTTTATATTTGAGAATCAACAAACAAAACAAGCAGCTCTATGCACTTTTTAAAGTAAGATTCTATTCTGTGGCATTTCCTTGGAACGAATGCGTCAATAGAGCCGCCATCTTGAAACCGGGGAACCGCTCATCAGCGTCAATGTATGCATGTAAAACATATTATAACACAGTGCACATCTGTTCGGCATGGGTGGCCCTACCAGACGTACGTACACACACACACACACACACACACAGAATTTGTTTAAAAATTCAGTAAAAACAGTAATATTTTAAAATGTTATTTATTCCTGTGATGAATGAGGCATTTATATAGAGCTTTTCGTATTACTGTACACCCAAAGCGCTTTACAATCATGTCAGGGTGTAAGGAGGATGCAGAGGCAGAGTGAGAATCCATGTGCGGAAGTTTATTAGAGATAGTCACCACAAACAAATACGAGAAGGCAGGCAGCAGGTCAAAAACAAGGTAGCAGTCAGAGAAGTTAATATCCAGTGGGGAAATCCAAGAGGCACAAGTCAGTAGGCAGGCAAGGGGTCCAAGCAGAAACATCAGTCCAAACAGGAAACCAAAACAAAGGGATAATCCAGAGATCGATAAACAGAGAATCAGGCAAGATCATACACAGGCAGACAGGCAATGGAAACTGGTCAAAACGCTTGGTAAGGCAAGTAAACTGGCAATAATTCACAAATGCGTGCAAGCATGGTCTCTGGTTATAAAGGAAGGCAAACAGGAAATGGGTGTAGAAGCAGAGGGCGTGGATCACAGTCAGTACTCTGGTGAGAGCTTCCTCTGCTGGTTAGGCATTACAGAACCCCTCCCACTAGGAGCGACTCCCGGAGCTTGACAAGGCCGTCCCCGTGGTCGTGGCGCTGGTCGGTCAGGTCTGGCTCGATGGAAGTCCTCAACGAGAGAAGGATCCAAAAAGTCCTGGGCGGCTACCCATGATCTCTCCTCAGGTCCATAACCCTCCCAGTCCACCAGATATTGGAGCCGACCCTCTCTTCGTCTTGAGTCTAGTTACTCATTGACCTGATAAGCAGGAGTTCCATCAATGTCCAATTGAGGTGGTGGTTTAGGGCTCAGCATTCAGGCGGACCGGTTTGAGGAGTGAAACATGGAATGAGGGAAAGATATGGTAGTTAGCAGGCAGTTCTAATTGGGAAGTGACCTCATTTATTCTCTTAAGAATCTTGAAAGGGCCAACATACCTTGGACTGAGTTTCCTACTTGGCAGCTTTAGCTTTATGTTCTTCGTCGAGAGCCAGACCTGTTGTTCTGGTTGGTAGTGAGGACGTGGTTGACGTCGTCTGTTGGCCTGGAACTCCTGTGTTCTGACGGCCCGTTGGAGACAGACATGTGCACAATCACACACCCTTTCACTATGTCGAATCCATTCATCCACAGCTGGGACAGAGGAGGGTTCGCCAGACCATGGGAACAAGGGGGGTTTGAACCCCAGGATGTACTGGAAGGGGATCAGGCAGGTTTTATTTTGGTCCATCAACACTGATATGATGACGATACTATGTTAAAATTGCTGAACACTGGGCCAAAAATTGAGCCCTGGCACTGTAGCCACATCAGCCCGCATTACACCCCACCCCCCAGAGCCATGTGCATTTAAATGTGAGGTAGTTAGGGGGGTTTGGGGTCATGCTCCCCCGAGAACATTTTGATTTCTCTGACCTACATATGTGCAATTTAAGACTTTTGAAGGCCAAAACAAATGGATAATAAATAGCTTTAAAACCATGTGGGTGTGCATTAGATTATTTGTCAATACCTGCTCTCTCATCTTAATCTTTCTTTTTCTCTCAGTCTCCTTATCCTGCCGTATTTCTTCCCCTCCTAAAGCTGAACTTTGACTGATAGTCTTTTCATTTTCGTCTGTGTCAGTGAAGAAAGTTAACATAGGCTCAACTGATGAGTTTTATGAATAATTTTCTCAGAGAAGTTAATTTACTCAAGGCTACCAGATCAGCATTGCCAATAGGAACCTTCTACAAGCTTTGGAATTGGAAAGTAATTTTAAATAATACAAATTATAGGCTACATTTAACGCAGTTAGTGGAATTGGGAGACGTTCCCTAGGTATAAAAATGCAGCATTAATGCACAGTGATTTCAACGAATATTTAATGTTGATAATGGTTACATAAGGTTAAAACTAATCCTGCTATTGATATCTTTGTAGGACTGCCGACTCTCTAGAATAGTGGCAAGGGAAAACAATGTCCGGCGAAATATCGAACATTAAACTAACTTTACCGTGCTCAACCACCGTGAGTGCATTTCACACATTAATAATCACTCGCGTTCAGCGGGGAGGAAGGGAGGTTGGTCGGCCAGTCGGTCCATCTCGGGACCAGCGACATTCGTTGAGATTAATGAATCTATTTATTTAATAATTTATCTGAGGTGCCGGAATGCAGTTCCGGAGTGTTCCGGCCCACTTTTAACCCTGTGTGTGAGGGAGTTTTGAGCATATTCGGCACAGGGTAGAAACTCAGACCAACGGTGTTGCTCTTGACTGCAGTAGGTCCATAGGTATCTGCGAATTTCCTGGTTGAGGCATTCAACTTGGCCGTTGG
Organism: Siphateles boraxobius; assembly: GCF_051911475.1. Lineage (NCBI taxonomy): Eukaryota > Metazoa > Chordata > Actinopteri > Cypriniformes > Leuciscidae > Siphateles > Siphateles boraxobius. The sequence goes on from NW_027508811.1 coordinate 2,907,058, forward strand.
CTTGGGGATGATAATCCGATGCGAGACTAACGTTGATATCCAATTGTTTGCAGAAAGCTCTCCAGACTTGGGAAGTGAATTGCGTGCCTCGATCACTGACGATATCCTCTGGGAGACCATATACAGTATTCTGAAGACTTGGTTGAACAAGGCTTGGGCTGTTTCCTTGGCAGTAGGTAGTCCTTTTAAAAGGACTAAGTGGCAGGATTTGGAGAAACGGTCGATGATTACTAGAATAGTGAAATTGTTGGGTGGAGGGAGATCAGTCACAAAGTCTATGGATAGGTGGGACCATGGTCGTTGGGGAATGGGTAGTGGTTGTAGATGACCCGAGGGTAATTCCTTGGGGTTTTTTGACTGGGCACAGACTTGACAAGACTTGACATTAGCAGTGATTTCTCAGGTCATGGTAGGCCACCAAAACAAATTTTGTAGCAGGTGAATTGTGCGAGAAATGCTGGGGTGACCTGCACTAAGGGAAGTGTGGACCCATCGCATAATCTGGGACATAGACACAGATGAGGACAGTGAGCAGGTGATGGTTCACCTTGTTGTTCTTGTTGTAATTCCTCCATGATATCCCAGGACACTGGAGCAAGGATAATAGAGTGAGGAAGGATGGGTTCTGGGGTGATAGGTTTAGTGGGAAGATCGTGTCGTCTGGAGAGTGCATCAGCTTTCCCTTTCTGACTGCCCGGTCGATAGGCTAATGTAAATTGGAAGCGAGTGAAGAAGAGACCACCGAGCTTGACATGGGTTTAAGCGTTTTGCACCTTTGATGTACTCCAGATTCTTGTGATCAGTGATGACTTGAAGTGGGTGAATTGCCCCCTCCAACCAATGTCGCCACTCTTCGATGGGTGCTTTCATGGATAGTAGTTCCTTGTTTCCCACATCATAATTCCGTTCAGCAGTGGTTAGTTTCCTAGAAAAGAATGTGCATGGATGAACGTTGCCTGGTTGCCCGTGTCTCTGCGAGAGTACAGCTCCAATTCCACAGTTGGAGGCATCCACTTCGACGATAAAAGGTAAACTGGGGTCTGGGTGTTTCAGAACGGGGGTAGAAGTGAATCTTTCCTTTAGGGTGTCAAATGTCTGGATTGCCTCTTGATTCCACTTTAGCTTTGTGGGTTTACCTTTTAGAAGTGATGTTAAGGGTGATGCTACTGTGCTGTAGTTGCAGATGAACCGTCTGTAAAAATTTGCGAAGCCTAAGAATCTTTGTAACTCCTTGATTGTCGTGGGTTGGGGCCATTCGGGTGACTGCTAAAACCTTTAATTAATCCATCTTTACGCCATGGTGACTGATGTGATATCCCAGAAAGTAGGTTTGGTTGACATGGAATTCACATTTTTCTGCCTTGATGTAGAGTTTATTCTCAAGTAATCAAGAGAGAACAACTTTCACATTGCTGATATGTTCAGCCTCTGACTTGGAGTAGATGAGAATGCCATCGGTATACGCTACTACTAACTGGTTCAGGAGGTCCTTGAAGATTTCATTGATGAATGATTGGAAGACGGCGGGTGAGTTAGAAAGTCCATATGGCATAACCTGGTATTCATAGTGCCTCCTAGTTGTGTGAAAGGCAGTTTTCCACTCGTCACCCTCCTTTATCCGGATTAAGTTGTAGGCGCTTCATAAGTCTAGTTTCGTGAAAATGGTTGCTTCCCGTAGTTGTTCCAAGGCCGAGGGTACTAAAAGCAGGGGATAACGGAATTTAACAGGACTCAATGTCCTCGGTATTCGTTGCAGGGTCTTAATCCTCCATCCTTTTCGACGAAGAAGAATCTGGCAGCGGCTGGAGATGTAGATGGATGGATAAAACCTGACCTCAGAGCCTTTGGCGATGTACTCCTCCATTGATTCACTTTCAGTTCAAGAGAGAGAATAAATCTTGCTTTTGGGGGGCATGGCATGTGGAAGCAGATCAATCGCACAGTCCCCGGTTCGGTGTGGTGGTAACTGTGTAGCCTTGGTTCTGCTGAAGACTTCAGAAAGATGGTGATAAATGGCAAGGATGTTCACAGTTTTCATGGTATCAGGGCTTTCAACGCTGGTTGTGAGACATGGTTGTGGCTTAGTAGGAAAACAGTGATTTAAACAAAATGAGGACCAATGAGTCAACTCACCATGGTACCAGGAAATGTTAGGGTCGTGAATGGAGAGCCAGGGATGTCCCAGGATGACTTCGAGTCTGGGAGAGTCAGCGATATATAGGGTAATAGACTCCTGATGAAGCAAACCGACTGTGAGCATGAGAGTTTTTGTTTGGTGAGTGATTCCCTCTCTGATGAGTGTATCGTCTATGGCTTTTATTTTGATAGGTTGGATGCATGGTTGAATGGGGATGTTATATTTCGTGACAATGTCCTTATAAACATGAACCTCACCTGAAAGGCAAAGGGGGAGGTGTTGCTGTAATTTATAGTAATATTTTCAAAACCACTAAAAACGTCTCGGTTACGTATGTAACCCTAGTTCCCTGATAGGGAACGAGACGCTGCGTCAAACGCTGCGGGAACGCCCCTGCGTTGTGCGTCATGAAGCACGTATGGAATCAGCCCAATGGAGAGATGAAACGTCATAGGCGGGTGACGTCATCGACCAGGAAACTATAAAGCACCCCAAAAACACAAGCGCATTAGCTTCTGATAGGCTTGAAGGAAGCGCTAACGGGAGTGCCGGGAGTATGGCGGAGCGACGCAGCGTCTCGTTCCCTATCAGGGAACTAGGGTTACATACGTAACCGAGACGTTCCCTTTCAAGGGAACTTCGAGCTGCGTCAAACGCTGCGGGAACGCGAATACCCACGTCGCCATAGGACCAAATGACCGTCATGTGAGACTAGCGCACAGAGGACGAGAGCACCTGTGCCCCAGGGGTAGAGCTTAAGTCTAGGTCATAGAACTTAATAAAAGTATGCGGTGAAGACCATCCAGCCGCATCACAAACATCACTCAGGGAAACCCCCGACAAAAGAGCTTTAGAAGCAGCCATACTCCTGGTAGAGTGAGCTCGGACAACCAAAGGTGAAGGCTGGCCAGCCGACTCATAAGCAAGTGAGATAGCCTCAACCACCCACTTGCTCATTCTCTGTTTAGACGCCGGACACCCTTTCCTGGGTGGCCCGAAACATACAAAAAGTTGTTCTGATTTCCTCCACAGGGCAGCTCTGTGGACATAAGCGTCTAATGCCCTAACAGGGCAGAGTGAATTAAGTTTCTCCTGGTCCGATGACATAAATGGAGGAGGACAGAAAGCCTGCAGAACCGTAGGTCTAACAATATTAGTAGGAACCTTAGGAACGTAACCTGGTCTAGGATGCAGAAAAGCTTTAACCATGCCAGGTGCAAATTCCAGGCACGAGGGTGAAACCGACAGAGCCTGCAAATCTCCGATTCTTTTTAGTGAAGAGATAGCAAGCAAAAAGATAGTCTTAAAAGTGAGAAACTTCTCGGGAACTTCTTCGATAGGTTCAAAAGGAGCTAGGGAAAGACCTTCTAATACAATGGCCAGATCCCAAGTCGGCACCCTCGTACGAACTGCTGGCCTCAGCCTCAAAGTGCCACGGAGGAAACGAGTTATAAGCGGGTGTCTCCCAAGAGAAACTCCACTGAAAGGGACGTGGTAAGCAGCTAGTGCCGCCACATACACCTTTAGTGTGGAGGGGGATAACCCTGTGGAGAAGCGCTCCTGCAGGAATTCCAGCACTGCACCCACTGGGCAGTTAACTGGGTCCTGCAGGTGTTCTCCACACCAAGAAGTGAAAAGTTTCCACTTCAAGGCATAAAGCTTCCTCGTGGATGGAGCTCTGGAGTTAAGAATGGTCTCAACAACCTCGGTTGAGAGACCGGAGTCTATGAGCTGGGCCCCCTCAGAGGCCAAGCCCACAGTTTCCACAATTCTGGGCGGGGGTGAAGTATCGTGCCCCCCGCCTGGGAGAGTAGATCCCTCCTGACCGGGAGCTCCAAAGGAGAACCGTCCAGGAGAGAAATCAGGTCCGCAAACCATACTCGGGCCGGCCAGAACGGGGCTACTAGTAGTAGACTGACCCCGTCCCGGCGGACCCTCTCCAGAACTCCTGGTAACAGAGCAATCGGGGGAAAGGCGTACAGACGTGACCTCGGCCACGGCTGCACCATAGCATCCAACCCCAGGGGGGCTGGAAGAGTGATGGAGAACCACCGATGACAATGAGTGGTCTCCTTGGAAGCGAATAGGTCCACCTCGGCGCGACCGAAACTCAACCAAAGGAGCTCCACCACCTCGGGGTGGAGTCTCCATTCCCCTGGCCTCGGCCCCTGCCTCGACAGGGAGTCTGCTACCACATTCAAATACCCAGGGAGATACATTGCTCTCAGAGATAGTAGCTTCCCTTGGGACCACAGGAGGATCTGACGGGCCAACTTGTAAAGCCGGCGAGACCGCAGGCCCCCCTGATGATTTATATAAGAGACCACCGACGTGTTGTCTGATTGAACTAACACATGATGGCCTCTCAGGTCTGTTAGGAAGTGTTTCAGAGCCTGAAACACAGCCAACATCTCTAGACAATTTATGTGCCACGAAAGATGATGATCCTGCCACAGACCTTGGGCTGGGCGACCACTCATGACCGCCCCCCACCCTGTGAGGGAAGCATCCGTCGTTAGCGTTATGCGACGACAAAGAGCCCCCAGCACAGGACCTTTGGATAGGAACCAAGTTTCTCTCCACATGACCAGAGCACGAAGGCAGCGCCGCGTGACTTTGAACGTGCGGAGCGGATTTCCCCTCGGGGAGAATCCCTTGGTCCTGAGCCACCACTGTAGCGGTCTCATGTACAACAGGCCGCAAGGTATAACGTTGGACGCTGCTGCCATCAGACCCAACAGTCTCTGAAACTGCTTGACAGTGAGTAGCTGGCCTAGCTTCACTTGTTTCACAGCTGAGAGAATCGAAGCGATGCGGGTCGGAGAGAGTCGCGCCCGCATCGATACCGAATCCCAAACGACACCCAGAAAAGTGGTCTTCTGGGAAGGAGATAATACACTTTTCTTTGCGTTCAGCCTCAACCCCAACTTTCTGATATGAGCGAGGACGACATCTCGATGCCGAACCGCCATCTGCTCGGTCTGAGCTAAAATCAACCAATCGTCGATGTAATTGAGAATACGAATGCCCTGAAGCCTCAGAGGCACTAGTGCTGCATCCATGCATTTCGTGAAAGTGCGGGGAGATAAAGCTAGGCCAAACGGAAGAACCCTGTACTGGTACGCCTCGCCCCCGAAGGCGAACCTCAGGAACTTCCTGTGTTGTGGAAGGATGGACACATGGAAGTATGCGTCCTTCAGATCTATCGTGACAAACCAGTCCTCGGACCTGATTTGAGACACGATCTGCTTGATAGTGAGCATCTTGAATTTTAGCTTCCCTACCGAGCGATTCAATATGCGCAGGTCTAAAATTGGACGCAACCCCCCATCCTTCTTTGGAACGATGAAATATCGGCTGTAATAACCTGACTCCAAACTGGGAGGAGGAACCCGTTCTATAGCCTCTTTTTGAAGGAGCGTTTTCACCTCTTGTTCCAATACCAGAGCCTGCTCGGGGCCCACCACTGTGTGCAGAACCCCTCTGAATTTTGGTGGACGACACCTGAACTGGATAGCATAACCCTTTTCTACTGTCTGCAGGACCCAATGAGATATTTTTGGAAGGCTTTTCCACTCTGCCAGAAATTCTACTAAGGGTACCAGCCTCTCGAGACTGGCCTCTGGTGTAACTTGAGCAGCAGACGCAGCGCCCTGTAACGGCGCACCGGCAGGGAACAACTGGTCTGACCGCTCTGAGACCCTCCTCAGAGGGAGCGAGCGTCCCTCGGGAAAGCGCTCGCTGGGATCGTCTGTGCCCCGGCATAAAGGCGGGGTTGGCAGAACGAGCCCCTGAGGGCACCGAGGAGGAATGGGCACCGTAAAAAGAGGTGAACACCTTTCCGCCTCGGTGGGGACCACCCTCAGCATCCTGAACGGCTTGGCGTCAGGACTTCTTCTTAGCCGAAGCCTTCTTAGCCAATATAACTGTCCTCAGATCAGTTCTACTGGGAGAAGGCTTCGGCTGAGAGTGTCGCGGCTGAGCCCACTGTCCAGCAGGGGGAGCACGAGACGCGACACTCTGCCTCTGCTGCGCTCTATGTGATGAGCTCGAAGACGGCCGGGGCTGCTCCCGCCCAGCAGCCCCAGGGACATGAACTTTAAGGGGAAGAAACTTTTTAAAAGCTGCAGTTTGTTTCTTTTCTTCTTGGAATTTATCGATAACTGAATTCACAGCATCACCAAACAACCCCATGGGAGAAAGAGGAGCATCTAAAAGAAAAGCTTTTTCTCTCTCTTTAATATTAGTCTGATTTAACCACAAATGTCTTTCTGCGGCCACCAGAGCTGCCATAGAACGACCCATTAATTTGGCCGATTCTCTGGTGGCACGCAGGGATAAATCAGCAGCCTGACGCAGTTCGCGAACTACGTCAGTACTGACCTCCTCACTCTCACTCATGTCCCTTAGCAGATCAGCCTGGTATGCCTGCAAGATTGACATAGTATGCAGACATGACGCAGCCTGACCTGCTGCCGAATATGCTTTACCCACCAAAGCCGAAGTGTTTCTTAAAGGCTTGGTGGGTAATGCCGGTGCCTTAAAAGATGATGCTGCTTCGGGGGAGAGATGGCTCGCAAGCGTCTCTTCCACACGAGGCAACGCACCATAACCATGAGCCTTGGCTCCCATAATATTAGCGTATGTTGAAGTCTGGGGACTAAACACTCTATATGACACCGGTTTTCTCCATGATTTCGACACCTCGGTGTGGAGATCATGGAAAAACGGCAGGCACCGGCGTGGAGGCTGCACACGTGACGGCAAAAATCTCTCATCCAACTTTGATTTAGAAACAGACTCCTGTCTAGTCACTGGCCATTCAATATTAAGTTTTTCAACAGCTCTTGTTAACACCTCCATAAGCTCATCACTCTCAGGAGTGTGGGGTGGCGAATCCTCCACATCTCCCTCAACACTAACAACATCAAGTTCCTCAGAACTGGATAGCATTGGTGCCTCAGCCCGAGCGGAAGAAACCGCAGCGCGTGCTTCCGAACCCGGGACTGAGGCACTGGATCTCACAGGTGAAGGGAGAGATAAGGCAGAGCCCGTCTCAAACCCCGCTGTGAGATCCATCTGCGATCCCCACGATAAGCGCCGCCGCTCTGCCTCGGCAGAAGCGGGACCCGAACCGCGGGGAGCGCGCACCGAACCGCTCTCCTCAAAGAGCGACCGGCGGGAGCGGAGCGTCCTTAACGGCAAACGCTCGCAATGCTCACAGTCTGCTCCCTCGAGAGCAAACTGGGCATGCTGAACTCCCAAACAAACAACACAAAGATCATGTGTATCCCCGCTCGTTAAATAACGCGAGCAGGGAGGAACACACTTTCTAAACTGCTGTTCGTCCGCCATAATCTCTCAATATATATATATATAGGGATAAATTGTTTGTGTGGTGCAGGGTATGTAAGACAGACAATATCACACAGGGACAGATTCACATGTAGCGCGACTGAAAGCACAGAAGCTAATGCGCTTGTGTTTTTGGGGTGCTTTATAGTTTCCTGGTCGATGACGTCACCCGCCTATGACGTTTCATCTCTCCATTGGGCTGATTCCATACGTGCTTCATGACGCACAACGCAGGGGCGTTCCCGCAGCGTTTGACGCAGCTCGAAGTTCCCTTGAAAGGGAAATCTAGTTTTAAATATACTTCTTTTGAAGTGTTGGTGCTTAATGTAAAAATATATAATGTAAACGATAAATCAAGTTTGAGAATTCTGCTGGCAACTGTATAGAGGCCACCAGGGCACCATAAAGATTTTATCAAAGAATTTGCTGACTTTCTATCAGAATTAGTATTGACTGCAGATAAAGTCCTAATTGTTGGTGATTTTAATATACATGTAGATAATGGAAAAGATGCAATGGGATTGGCATTTAAAGACATTCTTAACTCTATTGGAGTTAGACAACACGTGTCAGGACCTACTCATTGTCGTAATCATACTCTAGATCTAATATTATCACATGGAATCAATGTTGATGCTGTTGAAATTCTGCAGCAGAGCGACGACATCTCAGATCATTATCTAGTCTCATGTAAATTACATTTAGTCAAGGCTGCAAAGCCAACTCCGTGTTACAAGTATGTTAGACCTATCACTTCTGCCACTAAAGATTGCTTTATCAATAATCTTCCTAATCAGTTTCATCGTCTCAGGATCCCAGATAGCTTAGAAGAACTTGATAATGCAACAGAAACTTTTAACTCTCTCCTTTCCAGCACTTTAGACACAGTGTCTCCGTTGCGCTTAAAGAAGATTAAAGAAAATAGTCCAACGCCGTTGTACAACGAGCACACCCGAGCCCTTAAGAGAGCAGCCAGAAAAATGGAGCTCAACTGGAAGAAAACAAAACTAGAGGTATTTCGGATTTCATGGAAGGAGAGCTCGATTGCTTACAGAGAGGCTTTGAAAGCTGCTAGATCGGCTTATTTTTCAACCCTATTAAAAGAAAATAAACATAATCCAAGGTATTTATTTGAAAAAGTGGCTACATTAACGATTCATTAAGGTTCACGTTTAAAGTCTGTTTAGAGAGAACAGTGTCGTCGTAGCGGCCCCTAATTTAATAACAAATGATCATTTAGATGGAAGTGAATCAATCAAAACTAACTTTAGCTGAAAAATTTTTTTTTCAAGAACCACTATAAAACCAAACCAATCTCTGTTACCTTTAATGATATGTATATCTCTGTAAAGCTGCTTTGAAGCAATCTACATTGTTAAAAGCACTATATAAATGAGGATGACTTGACTCGACTTATTAATCAAATTCAGGGCGGCTCCGCAAACAATCATCGCTGTCAATTCAAAAGACAATGTGTCAGTCTTGAAAGTGAGAGGCAAGGTCAGTGATTTGTTACTGAGAAGGGAGAAATGTTCAATATTTACCCTTGGAGCGGTGGTGGATTTGTGTGGACAATCCTAGACTGCGATGACCTGCTTCACTGATGTTGCCGGCACCTCTCCTTTAGAAAGTCGGGAGAGGTTAAGTTGCATAGGTTCATCACGATGGGAAGCTTGTCTCATGAGGTTATCGATCTTTATGGCAAGAGTGACACATTCCGAAAAAGAGGTCTCTTCTCCTTTACAGGCTAGTTCAGTTTATAGTTCGGGATTGAGACTACCAGGGACGTCACTAGGATTGGAAGACAGGGGGGGCTTAGCCCCCAGGGTATTTTTAACTTGCGTTTGCAAAATTTTTGCACTCACATCTAGTGCTACACTTATGTCAACAACCAGTCAAGAAACCAAGATGTTAACAAGTAAAACGTGACAGACATATCCTCTTCTTCCATTTCTACTGTGTTAAAGAAAAGTTACTGTAATGTTAGCTTTTAGACATATCAAAGCTGCATGGGGAAATTTACTTAGGCCAGACTTTGCTCCTGATGAGTTATTCTATAAGCAATGACTGAAATGCTATCTGTCTCCTCATGTAAATGTATGATAAAGTAATAGCATACTGATCTAATTCCTCTCTATATAAGATGAGTTGTCCACATAATGCTATTTAATTACACTAATTACTGTAACTGCGCTGTGGATTGGTTCAATCAGATTGTAATTTCGCTGTGTAGTTTGGCTTGCATACAGTTTAACCCAAGAACCAGAATTTTAAGGTCATAGTGAAATTTGATTAGCTTGCTAAGTTAACCATTTCTTGCATTTTGCTACAGTTTTCCATAGCAAACCAAAATATCCCCTTTCCTTTTTACCTCAAGAAAACGTAGCTAAATGTAAGCAGATAATTAAAAACAACTTACAATTTCACGCTGTATCAGAGCCATAGACAGGGCTTTATAATCAAAGAGGTCTTAAATTTGTGGGGGTGGGGGTTCAAATGTTGTATTTCCCTGATATGTGCATTTCAAGACGTTTGAAGACCATAAAAAAAAAGGATAAGAAATAGCTTTAAAACAATGTCAGCGGGCAGTAAATTATTTGTCAACACCTGCTCTCTCCTCATCTCCATCCTCCTTTCTTTTTTTTCAGTCTTCTCATCTTGCCCTTTCTCTTTCCCTCCTATAAAGCTGAGCTTTTTTAATTTACAAAAGGCTACAATTTGTATTATATTCTCAATATGAACACATTCATTATTAATCATGTGCCTAACATGATAAAAACGGCTATGTTAATTTTTATTGTCCCCTCACAATGACAGTAAACTAATTATTACATTAGGGCAGGGCTAACGTTACATGAGTTACAAAGGAAGTTCATGTGGATGGCGAAATTAAACTAACGTTATATTAGTTTGCCAGATTATTTTTTGTCATTCGTTTAACATTTATAATGACCTAAAAAACTGTCAAATATGAAACGTTAAGTTTAGCTACTACTTACTTACATCTTATCTCGCAGTCGCACTTTATCGTACACTGAAGCTTCGAGTTGCTCTGCTAAAATTTGAGGATTTCGCGCTCAGCAGCGTCTGTGAACATAAAGCCCGCCTACTTTGATTTGATTGGTCATCTCAAATATTCTGACATTGACTATCAGTTACAGACCAATGAGGCTCAGATGAACACACACACCCTGTCCTCTGTTTCTGACGTGCTCTCTGCTCGGCGCTGCTGCGGATTGAAGATGAAGAATGAGCTGAATCTGATTAACAAGACTGAAGCAAACACAAATTTGTGTATATTAATCACCAAATTTTTAGGGGGGCTAGGCAGAAGTTTAGGGGGGCTGAAGCCCCCCTAAAAAAGGCCTAGTGACGTCCCTGGAAACTACGTTGAAACGAAACATCATTCCATCCACTCTGTGCAGCTAGTGTTCTGAATTCAATAGCGTAATCAGAGGCGGTGCGGTTACCTTGTGTGATGTGAATGATTTGCGTTGATACATCTTTACCTCCGGCAGGGTATTCAAACACTTCACGGAGTTGTTGAATGAAATAATCCACCGAATATTTGAATCATGAAACAGAGTCCCAAACTGCTGCAGCCCAGTCGATTGCTCTCCCTGTTAACAGTGTCATTAGAAATGCACATCTCTTTTCTTCAGATCCGAATTTCTCTCCTTGGTGATCAAAGTATAGCTTGACTTGGTGAACGAAGCCTTTACATTGTTCGGCAGAACCATCAAACTTCTCAGGAAGTGCGAAATTTACCATCGAAATAGTGGAAGAGATTGGATATAGTGAGTCAGATGTTCGTTGATCGACTGGAGCTTGGCTAGTTGTTCCTGGTAACCCTTTAATTCCTCGCTCTGATAAGCAAATGCTGCTTGCATGTTCGAAACTTCCGCTGGACTCAAGGTGGGTGAAATATTCTATAAGGAGGATAAAAAGGCAGAGTGAGAATCCATGTGCGGAAGTTTATTAGAGATAGTCACCACAAACAAATACGAGAAGGCATGCAGCAGGTCAAAACCAAGGTAGTAGTCAGAGAAGTTAATATCCAGTGGGGAAATCCAAGAGACATAAGTCAGTAGGCATGCAAGGGGTCCAAGCAGACACATCAGTCTAAACAGGGAACCAAAACAAAGGGATAATCCAGAGATCGATAAACAGAGAATCAGGCAAGATAATACACAAGCAGACAGGCAATGGAAACTGGTCAAAACGCTTGGTAAGGCAGGTAAACTGTCAATACTTCGCATATGTGTGCAAGCATGGTCTCTGGTTATAAAGCAAGGCAAACAGGAAATGAGTGTAGAAGAAACAGAGGGTGTGGATCACAGTCAGTACTCTGGTGAGAGCTTCCTCTGCTGGTTAGGCATTACACGGGGTCTCTCCTCAACTACCACCAGTGTGCAGCATCCACTTGGATGATGCGACTGCAGCCACAGCACAACGGCGCCATCGGTGATGGCAAAGCTGATTTTTTTAGCATCATTACTCCAGTCTTTAGTGTCACATGATCCTTCAGAAATCATTCTAATTTGCTGATTTTCTGCTCAAGAAACATTTCTTATTATTATCAGTGTTGGAAATAGTTATGCCACTTTTTGTGGTGATTTTTTTTTCAGTAATCCTTTTTTTTTTTCACGAAGTTCAAAAGAACAGCCTTTATTTGAAATATAAATATTTTTGCAACAGTGTAAAAGTAATTTTATTGATTGTCACTCATCAATTTAATGAATCCTTGCTGAATAAAACAGATTTTTTTTTTTACTTTTCAATTAGAAACTGGAATACATGCCATGATTGACCAATCAGAATCATTTCGCTGGTTAAAAAAACATTAGACCAGCGAAATGATTCAGATTGGTAAACATGGCATGTATTCCAGTTTGTTACATAATAAGCCTTAATGCTATTATGATATTATCTGAATGCAATATGGGTCTACATTCTACAATCACATTTAGTCACTTGTATTTCATCCCTAGCTGTTGAAAACACCAACAGTTTTTAACGGGTCTCCTCCTCAGTGAGTGGTAGATATTGGCTTGTGCTGTAGATTTTGACTTTCATTAAATTGTCTCAGGTCTGACTGATTCGTCCCATCCTCTCTAATCATCCTCTTATTAGACCTGCACAACCTCCCAAAATTAAAAACGTCTCCCGAAAACAAATGAAAAACAAGCTCCACTCAATCACACTGAGATAGCTTCATCCATCTGCTGATTGAGTAGCTACTTATTGGGCTTGTAAAAATCATTCACGCCTATGGCCTTGTTCCAGACCGAGCGAGCCACCTATGTAGGCAACATGGCTTTCTCAGCGCAAATGCTGTTCTAAAAGGTTAGCAAAAGTACCCTTTTCTACAGCAGCATTATGTTTTTTTTTTCACAGAGAAGGCAATCCCATAAAATAAGCATTATTTGAAGTATTATTTAACCTAAAATTGTTTGTATATGTTTGTGTACTTTACATTAGCCATAATGGGTATTAGTCACACCCAGCTAACAGGGAACATTCGCAGAACTTTGGCTAATATTCTTGCAAGGTCCTCTCAAATTTATTATGAACAAACCGTATTCCAGTAACGTTAAAGGAATATGTTCTCAAAGTTATCTGGTCTTCAATAATGCTCTTAAAATATTAGCACAAAACATTATTTATGTTATATACATATAATTGTTCATGAAACATTTTTTTTCTGAAACGTTTTTGCCTGATGTTTTACATTTTTAACATTATTAAAATGTTACTTGTTTCAGAATGTTTAGAGAACATTCAAAAGTAAAGTTCCTATAATGTTTGCAAAATAATCAAATGCAATGTTCCTTTAACATTCATATTACCAAGGAATTTTTTTTAAACATTTAAAATACTGGATGTTTTGAAAGCTTTGAGAACATAATAATAACAAGAAATAACTTTTCATAACTCAATGGGAACGTTGGCAAAAAAAAAAAAAGTTTGTCGGGTATTTGCAGCCTACATTGTTTAATTCAATGCTACTTGCCGAGCCATTGTAATTATTTGTTAAATTTACTAGCAATTTCTAATTGAAAATTGTTTGTACACCCTTTTTTCCGAGTGTATTTTGTGTTTCAAATCAGTTACTTATGACATTCCATATTAGTTTGATACCTATATAGGTGGTAGACAGTAAGGCAGCTCACTAGGTTTTGGAACGAAGTCATTGTTGACCTAATATTTCGAGGTGAACTACAGTACAACAATCTGTCATCGCTTCAGAAGGCGTCACATTTCGCAGCTTTTTTTACATTTGTTGACTGTGGCGTTCCACACAGATGCACACATACTGTAGTTTCATCAAGCCAAGTCTATTCTGCTTTTGTGCCTTTTGTCTTCTTCTCTATGGATGGATGGTGTGACTCTGACATTTAGCTGATAATTTAAAAGGATGACTTTAACCAAATCATGATGTGAAAGCCACACGGAGGTTGGCACATGAGTCTACACAGCTGTTTGTGGCAGCTTGGCAGCATTTTATGCTTGTGAAAACAGCCATTACCATCTTGAAGGTGAGATCTCATCATCTTGAGTTCAATATGTTGATGGTCGAAGTTCTGGTGTGGAAACTCTTCCAGAAGCCTGTGAATGGGCTGTTCCTGTGGTCTGATTATTCACATACACACACTGTGTTATGGTAATGACAGTAATCAGTCTCTCTTATTAATAGGTCAGTGTGACAGTGTTGTTCAGGTTTTCTAATGTGCCATGACAGAGGATACACAACAAAGCACAAATACCTTTTCACAAAAATCTCTCTCTCGCTCTTTCCCCCTCAGGTGAATCAGTGCATTTCTCTGTAATTGGTAGTCTGTCTTTCTATGAATACTCATTCACAATAAAGCATGCTTGTTTCATTTTTTCATTTTTTTTTTGTTTGTTTCATTAAGTTAAGTCAAGTCACCTTTATTTATATAGCGCTTTTTACAATACAGATTGTTTCAAAGCGGCTTTACAGTGATAACAGGAAATTAATGCAACAAAGATTGTTTTGGATGTACAGCAACTCTAGATGAAAGTCATTGTACAGTTTAAGTAAGTTTAACATTGATTCATTTCCATTGTAAAAATCTATTGTAGTTATTAATTTACAACACCGTTTTCAACTGAAAACAGAAAACTTTTAATGCGTTCTGGGCCGTCAACGTACACAACAATAGCGTTTTGGTGGTGAGAAAACGCAAACTATGAAATAGGTTGTAAAGTGCACGTTTTTGAAAACAAACTTTGAAAACGATCATGTTATCGTTATCCATATTACAGGTACAATACTAGCTCAATGTGTCTCGTGAAAGCATACCCTGCAATCATAAGATTCTTATTTTCATGAAACAATTAAGCAGTTTGGATTGTGGCAGTTTTGTTTTTCATGACAATTATATACATTTTCCCCCAAACTTACCAGTCATTGACCCTTTTGCATTACTGAATATTTTTTATTATTAATATTATTAGGTAATTCCATTAATCCACATGGTAATTATCATAATATTCTAAATTTATAATATTTTGATATTTGTTTACTGTAATATAGTAAACTGAAGCAATTTAAAGAATTTTGATCATTAATCATTTATCATAAGAATATCATTGATTATCTCCTAACAAGGCCACATATTAAGGTCTGGGTAGATTAGATGGTGAGTGAACAAATATTTATCATAATCATCTTGTTGGATGCTGGAGAAATGAGCAGGAATAAAGATCTGAGCGACGAGAGCCAAATTGTTATGGCAAGCGACTCAGTCAGAGTATCTCTGAAACAGCAAGGCTTGTGTGTTGCTCCCGGTCAGAAGTGGTTAGAATTCACCAACAGTGGTCTGAGTAGGGAAAAACCACAAACCGGCAACAGGGTGTTGGGCGCCCAAGGCTCATCGATGCATGAGGGTAAGGAAAGCTATCCTGTCTGGTCCACACAAAATTTTAATTATGGTTATAGGAGGAATGTGTCTCAACACATGAAGAAATCTTTTCCAAAACGTGATAAACGCCATTTAAAAAAAATGAGTTTGTCATGTCATTTTGCTGTGTACTGAACCTATTCACTGCTCCATCAATATTTCATGCCAAATCGCTATATTGCCTTGTTTAAAATGTACTGCAAGATGTAGGTTCTATCCAAACCGCTATATAAGCGCCGAACCTATTTTTAGCCTAAACGCGATAAATCCTCTCGACTAATCAGAATTCGGTGAGTGTTCTACGCAATCCAACACGGTGGCGCTCTGAACAGAGGTTTGTTTATGTTCATTCATTCCTCAAAATGAGTGCTATTTTTCGAATCGACTAGTAGTAGTTAATTTAAGCCATTAGTTTAATCACATATTTATATTGATTTAATTAGGCTACTTATATGGGAGAGAAACCATAATGAGCATTTTTAATTGCCTATTCCGCATCTCAATGCACACATAAAGCTTGCCACAAAGAACCGGCAAAAGTAATGATTATGCATGAAACATTTGAATTGTTTATTAATAAACTAGTGTTTTCTGTCAGTGTCAGCTGCAAAGATAAGGTTGACGATGCTGACTTGCCATCTTCGCAGTAGTGAACGCGCATAGGCCTATAGAGAGAAATGCACACTTCGAATTAGCCTACATACGTAGAGAGTAGCCAATTTCTTTTCATTTTTAATTGTTTTGTTTAAAAGTGGACATTTCAAGCGTTCTATAGTTCTCAGGTCTGTGAGGCAAGTATCGCTGTGTTTCGGTTTTCATTTATGAGACGTGCTCCAGTTCACGCACGGGCGCCTCCGTGTCCTGATTATATTGTTTGCTATATTAGCTTCTCATTTATTAATCTAGTCAATTTGTTGATGAAACATTGATTCAAATTAAGATACAATTTATGCAAAACGAAATTCACTTTAAAGAAAGGCTTTCTAAAAAACAAAAATTAATGAGTGGTCAAAATCATGTCTGACCCATTCCAAATGGTTTCCGGTATATTGGTCATCTTATGATCCTATCTTACTTATCTCATGCGGTTCCCTTTTCATATAGCCTAATCAACATAGATGAAATAAAAAAATAACATTATATTATTAAACATAAATATGAAACGTATGTTTAAGTTTTTTTTTTTACTTATATTTAAGCATAATGCCGCTCCGCTTTGCTCACATGCTGTGTAGCCTATTCATGCATGTTTGTGTGCATGTGGTGGAGGGGTGCCCATCCCTAATTTTGAATATCGTTATCATTGTTGAATATTTTTAATATATATATTTTTTTTCATGCATATGTAGTGGAAAAATTGGTCCTACTTGTTACAGGTTTGACACTTTACTAAAAATGACTCGGAATGTATTACTAAATAAACTTATTGAATATTGAAATCATTACTATCATTACTTTTTTCAGGTTCGGCACCAAATGACTATTAGACTAAATGTGTTACTAAATTTAATTTATATTAATTTATAGTATGAGCCCCTGATTATATGTTGCATGTTCTCTTTTTGTTGTTTTTTTTGTTTTTGGAAAAAATTGATGGATTTATAGCGTTTTGAAAAAAAATGGATGGATTTATAGCGTTTTGAAAAAAAACTTTTAATTTATCATAAACAATATTGTTGTTTGATTTAATAATCATTGTTCAACATGTTCAGACTGAGCCAATAAAACAATTTAACAGGATAATTTGAATATTCACAAAATGTGTGGGTCTAGGTAAAAATTTAAATTTTAAATTTAAATCAGAGTGCCTATATTGACACCTGTCCACCATCAAAAGCGACACAAAAGGCCTATTTCTCTAAAATATTGTTCACACATCTTTCTAAATCTGTGTTAGTGAGCACTTCTCCTTTGCCGAGATAATCCATCCACCTCACAGGTGTGGCGTATCAAGATGCGGATTAGACCGCATGATTATTGCACAGGTGTGCCTTAGGCTGGCCACAATAAAAGGCCGCTCTAAAATGTGCAGTTCTATCACACAGCACAATGCCAAAGATGTTGTATGTTTTGAGGGAGCGTGCAATTGGCATGCTGACTGCAGGTTTGTCCACCAGAGATGTTGCCCGTGAATTGAATGTTCATTTCTCTACCATAAACCGTCTCCAAAGGCGTTTCAGAGAATTTGGCTGTACATCCAACCGGCCTCACAACCACAGGCAACGTGTAACCACACCAGCCCAGGACCTCCACATCCAGCATCTTCACCTCCAAGATCGTCTGAGACCAGCCACCCGGACAGCTGCTGCAACAATCGGTTTGCATAACCGAAGAATTTCTGAACTGTCAGAAACCGTCTCAGGGTAGCTCATCTGCATGCTCGTCATCCTTATCGGGGTCTCGACCTGACTGCAGCTCGTCGTTGACTTGAGTGGGCAAATGCTCACATTCAATGGCGACTGGCACTTTAGAGAGGTGTTCTCTTCACGGAGGAATCCCGGTTTTCACTGTACAGGGCAGATGGCAGACAGCGTGTATGGCGTTGTGTGGGTGAGCGGTTTGATGATGTCAATATTGTGGATCAAGTGGCCCATGGTGGTAGTGTGGTTATGGTATGGGCAGACTTATGTTATGAACACAGGTGCATTTTATTGATGGCATTTTGAATACACAGAGATACCGTGATAAGATCCTGAGGCCCATTGTTGTGCAATTCATCCACGACCATCACCTTGATAATGATAATTCACAGCCCCATGTTGCAAGCTGAAATCATCCCAGTTCTTGCATGGCCAGCATACTCACCAGACATGTCACCCATTGAGCATGTTTGGGATGCTCTGGATCGGCGTATACTACAGCGTGTTCCAGGTCCTGCCAATATCCAGGACCTTCGCACAGCCATTGAAGAGGAGTGGACCAACATTCCACAGGCCACAATCAACAACCTGATCAACTCTATGCGAAGGAGATGTGTTGCACTGCGTGTGGAAAATGGTCGTCACACCAGATAATACAGTAAAACTGCACATTTTAGAGTGGCCTTTTATTGTGGCCAGCCTAAGGCACATCTGTGCAATAATCATGCTGTCTAATCAGCATCTTGATACGCCACACCTGTGAGGTGGACGGATTATCTCGGCAAAGGAGAAGTGTTGCGTTTATAATTGTGTGCAGTGTATATATATATATATATATATATATATATATATATATATATATATATATATATATATATCTCTCTCTCTCTATATATATATATATATATATATATATATATATAATGAAGATGTGTGGGGGCTTTTCCTTTTCCTTTTTATTTTTTCCAGTTTATTAGTTATATTTATAGACCCTTTTTGCGCCGACGTCACAATTACGTCACAGCAATAGCTGGAGGCAAAACAAAGGAAAAACTGGAGGCAGCCAATACAAACCAGCACATATTCGGCTAAATACGAAGCTTAAAATGTCACATTGTTGTGTTTTTGGGTGCCAGAATTGACGGAGTACAGGCTCCAATTTGAAATTTTATCGCATAATGTTTTATAACTATTGTGATTATTTATGAATCATCTGTGATGAAAACCTAAGCCCCGCCCACAAAAACATTGATAAGGGTTCTATTGGCAGAAAAGTTAAATCTGTGGTACAGAACTCCAGTAATGATTTTACACTTTCCCCATGCAGTCTACTTCTCACAGGCAGTAAAGGACCATCACTCTTAAATGAGCTCAAGGTCCTCGGGGGGTCTGAGGAGATGGCACCATACAACCCCCAAAGGAGCTTTACACTTCAAAATAAGATTACCCTCTCCTGATGTATTTAACTCTCGCACTTTACAGAGGAAGTCACACATCATTGTATGTAAAAGAGAAAGAAGGAAATGCCTTAAAACCCAAAATCTGCAGCCATGTAACAGCTTGCAGAAGATTTAAGAGGTCTTACTGTGTGTGTGTGCGTGCATGCGTGCGTGCATGTGTGTTGGCTTCAGGTAAACCCTACACTATGTTATTATATTATAACAAAGATGGCGATATCCGAAATCATGTTTTTGATGGGTTTTTTTTAAATGGAAAAATTCAGAAAGTTTTCTGTGATGGGTAGGGTTAGGGGATACAATATACAGTTTTACACTATACAAATTATTACGCCTATGTTCACAGTTATTTTGTATTGAAGAATCATCTTTGTCTCAGATGTATCTCCTAAAATTCCTTATGAGAAATTTTAAAAAGACATGTATAGAGTATATGTATGAGTATGAGTTATACAATTATTACAATTATTAATATAATTTCATATTGAGATCTCTACATTTTCAGTGCAGGCTTTGATATCATGTGCTCTGATTTACTTAAATATGAATTTATTATTATTGTTATTATTGTTACTATAATTACTTCGGTAGTTTGGCAATTCTGAGCTGAGTTTATGGCGTTTTTTGAGATTAACAGTATAAATTGCTGCTCTTTCTAATATCTTACATCTAACATCATATTTTTTTTGTTTAACAGAAGAAAAGTGTTTTGAGTTTCGGAACGACACAACGTGATGATGAGGATTAAGTAAACGTTTCTATGAGGTCGCCATTTAATCTCATTGCTGTCTAGAGAAACAACAAAATAACCCATTTGATCATTTTCTTTTCTTTTCGGAGTCTTGTAGTGTCATTTGAATATAATCACATTTTTCTGTACTGTGATGGAGAGGTATCTGATTGCTCGCAGTTGTCCTGAATGATTGAATGCTAAAGCCAGTTACACAACCCCATGCTGTAATGATTTTGTGACAGTAGGACTCTTCTGCAGAGGCAGATGACAAACAAAGATTTTTATCAATAGGGTAATGTGATGTTCTAGAATTTTCACATCAAATTCGATTTCGCTCCTAATCGATTCTGCTGGATTTCATATCCCTACACAGGCCTAAACACAATACACACACATAGATACACAAACACACAGGAGGATGACAGCTCATTTCTGCATTCAAATAAGCTTCCACTTCCTTCAGTTTAAATTGGACCTGCTTTCCCTGTCAACTGTGTCCCGTGTCAGAATTTATTTTCTTTTTTTTAAAACTGATTGGCACAAACTTTTTTGGGCTGGCAGAAGCACATCAAATGAGTTGGCAGAGAATAATAATTTCTAAAGAAAGTGCGAGTGGTGAAACTCACCAACATGATGCAAGGGTGATTGCCAGGTCGTTACTATGTGGTTCATAAGGTGTTCTGAGTAGTTTTAGTGTATTTATATACAGTTACTAGGATTGCTGTGGTCTCAAACATGCTGTACAAGAATCTTATATCAGCTTAAGATGTTTTTTTTTTTTTTTGTCTTAGCAATTAGAGCTGCACAATTAATCTAAATAAATCCGAAATCGCAATATGGTTTAGTGCGATTATCAAATCACGAAGGCTGTGATTTTATTAAATTAATAAATGCATTGCCTGTTTCAGAGTGAAGCACGGTACTGTTGTCATGATTCTGCCATCATGTCCTTGTATTCTTCTAGTATTGTGGCAGGATCATGAGAGACCCATGTTTTATGTACAAGCGCATGGTCTGTTGTTTGGGCCATGTGCTTGTGTTGTCTCGTCTTGCTACCCCGCCCCCTTGTTATCCTTGTTTAGTCATGATTGCCTTGTTAGCGTCACCTGTTCCCCTCGTTAGTTTCTTGGTATTTAGTCACCTTGTGTTTGCTGTCTTGTGTCGGTTCATTGCCTAATTTATGCTGAATGTTGTCAAATCTGTTTATGTTGCTATACCTTGCCATTTCTTACCCGTGAGTACTAAGTGTAGAGTCTTGTCTTTGTGAATGTTTATTTGAAGAATTGTCAGTTTATTGTACAGTCATTGTGTAGTCTAGTCTGCCATCCATTCCTTGTCCTAGTCGTGTTTTGCCCCCTCGTGGGTTTTGTTTTCCTGTTTTCTGTCTACAATAAACTTTCTGTGATTGCATACTGTCTGCGCCTGGGTTCATCCGCCATCCACATTACAGAATGAACCGACCAGAAAAGAACCCAGCAGACGTTCAATCCTTCTCCGCTGATCTTCAGCCTTCTGACCCGGAACTGTGGTGGTGCTCGGCCATCTCTGACAGTTCCAATGGCACGCTTCCTTTCCCTCCCCAGGGTGAGTTGACCCTGAAGAGGTGATTCTTCCTGCCGGAGACCCTGGTCAACCGCTACCTCGTGGCGGGTCTCAAAGTCCTCCCTCCCCTTGCTGAACGAGAGAGTTTGGTCCGCCATCCGTTTCGCAACATGGTGGACCACTTGTCTCGGAAGGAGCAGCCAGGTCCCCCTGGTTTTTCACCTCCTGCCACACTTCCAGTCATCCCTGAGGGTCGCATGTTAGCTGTCGTGAAACAGGGGGACCAAGCGTCTTCCACCCTGACTCCCGATCCACCACCCGTGTCCGTCAGCCCCTGTGGAAAGCGTGGAAGATGTTTGTCGTGGGAGTCAGTGTCGGAGTCGTCCTCCACGGAATCCCCCTTGCCCGGGGTGGTCTCTCCAGTACCTGCTTCTTCGCCCCCCTTACCGGTCTCAAGCGTGGCTACTGACTCAGCTCCGCGACCCAGAAGGAAGAAGAGGAAGAAGGGGGCCTCTTGTCCTCCGTCTCTGTCTCCCTATGAGCCCGCTCCAGCAAGCGCCGTCCATGAGCCCGCTTCAGCAAGCGCCGTCCATGAGCCCGCTCCAGCAAGCGCCGTCCCAGAGCCCGCTACTGCAAGCGGTGTTCCTGAATCAGCAGCTGGTTGCCCGGTTACTGAATCTGCCTCTGTGAGAGCTGCGGCCGATCAAGCTGCAGAAGCAGTCCTGCAAGCGGTGTCTGCTCGTAAGCGGATGCCTATCATTGTTGCTGCCGAGACTCTAGCAGACTACCTTGCCAAGCTTGTCAAGATCCTCGATGTGCCCGTCATGTCTTGTCCCGAGCCCACTGTGACTGTGAGCTCTATTCCCAAGCCTACCACTGTGAGCGCCGCACCCGATCCTGTCCCTGTGAGCTCCGCACCCAAGCCTGTCACTGGGAGCGTTGCACCCAAGCCTGCCACGGAGAGCGCTGCACCCAGTACTGCCCCTTCGCCTGCTATGTCCCCTGTCAGGAGTCCCGTTTCCTCATCCTCTGTGTCCTCCGTGTCTGAATCTGTTGCTGCTACCACTGAAGCAGTATCCCAGTCTGTTTTCCCGGTCGCCCCTGTCTCCACTAATTCCCGGACTGTTTCCCCGTTCGTCCCTGTCTCCACCAGCCCCCGGTCTGTTTCCCCGTTTGTCCCCGTTTCCACTAGTCCCTGGACTGTTTCCCCGTTTGTCCCTGTCACCACTAGTTCTCGGACTGTTTTCCCTGTCTCCACTAAGCCCCGGACTGTTTCCCCCAAGACCTCTCCTCGTGTGTCTCCGTCTAAGCCTGCCAAGAGTCCGAGTCCTCAGCCCTCATCCCGTGGACCCAAGACCCCCAGTCTTCCCATCTTCCCTGGACCTCCCCCCATGAACTCTGTGATTCCTCCACCCCCCCCCTGCCATGTTTGATGTTTTTATTGTTCCACCCTAACCCTGTTATTATTTATTCATGTATGCCGTTATTCGTGTTTTCCATGTTTTGTTGGTTTTTGTCTGTCTCGTTGCGTCTTGTCTTGTGCTTAGTGTCCCTTTGAGCGTCTGGAAGCCGCTCCTTAAGCGGGGGGTTCTGTCATGATTCTGCCATCATATCCTTGTATTCTTCTAGTATTGTGGCAGGATCATGACAGACCCATGTTTTATGTACAAGCGCATGGTCTGTTGTTTGGGCCATGTGCTTGTGTTGTCTCGTCTTGCTACCCCGCCCCCTTGTTATTCTTGTTTAGTCATGATTGCCTTGTTAGCATCACCTGTTCCCTCGTTAGGTTATTGGTATTTAGTCCCCTTGTGTTTGCTGTCTTGTGTCGGTTCATTGCCTAATTTATACTGAATGTTGTCGAATCTGTCTATGTTGCTATACCTTGCCATTTCTTACCCGTGAGTAATTAGTGTAGAGTATTGTCTTTGTTTATTTGAAGAATTGTCAAGTTTATTGTACAGTCATTGTCTAGTCTAGTCTGCCATCCATTCCTTGTCGTGTTTTGCCCCCTCGTGGTTTTTGTTTTTCTGTTTTCTGTCTACAATAAATGTTCTGTGATTGCATGCTGTCTGCGCCTGGGTTCATCCGCCATCCACATTACAACTGTTCTTTTACACAGGAGCAGATCATGATCGTGTTTTCAGTGTCTTGAAGCGGCTCGGTTCACAGTAGGGTTGGGTACCTAAACGCGTTGCCAATAGGGAACCTGTTCCGACGTAAACGGTAGTAACGAGACCGAATAAGAACGCAAATTTCGTTGCCTGACTTTTTTTTTTACTGCCCCCTGGTGTTCCAGCGTCAACTTGCGTGACGTCAGTGCCATTACTCGGCACACTTGTTGAACTGATAGCGAGGGGATTAATGAAGATGCCGGAGGCAAAACGCTCCAAGGTTTGGCTACATTTCACGTGTAAAATTACGCATCAGAACGCCCCCTGGGTGTGCTGATTGTCTGAAGCCCATATAGAATGGCGCGGGCGCCGCCTCCACTCTTACGTTGTCATATTATATTGTTGCGCGCGCCATCTGCTCCTCAGATTTCTCTGCCAAAAAGAAAGCTTGTCGGCAGCCAAGGAGCTTGGCAGCAAACGCAGCATCTCGTACCCTATTCAGAGAACAGGACGTTCTCTTTCATAGGTTCACTCAACGCTGAGTAGCTAAGACGCAGTGGGAACGAAATACTAAACTCGCCAAGCTAAGCGCAGCTGTAACTTGTTCAACGACCAGGTAACTTGCATGACTGGTTCAAGCAGACAAAACATGGTAACCTGGAGCAATGTCGAGATTAGATTACCCTGGTAGTAATATCTATTAATCTCCAGTATTACATTGTTTGATACAATATTAGTTTATTTGATATTATGTAAATTTTTATTTTATATTGGTTTATTTATTATTACCATATGTTACTTGTATTTATATTGTTTAAAGATTTAAGTTAATATTGTGTCCATTTTGGCCCTGTAAATAAATGGGTATTTTTTTTTTTTAGACAAACTGTGTGCGGTTTCGTTTTCTTAAGTACCGGTTCAAGAACCGTTTAAGCACCAGAACCGTTTAAAAAAATGCCGTGTAGATACTGGTATTGGATAAAACCCAACCGATACCCAACCCTAGTTCACAGTAAAAGCTGCTCCACACAAACTCATTTTTGCATCTGCTTTAAATTGTGGTTTCTTATAATGTACGTTTAGGAATGCAACATTCACTAACCATCTTCCCAAACTTGTAATGAGAATCACTTATAAATGGGCTGCCTGAGAGCAGCTTTAATGGCTATATCAGAAAGAAAATCACAATTAGATTTGTTTTTTGTTCCCAAATCCTGCAGCTTAATTAGCAGGTATGTTTTGCTTGTTTTAGAGGGGTCTGGGGCAACTGGTTAGACTGGAAGACCAGGTGGTCAACCATCTCAACACCAGCTTCACCAGGCCAATAGATCATATTAAATCCAAATAAGAAGAGCAAACCAGGTTTTAAAAGGCCACTCCTAAATCTCCATGATCTCTATTTATGGAATTTATTTTCACCAGTTTTATCATCCACCAGAAAATATTGTAAATCCAATCACTAGACAGACCTGCTAATTGGGACCCCCTCAAATATGAGATGATACATCTCAAGGGGTTCATCCTAATAATAAACTAATTTAAATATAATAGCACACCTCTACTCAGCAGCCCAAAGGCAATGAGGCATTATTCATGTCTATAGCATAAATGGTTGCTTGCTAAAGCTTGAATAATAGTAATTTTGCCTTAGCAAAGACCACTAGTGATGTGTCCCGCCGTTCAGGAATAGAATCAGAACACATGCACGTGTGCGACGGAGCACAAGCTCTCACCTGGTTAAGGGTGTAAAAAGGCTTCTGAAAAGCTTCCTTGGATTTGGTGTCTGCGATGTGCACGTCATTCCCTTGAGTGTCTGTCATGCCTGGTGTGAGATCCCTAATAGCATTTGATTTCTCCAGTGTGCAGACGTGACTCAAAGGAGTCATTTTTCTTCCAAATTCCATATAGTTTCATCCATGTGCTCTTGTCCCTGACAAATCCAACATAATTAAAAATAATCCAACAGAAACCACATATTAATGCAGTTCTAAATTCCTAACCACTCTAATAGCTGATATTAGCTGGTGCGGGAGGGGATTTAAGTGACTTTGACAGACAGCAGGTGTGTTGTGACCTCTCGCTTGAGGTACTGAGATGCTGTTTACCCAGAGATTCTCGCATCTGCCCTCACTCGCGGCTGGTGTGTTTTTGCTCGGCTCACATGCTAACGGGTGGTTTTGCTCAGGTCATGGATTTCCTTTCAGGTAATATTGGCGGTAAACATCAGGGCCTCAGAGTCTGTCTATGTCCGATAGCATCGGATGTCTGTTATGACTGAGTTTTTTCAGGGATCTGGGATGTAGGCTGCTATTGAGTTAAAGTTAAAGTGTTTAGTTTCTGCTCCACTAGCATCACCAAATGCAATTTCAACAAGAAAGATTGTTTCCCAAAGTGAAAGTTCCATTCAGTGGATTGACCACTGAAATTACGTTCTTGTGACTGTTCTAGTAAACTATTCTGATGACAAGTGATGGTTTTATTCATGTTAATTTTTGTTACTGAATTAAAAATCTTTCATACAGTACTTTCAAATCGCAAGACAATAAAGAATTGTAAAATTAATCTAATTTAATTCTCTTAATGGACAAAAAGCACATAAAATCTTTGATATTCTTTTTTCTGCTTAATTTTATGTCAACAAAAAGAACAAATGCAGATGTTTCTTGAATCTGTGACTCAGCCATTGCAGTTAGTACATCTCAAAAAGAAAACAAATGCTTAGGGGTGTTCTGATTATGAAACCTGGCTGATGATTAATTGTCTACGAAATAATTGCAATTATGACGATTGATTGTCTGTTTTAGGGCATTGTCCTACATTTTTGTGTGCTTTGTTCATTAAATAATTGTCACAAACTATAGTGATTTGGGTCCTTTAAAAGATGTCTCTTTGCAGTGTAAGATTAATACAAGTAACACCTTTACATTTTAATTTATTCAATTCTGAAAATAACTAAAGACAACAAAATGATGTTTTATTAACAAAGTTTGAGAGGAACACGTTCAAATGATCTATCCAATCAGTGTGATAGGAGGCCTATATATATATACATAGCTTACTCACCTTTGTTCCCAGACAGTTTTTTGCAACTCCCCGCCATTAGGACTCTTCTCTTTTCGCTTGTACCTATCCCAGCCAGGGAAACAGGGGGTGTACTCTGGGTTCCAAATTCCGAGCTCGGAGCCCTCCCCTCGGACAGCACGCTAAATACGCATACTCTATATCTGTATGCTATATCACTATATCTGATTAGGGCAGGACTATATCCTGGCAGTTGTGGACTTTCCACTGTTGGGCCAAAAACGAGGGTGCTTGTGTGTGCCAGGGCCAAGTAGCGTTTCCACTGTCACTTCCGGGGCTTGATCGGGCCCACGGCCAGGGGGTTTTGTCTCGCCGAATATCTTGGTTCAAAGCGATTGGTAGTGGTCATGGAGTTTACCTGAGTCAGGAGAGGGTCAACACCACTGCTCATTTACCATGTTATTATATGTGACCCCGCCTGTGAACCCCCGGCTAAAGTCACAGAATCTAATTATGAGTAAAAGAGCGTCAAAGTAGTCATAGCCATAAAAAATGACAAAAATAGGTCATCTGTGTTTATTGCTGTAAATGATAGATTATACCAAGGGTTTTGAGATGCAATACTCAAAATTTCATTTATAACATGATAAATACTAAAATAAATGATTTTATTGACACTACGTTATATTTTTTCGCAAAAATAAATACCGGACATGGGCTTCCTAAACATTGATTTCAATCGTCTCTGGGTTCATTTATTTTTCGGTGCAACAACACCTGCTGATTCTTATATCATTCAGTTCAGGAACTTATTTTCTACTTATTTTCTATTAGAAAGAGTAAACCGACCTTAATATCAATCCGCACGAGCGGCAATAAGGTCAACAAAATGAAAAAAAAAATTCACTTAATCCGGGTTCAGATGTCTGAGGAGATTGTTTCGTGTCATCGCCAAACATTTCAGAACAGCTTATTCGTTTTATAGCTCAGTATTCTGCCAATAATATTAATCTTATTTTAAGGACATTTTAGGCCTGCTAAGTGTCAATAATATAATTCGTTTGCTGGAGTACTGCGTCGTTTTGACATTTGACATGGCAGCACTGAAGCATGAGCAGGAACGTAAAATAGCTGATTGCTTAAACAGCTTGTTAGATATTAATCTCGTTGGAATTGCCCCAAATTATGATTTACCCGGTTTTATAGTGAATTATTTTCTGGAGGATGATGGTGATAATGAACAGGACACATTCTTTGACGAAACTGACGAGGAATTTGACGGTAAGTTTTTGTCATTATTTTTTTTTTATGCTGAATATGTAATATACTGTCAGTGTTCAGTCATTGTTCAGCCAATGTAATGCTAACACAGAATTCATCCTGTGATGCAAAAATAGTGGATTTGAATGTTTATTATATTTGTTGATTGGGATTGAGTCAGTTTAAATTAATTACGTTTATGACATGATGTTTGTTTGTTTGATTACACTCTGAATTAAAGCCATGGTCATATAGCCATACCTGTTTCTTGTCCCTATGCCCTCCCCTCAATTAATCAGATCCAGTCTGATATTTCATAAAAAATGCTTCATTATCCATTTTAAATGTGGATTCTCTTGCAACTGCAAGTATTTCAATGAGGAAAAGTGTTCTTCATTTTTCAAGGAGGGAGAGTTGCTGTCACTCAGGATGAGTCATTTGGAGATGGACAATAATGTACTCGACATGGTAGTTTTAGCTCAAATACGAAGTCACTTGCACTGTTAAATCAGAAACCGTTAAATCAAAAAAAAAAGGATCGCAGACTGTGCGTAAACGTCATTGTTTAGATTACTACTATGAGGGGCAGAAAATCTTTCGTTACACTTTTATGTATATGCATCCATGTTCAAGGATCACCTAGCTGCATTGGTCCAGCATTATAAATAGAATGGTGTTATCCCTAGGATGCATGGAAATAAGTGCAAGTTGCCTAAGCATGCCTTGAATGTAAATGACATTGAGAGAGTTGTGACATTTATCCACAATTTTGCAGAAGAAAATGCAGTGCTGCTTCCTGGCAGAATTCCAGGATACAAAAGGGACGAACTAAAGCTACTGCCCTCCTCTGTCAGCAAAGTTGCCTTTGTAAGGAACCTGGGTCAGGCTTTGGGGATATGTATTCAAAAATTAGTAATTTTCAATTAATAATGATTCATACAGGTTTGACCCAGATAATCATACATATTAAATCTCCCAAAAAGGGATAATATGTTCCCTGCATCTGCATTCATATATGTACCTAGACAATTAACCACAAAGGACTATAATTAATTGCATATGTAGACTATATTTTACAGACAGGATATTATCAGCTCGATTGTATATCAATACTTAATCAAAATGGATTGTAATTAAATATTTAATACATCAATTAGGCCTATGTCTATCATAGATCGATCGTCAGGATAACCTTTAAGGGGATTAATTTATGATCGAATCATCGGCTTGTCCAGCAAAACCTGATCATTCGATCTCATCAAATCTCACAAAATTATCCTACTTTATAGACTTTCAAGAGAAGCTATTCCTTTGGCCACAAGGAATAACTTTCCTGTTCTATAACGATACCTCTTATCAATAAATTTGTAAAGCACGTAGCTGGATCGTACATTAAAAGGACTTGTATATGAGCGAGAGACAGAATCAATAAATGAATATAATGAATTTAATAAAGGAAAACTACGTATACGGTTACTAACGTTACAAGGAATAAAATGTATTTACAACAAAATACAACGACAATGAAAGAGAGAGAGAGAGAGAGAGAGAGAGAGAGAGAGAGAGAGATAATCTGGAAAGATCAGTGGCAAATTACAGACCTTAAAAAACTTTGAGAGACAACACGGGGAAACACATCTTAAAGCTCTGAAAGCTCGATACGAATATCTACTTGCACAGTTGCTCGTTGTGTGGCTGCTTCGAAGGCATGTGGATGTGTTCCGTGGGAGAGTCACATGACCTGTGTATGGGCCTAGAGCACACACTTTTAAACTAAGGTTTAATGGTCTCGGGCGTAAATTACCAAAGACACAATTCAGGCTAAGTTCACTTACTCGTCTGAGGAAATTAACAAAGTAGAAAACTTTGGAAAAATAAAAATAAAACTTAAACAAACAAAGGAAAAGATCCCCGGAGGGGGACACGAAGCAGTTACATGGTGATGCGAGGAAGAGGAGAAGTAAGAGAGAGAAGGCAGGGGGGTCAGTTCTCTTAAAAAAACTGAAGTCCACACCTCTGTGGGGAGCCCTGGCCAATGACATTCAACGAAACTTTGGCAGGGAGAATTTGTTTTGTCTTGTCAGGACGCTCATTTGCATGGTTTATGACGGTGTCAGAATATACATATATGGCTTGGTCAGCCCCAGGAGATTCTGTAGGTAGGAAGAAAGACATGTACGGAGAATGATGTCACAGAGTTTTAGCTGAGAATGGTGTCTCCAAGCTGCTGGAGCCTGGGAACAGTGTATCAAATTCATCAAATGATTTTGACGTATTTTTTCCAATAGTTTCCTTTCCATCGGTCTATTAATAGTCAATTAGTAATCCACATATTAAATACATGGACATACTTGAAGTCAGAACTGTGGTTGAATAATAAAAGTTAGTACATTACTGAAAGCTATTAACCCTCTGAAACCGACGGCATCGTCGACGACGCCACACGACTCCTCCGATAAATATTGATATTATTTGATGAAAAATTGATCGATTTCCTTACCGTTTTTTGCAGCAGAAAGCTAACACGCTAGCCGTCACGGGGGTGTATTTGGTGTCTTTCTAGCCTTTTCAGAAGGTTTTCTATCCAGCCTGGAACTTGTGCGTCCTTTCAGAGTGTTTCAGTAATAAATCCATATGTGTATATCCCAGTTTTGATCTCTGAAGTCCATAATTTATAAATTTTCCGTCATATTTGCTGCTAGCTTGATGCAAGCTGCCATTTTGGACATCTCGCGATGCTTTGCGTGAGGTTGTTGACCAATGACAGGCTGATCCGTCGTCCACGTTGGTGTGCGTCATTACGCATGAACCAAGGGTGATATTTTGGAAAGAGAGAGACGCACGGCACAGTGGTTTCGAGGAGAGAGAGAGAGAGACGCACAGAGAGACGCGAGTTTTGAATAATACACAGAGAAACACGGAGAATAATGGATCCTCAGAGATTGAGAAACATGGATGTAAATCAAGCACTGGCCTTTTTTGATGCCATGGAGGATGATGGATTTTCTGGAGAAGAGCGCTTTTTGACTGATGAGGAACTTGATTACCAGAATCGTCTAGACCCTGCTGAAGAGTAAGTTACATTTATTTATTTACTGTAAAAGTATAAAAATAAACAAAAACTAATATGATAAAATATACATTTTCTAAATATGGAAAAATAAGTTATGTAAAAGTAGTATTTCGTTTTTCTGTGTGTGTTACAGAGTAGTAAGAGTTGTAGATTACACTTTGTCTCTCAACCATTGTATGTCTGAGTTTATTTACTGTAAAAAGTATAAAAAAAGAAGAAACTAATATGATAAAATATAAATTTTCTAAATATGTAAAAATAAGTTCTGTAAAAGTAGTATTTCATTTGTTTATGTTTGTTACAGAGTTGTGGATTACACTTTGTCTCTCAGCCATTGTTTGTCTGAGTTTACCTAGAGATACAAACAAAGGATGTTGTAGTGGGGGGTTGGTCACACCTTTTACCTGTGGAGAGAATAGTGGGGGGTTGGTCACACCTTTTGGCTGGAAAGCGAATGGTCATATTATAGCTGTGGTGGGTTGGGGGTACAGTAGCAATCTCAGCCATTGTAATCTTATGTGAAAAATCAAATACAAAAACAGTAATTGATCTAATTTGTATGATCTAATATTTTGCTTTATTTATTTGTTTTACAGTTGTGATAATGATGAAGACACCAGCCCACCCACCCAAGCCAGACAGGAAAGCTCCCATTCTTCCACTGAGGAGGGCCCTTCCACTTCTGCTGCAGCATCCCAGCAGCTGCCAGGAATAGGTCATGGACGGCTGCTGCAGTTTTTTACTTCACAAGGAAGTTTGTGCAGAGAAGCAGCAACAGCCCATGACCCACAGGGCTTTTCTGGAGGAGCTGACAGCCCAACTCTGTGGTGTTACAGTTGCTGTTCCTCCCACCCAGCAACAAAGTAACCATGTACCCGTCCAAACATCGGAACAAACTGAAGCAAGCAAGAAGGCCACCTATGGTAGAAGGCAATGTGTGAACTGCAAACAGACAAGGCAGGTGAAACAGGCCACCCCCTGGAAATGCAAAGCCTGTGATGTGGCCCTCTGTGTGATTCCTGATAGGAACTGTTTTGAGGCTTGGCATCAGTGATTTTCATGAGGCCCAAAACGCCTGGACTTCCTTTGGAAAAATGTAAATATTTTTTGTTCTGTTCAAGTTATAATGTTCATTCCTGTGCTCCAGGACTCCAAAGACTTGAACAAACTGTTTTCCAGAGGAAAATTGCTTAGCTTTTATTTATTTGTGTGTGATTTCAATAAATATTTGAGTGATTCAATTTCCGATTTATTTTTTCATTTGTCTTTGTGGTCCCATAACTTATTTTACATTCAGGTGACATCAATGAAACACAAATAAGCTGAAAGTTCAATTTGTCCTGAAAACAAAGATGTGTGTCAATTGTCTGTGCACAAAAGTGTTGATGTTTTACAAGCTTGTTTAGTGAATAACACCAGACGAAAAATTTATTGTAAAAATACCCTTAGGTCTCAGAGGGTTAAAAGTGCTATACAGTAACATTATTTACACTAATGTATACTACACTAAAATATTAAACTATACTAAAACTACCCACAGTTGCTAAAATTGAAAAGTTATCAATCCGCTATTAAAAAAATTTACATGCAATCTTGTGATGTCTTCCATCTCTGTCATTAAGCACTAACATGAGGCACTCCTCTGTTTTTTAATTGATTTTCATTTTTACAGGAAACATGGTGTATTGACAAATTGAGTAAACATTTGGACATTATTATTTCAGGTTCATTACAGCTTTGACTTTGCTCAACAGCTGTATTATCCCCACAACCCCAAGCAGCCAGGACCCATCTTCTTCAAGACTCCTCGCAAGTGTGCTGTGTTCGGCGTTGTAACAGAAGGGCTTCCACAGATGGTGATCTTCCTTCTAGATGAGTTAAGCATCACTGGCAAAGGGGCCAACTGTGTGATCAGTCTCCTGGACTACTTTTTTGAGAACTATGGTGTGAAGGAAACCCACTTGCACTTACATGCAGACAATTGCTCAGGACAAAATCAAAACAATGCACTGTGATGTGTTATAACAGGTAAGCACCAGAGGATCACTCTTTCATTCATGGTGGCTGGTCATACAAAGTTTGCTACCGACTCCATGTTTGGCCTGTTCAAGCGCAAGTACAGGAATTCAAAGGTGGACTGCTTGGCTGATATTGAGAATGTTGTGCGCCAGGCTTCTCGAAGTGGTGTGCTGATTCCCCAACTTTGTGGTGATGAGATGGGCAATGTTATTGTCCCCATGTATGGCTGGAATTCCTACCTGTTACAGTTTTTCAAAAAGCTGCCATCAATCAAGCCACTCCATCACATTGAATGCAGACTGGATGGAAGTGTAATGTGCAAGATCCTTTCACAGTCAGATCCAGTCACATACAAGCTGCTGAAGTGTGACCCAGATGACGTGCCTTGTGAGAAACCTGCCACTCTGGTACCAGAAGGACTTAGCAACGAGAGGAAAATGTACCTCTTCAACGATATTCGGTAATTTGTGGCAGAAAGATGTAGAGATCTGGTATGGCTTAATCCAACAATGCAGAACAAGGTTCAGAGTGATGAAAACAACAACGTTGTCCATGCAGAGGTGCTGACTCCTGCTCCACCCCACACACGTGGTGTTGGAAGACCAAAAAAGCCCCCATAATGGTCTTGCAAAAAATAAAACTGGCTTAGATTAATTGACTGTGTAGTCTCTATGGAGCTGCTTATGTACATACTCTTATTTCTAAATTTAATATTAATTTTAGACTTTTTAATCACACAATTTAATACTTTTGTGAATAGAATCCATGAGATTATCAAATATTTTGCATCTAGACAATTTTAGAATGTGTACAAAATGAGACTGACCTTTTAAAGGGATAGTTCAACCAAAAATGTGAAATCTCAAAAATTAGAATTAATTTACTCACCTCACAAACCTGTATGAGTTTCTTTCTTCTGTTTTACACAAAATAAGATATTTTAAAGAATTTTGGTAACCAGACAGTTGGCGACACCCATTGACTTGTGTTTTATTTTTTTTATTTTTTTCTACTATAGAAGTCAGTGGGTGCCGTCAACTGTCTGGTTACCAACATTTTTTAAAATATCTTATTTTGTGTTAAGCAGAAGAAAGAAACTCAAACAGGTTTGGAACAACATGAGGGTAAGTAAATAATTACAGAATTAAAATGTTTGGGTGAACCATCCTAATTGTATTTATTTTTTATTTTTTTTTACTCCAGATTTACTCAATGTTACACCGTGGCCCAGTAAGAGAATGAGATTTTCTACCGAAATGTTATATGTTTATTAATTGATATATTATTGATATTATATTTTCACTGATGTTTCATTTTACTAATAAAGTTATACAAATCATTCAACTGCATTGACATGGTAATTGTTGCTACAATCATGCTCTTGTGGTACCCCCATTCGTTTCAATGTTTTTATGCTTTTATTTTTTTGGACAAGTTTTACAAAACTTTTAAGAATTTTACCCATAAATGTGTCATATATAACTAAAAAGGGGAGAATCTCAGCTTTAATGTGGTATATGGCACATATGGAGAATAATTATGGATCAAATGTGTTGCAGTTTTAAAAATAACTTATTTTTTTTAAATCAAGTATCGCGTTAGTTCCCTTTCGAAGGGAACGAGACAATACGTCAACGATGCTATGGGGGGGGAACGCCTCAGGCGTGACAGGTGTCTGAAATCACTATCAAATCACGTCAATCATATTGACCGGCGACAGCCCGTGAATCATTAGCGTGAATGATTAACGTGCGACCTGGAAGTATAAAGGGGCGCCTTGCAAACATGACAAATCATCTCATCGTCTTCAGGGACTGTTTGTTTGAAACGCTATTCAAGTATACGAAGGTAAGAGAAGGATGAAACGCACAGCTAAGGCAGATTGTTTTCGTAAGTGTGCCGACCCGTGTCCGAGGTTTCTGACACCGGCCGACACACACGAGCTGTGCGTTTTTTGCTTGGGTGAAGAGCACGCACGGGAGGTTCTCGAGGGAGCCCTCTGTGCTAACTGCGAGCGTTTGTCTCTTAAAACGCTCCGCTCTCGTCTGGCCCTCTTCTCGAGTGAAGGGGGTTCAGCGTCTGGACCCCACGGCGCGGGTCCCGCTCGTGCCGAGGCCGAGCGGCGACTTCAATCATGGGGCTCCCAGATGGAGCTCGTCGATCGCCTCGAGAGGGTTGTTAACCTCTCAGATGATTC
Source organism: Siphateles boraxobius (assembly GCF_051911475.1). Classification (NCBI taxonomy): domain Eukaryota; kingdom Metazoa; phylum Chordata; class Actinopteri; order Cypriniformes; family Leuciscidae; genus Siphateles; species Siphateles boraxobius. The sequence continues at coordinate 2,942,251 of NW_027508811.1, forward strand.
GACGGCTGACGAGGGCGAACTGCAGGTCGATGGGTAAGATTACTCACCGACTGTACCTGCAGTTGATGCTCTTCAGGACCCGCAGGAGATGGCTGAGGAGGTGGATGATCAGGTAGATCCTGAACCTCCTCAGCCACCCTGCCCCGTGTATGCAGAGCTGGTGGATGTGATGGAGCGCGCTGTCAATAGGCTGCAGCTGCCTTGGCAGCGCGCTAGAGGAGAGATCGCTCGCGGTAGGCTCGACGATCGGTTTCTCCCCTGCCATACACCACCAGCTCAGGTGAGCCTTCCATTCCTTCCTGATCTTCACACGGAGATCGAGAGGGCATGGAAGAGCCCATACTCTGCCCGTATTCACCGACATCAGCGGGCCAGTTTCGCTGATGTCGAGGGGATCGGAGAGCATGGGTACGTGTCAATGCCGCCCATTGACGAGACGTTCGCGAACTATCTCGTGTCTGGGCGGGCAGCGACATTGAAAGCTCCAACCCTGCCATCCAGACCGCTAAAAACAACGGCTCGTTTGAATGGCAGAGCATACACGGCAGCAGGTCAGGCCGGTGCTGCACTGCACACCATGGCAGTATTACAGGCGTACCAGGCCGACCTGCTGGGGGATCTCGACCAGGGGGCAGGGATGTCCCCTGAGGCGGTGGCTGAGCTGCGCCGCACCACAGATCTGGCTCTCCGGGCCACCAAGCAAACCGCTGCCGCGATCGGACGGTCGATGGCGGCGATGGTGGCCACGGAGAGGCATCTGTGGTTAAGTCTAGCCGACATCGGGGAGAAAGAAAAAGCCTTTCTCCTCGATTCGCCGGTTTCGCCTTCCGAACTCTTCGGCACCTCCGTAGAAGCGGTGGTGGGGAAGTTCAGGGAGGCGAAGGCGCGCTCAGCAGCGTTTAAAACTTGTATACCGCTGAGATCCGCGTCTGTACCCCGGCAAGCGGGAGAGCCTGGCCCTTCACGGTCTGAGGACCGTAGGCAGGGTCAGCGAGCCAGTGTCGCCTCTCGTGCGCCCCCTCCCTTGAGGAGCAGGTCGCAGAGAAGGCGTGACTCCCGCAACAGAAGAGATTTGAGGGAGGTTGTCCAGCACAAACGCACACAGCGTTGGTAATGGATAACCTCCCCGGAGGGTCACGAAATCTGCCCTCTCTCTTCTGACCCCCAGGCATTCGTGACATCAGGCCTGGGGATGGGCCTATGATGAGAACTATGTTCTGATGGCCCACCTAGGCTGGGTTAGTGGAAACGCCCCTTTCAGGCATGTAAAGTGGCGGATCCCAGGTTTGTAAAGAACTATCTGGCGAGTCTTCACTTTGCACGCCGCAGGTGAGCTGCTGGTCTTTTCAAAGAGTACTTTTTGTGATTAAAAAATAACATATCTCTCTTTACAGACCTCGTTCCCTGTATAGAGTCATGGGGTCATGTCAAGGTAATAAGGTAAGAGAACTTTATTGGATTATCAGGGCCCTGAAGTTCCCCGTTGGGTGGCCAGAACGGTAACTGTGTTAGCCTTCGGGCTGCTAGCCACCTGAGGGTAGAGTGGTTGGTCTCTCTCTTTAAATTGTTTTACTTAGAGTGTTGACTGACGCTAGAGCTTCAGATAGATCTTATGTCCGGCCCACAGGTCCGTTTTGACTTTTTCCTGAGTATGTCGCCCCTTGAGCTCTGTGTGGGTTTTCATTAGGCTGAGCGATTCTGCAGCCCTTTGTATGGAATAATACAGACTATATTCTTTAGTAAGGCTGTGGCTCCTCCGAGCCCTCAGATAGATCTATGCTTGCAGGCTGGCCCTCACCAGGGCCGCCTCTGTAGCTGGCCTAGGCTGTGCCAGGGATATTAGAGGCGCTCTGCTAAAAATTTTAGCATTTCTTCCTCTGACCCTTCACTGTGTGAATGTTGGTTTCTAGCATCCCTGTATAAACAGCCTCCTCCCGTGGGAGTCGCTAGGCCAAGGCCCGCCCCCTTCTCTGCATTCTGGGGTGACTAGAGTAATGCAGCATGGTGCTGAGGATGGTTTGTAAGGACATGGTAGGCCTCAAACAGGCCTCCGTGGTATATATGTCTTTATTGAGCAGGGTTAGGCCGTCTTTCGCTTCACGAAGAAGACTGGGTTTCCTGCCCGACCCTGCCATGCAGAACTGGCCTATGGATTTAGGCCGCCAGTTTAGGCTTCACTCACCTCGCTGAGCTACTGCTCGAGCGCTAGGTTGTAGGTGGTTGGCTTTCATTCAAGCCCCACTCCCCTAGGTTGGGCACAGATACATTTCTGTCACCCCTAGAGCCGCTGGCAGGCCCGCACCCTGATAACCTCAGGGTGAGGTGTGAGTATTCCCCTGTGATACAGGGTAGGTCTGAGCACTTCACTCCCAGTTCTGTTTTATCCCACCTCGCACCACTATGGCTCGGGTCGAGTATGAAGTAAGCTTCACTTCTTCTTTGGTCGAAGTACGCTCCCCTGAAGCCAGAGCATTGCCCTGAGCTGACGCCCATGCTAGTTGGTAGGCCCCTGACTAACTGGGGCCTCCGTTGAGGCAGAGTGGCGTATGTTGTACTCCCCTTGTTTTAAGGGTGCTAGCTTTTTTGCGGAGTACACTGCCATGGGCAATGTGATTAGGCACCAGGATGCTGTAGGCGCTGTGTAGTATGGTTTCCAACAGTGTACTTTATGGCAGAATATGACTTGCTATTAGCTAGTAGGCCCGACCAGGCCTCCCTGATAGGCGAGTCCCCAGCTGGCTGGCCTTAGCAGGCCACCTTATACTTTGGATCAGGTAGTAGGCCTCTCCGGGCCTCCCTGTAACGCTCCCTAGTGGTGCTGGGTTTATGAAGCTAGTGGTCTCTTGCTATCAGTTTCAGCTAGCCTTAATAGGCAGCTGCTGAAGGCGAGCTTGCGCCCTGGCTCGCTAAAGTGTTCATTCTCTGCTAAAGGACGGAACCTTTTCTGCCTACAGCCTGGTTTGCCTACCAGGTAGACCTTGTGCTCCCCTCACGAGGGTCTCTATGAGCATGCGGCTGCCTGGGTCTGGTCAGACGGTCGTAGGCCTCTCGTGAGGCCTCCCAGTTAGATCAGCCCTTAGGCCTTCACAGGCCTCCTCAGTGTTTTGAAACACAGACACTGGGTTGATCCGTGGATTGAGTAGAGAAACTCCCCTCGCTAGCAAGGGTCGGAAAGCACTATGCTGAGTCATACTCTCCGGGATATCCCGTCTCTGAGATCCGGGCCGAGTGGTTCACTGTCAGCTTCGCAGTCCCTCGGGTTGGATGCCTTACTTAAGGCATTTGTCCAGAGGCTCTGTCTTCAGACAGACAGGATTTGGCCAGACTAAGTGTCTATGTACTGGCGCCAGGTCAGGCCGTCCTGGTGGCATTTCGGGGTGAGTACGTTCCCCTGAATAGTGACTGGCTGGGGTTCCCTTGGGTTCCCTAGCCACATTCCCTAGAAGGGACCCCTTCTAATTGGAAGCTGAGGTTCCAGGCCCGGAGCCGGCCCAGGTAGACCTTTCATTTAACCATGTTTATGAAGGTTTTTCTGTGAGGCTGTAGCTTGGGCTATGACCGTAGGGAATGCTGTCACTGACAGCCCAGTGTGACCTGAGGGTGAGTGGTTCTAGCGTTTCATTTGAAGTTGCTGGTTCTGACAGTTGTCACTGCCACTTGGCATGCACTCCCCTTAGCATGGCGCCGTTGGTATATCGTTCCCCATAGCGTCGTTGACGTATTGTTGAGTTCCCTTCGAAAGGGAACGTCTCAGGTTACGACTGTAACCTATGTTCCCTGAGAACAGGGAACGAGACAATACGTCTCCCTACCATGCCTCGGGGCTTGCCTACCGTACAGTCCCTTCAGACGATAAGGTGATTTGTCATGTTTGCAAGGCGCCCCTTTATACTTCCAGGTCGCACGTTAATCATTCACGCTAATGATTCACGGGCTGTCGCCGGTCAATATGATTGACGTGATTTGATAGTGATTTCAGACACCTGTCACGCCTGAGGCGTTCCCCCCCCATAGCGTCGTTGACGTATTGTCTCGTTCCCTGTTCTCAGGGAACATAGGTTACAGTCGTAACCTGAGACGTTTTGGCTGGTCACGTTAGTCAAGCTCGCATCAGCTGACTCTCAGCAGGGAGTTCTCGCCCAGAATGGAACCATACCGCAAATCCAAAAAGTATGCTAATTGTAAATCGTATTTGATGATAGTGGTCCTGACTGAATTGGAATTTCTCCAAAACATGTTTTTCTGAGCCCGAAATTCAGCAAATCATTGACATAGCCTTACTCAGTCAATATTAAAGATATCAAGGTTCTATTTTCACAGAATGTTCTTTACATTATGTAGGATGATTTTATGTAGAAAACAGTGAATCACAAAAAAATTACTTTAGCTGGGTTTTCACAGGCAGGGTTACATATCAGGCTACCAACTAACTTCAACATTTAAGACATTTGAAACAATTTTCAGCTCAAAACTCACTTTCAGACACCAAAAAAAACGATGGGGATTCTGATCACTGTATGGGGCAAAAATATATTTATATGCAATGCTAAAGGTTACTTATGTTAACCATTTCATAATAAATACATATATGTTTATGGAAAATACCAGAGTCTCCTTGAAGAACGTAGACAAATGTAATTATATCCGTGTATTTATTTGGTTTTATGTTTTATCTGTCTCTTCCCTGTGCCTTTGTTGATATGCATCCGCATATGTCATAAAAAAACATGCACTCCGGTTATCTCGTATAACTCACAACTCTTCTTATTTTCTCCCTCTGTTGCTCCCTCTGTTGCTCTAGCTTAAAGGATAAAAGTATAAGGAGATGAGAGAGATTGCTCAAACATCCCCAGATCACATCATTTTATGGACATTTTTTAGAAATTCTCTCTCTTTCTAAAGAAATGTTACATAAACATGGTATTTTATCAATATTTTTCTAAACGTGTAAGCCTTTGGAGGTAAAAGCATTAATGGAGATGTGTTAAGCATTCTTGTAATCGCAAATGGAAGCAGGTGCAACTGAATAGGTATGTGTTCTCTTTTTATTTGAAATGTTAAATACCAGTTTGATTCAGAATGATTTATGTGCACTCTTTACACAATTTTTAATAAATTACTGTCACTGTAACATTTTTTTTGTAAAACATTGGTCAAATATTTATGGTTGAAGTATTTAAGGAAAGACCAAACGTTTGCATCTGTCATGCTTATTTTGCAATCTAGTTAGCGTTCAGTCAGTTGGTGAAATGGTGAGGTTGTGTGACGTTGATCTATGGAGGTGTGTTTAGGTTTTAGGGTAGCGCTCCCGGGCGACTAGCCCGACAGTGGAAACGTGACTTGATTTTGCCCTTGGTGTCTGAGGTCCGAGGCCATTAGCCTTGCCCGACACTTTTTTAGCCTTGGCTCGCACTGTCCTGACAGTGGAGAGCGATCCTCACAGCAGTCCTGTCTGTCCTTTATAGTCGTCTGTCCCATTTGGTGGGTGAACCAAACCAGACTGTTATAGATGAACACAGGACAGACTCAATGATGGCCAAGTGGAATTGTATCAGCAGCTCATGTGGCACATTGAACTTATTCAGCTGGCGAAAGAAGTACAACCTCTGCTGGGCCTTTTTCACAGTGGAGTCAATTGTCTCACTTCACGTCCTGAGAGATGGTAGAGCCCAGGAACCGAATGACTCCAATGCAACCCTGAGGAGCTCCAGTGCTGATAGTGAAGGTCCTGGATGTGAGTTGTCCCTGTCTCACCAACTGCTTCCTATGTCAGTAAGCTGGAGATCCACTGACAGATTGGGGTAGGCACAGAGAGCTGGGTCAGATTTGCTAAGAGAATATCAGGTCTTGGTCTTGAAGGCGAACTGAAGTCCACAAATAAGATCCTTGCGTAATTCCTCAATTGCCATCATTACATTGTGTGTCAAGTTCAAGGGTTACTATTTTGGCGTAAATCGATGCGTACGGTCATCTGCCAGAAGCTAGATATTTCAGTTGATAAAGTTTAAAATATGGATATTTTCCTAACATGAATCACTTCCCTTCAGAAGGCCTTTATTAACCCCCGAAGATGCGTGAGGCAATTTTAATCATGTATAGATGCTCATTGATGGACTTCCAAAGACATACAGCCATTCACTCACATTATCAAGCTTGGAAGGGCCAGGACATTTTTTAAAGGGGTGGTTGATTATGATTTTACTTTTCTAACTTTAGTTATTGTGTAATGTTGCTGTTTGAGCATAAACAACATCTGCAAAGTAGCGACGCTCAAAATTCAAAGCAAAGGGAGATATTTTATTTTAAAGAAATTGCTTTTTTAAGGACTACAACAAATGGCTGGTAGGGACTACACGACATTCCTCCCGGGTTAGTGACATCACCAACCCCAATATTTACATAAACCACGCCCCGGAACACGATTTATAGATTATCAAGACAGAATATGCTAATCAATGACTAGAAGATAACTACACATAAGCTACATAAATTCATCAACTAACCATTCAGAAATGTTGTCTACATGTTGTCAGTTCTTTTTGAGTCTCTCCATCTTTCTGAATCCGGTTTGAACATAAAAGGCTAAAGGTTTTTTAAATGTTCAGTGTATGTCTGTATGTGGTAATGGAAGCTGCTAAGGACAAGAGCTCTTGAAGCTCCGCCCTCTGTGCCGGGAGCAGCAGCTCATTTGCATTTAAAGGAACAGACACAAAAGGAGGCGTTTTTGCTCACCCTCAAAAAGTGACAACTTTAAGTCAAATCAAGTCAAGTCACCTTTATTTATATAGCGCTTTTTACAATACATATTGTTTCAAAGCAGCTTTACAGCGATAACATAAAGTCTACTAGTATAAAATTCACCCTCTCCTTTAGCAATTTTTCGTCAGTGAGACTACACTGCACTGTCTGATGCGATACTGTAGTAGACGGTTGCATATGTAGTACTCGCTTTAGTGATAAATGAGAGTTAGAGAGACAAAACTGTTTTATTCCAGTGGTCCTCTCTGTGTTGTTTTTGGATGCGCCACAGTCGTCATGGCAACTCTCAACCCCCAACTGCCATTCAGAATTTAGAAAATGCAACTGAACTGTTCAGTGCAAACTCATTATAATTAAATTAATTTAAATAAAACATATACTGTAGATAAATTAAAATAGACATATATAAATACAAAATAAAATGTATACAAATACTTAAATATTTTCGAGACACAAATATGCTGGGTGGTCACACTCTCCCCAACAAAATAAGATGTCGTCCCGACATCAATACACACAAACCAGTCCACCCATTTAGTTTCACTTCACACTCAGATAAAAGTAACAGGTCACATATAATAGTCTTGCAATGCATATTTTCTCTAAGAAATGCATATATTTTAGGCTACACGTTCCATATTCCTGTTTTACAGACAGTCCTTGTTGGCTGATTCACAGCTTTTCTGAGTTAAAGTCCGATGAACTAGTGTCTCAAACTACAGTCCCATTATCAAGACACTAAAGAATGTTCATTGAGAACGAAAAAGTCCATTAAGGAAACAGTCAAGTTCAAGCCGAAAAAGTATTCCTATCCAGGCCGATTCCTTGCAAAAACAAATGTTCCATGGAAAGTTTCAGATTGTTCATTCCAATAGTTTGTTAGGCCATTAAACAGTCCATGTTCTCTCAGACTAACAACCGTTTTATCCTGTGTGAGTGCAACAGTCCCTTGTTTGACAAATTTATTGCAATTAATTAAAGCAGTCAGTGAAGGTATGATGGCAATTTGGGTCATTACCATCCTGCAATGCCATTGCCATTGCCCGAGACCTGTTTAAGTGAAAGTTCATTCAGTTTCTTTACTTGACTGGATAACTGATAACTGGGGGCTGAGAGTAGTAAATTGACATTGGTACCCAAGAATTCATATTTGGTGTCCATGTTTGTATGGTGTGTGGGTTAAAGTAATTACTTGCATTTTGCACACTGTAGCATGTAGGAGTCCCAAAGTTTTCATATGTGAACCTTTTTGGTGGTCGTCGTTGTCGAGCTCCAGATGGTTCCTCTGCAGGATTCCTCTGCACAGTTAAGTTTTGATCAGGTAAACGTTGCTCGTCAGCAGGTACGTTTTTTTCAGGTAAATATCGTTCAGGTAACTGTTGTTCTTCAGTAGGTGTTTTTTGTTCTTTAGTGGATGACTGTTGTTCAAGGTAAGTATTGTTCAGGTAACTGTTGTTCTTCAGTAGGTGTTTTTTTTTCTTTAGTGGGTAAATCGACATGTACTAGTACATCTTGTTCCGATTCAGCTAGATGTGGCAACAGAGTCGAGTTTAACATTTGTTCTGACTGCTCTGATGATTTGTCACAGCTGTGTAACTCTTGTGGTGTGGTTTCCACTTCTATCTGGTTATGACTATTTTTTGGGCCCTAAACTGGTAGGGCTTTAATTGGTTTGAATTCACTGTCATTCTCTAGCTCATATTTCTCCCTTCTCTTGGAAGATGAAGCTGCATGTTTTTGTTGGTGTTTCCGCTTTGGTGTAGTGTTTTGAGTCTGTGTAGTAACCAGAGGTAAGTGATCACAGGGGAGAAGATGATTTCGATGCAACACTCTTGCTCTGCCTTTGCCCTGTTCTGGTTTCACCTCATAGATTGGAGTCTCCTCAGCAGCCTGACGGATGACAATATGGACTTCATCCTCCCAGTAATTTCGAAGTTTCCCTGGACCCCCCCTTGGAGTCATGTTTTTCACGAGAACTCTGCTGCCAGTATATAATTTTGTACACCTTACTTTTTGGTCATAATGTCTTTTGTTTCTCTCAGTACTCTTTTTCACATGTTCTCTGGCAATCTCATATGCCTCTTGCATACCCTTTGTCCACCTCTCCACATATTCACTTTGGCTCATGGAACTGTTATCTGGATTGAGGTCAAACAATGCATCAACTGGAAGTCTTGGAGAGCGACCAAACAGTAGGTAGAAAGGTGAGAATCCAGTCACTTCGCGTTTAGTACAATTGTAGGCAAAAACTAACTTATTCAATGCCTCTTTCCAATTGAATTTCTGTTTCTCTGTGGGAGTTTTGAGCATCTGCAGGATAGTCCGATTAAATCTTTCAACTTGTCCATTTCCCTGCGGGTGGTATGGAGTCGTCCTGGAGGCAGTGATGTCGCTGTATTTTTGGAGCTGGTCGAAGAACTGATTTTCGAATTCCCTGCCTTGGTCATGGTGAATTTGTGAGGGAAACCCAAATCTCAGGGCAAAATCATTGAACAAACGGTCTGCTACAGTTTTCCCTGATTTTGAAGTTGTAGCATACACCTGCACGAATCGAGTGAAATGGTCGATAATAACAAGGATACACTCATAACGCCCCTTGCACTTCAGGTGAAGGAAGTCGATGGAAACTAACTCAAATGGAATGGTTGTCTTGATGCTCTTGGGAGGTGCCCTTGTCTCTCTGCATGTTTTTTTTTTTTTTGTATGCATGAACAGGTTCTCAGCACATAGTGTTCAATATCCTTTTGCATATAGGGCCAGAAAAAATGATCTCTAATGAGGCTGGTTGTGCGGTCGAGGCCTTGGTGGCCCATCTCGTCATGCAGTTCTCTCAAAACAGTTCTCTTGAACTGGGTAGGCAACACTAGCTGCATTCGTTGTGCTGTTTTGCGGTACATTATGCCATGTTCGTCCAACACCAGCTTGTCCCACTCACGCATTAGACCTCTTACTGTAGGATTGGCTGACCGGTACTGTTTGGAAGGTTCTACTTTCTGACTGTAAGTAGTCTATCATTTCTTTGATATTCTTGTCGTCCCTCTGTGCTTGTCGTATCTCCTTTTTTGATAGTGATTTGTAGGGTTCATCACCCATCTCCAGACATGCTTGTGTACACTGACAGACTAATGTAAGGGGTGGATCTGGGTAATTCTGGACCTCCACTGCTTGGATTGTGGCTCCCACACACTCTGAAGAGAGCTCCTCTGTACATTCTCTCATTACGGTCTCTACATCTGTTGGCATTCTGGATAGTGAATCAGCATCCACATTCTCTTTACCTGGGCGATAGCGAATGGTGAAATGGAAGTCTGCAAGTTCAGCAACCCATCTGCATCCGGTGGCATTTAACTTTGCAGAGGACAGTACATAAGTGAGGGGATTGTTATCACTGAATACAGTAAAGGTAGGTGCATAATAGAGGTAGTCTCGAAACTTTTCTGTGATAGCCCATTTGAGGGCTAGGAACTCCAACTTTCCGCTGTGCAGATGGTAGTTTCTATCTGCAGTCGTCAAGGTCCTTGAACCATAAGGTATCACTCTTAGCTTGCCATTCTGGTTCTGATATAAGACAGCACCAAGGCCTTGGTTGGACGCATCTGTGTGAAGCACAAATGGTTGTGAAAAGTCTGGGAACCCCAGTACTGGAGGCTGTACCAAGCAATCAATCAGTTTTGACAATGTTTCTGGGTGATACTCCATCCACACAATTTGCTTACTAGATGGTACCACATGACTTTTTCGGCTGGCTTCTGTTCTGCCTTTACTCTTCTTTGGACCCTCTTCTTTTTCAGTAGTGATTTTTCAAAGGTCGTAAAGGGGGTTGGCAATCCTTGAAAAGTCTTTGATAAACTGGCGATAATAGCTCAGTAGGCCTAAAATCTTCCGTAACTTTCCCGTAGTGCTTGGCCTCATTATCCTTAAGTGCTGTTATGGCAACAGTGTCAGCAGGGTCCATTTTTTCTGCCTTCTGCAGAAACAATTCGACCTAGGTAACGCACCTCATTCTTGAACAGCTCACATTTCTGTGGTTTCAGCTTTACTCCATGGGCCTTTAACCGTTGCAACACCTTTCTTGTCGCTTCAAGATGTCTGTCAAAAGTAGTTGTGAAAACCAGGATGTCATCCAGGTAAGGTACACAAATTTCATCCCTTAGTCCTTCCAAGCAGTCCTCCATGAAATGCTGAAATGCCGCAGGTGCATTCATGAGACCGAAAAAAATACGAACCCACTCATATAAACCCCAAGGTGTACTGAATGCTGTCAAAAGTCTGCTTTCTGGGGACATAAAGCCTTGGTGGTAAGCCTTGCCCTGATCTAATACAGAAAACCATGCGTTACCTCCTTAGCTGTCCATAATGTCTTGTACTCTAGGGATAGGCTGGCGATCAGGCAGTGTCTTCCTATTGAGTTCTCTATAGTCGATACACAACCTAAGGCTGCCATCTTTCTTACGAACACATACGATTGGCGAAGAGTAGGGATAATGGGTTTTCTCAATCCAGCCCTGGGCAATCAAGTCATGCAGGTAGTCCTTCATTTCCTGATACAGTGGCTTAGGAACTGAAGTGTACATACGGACACCAGGTGTATTGTCAGTCAGGGAGAGATCTAACTGAAGACCCTTGATACATCCAATATCGTCATCTGCCTTCGAGAACGAATTACACTCTTCTCGCAGCAACTGCTTAACTTTGTTTTGCTGGTGCATAGGTAAGTGGCTTACATCAACAGGTGGGTCCCACAATTCTTCACTGTTACCTATGTAGCTGGTGGCTTTTTCACCATCACTGATAATTGCAGTTGTTGCACAATGTGATGCTGCAGCTGGTAGTACAGACTTTATGGACTGCATTGTCCCAAGCTCAGTTTTTCCTACAAGCCTAATATCATGGTCTGTGATGTTCTGCACACTGATCTTAACCACTGGGTGACTTCCTTTTTTCAGAGTTGGTAGAGTTTCCATGGGTTCAAGGCCATCTGGACACCTTGGATCTGCATGTGGTTCGAACAGGAGAACACTGTCTTGCTTCATATATGACACTTTAACTTGACACTGTATCTGCATTATTGTGTGTTTTGGTATGTTCACCGAGTTTTTTATCGTTTTAACCAAGTATTCACTCGGATTCTCAGCAGTCACAAGATTAATGAAGCTCTGTATCTTATTTTTCTTCATGCCAGGGAAGGCATACTTAACAATCTTCTGCAAATGGTCTTTACTCACTTCACTGTTTCCATTAATTTCACTCTGCCTCATCACTTGTTCAATCACATTGTAGCCAATGATTGGCTTGGATAACCTTTGATATTTTAAAACAAGGACAGGAATGACTAACTAATTTGCACTGTCAACTGGGGAAGCCAATTTGAAGGTTATCTCTACCCATCCAACATAAGGCATATTGGTCCCGTTGGCTGCCAAAAGCTGAAGGCTATCTGGAGCATCTGTTGCCTCAGAAATGTGTTTCAGTTTCACCTCAGGTATGTACTTGTTCCTCCATTGTTCGTCTACAATACATACTCGGGAACCTGTGTCCCATAATGCCTCAATTTTGTGTCTTTGTAAGTAACAGGTTACCAGACATTGTTTGCCGACAAGAGAAGTTACCGGTGAGTATTTGTTAACTTGACATGAAGCTGCTAGGATGTTATCAAGTGAAGGAAACTCAGTGTTTTGTTGTGAATTTTCCAAGTGTTGCCTTGAACGTTGGTGGGACATTTTGGCTGTGTGGATCACTCCCTAACCCGTGGAGGCAACCCGTTCCCGTTTAAAGGAGTTCTATTTTGGAATCTTGCACCTCTGGTTCTGCAGCCTGCTAAAAAGTGCTCACTGCTACCACAACAATAACAATGAGTACATTGTTCCTCTGATCCCCTTTGCTGGCAATGGAAACACTGTCTTGTCCGTAGGGGACGTGACTGTCGAAACTGCTGAGGGTACTGTGGTGGCGGTATTGTTGATGTAGATTGCTGGGGCGCTGTGTTTAGCTGGGGTGGGTAAAACTGTGGTGAGGCATATAGTGATGGTTGAGCCGCATACTGTGTTGAAACTGAATGTTGTGGGGGCTGTTGTAATGATATAGAATATGGTTGCACACTGCAAGACTGTGATGTTTTATTTTGTTGCTGCGGAACAGCATTCTGTGGGGGTCTAGGATGACGGAGCTGCAATGGATACTGACGCTGTTCATGTGTGGTGTGACTTGTTCCCCATGTTTGATTTGGCAGCTCTTTTCTCCAGCCTGCTACTGGCTGATAACTTTGTGAGAAATCCTGCAACGGCTGGTGAATCGTCGTCATCGTCACTGGAGTCTTATTACCGACTGTAAAATACTGAGAGACAGGTGAGGGCTGTTGAATTGTTTCTTTAATTTGCATTATTTCCTCGCTTAGGCTTTTCAGTTGATTCATGGACAGGTTCATTTAACTGTGTGACATGAAGAGCAGCACTACGTTCGGATTTCCTTTTGCTTTGTCTTTCAGACTCATGGGAACAAGTGACATTTAATCTCTCCAACAACACTTCATCTGAAATTGTGGGGTCAGACAGAAATGGCTGGAGGTCGCTCTGAATGCGGTCATTCTGTAAGCCAGTCAGAACAGTATGAAGGAACATGTTTTGGACTAGAGCTGGGTTATATTTTAAGCCGGACTCATCTTCTTGTGAAGCGAACAGGATTTTCTGTCATAAATCAAGAACACGAATGAGAAAGCTTTGTGGTGATTCTTTAGCACGCTGGGCCTCTGAAGTAAGCTGTTTGTTTTATTCTGTGGCATTTTTCTCTTGATAGTGGGAGCGTAGAATTCTTCTTAATGTTGGAAGCGTGAGGTCTGCTTTGCCCTCGAGATAGCTACGCAACTGTAGCCCAGGTGTGATCGCTCGAATGACCGAATCCATAATGTCTTGATCGAGGTAGCCCCTTATTCAACCCACTCTCTATTTGACGTGCATGACTGGAGAATGACAATCCGTCTTTCTGACCTGGCTCACCAATGAGACCTGACATTTTTAAGTCTTTGTGCCATATTGCTGGTGCAATTTGTCTCTGTGATGCATGTGGAGCATCAACCAGTGTATGATCAGTTACTTCTTGTCGTGTTGTTGTACTCTGTGAGACCTCAGGGCTTAAATACATGGCAGACTCAGTCATAATTTCAAGTTGTCGAAATGGTCTTTGAGCTCCCTTTATCTCTATTTGAGGTGGTCTTAAATCTGTCCTCTGCTCAGTCCCATGTACATTAGTCATTATCATATCACTTAATTGTTCATTGATGCTGAGAAGCTCAGCCATGCCTCCATCCTCCATCTCTTCTAATTATTATCTTAATAGATGATTACTGAGGAGATTTACTAAAGACAGGTGTGTTGAATTTCCAATGTCCTTTGAGGAAATTTGTAAGAATTGGCAGAGTTCTATGAGCTTTCCTCTTGTTAGTGTGCATAGTCGATCACCTATTTCTTCTTGAAGGCTCTGAAGTGTTTCCATCTCTATGCATTGGCTGACAGTATGTGGAAAGTGGACGTTTACCTCACTGACTTGACATAGGCTGCCTTTAGTAATCACTGTACTTCAAGCACATGCACTGCTCAATCAGTTTTGTAGTAACAGTTACCACTTCACTCAGCTGCTTCACACTGCTGCTTGTCCAGTAGGCAAGTATGAATGTTACAGGATGGGGCTCTGCAGGTCAAGAAGATGAACCACCTTATAAACATCCCAGCAGTGCCTCAAAAATTTGTAGTACTCCCTTTAGTGATAAATGAGAGTGATAGAGACAAAACTGTTTTATTCCAGTGGTCCTCTCTGTGTTGTTTTAGGATGCGCCACAGTTGTAATGGCAACTCTCAACTCCCAACTGCCACTCAGAATTTCAGAAAATGCAACTGAACTCTTCAGTGCAAACTCATTATAATTAAAGTAATTTAAATAAAACATATACTGTAGATAAATTAAAATAGACTTATATAAATACAAAATAAAATGTATACAAATACTTAAATATTTTCGAGACCCAAATATGCTCGGTGGTCACACATAGTTATAATTTTCTCCCCGATATTATCAATCTTGTAAGTAAAAAAGTTCATAAAGTCATTACTGCTGTGCTGCTTGGAAACATCTGGGCTTGAAGCTTTATTTTTCGTTAGTTTAGCCACGGTTTCAAATAAATACCTAGGGTTTTGTTTGTTTTCTTCTATTTGGGTTGAAAAATTTGCAGATCTAGCAGTTTTTAAGGCCTCTCTGTACACAATAGTGCTCTCTTTCCATGAAATGCGAAATACCTCTAGTTTTGTTTTCTTCCAGTTGCGCTCCATTTTTCTGGCTGCTCTCTTAAGGGCCTGAGTGTGCTCATTGTACAATGGCATTGGAATATTTTCTTTATCTTCTTTAAGCGCAAAGGAGCGACTGTGTCTAAAGTGCTGGAAAAGAGAGAGTTAAAAGTTTATGTCGCAATATCGAGTTCCCTTTCAGTCGAGAACGTCAGACGTAGTCGACGGTCGACTGAATTGGGATCTCGCTAGAGAGCCTGTCTTCTTCGAGTACTATTGAACGAGCCAATGTAATTGGCGTGCGTGATTCGCATCACACACTCCGCCCCCGCGGCGCGGGTATAAATACGGAAGTGGATGCACGCACTAGTTGCCTTTCGCTTCGGAGCCGATCGTTTGATGTCTCTGAGAGTGCTGTTGTCTACAACGAGCGAGTGTGTCGGTGTTCTTCAGGAAGACTCTCCCAGTGCTGGTGTTCTACAGCGCGAGTGCAGCGGTGATCGCGAGCTTTGAGCTCTCAACTGCTGTTTTAACAGCAACAAATTTCTAAATGTTTGTGTGTGTTGATGGCTGGTTAGAGGGCGGAAAAGTGAGTGCTTCACTGTTTCAGTTCTCTGTTCAGTGTTGCCGCGGTCATTCCCCTGTGTGCTCCGGCACTGGTGACGGTCCTATTTTCTGAAAGAGCAACACGGGTGCGTTTGCGTCTTTTTCAAGATGTCATTCCGCCCGTGCGTTTCTGGGTGCGGTCGTTCCCTGTCTCTCTCTGATGTTCACAACTGTTGTGTCACGTGTTTGGCTTACAGCACGCTGAGACAGCTTTTGTGGACAGCTCATGTTTTCACTGTGGGAACATGACTGTCGCAGTGTTGAGGGCGAGACTCGCCTTCGTTCGCGGAGAGCGAGTCCCCATTACCATGCCCCACCCTCGGGTGCTGTGTGGGATGGGTGACCGGAGGATAGTGTTGGATGTCCCGCCCGGTAACCATTCCCTGTGGGCTCCTCACTCCTCCCTTCCACTGCAACCACTGGAGCCTCCTGTGTTGTCTGCTGGTCCATCTGTAATGGGTGGGCCAGCGGTTTCACTCGGGGCTCCCCTGGAGGACAGGACGCCGATTGCAGCAGCGGAGGGTGAGCTGACTTCTAGAGATGATGACTCGGCTGCATTGTCTCCCTCCGGGAGTTCAATGTTGCCCGAGCCGGATCCAGAATTATCAGCTATGCTGAAACGGGCCGCCGAGGCTGCCGGGCTCGAGTGGAACCTCCACCGTGTCCCGTTCAGTCTCGGTTGGAATCTGGAGTTTGGTATCTTGGGGCGGGCCGCGCTGGGTCTCAGCTCGCCGCCCCAGTGCCTTTCTTTCCCGAAATGCATGGAGAGCTTATCAGGTGGTGAACAGCATCTTTCTCTGCCAGAAACTGCCTGAATAGCTTTTCCCCCTCATTACCCTTGATGGAGGAACAGTGAAGGGTTGCGAGGTGTCCCTCCATTGGAGCGGTCTGTCGACACAGGTGCACCTGTGTCCGGCGGCCGCTGCCTTTTGGGGGGATCCTCGTCTCCCCCCTAAGGCCTGTGAGTTTCGTCTGTTCCGACGGGCAGAGCTTACAAAGCCTGTGGGCAAGCCCCTTCCTCTTGCGTGCCATGGCGTTGCTGCAGGCTAGGGCACCCATGGCATGCACGAGGGTAATCCAGACCGTGCGCTCATAGGTGAGCACCGCACTGCATCCGACCTCACCCTCCGGGGTACGGGTGTCGTAGCGTGCGTGATCGGTCTGGCGATGTCCACCTTGGTGGTCCAGTAGCGCCTTCGTTGGCTCAGCCTGGTTGGTATGGCGGATGCGGACAAGGTTCGGTTCCTGGTCTCCCCAATTTCCCAGGTTGGGCTGGTCGGCGACGCGGTGGAGAACTGCATCAAACAGTTCTCTGCCGCTCAAGCGCAGACGGAGGTCATCCGGCACATCCTGCCCCGGTGGCCAGCTGCTGCCTCCACCCGCCGCCGGTGGCAGCTCCTCCGCCTGCTCGTCGCCGTGGGCGTTCCCCGGCCGCCGCTCCTGCTGGCCCTCCGCAGCAGCCTCCACCCAGGCCTCAGCATGGAGCCGGCCGCAGTAGAGATGCCCAGCCCGCTCCAGGCGCTGCCAAGCCAGGTGGCAAGCGACAGCGAAAGCCGGAGCGGGCCGCCCAGGAATGGATGAGATGCTCTTGGAGTGGCACGATCACTCCCTCCCCCCGGGTGAGGGCCGGGGGGAGCCTTTGTTTGTGTGTGTGTCTGTTCCGCCGCTGGCTCCCTAAAAAAAAAAAAAAAAAGAAAAAAAACCGGAGCAAGCGGTACCCACACTTCAGAGAGAGAGCAATTTCATCTGTTCCTGGGTCCCAAGAGGGCCAGTCTGGCGGGTGTGACCCTGTATAGCCTTACACCCCTCAGCTCCCCCTTGGTCGCCAGCAGGCAGCTTGGTGCGTTCGAGGACCCGGTCATCCGCCTTCTCACGCGCCCCCTGCCGCTTGTGGAGACAGGTAAGTGTTGCACAGCACACTAACACCACTCTCTCTACTTTGCTGCCCCACCTCAGGCTCGGCTACCCCGCTCAAGTCAGTGATAGTCATCACATTAGGTGTTGAGCAGACGTGCTCCTGAAAATTCAGTGATATTCATCACACCGAGTGTTGAGCAGTGCTCCTGACTTGTGCGTGCTTATCTTATCCTGCTGGCGAAGGATTTGATATAGCCGCTCCTCCAGCCGGTACGAAGGCCAGTTGTAAACTCGTTCTTCGTGCTACTAGGTGGTGGGTCGTGACCATCTTGGCCCAAGATTGGTCTGCAGCTTTGACCTTAAAGACATGTGCTTCAGATCTCTACCTCCCGCACCGCAGGCCATCCTGTGTGTTGCGTCTAAGGGTGGAGTATCAGTACAGTGTCCTTCCCCTCGAGTGCTCCAGAGCCCGTTGGGTCTTCAGGTCAACTGGAAGAGAGTAATCTCGCCCACGGGCTGAGTATCTCTTTTTTAGTTTTGGAGAGGTACTCGGTCCAACATGTCTCTCCAATGAGAATGTGTTCAGCTGGTGTTGAAGTGAGAAAGGGTCCCACTGAAAGAACTTTCAGAGGCTCCTGGGTATATGGTAGTCGCAGCCTTTGGCTTCCTCCATATGTGACCGCTTCAGCGCTAGCTTCACGATCGAGTCCCGAGGTGACCGTGGCAGAGCAGCTCACCCTGTGTGACTATAGTTCATCCCGGTCTGCTGCCAAACCCTCTTCAACAGAGGGGCCATGTACAAAGGGCGTGTTTTAACGGGGGCCTGGGCGACCCCCGACTACACGGGCATTCGTGCCTCGAGTTGTTAGACATTGCGACCGTTGCGCAAGCTTCCCCTGCATGTCACAAACTCACCCGTCACCTCCTCCTTGGAGTCAGACGCTTCTGAGGGCGCCTTGTTCCACTCCTCCCGCTTACTCAATCGTGCCGCCATCGAGCCTCACGACAGTTATAGCCAGGGCAAGTGGAGACTCCATCCCCTGGGTCCGGCTGGGTCATGACCATTCCGGGGCCGCTCAGTTGCCCCCCCGGTTTTATTTTTCCGCCAGTGTTTGGGTAAACCGAGCGGACTACCCTTGGACAAACACTGGGTCTCAGCTGCCCCAGGGGCCCGCAGAAGTGCGTTTAACCCCAGTGAGCCTTCTATAAGTGACTGCGACTCATGGTCGCCTTGCGCCTGCTCAGGTCAGTGAAATCATCACTCTTCATGTTGAGTAGGATTGCTCCTGAAACTCAGTGAAGTTCATCGCACTCAGGTGTTGAGCAGCAATGCTCCTGTAGCTCTGTGAGTTCATCACAGGTAGCTCAGTGAATTCGTCACACGCAGTGCTGAGCAGAAATGCTCCTGGTGCTCAGTGAAGTTCTTCGCACTCAAGTGTTGAGCAGAAATGCTCCTGCAGCTCAGTGAGTTTATCAGACTCAGGTGTTGAGCAGTAATGCTCCTGAAGCTCAGTGAACTTGTCACACTCAAGTGCTGAGCAGAAATGCTCCTGTCGCTCAGTGAAGTTCTTCGCACTCAAGTGTTGAGCAGAAATGCTCCTGAAGCTCGGTGAGTTTATCACACTCAGGTGTTGAGCAGGAATGCTCCTGAAGCTCAGTGAACTTGTCACACCCAAGTGCTGAGCAGAAAATGCTCCTGAAGCCCAGTGATCTTCACATGTTGTGTTGAGCAATGGTCCTGTCTTTTGCGCCCGTCGCTTGCACCTACGTGCCAAGTCAGGAGAGGAACAGGTCTTCATAGTTGCCCCTTATTGGCCCAACTAGACCTGGTTCCCTTCAACAGCCTTCCTGACTTCCCCTGAAAACTCTTTCGGGGACGGGGCACGATGGCACACGCGTTCTTCCCCCGGAGATTCCGGGCGGTCTTACATCTGAACGCGGAGGTTCAGGTGGCTATCACAAGAACATGTGATAGTTACCATCACTTCTGCGAGCACCCCCTAGAATTGGGTAGTGTGCTTACGCCTTTAGAAGTGGAACCTAGTCGTTGAGTGCGTCTTCTCTCCAGAGGAGATCCTGAAAGCTTTCGATCACTTCAGCGCTCTCTTTCCTGCAAGATGGGTTGCAGTAGGCTGTTTTCCTTCACCCTCAAAATGATGTTGCCTCGGTGTTTAAATGACGCTCATCGTGTTGCAGAAGTATGCAGAAGCACGTTCTGATTGTCAGGTTCCTGAGGAGCAAGGTCTTGTAAATCCTTGTGTCCCTCTTTATCCTCTTGGGCCTTGTCCCTGGTGCGACTGCACTGCAGAGACCGCCCCTGAGCCACTGCAGGCAGTGAGTTAAAAATTCTGTTGTATCAGTTCTCCTGCTCGCGTGGTCTCTACTAGAGGGTAGGGACTTGCTCGCTTTCGGTCAACGTATTGTGCCTGGAGTCTGGGCCGGCTAACTCTCACAAGCTGAGACCCCGGCTCGGATTGTGCCCAAGGTTCCTACCTCTCCCGTAATAGGAGCAGGTGGTGAGCCTGCAAGCGCTGCCCTGGAGGAGGCAGATCCAGCCCTGGCTTCTCTGTCCGTTCGCTTGGACGTGTACAGCATGCAAGTCATAGACCTCAGACCAGCTCTTCAAATATCTGTTGGAATTCAGCAGAGAGGGAAGGCTGTTTCCATACAAAGTTGCACTTAGTGCTTGCCTTCATTTCGGCAAAGATCCGAGATGCAACATGTCCACTTAGGTGTTGAGCTCCTCTATGATGAGTGTAAAGTGCTCCGCCTGGGCGTTGACGATATGCTTTGCTAAAACAGATTCTAGAGTTGGGGGCTGGACGACACCTAGTTGAACCGCTGCCTCACGTGGGCTCCCTTCTCATGAAGCCAGTTTCACCGTGAGCCCGGTTCAAGTGTCGGCTTGCTGCGCCATTCCCCTCCTATGGACTGGATACGTGCGCCTTTCTACTCCAGTTGAGTTCCCTTAAAATTGAACCCTGTTGAGTTCCTCCGCACCCCTCCGACGTCGGACGTGCGGAACGTCTGGTGTTAGGCCTACCACTCGTAAGCAGTGTGGAACCTGTGTTAGGCTGGGTCCATATGTTGCGGTCCCTTCGGTGACCCCATATGTGTATTCTTCCACGATACGGCTCCCTGCGGTGAGCCCGTGTCTTCCCTCGGCAGAGTCTCTCTGCCGTCACTGTCCGGTGTGTCTCCCCCCGTCTTAGGCTGGAGCCACCCCAGTGACATTCCATATGTTAGACTGCCCGGTTTCCGCCCAGTTCATATGTGTATTCTCCACATTACCTCCCTGGTTGGATGTGGCTTCCGCAGCGTCCCTTCCTTCCAACGTACGGGGAACGCTTTCCCAGTGGTCCTGTAGGAACAGCAGTGACTTCCCTGGCCTAAGCCCTGTCCTTCCCCGCCTTAAGTTTGCGGGGGCATCAGGAGGCTTTGGTTTAGGCACTGGAAGGTGGCAGCGTTAGTGGCGTGTTCAATGGGTGATCCCAATTCAGTCGACCGTCGACTACGTCTGACGTTCTCGACTGAAAGGGAACGTCCTGGTTGCGTATGCAACCCACCGTTCCCTGAAGGAGGGAACGGAGGACGTAGTCCCCTTGCCACTACCGCTGGACCACCGCTGACCCCGGGTTACTCTCGGCTCCTCAGCGAAAAGCAACTAGTTCGTGCATCCACTTCCGTATTTATACCCGCGCCGCGGGGGCGGAGTGTGTGATGCGAATCACGCACGCCAATTACATTGGCTCGTTCAATAGTACTCGAAGAAGACAGGCTCTCTAGTGAGATCCCAATTCAGTCGACCGTCGACTACGTCCTCCGTTCCCTCCTTCAGGGAACGGTGGGTTGCATACGCAACCAGGACGTTCTTAACTATTTGGGATGCTGAGATGATGAAACTGATCAGGAAGATTATTTATAAAGCATTTTTAGTGGCAGAAGTGATAGGTCTAAAATATTTTCAGCTTTGCAGCCTTGGCTTAATGTAGTTTACACGAGACTAGATAATGATCTGAGATGTCATCGCTTTGCTGCAGAATTTCCACGGCATCAACATTGATTCCATGTGATAATATTAAATCTAGAGTATGATTACGACAATGAGTAGGTCCTGGCACGTGTTGTCTAACTCCAATAGAGTTAAGAATGTCTTTAAATGCCAATCCCAATGCATATTTTTTTGTTATCTACATGTATATTAAAATCACCAACAATTAGGACTTTATCTGCAGCCACTACTAACTCTGATAGAAAGTCAGCAAATTCTTTGATAAAGTCTGTATGGTGCCCTGGTGGCCTGTATACAGTAGCAGCACAAATCTCAAATGTGATGTATCATTTACACTAGATATCGTTACTGTCACGGGTGTTGTGCGGGTAGAAGGCGACAGGATGAGGCAAAAGCTCTAATTCCAATATTTACTCAAAAATAAATTAAAAGAATAAACAGATACAGGCAGGTTGGCAGAAGGGACATGCACTAAACACTCTAAACATATACAGACGGTGAAGAGGATATGATGACGTGCAGGTGTGTGGTGATTAATACTCAGGTGATAGTGATCTCTGTTATTGTGTGGTGATGGAATCTGGCTGATCTCTGACAGTTACATTTAGCACCAACACTTCAAAAAAATTAAATTTGAAACTAGACTTCTTAGTAACTCTGAAAATATTACTATAAATTACAGCAACACCTCCCCCTTTCCATTTCATACAAGGTTCATTTATAACCGTAATCTTGAGGGGTGCACTAATTTAAAGTAATTTAATTGTTTGGATTTAGCCAGGATTCTGTCAAACACAGCACATATTGGTTATACAAATCTGAGTCTGTGATCATATCATTAACGATAAGTGCTTTTGAAGTAAGGGATTGAATATTCAGCAACCCGAGCTTTATCATTTGTTCATTTGTATTATTTCTGTTTTTTATTTGTTGAACATCTATTAAAAAAAAATCCCTTAGATGGGTTTGGACGTTTTTTGTATTTCCTTATTCGGGGAACAGACAGAGTCTCCTTATGATGATATCTAGGTGAAAGAGTCTCTATGTGATGGGATTTATGTGACCTCAGTGGCGTGACACAGCTAGCAGACGGCCGGTTTAGCCAGTTTGTCTGCTTCCTGACCTGAGCCCCAGATTGTCATGTTTGAGGTCTAAGACTATGTGCCATATTACTAGATAGAAGAGCAGCACCATCCCAGAGGGATGAATACCATCTCTTTTCAACAGGTCAGGTCTGCCCCAAAAACTTTTCCAATTGTCTATGAATTCTGTATTATTTTACGTGCACCACTTAGACAGCCAGCCTTGTAGAGAGGACAGTCTACTAACTATCTCATCACTCCTTCGAACAGGAAGGGGGCCAGAGCAAATTACAGTGCCTGACATCGTAATTGCAGGTTCACACACCTCTTTAAAGTTACATTTAGTGATCTCCGACTGGCGAAGTGACAATAAGAGGAGAAGATGACATTACTCACCGTGTTTGTTTGACTGACTGATACTCACCTCAGGTGTTTAATGGATTGGTAAAAGGTGCGAGCGCACGAGCAAACTAAATAAATAAATGAGCGTACTGATGGCACACTAACAGGCTAGCGAATTACTAGCGTGTTGTGCTAGCAACGATTTAGATTGAAGCTAGCGATGTAAAGTTGATATGTGATATTAAGCTATATTTAGCAGCATAAACAACAGGAAATACTAGTAAATAATGATTCAAAACAGAGAGATATACAAGGCTTACAGACGCAAACCAACCAGCAGCAGCAAGGCAGACAGTGACAGTGATGTAATCATTACATAATTCCATTACGCAATTAACATGCTATATAAAAATATCCGTGGGGTATTTTTGAGCTAAAACTTCTCTACAGAAGTTCTCAGGCATCAGAGATTTGTTTTACATCTTGTGAAAATGGCATTATACCACCCCTTTACTGTAATATAATTCCTATTGTATTCTTCTGAAAGAAGAATGTCATATACACCTAGGATGGCTTCAACGTGAGTAAATCAAGGGCTAATTTTCATTTTTTGGGTGAACTATCCCTTTAAGCTGGCTCTCAGGTGAATATTATCTCAAATAATGTTATCCATTCCAGTGCAAATGCATATTTCAGGGAAATTAATTTAATTTACAAACATAGTTGTTTGATTGGTCGGACCTTTGTTGGGAAGGAAAAGTAGAGCATGGACCTCTTGGAACTTTAATTGAATAGAGAGGGGATGATGGTTTATGCTCTGTGAGGACTGATTTTTTATTTTTCTGCAGGGATTCAAAAGGAGTTGAAATAATTTGTAACACATTGAAGCATAAAATGTAGTGTAATTATCTTGGAGGAGAGGGCAAAACTCAGCCGACCATACATTAACACATGCTGAAATTATTACTTTTTTACATAATCAGCTTCTCATACACAGATATTTATGAGCCAAAATAGGACACTAATGAATCTGTACAGAAAGAGGATTTATAACTTTTATTTATTCATAAGGAAATCATTATTATTATAAGCAATTTTACTTGTACTTGTACATATTACTTGAGGACGTCAATATCCCATCATGCACCTGGAAACCAAACCATTTAATGCCAATCTCTTTCTTTCAGGTACCGTTCTAGTGGAAAAAATGGAGATCAACGGTCGCGCTCAAGATCCAGATAGAACCATCTCCTTGATACTGCTGGACAACAATGATTACTGGGTTATCCTTGACCCCGCACTACAGAGACTGTATCTCAATAGCACCGGACGAGTGCTGGACCGAGACGTGAGTAAACAGACAAGCATATTCTGTCAAAAATAACATATTGCTGCTGTTGTCCTTTGGCTGACACACACGTGTGTGTGTGTGTGTGTGTGTGTGTGTGTGTGTGTGTGTGTGTGTGTGTGTGTGTGTGTGTGTGTGTGTGTGTGTGTTTTATATATATGGAAGTCTGCCTGAAGCCTCAAAGACAAACAAGCGCTACAATAAATTTCATCCCAGTTTGCAGCACACCAACACATGCCACAGTAATAAGATCATGACAGCCACACAGCACTGCAACATTGTCTTACTCAGTATTTTAGTTTTTCTAGTAAAATATTTTAACAGCCTTAAATCAAGATAAATATACTTATGCAAAATTGCATGAACAATTAAGAATGTTCAGATATTATATCTTAAATATAGATAATTTATAATTAGTAGTAGGATTATTATTGGCCAGCACAGTGCCTCAGTGGATAGCACTCTCTCCTAATAGCAAGAAGGTCCCCGGTTTGAGTCCAGGCTGAGCCAGGTGTCCTTTCTGTGTGGATTGTACATGTTCTCCCTGTGTCTGCGTGGGTTTCCTACAAATGGTCCAGTTTTTTCCACAATCCAAAAACATGCAGTATGGGTGAATTGAAGACGCTAAATTGTCCGTAGGTGTGAGTGTGTGTGTGTGAGTCCCAAGTCATGTAATGGAGAGTGGGTGGGGAAAGACCTGGCAACCTACCCGGAAAAAAACAATGCCTGATCTTATGAGTTGAAATGGAACCTGTTCGTTGACTGGTGTTCTTCTCACGAGGAGAACCCCCGAACTTGCTCGATCCGAGCTGTGCTTTCCTTCCTGCAAGATGGGCTGGAGCGAAGGCTGTCTCCCTCCACCCTTAAAGTGTATGTTGCCGCGATTGCTGCACATCACGATGCAGTTGAAGGTAAGTCGTTGGCATAGCACGACCTGATCGTCAGGTTCCTGAGGGGGGCCAGGAGACTAAATCCTCCTCGCCCACTCTCTATACCCTCTTGGGATTTGTCTCTGGTCCTTTCGGCACTTCAGAGACCACCCTTTGAGCCTTTGCAGTCAGCAGAGTGAAAAATGTTGTCCTGTAAAACAGTTCTCCTGGTTGCATTGGCCTCTATCAAGAGGGTAGGGGACCTGCATGCATTTTTGGTCGACGAATCGTGCCTGGAATTCGGCCCGGCTAACTCTCACGTAATCCTGAGACCCCGGTCTGGATACGTGCCCAAGGTTCCCACCACTCCCTTCCGAGAACAGGTGGCGAACCTGCAAGTGCTGCCTTCGGAGGAGGCAGAACCAGCCCTGGCTTTTCTCTGTCCCGTCCAGGCTCTGCGCCTGTATGTGGACAGAACGCAAAGCCTCAGGACCTCAGATCAGCTCTTCGTCTGTTACGGAGGCCAGCCGAAGGGAAAGGCTGTCTCCAAGCAGAGGATGGCCCACTGGATAGTGGATGCCATCGCCATGGCTCACGAAGCCCAAGGCGTGCCTTGCCCGCCCGGGTTGAGAGCCCACTCTACTAGGGGTGTCGCTTCTTCTTGGGTGCTGGCGCATGGCGCCTCGCTGACAGACATCTGTAGAGCTGCGCGCTGGGCGACACCTAACATGTTCGCAAGGTTTTATAGCTTACGTGTTGAGCCGGTTTCTTCCTGTGTGTTCGCTTCATCCAGCCGGTAACACTGAAGTTCCCGCTCTAGTGTCTGCTTGCTGCACCACTCCCCTTCACATGGGGCGGATACGTGCGCTTCTTTGCTCCAGTCGAGTTCCCCACTCAGGCAAACCCTGTAGAGTTCCTCCGCACCCCTTCGGCAGTCAGACGTTGCGGAGCGTCTGACGCCAGGCCTAGTGCTCGTATGCTTGTGTAACTTGTGCTAGGCTGGGCTCCATATCTGGTGATCCCTGCGGCGATCCCATATGCGTATTCTTCCACGATCAGCTCCCTGCGGTGAGCCCGTGTCTTTCCCTTGGCAGAGTCCGCTCTGCCGTCACTGCCTGGTGTTGCCTCCCCCTTCTCAGGCTGGAGCCACCCCAGTGTCATTCCATATGTTGCACTGCCCTCCAGGCAGTCCATATGTGTATTCTCCACGTTACCTCCCTTCGGGCAGCAACCGCTGCGTTTTCCATAGGATCCCAATTACGTTGTCACGTCGACACCACGTCAAACGTAAGCGATTGAAAGGGAACGTCTCGGTTACTAATGTAACCCTCGTTCCCTGAATGAGGGAACGGAAGACGTGACGCCCCGCCGCCATGGTTGCTGACCATCGCTGTACGGCCATCACAATCTCGGCTCCTCAGCGAAAAAAAATGAGTGCGTGCGCCCGCTTCCTGTTTATACCCAGGCTGCGGGGCAGGGCGTGTGACGCTTTTCACACACGCCAACATTCATTGGCTTGTTCTGTAGACACTCTAAGTTGATAGGGCTCCCTGAAGTGATACCAATTACATTGTCACATCGATGTCACGTCTCCCGTTCCCTCCTTCAGGGAACGAGGGTTACATTAGTAACCGAGACGTTTTTGACTGAACTATATGTATTTACAGTAATTTCAGATTCATAGAATGTGAGTAAATAGGATTGTCTCTGGCTTTATCTTTTATTAAGACATAGCTTTATATTTTATTTGATTTATTCGACTGTGCTCTCAGAGTTTAATTTACTGTTCTAGAGTACAAGACCAGCCAATGCTTCAATCAAAAAGACCTGAATAGGCAGAAGATTTTCCTCCTACAGCCACCATATGATCATTGTAATTTCTCCAATTCCATTTTCCACAAGTGCTTCATCTCCTCCCTCATATACTGCCTGTCTGTGCATTACACCAATCTTCTATAAAGTACCACACATGTGTCTGTTTGCTCGTCTGAAAAGCATTGTGGTTGTGACAGGCTTCTCTTGCCACTATTGATGATGATTACAGGACATTCCCTCCTCTTCCTCCTCCTCGTCCTCTTCAGGAGGCTTTGTGGGATTCAGCCACTTCATTCAACAGCTCCACTGTTTGTTTCATTCTGAGTACTTTCAGCCAAACACCTTATTTACACAAAAGAAAATGAGAAGACTTGACATTAATCCTGTTTGCATTGTTACATTCAGTTATGTAATCTTGTTTATTCACACAAACAGGCATCTACTGCAATTGCTAGATATTGGCTGTATTTTTAATGTGCTTTACAAATGCTAGTTACCCTAATGTTATTGATGACTGGTCATAGCTTTTGAAAATATCACAAATGGTTAGTGTTGCCATTTATTAGCATATGTGTACTGTATTTATGTTTTCTGCTTTCAAATCTCATTTATATGGTTCTTGTTTCGTGATTTTGCTAATGCATCCTACAATAGTTGGTTTCTCTATATTCTGTAAACCCCTTTATGTTCTTTCTTCTAGCCGCCCATGTCCATCACCACCATTGTGGTAAGGATTCAGTGCACCAATGAGCTGGTGGGAACGGTTATTCTGCATGAAGTACGGATAGTGGTGAGGGACATAAATGACAACACGCCGCGTTTCCAGCAGCCTCGTTACTATGTATCAGTTAATGAGGTGAGGCCTGATAACTTATGCACCGTCTCGTTTCCTCTCTGACTCTCTGTCAATTCAGTTTCTATTTAATGTGCATAGTATGCAAACATTCTATATTCATGGGATACCTGGACAACCTGCCTCATTTGACAAAATGTGCAACAAAACAACAACGCATTGTGGTGGGTATGGTATCTGGCAATGCAATGTGATGAATGAACCAGTATAAATTACAGCTGGGAATTTATTTACAGTACTATCGTTTCAGTAAGATATTGTTTTCTTTTAAAGAAATTATTACTTTTATTCAGCAAGGATGCATTAAAGGGATAGTTCACCCAAAAATGAAAATTCTGTCAGTATTTACTCACCCTCATGTTGTTCCAACTGCATGAGACCTTCGTTCATCTCCGGAACACGAATTAAGATATTTCTGATTAAATCTGAGAGCTGGATCACTCCCCCATAGGCTTCTTCAGGGATTGAACTTGCCGGCCTCGAAAAGTCATTAAAGACATCGTTAAAATAGTCCAAGTGACTACAGTGGCTCAATCTTAAGTTTATCAAGCGACGAGGATACTTTTTGTGTGCAAAAACAAACAAAAATAATGACCTTATTTCAACTATTCATTTCCTTCTCTGTTGGCCTCTAGTCAGTTAACTTAGTATGATTGCGTAGAGCTACGTCACAAGTAGGCGCACTATTGGTCGACGCTGGTCATGTTGGTGATGCGTGTGATACAACATCAGAACCTTTTGCTATATCCATTGTGAACTCACTCGAGGCCCACAGAGAAGGAAATGAATAGTTGAAATAAAGTCGTTATTTTTGTTTTTTTTTGCGCACACAAAAAGTATTCTCGTCGTTTGATAAACTTAAGATTGAGCCACTGTAGTCACTTGGACTATTTTAACGATGTCTTTAATGACTTTTCGGTGCTGGCAAGTTTCAATCCCTGAAGAAGCCTATGGACTAGTATGGAGAAGTGATCCAGCTCTCAGATTTCATCAAAAATATCTTAATTCGTGTTCCGAAGATGAACGAAGGTCTTATGGGCTTGGAACAACATGAGGGTGAGTAAATACTGACAGAATTTTAATTTTTGGGTGAACTAACCCTTTAACTGAATCAAAAGTGACAGTAAAAAAGTGACAGTCAGCTCCCTCCACAATCGCTTATTGACTGTCTGAATGAAATAAAAACCTGGATGTCATCTAACTTACTCAAGCTGAACAGCAGCAAAATAGAGCTATTGGTTGTGGCTCCCAAGCCGCTACTCTCGAGGGTTGGTGGTCTAATCCTCAAAGTGGATGGTTGCTCCATCTTTCCTTCCAAGGAAGTCCGCAACCTTGGTGTAATTTTGGACTCCACTCTCTCATTTCAGTCACACATCAAACTCATTACTAAATCTGCCTTCTACCACCTCAAAAACATTTCCAGACTACGACCATCACTCTCAGACCCTGTGGCTGAGTCACTCATTCACGCCTTCATCAACTCTCGCTTGGACTATTGCAATGGTGTCCTGTATGGGGTACCCAGTAAGATTCTTCAAAGACTACAATGCGTCCAGAACTCGGCTGCCAGGGTTCTAACACACACTAGGTCTTGGCAGCACATTACACCAATCCTCAAATTTCGCATCACTTACAAAATCCTGCTGCTCACGTATAAATCTCTTCATGCCACTGCCCCCCGGTATCTACTGGACCTTCTCCATCCCTATATCCCCTCACGGAACCTGCGGTCCATTGACAAGGGCCTGCTCTCTGTCCCCCACACAAGACTGCGGACTTTTGGGGACAGAGCCTTCAGCGTCGCAGCCCCTACCCTCTGGAATTCCATTCCTGCAGACATCCGAAATGCTCCCTCTCTGGACATTTTCAAAAACCTTCTAAAAACCCACCTCTTTACAAAGGCATTTAAGCAGGACTGATTCATTATTATTATCTACTTATTTCTTATTTTATTTTATTATATTCTCTTCCTTATTCTTTATTCCTTATGTAGCTATATGTAAAGCGTCCTTGGGTCCCGTGAAAGGCGCTATATAAGTATAAGTTATTATTATTATTATTATTAGTAAAGTCTATTATAAATATATATGTTATATATATATATATATATATATATATATATATATATATATATATATAATATACAATCTGCTTATGGGGTAATAATGGAACCCCATGGA
The DNA here is from genome assembly GCF_051911475.1 of Siphateles boraxobius. NCBI lineage: Eukaryota > Metazoa > Chordata > Actinopteri > Cypriniformes > Leuciscidae > Siphateles > Siphateles boraxobius. Next base: position 2,972,247 of record NW_027508811.1, read on the forward strand.
AAAAAAATCACTATTGCTTACAACAGGAACTGTATTTTCATGGTTCAAGATTTTTGTCATAAGAGATGATAAAAAAAAAACTGTTGTGCATCAAAACCACTCATTTACTAGTAAAAAATTAACTTGATTTTCAAAAGTCAACGAATTTACGACAAAATTTCAGTTATCATTTATTTAAGCCACAAAATAAACGATAAATGATAATGAACTACTAAAAGAATTTTGAACATCACTAGCATGTTTTTTAATGACCCAAATATAAAACATGGTTCACCCCTTACGCACGTTACCATGTCCGTCAAAAACCGACATAACACACTCATGGGCTTCAATCACTTCACTAAATACTTGCCAGGTAAGAAATAAATTATTATTATATAATAATATATCTGTCTTATAATTCTAAATCATTTGAATATCACAACATTGACGTCTGTTAAAAAAATAACGTACACAATACACTAAGCAGAGGTCCAGAGAGTAAACCCATTTCCTGGACAACCCACTCTACCCGATATTTTGAATGCGTCACCGCTTTCCAGGAAGAGGGAGAAAATGTCGGCCTGAGTGGCTTCAACATGCTGTCTGTCAGAGACAATAACGTCCATAAAACATAACGCATAATACATAATTGTACTTCACTCGCTGAAATTTAATGGAAATGATCAGGGAACTGAGTGAAATACTTCACAATACATGCTAAAGAGAGTCCAATTGAAAAATTTGCCGGGTTGGTTCACATTGTTCAACATGTTGGTTTTGAATGACATTTTTATGCACAAACTACGCATTTTGATTCTGACTTGTCTGATTTTAATATTTTCAATAATTTTTCTATTCTGGACTGATCAAGAACGGAACATCAAGAACAATTTTTTTTCATAATTTTGGCAATAGATAAATGAATGATCTTGGTAATGATTAATGATGAGTTCCTGTTGTCCCCAATTCCCCTCTCATATGCTGATACAATTGTGGGGAAATCTAGAATATACATTTGTAGAATAGAAAATACATTGATAGAATAGTATAATTGTTATAAGATAATTGTGAGTTAAAAGCTAGACCAGATGGATTGAGATGGATTGAGGGTGGAGGAAAACATTGTTTGCCTTAAGAGAGGGACCTGTTCACGCATCTGTATTCCTGTGGTCAATGATACTACTCATGACATTGACTTGCCTCCACGGGCAGTTCTGGGCCATATCCAGCGAGTAAAAGCCATCTACCCTGCCGAGGTGAGACCGGTGACCGCTCAGAAAGAGGTTGCATGTGCGACTGCTGCACAAACCAGCCAAAGCCTGTTAAAGAAAGATGGTGAACAAGTTAGCCAATCTACAGAAAACGCAAATACAACATCAACGGTTCAAAAAGATAACCTATGGGACCCTCCTGTATGCGTTGATCACTTAAAACCTGAACAGCAGCAAAAAGTGAAGCAGCTTTTAAGGGAGGAGAGTGGTGCTTTTGCTTGTGATGACAGCGATGTAGGATGTATTCCATCTCTCCAGCTAAAAATCCGCCTCCATGATACCACATTCGTGAAGCACACATACATGTCCGTCCCGAAGCCACTTCGCAGAGAGGTTAAAGAATACCTGGAGGATCTGTTAAATAAGGGATGGATTACTAAATCTAAGTCACCATATTCTTCACCAGTAGTCTGCGTGCGTAAGAAAGATGGAACTCTCCGCCTCTGCTGTGACTATCGGGAGTTAAACAAGAAATCTATTCCAGATAGACACCATATTCCCTGCATACAGGACATGCTCGACAGCTTGGCAGGCAACACTTGGTTTTCAGTCCTTGATCAAGGCAAAGCCTATCACCAGGGTTTTGTAGAGGAATCCAGCCGTCCTCTCACTGCGTTCATTACACCGTGGGGACTATATGAGTCGGTGAAGGTCCTTTTCGGATTGTCAAATGCACCTGCTGAATTCCAAAGGAGCATGGAGGAGTGCCTGGGAGGATTGGATGATAATTTAGTTCATTCTAAAACATTTGATGATCATCTTCAGGACATTACAAAAGTGCTGCAGTGTTATCAAAATCATGGTGTCAAACTAACGCCTCAAAAATGTGAAGTGTTCCGAAATCAGGTACGATTCCTAGGGAGGCTGGTGACAAAAGATGGGTACACGATGGACCCGGCTGACGTTGCTCCTGTCCAAGCACTGAAAGAAAGGACCCCTAAGACAGTTGGTGAGGTGAGAAAGTTGTTAGGATTCCTCTCCTACTACCGGTCATACATTGAAAACTTTTCCCGCAAGGCCGCACCTCTTTATCTGCTGCTCACTGAAAAAAAGACACCAACAGGAAAAAGTACAGATGAAGCGGAAAGGAAAAGGGAAACATGGCCAAGGACAGCTTGCGTCATCACATCAAGTCACGTGGACAGATGAACATAAAAAGGCCCTCGGTGAGTTAATCGACTATTTATCTAACCCACCGGTACTGGGATACCCAGATCTGGATGAACCTTTTGTACTCCATTGCGATGCTTCACAGGAAGGCCTTGGTGCGGTGCTTTATCAAAGGCAAAGAGGCAAGTTAGTGGTAATAGCGTACGGATCAAGAACCCTAACCCCTCCTGAGAAAAACTACCATCTTCACTCAGGAAAGTTGGAGTTCTTGGCCATGAAATGGGCTATATGTGAATGGTTCAGAGACTATGTCGATCATGCACCATCATTCATTGTGTACACGGACAATAACCCTCTCACATATGTGACCCGTCACAGAAACCAGGGACACAAGTCGGCAGCACAACTTTCGAGCAAAATGAGAAAGAAGAGTTTTTTTTTCAAAATTGGTGATTTTCAATTTTTTGGAGAATCTGTTAATTGAAATCACGAAGAAGCCTCTCCATGTTTGAGATAGCAGTATTGGTATATTTAAAAGCTTACATTTTGAGGTTGAAATCGGCTTGTTTTCGGAGATTCTAGCATGCAGTAGGGGCGTGGCGTGTCATTGTCTGTGTGTATTTCCATACTGAATAACCCGGCGCTTTTGCCCCCGCCCTCCAAGTCAACCACATGGCTACTTATTATGCTGTGCTCTGGCCAGCTCTCTCTGATATCAAAATTCAATGAAGATGGATGCCACAAAGATTGTCGCAGACGAGATGAACCGTCTGGCAGTTACACCGAAAATGTTTTCGCCGCACTTCGTGGGCTCGGGAAACTGAACCGGAGGTATGGGCGCAGCGCGCTCGCCCTCAGTGCTTCAATACGGCGGCTCGGCTCGCTGACAGCGGTGGCTGGCTGTTTCATATGTGACGGAGAATCGAAATAGAGGATGCAGTTAAGACCTTTGCTGCTGCGATGAAGGCCTGCCGTGCGTGTTTCTGAAATGTAAGTTAAGCTTCATTTGCTCTTTAGTCGTTATTTAAGATGCTGAACCTGCTGATGATATAATGTGCTTGCGGACATTTCATTTGTGTGTGTATACGCACATAAGAAAGTGGTGTAAAGAGATTTGCAACAGTAATTTGAGGAGGTGAAATGTGATTATTTGGAAAATTGCAGAAATGACTGCTTAAAGAAAAATGCCAGCAGGCATTTGCCTCCTACATAAACTTTAATATTGTTGACATTTTGGGCACACGAGCGTTGCGTACTATTTGCGCTATATGTAGGCCTATGGCTTATTGGTCTTTGTTTGTTGTTGTTGGTTTTGCGTTATATGTATATGGCATATTGGTCTTTGTGTGTTGTTGCTGGTTTTGCGTTATACTGTATGTATATGGCATATTGGCTTTGTGTGTTGTTGCTGGTTTTGCGTTATATGCAGGCTATATGGCATATTGGTCTTTGTGTGTTGTTGCTGGTTTTGCGTTATATGTATATGGCATATTGGTCTTTATGTGTTGTTGCTGGTTTCGCGTTATATGCAGGCTATATGGCATTATTGGTCTTTGTGTGTTGTTGCTGGTACGTTGCAAATAGAGGGGCAGCACAATTGTTTTTCGCCTAGTGCGGCAGAAGTGCACTCATTCGAAGTGTAAAAAAAGCTGTAAAGCACATGGAGGAGCTTTACAGGGGGTATGGCTTATCTAAATGAGATGTAAATGAGCCCTATTGTCACCCCCAGCAGCAGAGACAGGTGAGAACTGCACAATCTTTAGCTCGTTTTCTCCTCTTTGAGCTTTTTTAAGTGCCTACTTTAAAATGGCCACAACTTCTCCAAATATTATCAGATTTCCACATGTTACACATCGTTGGAAAGCTTGGATATTACACTCTCAGAATCTATGAATAACTCAAAATGCCCCAGAACCGACTTGTGTCCCTAGTTTCCGTGACTGGTCACATATGTGATGTCAACAGCCAAGTTAAATGCCACAACGTACAGATGGGTAGCGGAACTTGCTGACTTTCGATTTACCATCAAATACCGCCCAGGAAAGTCAAAGGGGGACGCGGATGGCTTGTCGCGTATGCCGCTGCATATGGAACAGTACATGCAAACCTGTTCAGAAGAAGTGCACCCTGAAGTCATGGTCAGCTTAGCTCAGTCAGCGGTAGTACAGGGTCAGGAGAGAGGGCCATGGTTGTGTCCACTAACAATTGAAACTGTGTTGTCGGGAGAACAGGAGGAGGAGCTGTTCACTGCAGTTGCAGAGATCCCCAAGGAGGTACTGAGAAAAGACCAAGAGGAAGAACCTGAAATCAGAGAAGCCGTTACATACCTAAAAGTGAAACCGCGGCCTGTGAACAGAAGTCAGGGTAGAGAGGTTCGGGGACTGATGAGGGAAAGAGCAAAATTATACCTGGATGAACACGGTCTCGTTTCGGAAAACAGCCACTCGTCATGAGTTGGTATTGCCTAGGAGATACCATGAGCTCGTTCATAAGGAGTTGCATCAAGACATGGGCCACCTGGGAGCAGAAAGGGTGCTGAACTTAATCAGAGATCGATTTCATTGGCCTTACTAGAAACCGCAAAAAACCGACTGGAAGACGTCACTTGCAAAAGTGGTGAATGCATACAACTGTACGAAAAGTGAGGCGACGGGGTTTGCTCCCTATTATCTCCTGTTCGGCCGTACACCCAGACTGCCCATCGACATCATGTTCGGTGTACAAGCAAAGGACCAGAGCTCCTCTTACCAGGACTATGCCGAGAACTGGAGGAAGAGAATGACAGAAGCTTACCAGTTAGCCTCAAGAGTGTTACGCAAAGAGAAAGAAAGAGGTAAAGCTTTGTATAATAGGAAAGTACACGGAACTGAACTGATCCCTGGGAACAGAGTACTTGTTCGGAACTTCAAGGAAAAAGGTGGACCGGGGAACCTTCGATCATTTTGGGAAGAACAAGTTTATGTTGTCACCAAGAAGAAGTATCAGGATAGTCCAGTATATGAAGTTCGTCCTGAGCAGGTGAAAGGAAAAACAAGAACACTACACAGGAACCTACTGTTACCGTGTGACTATTTACCTGTAGAGAGAGAGAAGACCTGAAAAAGAAAACAAGAAAAGAGGCAAAACAGAAAAAACATTGACACAGCTAAATCAAACATTCTGTGACAGTTCAGATGTTGAGGATGATTGGAAATGCCTGGTTGGAGTGCCAGTCGACAGGGAGAGTCGGAGCGCCAGAAATGGTCTACAGTCAAAACCCCCAGAACTTGATTCAGAAGACATGGTGATGCTGGATGATGAAGAACCGGAGGTGGAACATGAACAAGGAACAGGACCGGGAGATGATGATGTGTCATTTTCCAAAGAAGAGGCTGAAGAAACTGATGATGCCGAAGAAAGTGACGGGGAGCCTCCTTCACAACCTGTCTGCAAAAGAGTATATCCTTTGAGAAACAGAAAACAAAAGAAAATGTTTACTTACCACACTTTAGGTCAGCCTAGTATTGTAAATGGGTAGACTGTTGAATTAAATCACAGTAATTACTTCTAGTTAAAATGGTAAGAAGTTAAATTAAGACCAGAATAAGATTGAGTTTATATTTTTGTTTTACAGAGAAATAGTTACCATAACATCCCAGAAGAAAAACATAAAGTAAATTATTTCAATGGTGCAAGGTTAGATTCCTTCAGTGAAAGTACTGATTCCTGTTGATAAACAGCGATGGTGGTAGAAGATCATGGTGCACAATGATGTCTGCTACAAACACACTGCATGGAAAAGGAGATACATGTTGTGTGTCGGGTGACAGTATAGTACGAGTACTAAAACTGTGGTATCACTGACTCCTACCAAAGAAATTATCTACGGGTAGATAACCAGTAATTTATTCTGAGAATGTCGGGACTACATTCTGTTTTGTAGGGGAGAATGTGGGGAAATCTAGAATATGCATTGGTAGAATAGAAAATACATTGATAGAATAGTATAATTGTTATAAGATAATTGTGAGATAAGATCCCCCCCCCCCCCCCATGTAATAGTTTTTGTCATTTCAGTTATTTTATGGTCATTTAATTATTCAGTACCTGCATGTCAATTTGTAGTATACAGCGATGTGATGGGTGTCCAGTGGGTGACAGTAAGCCAGAGGAATACCCCCGGAGAAGAACCTAGAAGAGAAGAAGAAAAGTTAGTTCACGCGAGGTTTTGAACGGGACTATGAGTATTGAGTTATGTTGTACTATGTGGTACGGAGCTGTTGCGAATGACGCTGGCTGAATAAAAGAACCCAACCAATGCACACGCTTGTTTATTCCTTCAAGTGTGCTACAAAATATATATTAGAAACTTGACAGTTGATTTTTTACAAAATGTAGTTTGATCTCTATCTTCTCAGTTTTTCAAAATATTAAGGCAATTATCAAAGTTAAATAAAATGTTGTTTAATTTTCCAATAAAAGATGGTCAAATATTTTTATTATTTGTTACATTTAATTACCCCTTAGCTGATTTTGACACACATGCACACACGCACGCATGCACACGCACGCATGCACACGCACGCACGCACGCACACACACACACACAGTATATATAGAGATAGTTAAGCTGACACATATAAAGATATAAAGTCATTGTGTAGTCTGTTGTCATACTCCATCAGTTATTCAGATCTAAAACCATCCCCTTTTGGCATTGGCTCAAATTTATACTTTAAATTATGCACGCGCACACACGCCTGACCCTCCTCTCCACAAGTACAGATATCAGGACTATTTTTAAATGTAATGGCTTTCATTTATTTGGAATATGTTTGAATAACTTCCGTGAGCGTGTACGTGTTGGGGGTGTGTAAAAGCTTGGCTTCTTTATGCTTGTCAATCGTTCTACTCACCTTGAAGTCGAATATGCTGTCATTCTTTCTTTCTTTCTGTCTCTCTCCTCCTTTACATGTGAAATGAGAAAGGGAGGGAGGATAAATTCAGTGAAGTGATGAAGTCAGAGGGGAAAGTATCAGGTAGTGGTAGCAGATGTGATCATGTGAGTTGCTTTTGATCTACAAGGGCTGTGCCTTGGTTTATGGGTTTTCTGGGTGATTTGGAGCCCCAAAGGCAGTGTACTTTAGACTGATACTGTATGTGTGTGTCCTCGTGATGCTGACATCGACCTCAGAATTCCAATCAAGATGAGATTAGCTCCAGACCGTCAGGTTGTTTTCCAAAAATTGTTTTGGCTTCATCCCTTCCAGCTCTTCAATTATTCAGTCAGCAGAAAGACATTCAAATGGCTGAATAAAAACATGTACAGTTTAAAACTTGAACTGTAGGAAATCTTATCAATATGTATCTTATTATGCATCAATTTGTTTGGCTGATAATCTTGTCCAAAGAAATTTGCAAATAAGTATAATACAAGCAGAAGTGATTAATCCAGTATTTTTTATCAAAAGATAATGAAAGTGATTTGAAGAATAAAGCTACCATTGGTCTTTTTGTAATATCTTCCACCATATTGACAATCATTTTTTTTAATGAATTTACTGTCACTGCTGTAATTGGTTCCTATTACCTTTCAATTATGTATAACACCACTGACAGATGAGTGTGCCAGCAATGGGTAAATCATTAATATATGTTTTCAAAATATGAAATTGTTTAATGAAGCCTTATATGAAAAAAGACAGAAGGGAAATTATTTAATATAGCACAGTATAGGTAAAATGTATTATTGATATGTTAAGTCAGGAAAAATGCCAGATGTAAATGTTACCGCAGCTGTAGAATGACCCTAACCTGTTATTTGAATTTCAGTAGTGTGTGTATTTTTGTGCAGGCATATGTGCAGGTTGTGCTCTCTCTTTCTGTTTTGACTTTCGCTGTCTGTTGTTATCTCCTTGTTTTTTTTTTCTTTGTCTTCTCTTTGTATTGTTTTCTTCCTCTTATGTCCTCGTCTAGTCTGTCTTCTAAGGGGATCCAAAAGGAACACACACACACACACACACACACACACACACACACACACACACATACACACACACACACACACACACACACACACACACACACACACACACACACACACACACACACACACACACACACACACACTATCTGGGTCACATGGGTCACATCTGAGCCCTATATGAGTTGCTGTAGGTTACACAAGCATAGTTGCTGTGTTGTTACACAAGCATAAAGCCAGTGTCTGATGTTTGTTTCATGTGTTTTTTTTAATGATATCTCTCTAGCTCACTCCTGTCGGTACCACCATCTTTACCGGCTTCTCAGGAAACAATGGAGCCACGGATATCGATGACGGACCAAACGGACAGATTGAATACGCCATTCAGTACAACCCAAATGACCCGGTATTTCCTCAGATCAAACAGACCTTCTGCAGTTACACTCAAGTTCTTCATTGTAATTAATGATTAATTTAGTGACATTATGCATGAATATTGAACTTTCAAACTGTCATGTTTTATTTAAAATACTGCAATCTCTCTTTTTATCACTCCATTTCAGATGTCAAACAGGACCGTGCAGGTTGCTGGGATTCTGTCTGGTAACATTGTTTTGGCAGAGCGGCTGAACTATGAGGAGAGAACTCGCTATCTAATTATAGTCCAGGCCAATGTAAGATTATTAACACATAAAACATCCTTCACTGTAATACAATGATTTCACAGCGATCTTGTACTCTTATTGCATGTAAGAGGATTGTTTCAGGGCAAATACAACTTAAGCTATACTGACATGCTGTTAATTATCAGATATAACACATTTTAAAATTGTGTTTACAATAATGCACTCACAAAGACTGAACTCTTTAGGGCAAGGCAGCCCAAAAGGTTAAACACTTCACATGTTATCAACGTGATAAAATACCTTAATAACCGTATATGTAATCGTAACGCTTAGATCCACAGAAGACAAAGATGATTATAAAAGAATATTAGATTTATTATGAACTCAGAATAACAAGCCAACAAACAAAACAGTGTGCTAGTGCACAGACAGCAACCGACAATGAACTGAGGGACCAAAGGAACTTATATAGTGGTACAAACAAGGTTAATAAGGAGACACAGCTGAACTTAGAGCACTAATCATATTAGTAACCATGACAACTCATAAGTGGTGGGAAACTAGACAAAGGAAACTCATGTGACTGAATGAAACAAAACAAATGACCAATTTGTAATGGTGACCAGTAGTAATGATTTATGAGTATAAAAAAAAATTACTATGTACTTACATCGAAACATAAGTACAATGTGCTTATTGTGTTCAGGTTGTAGCGTTTATACGCCCGTATAAATATAACTAATTATTATTCATAACGGATTATGATCAATAATTAATAATTTAATTATTTTCAGAATTTACCTAGGCAGAATCAATAGTATGATCATTTTATCAGTTCATCCAATGAACGGCAAGCATAAACAATTATCAATTCTAGGAAATATGATATCTTCCTGGCCAAGAAAGACTAATTCCCAGCTAACAGCTAAATTTAGAAATAATTCAAGGGTAAAAGCATAGGTAGCTTTAGATCGCAGTTCAAGACAATAAACCTGTAAGCACATAACACAAGACAATTATCTTTAAAATATAAACAAGACTTTATTGATTATCCTAGAACATAAAACTAATATCTAACACAAACACACGCACACATACATTCATACCAGTTGCAGAAAGAAAGAGTGAGGAAAGAACTGAGTTTTATGAGTGAGATGGTGAAATCCCAAGTTTCTATATGCACTTATAAGACATGACCTGAACGAACCATCAATCATTAATTTAACCCTTCTATCGTTTCTTAGGCGGGTTATGCAATTTTATCAATATACACCAGTTCAGCTAAGAGTCTGGAGGCTACTTGCTTGTCCTTGCGCTGCTTTTGGGGATTCCTTTTCCGTCGTAAAGAGGGTTTCCCGGTCCGTTCGTTTGGCTGATCTTTTCGTGTGCCTGGATAGATCTTGGACAGCCAGTCACGTGGTGTGTTGGCGCGGATGAATGAAAGTCCTTGAAGTTGGAAGCTGGTTTTGCAGTTGAAACGTTAAAACGAAAATTTGCAGCAAAACTTAACTTAGAACCGAGACTTTTTACGAGAAAATAAAGGAAAACTTAGGAAAGAAAGAAAATTGAGACGAGAGTAGATGATGATGGCTCCACCCGACTTGTTGTTCTGCTGAGACCTTTTTCGAGAGAGAGCCCGCCCACCTTCTGTTCTATTCTTCTAGCGCATTATTCTACTAAAGTCCTGTTCGGGTCTAAGGTTTTAAACTCAAGTGTTTTGTCCCGCCTCCTGGAGGAATTTGGAATTCGGACAATAAGAAACGATATGGTTATTTGAGAAGAGGGTCTTTTCTACCTGTTCTGTGATGATTGTATGCATTTTTATATGAAAAGCCTCTTGTCTCTGTGGTTTTTAAGAGGTCTCAACAATGAGGTCATTCAAAGGTCTTCAAGAAGGGGGAAGTCTGTTTTACATCTCTGTCATGGGACCTTGGTCCTTAAGAAAGTCGTAGTCTGTTAGTCGCAGGGGTCAGGTGACCTCTTGTTAGGCCTCTTGTTTCACCATTTCTGAACAGATCTGTTTTGCCAAATTATAAAACATTGACAACGTTCTTCCTTTACTTAAACAATAAAAGGTCCTTCCGGTTGCAGATTCTCTGGAGCCTATGGCTCTGGGTCTGGTGATTTGATTCTGGAATGTTAAGACTCTTTGTGGGATTATGTATGAACAGTCACCTAAAAGCTTCAATTGTGTTTGGTTCATTCTCATTGTCGCTACATATCCCCCCTTCGTTCGATGATGGGTTGAGAAGAAGACATCAGTGAACGCTGGAGAAATGGGTAGAGGAAGCAAACACACACAGCAACAACAAGACAACACCTCCATGACTGGTCACTTTACTGGTGCAGGGCATTAGATTATCTAGGCCTAAACAGGTTCACTCTCACAATATAGTCAATCACGTTAAATAAAGTTTAGTTCAATTTTAGAACCGTTATTCTAGTTTGTTTTGGTACGGTGATTGATCAACTATGTGACTAAATTTGATTTGTTTTTTTTATTCTCTTCTAAATTGTTCTAGGTTTAGACCAATTTACCTTTCAATTTGTGATACGAATGATGCAGGGAGTTCTCTGGCTCACATTCGTTTTAAGGTGACTTACAAATATAGGAGTGGTGTGTCAATCCTATTATTGTGACCTTGACCCTTATGGGGTGGACAGGCATTTTACCTAATAAAAGAAGAAGGAAAGGAAGGAAGAAGTAAAACAAAACAAAGCAGTTGAGTGTTCCTGATAGGACCTATAACTACGGTTGCGCAGCTAAGGTGTCAGGTATCATGATGTAATGAGAGGTGTTCTCAGGTGTACTTGTTGGATGGGTAGTTACCATGTTTCCTATGGTAAGTGTAGCTAAGTTGTCAAGCTAGTTTCTGAAGTTAGTTTCTACCTGTGGGGGGAAACATATTTGTTGAATGTTTTACACGGTAGAGGTGGATATCTTCTGTATGTTAGTGAGTATGTTAGGGGTGTTGTGTAGTGCATGTATGCATGTATGTATGTATGTATGTATGGTCAGATCAGTCTGTTTTGCTCCCCCCCCTTTGCTTGATGGCTTAGCTCTGATGAGCTTGTTGCATCTTTGCCTTGGAAAAGGGATCTTCTGTGATCTGCTGGGGGTCAATCCAGTAAGGCAGGAAGTTCTGTGGCAGACATTGGGAGGTAGTTTGGCAAGGATGTGTGAAGATGTAGTGTGAAACTTGGTCTCCGTTGTTGCATTCCTCCGATGATGCCTTCTATGCTTACTGTTGTTGCTGTAGCACACACATGGTTCTTGAGTTTGGAGCTCGTTTGGTGGTTTCTTTATGAGTGATGGGTAGCCAGGATGGTGTTTTCTGGTACTTCTGGGTGTTTGTCAGTGTTTGACTGTGAGAGACCACTTTGTTCTGTGTTGTTGTAGAACAAGTGGTCGTCATCTTCATTATGAAGGTGTATCAGATGAATCGGTGGTCTTCCGTTCCATCGCCATCCTGTTCCTCATCCATGTGTAACTCATTTCTGATGAAAACTTTCAGTTGCCTCATTAGTTGCTCCATGTCTTCTGAGGGTAAACTGCCTGCTTGGGCATACTCGGTGCTGTGTTTAACTGAGTGGTGCCAAGGTGGGTTTCGTTGTTGAGTACCCACATGGAGTGCTTCTGGATGCATTGGTTGATGGCCTTTGGATATCCAGTTAGGTTTCCAGTGGTTTCCTTCTTGTGGGTTACTTGAGAAGCGTGTCTGGTCCCATGACTTTTCCATGCGGTTGGTGTGGTATATGTCAGCGGCATGGGAGTCACGTTCTCTGTGCTTCTTACAAAGAACTGTGTTCTCATGCCACTGGTTGTCTTCCAGTGCAAGACTTGTGTCTTGGCTGAAGGAGTTTGAAACTGTGGATGCTGGTAGTTTGACTTGACATGAGCAAGTTGTCGGTCTAGAAAGCTTCGTACCTCTGGACTGGATGTGGATCTAAGGAGGTAGAACCTGTCTCTGTCAGTCATATGTGGTCTCACCTCTAGGTGGAAGTTGATATCTCGGATGTAGGTCTGGATGTCGGCACCCTCTGTGGAGTTCGGGTTGAACTGAGTGATATTCTTAACCAGCTGGTTGAGATCTTTAAAGGTCATCCCCTGGGCAGCTTTGGAGTCTGCCTGGATGAGCTCTCGTTGCTTGTTGGCAGTGAACAGTTCTGTGGTGAAGGCCTGTGACGATTTGGGTTGTGGCCATTCACTTCTTTCACTGTATGCCAGTTCTTTGATGGAGGACTCTGTTCTGCTCAGCAGGGGTGATGCTGAGGGAGGTCTCTCCCTTCTTGGCTCTGGTTTCTGTTGGAAAATGTGCTGGAGTTCATCTCTGAACCGTGTAGAGCTTGTCGTTGGCGTCATCTCGCTGTTGGGTCAGATGGTCCATTTCAGCGCTGCACCTTTCCAGGTGGTCTTTCAGAGCATTCATTTCAGTGTTCTTATTTTTAATGGCAGCTTTGGCTTTCTCTAGCTGATGTTCAGCAGACTGGAGTTGGTTTACCAGGTGCTTCTGAACATTCTTTAATTCTTGTTTGTCACGTTCAGTGACTGCAAGGGCTTCTTGGAGCTTGTCGAGTTGTTTCTTTGTTTCTTGCTCCACTTCATCAGGCACTTTGAGTTTGTCTTGAGCTTTTGCTTTGAGCTGGTCTGTGCAGTGTTAAGTGTGTATCAGCTCTCTCAGGAACTCAGTGGTCTGACACTTGAAGTCGTCCTGGACTTTCACTTCCAGCTTGTCTATGCGGCTCTGGGCACATGTCAGCTCCTCCTGAAGGTGGGTGATGTGCTTGTCGCTTAGTTTCAGCTGGGCTGTGAAGTCATTGCTTAAGGAACAGGTGATCTTGGTTAGTTCCACATGGTTGTGGTTCTGGCTTGAATCATGTGTCAGGAATCTTCTCAGAATTATGATTATTATTAAAAATAATAACAGTTCAATTGTCTTTGGTGTGAGGCAGTCTGTAATGCCTCTGAGCCAGGCGTCCGCGTCGTGCTTTGGGCAGTGGGGTTCGTCGTCCACGACATGTTGGTACGCTGGGGTGAAAAGACTGACACAGACCTGTGTGGAATGTAAGCCTATATGTGGTTGAACAGCTAAGTGTCGTTTCAGTGACGGTACACCAATAGTGAAATGTTGTAATGTCTACGTGTTGGTCTCAGTGTAGACAGGTAGGCTAGCAATGGGGAAACTTCGTCACTCAACTGAGTGAGGGAAAGAGAGAGAAAAAGGTTAAAACAAATCTCAATTGTAAGGTTTTTTTTTTTCAATGGGAGAAATATTTTTTTTATGAATATTTTATATCAATGAAAAGCTGGTTTCAACTCGTAATGTGAGGACTATGTCACTCAACTGAGTAAGGGAAAAAGAGAAAGAGATGTTAAAAACCAATTAAAAAAAACAAGAAAGAAAATTCTTAACTAGGAGAAATATTATTTCCCTTTCAAGGGAACTCGAGCTGCGTCAAACGCTGTGTGAACGCCCCTGCGTTGTGCGTCCTGAAGCACGTATGGAATCAGCCCAATGGAGAGATGGAACGTCATAGGCGGGTGACGTCATCGACCAGGAAACTATAAAGCACCCCATAAACACAAGCGCAACAGCTTTCTGTGCCTTCAGTCGCACTATATGTGAATCTGTCCCTGTGTGAATATTGTCTGTCTTTACATACTCTGCACCACACAAACAATTTATATATATATATATATATATATATATATATATATATATATATATATATATATATATATATATATATATATATATATATATATATATATATATATATATTAAGAGAGATATGGCGAACGAACAGCAGTTTAGGAAGTGTGTCCCTCCCTGCTCGCGTTATTTTACGAGTGGGGATACACACGTTCTTTGTGTTGGTTGTTTGGGAGTGCAGCATGCCCAGTCAGCTCTCGAGGGAGCTGATTGTGAGCATTGCGAGCGTCTGCCATTAAGGACGCTCCGCTCCCCCCCGGGCGCTCTTCGAGGAGAGCGGTTCGGTGCGCACTCCCCGCGGTTCGGGTCCCGCTCTTGCCGAGGCAGAGCGACGACGCGTATCGTGGGGATCGCAGATGGATCTCTCAGCGGGGTTAGAGACGGGCTCTGCCTTATCACTCCCTTCACCTGTGAGATCCAGTGCCTCAGTCCCGTGTTCGGAAGCACGCGCTGCGGTTTCTCCGCTCGGGCTGAGGCACCAGTTATAAATGAGGGAGATGTGGAGGATTCGCCACCTTACACTCCCGAAAGTGATGAGCTAGTGGAGGTATTAACAAGAGCTGTAGAAAAACTCAGCATTGTATGGCCAGTGACTAGACAGGAGTCTGTTTCTAAATCAAAATTAGATGAGAGATTTTTGCCGTCACGAGTGCAACCTCCACGCCGGTGTTTGCCGTTTTTTCCTGATCTCCACACTGAGGTGTCGAAATCGTGGAAAAAACCTATTCTAATATTGTGGGGAAAAAATCATATGGTTATTCGGCTATGCCTCGCGTGGAAGAGACGCTTGCGAGTTTTCTCTCCCTCGAGGCTGCGTCATCTGTGAAGGCACCGGCATTACCCACCAAGCCTCTTAAAAAAGAAATATTTCGTTTTTTGTGGGTAAAGCGTATTCGGCGGCGGGTCAGGCTGCGTTATGTCTGCATACTATGTCTATTATGCAGGCATACCAGGCTGACCTGCTGAGGGACATGAGTGAGAGTGAGGAGGTCAGTGCTGACGTGGTTCGCGAACTGCGTCAGGCTGCTGATTTATCCCTGCGCGCAACCAGAGAGTTGGCCAAGCTAGTGGGTCTATCTATGGCAGCTCTGGTGGCCGCAGAAAGACATCTATGGTTAAATCAGACAAATATAAAAGAAAAAGAAAAAGCTTTCCTTTTAGACACTCCTCTCTCCCCCCTGGGTTTATTTGGCGATGCTGTAAATTCTGTCATCGATAAATTCCAGGAGAAGGAAAAGCAAACAACAGCTTTTAAGAAATTTCTCCCTTTAAAAATTCAGGGCCCTGGGGCTGCTGAGCGGGAGCAGCCCCGGCCGTCTGCGAGCTCATCATATAGGGCGCTGAAGCAGAGTGTCGCGTCTCGTGCTCCCCCTGCTGGACAGTGGGCTCAGCCGCGGCACTCTCAGCCGAAATCTCCCAGTAATAGAACTGATCTGAGGACAGTTATATTAGCTAAGAAGGCTTCGGCTAAGAAGAAGTCCTGACGCCACGGCGCGCAGGACACTGAGGGTGGTCCCCACCGAGGCGGAAAGGTGTTCACCTCTTTCTACGGTGCCCATTCTTCCTCGGGTACCTCAGGGGCCCGTTCTGCCAACCCTGCCGTCAGGCCGGGGCGCAGACGGTCCCAGCGAGCGATTTCCCGAGGGACGCTCGCTCCCTCTGCGGAGGGTTTCAGAGCGGTTAGACCAGTTGTTCCCTGCCGGTGTGCCGTTACAGGGCGCTGCGTTTGCTGCTCAAGTTACACCAGAGGCCAGTCTCGAGAGACTGGTACCCTTAGTAGAATTTCTGGCAGAGTGGAAAAGCCTTCCAAAAATATCTCATTGGGTCCTGCAGACAATAGAAAGGGATTATGCTATCCAATTCAGGTGTCGTCCACCTAGATTCAGAGGGGTTCTGCCTACAGTGATGGGCCCCGAGCAGGCTCTGGTTATGGAACAAGAGGTGAAAGCACTCCTTCAAAAGGAGGCTATAGAACGGGTTCCTCCTCCCAGTGTGGAGTCAGGCTATTACAGCCGATATTTCATCGTTCCAAAATAAGATGGGGGGTTGCGTCCAATTTTAGACCTGCGCCTATTGAATCACTCGGTAGGGAAGCCAAAATTCAAGATGCTCTCTATCAAGCAGATCGTGTCACAAATCAGATCCGAGGACTGGTCTGTCACGATAGATCTAAGGGACGCGTACTTCCACATTTCCATCCTTCCACAACACAGGAAGTTCCTGAGATTCGCCTTCGGGGGCGAGGTGGACCAGCGCAGGGTTCTTCCGTTTGGCCTAGCTTTATCTCCCCGCTCTTTCACAAAATGCATGGACGCAGCACTAGTGCCCCTGAGGCTTCAGGGTGTTCGTGTCCTCAATTACATCAACGATTGGTTGATTTTAGCTCAGACAGAGCAGATGGCGGTTCGACATTGAGATGTCGTTCTCGTTCCTATCAGGAAGTTGGGGTTGAGGCTGAACGCAAAGAAAAGTGTATTATCTCCTCAGAAGACCACTTTTCTGGGTGTCGTTTGGGTTTCGGTTTCGATGCAGGCGCGACTCGCTCCGACCCGCATCGTTTCGATTCTCTCAGCTGTGAAACAAGTAAAGCTAGGCCAGCTACTTACTGTAAAACAGTTTTAGAGACTGTCGGGTCTGATGGCAGCAGCGTTCGACGTTATACCTTGCGGCCTGTTGTACATGAGATCGCTACAGTGGTGGCTCAGGACCAAGGGATTCTCCCCGAGGGGAAATCCGCTCCGCACGGTCAAGTCACGCGGCGCTGCCTTCGTGCTCTGGTCATGTGGAACGAAACTTGGTTCCTATTCAAAGGGCCTGTGTTGGGGGCTCTTTGTCGTCGCGTAACGCTAACGACGGATGCTTCCCTCACAGGGTGGGGGGCGGTCACGAGTGGTCGTCCAGCCCAAGGGCTGTCGCAGGACCATCATCTATCACGGCTTATAAATTGTCTAGAGATGTTGGCGGTGTTCCAGGCTCTGAAACACTTCCTAGCAGACCTGAGAGGTCATCATGTGTTAGTTCAGTCAGACAACACTTCGGTGGTCTCTTATATAAATCATCAGGGGGGCCTGCGGTTTCGCCGGCTTTACAAGTTGGCCCGTCAGATCCTCCTGTGGTCCCAAGGGAGGTTACTATTTCTGAGAGCAATGTATCTTCCTGGGTATTTGAATGTTGTAGCAGACTCCCTGTCGAGACAGGGGCCGAGGCCGGGGGATTGGAGACTCCATCCCGAGGTCGTGGAGCTCCTTTGGTTGAGTTTCGGTCGCGCCGAGGTGGGCCTATTCGCTTCCAAGGAGACCACGCATTGTCATCTGTGGTTTTACATCAGCCATCCAGCCCCTCTGGGGTTGGACGCTATGGTGCAGCCGTGGCCGAGGTCACGTCTGTTCACCTTTCCCCCGATTGCTCTGCTACCTGAAGTTCTGGAGAGGGTTCGCCGGGACGGGGTCAGCCTACTATTAGTAGCCCCTTTCTGGCCGGCCCGAGTATGGTTTGCGGACCTGATTTCTCTCCTGGACGGCTCTCCCTTGGAGCTCCCGGTCAGGAGGGATCTACTCTCTCAGGCGGGCGGCATGATATTTCACCCCCGCCCAGTATTGTGGGCTTGGCCTCTGAGGGGCTACTTTCATTAAGTTCTACGACCTAGACTTAAGTTCTACCCCTGGGGCACAGGTGCTCTCGTCCTCTGTGCGCTAGTTCTCACATGGCGGTCACTTGGTCCTATGGCGACGTGGGTATTAGCGTTCCCACAGCGTTTGACGCAGCTCGAGTTCCCTTGAAAGGGAACGTCTCGGTTACGTATGTAACCCTAGTTCCCTGATAGGGAACGAGACGCTGCGTCATTCCACCATACTCCCGGCATTCCTGCTAGCGCTTCCTTCAGGCCTATCAGAAGCTGTTGCGCTTGTGTTTATGGGGTGCTTTATAGTTTCCTGGTCGATGACGTCACCCGCCTATGACGTTCCATCTCTCCATTGGGCTGATTCCATACGTGCTTCAGGACGCACAACGCAGGGGCGTTCACACAGCGTTTGACGCAGCTCGAGTTCCCTTGGAAGGGAAATAATATTTCTCCTAGTTAAGAATTTTCTTTCTTGTTTTTTTTAATTGGTTTTTAACCTCTCTTTCTCTTTTTCCCTTACTCAGTTGAGTGACATAGTCCTCACATTACGAGTTTAAACGTTCCATCTCTCCATTGGGCTGATTCCATACGTGCTTCAGGACGCACAACGCAGGGGCGTTCCCACATCGTTTCGACGCAGCGTCTCGTTCCCTATCAGGGAACTAGGGTTATATACGTAACCAAGACGTTTTCTCGTAAATGCTTCCTATCAAAGAGAATCTGTTTCCAGAAAGGTAAACAATATTATTCTTTATGTTTACAACGAAAAATAATACAATAATAATGCTGATACCTCTTTTCTGAGTTTGACAGGATTGACACCACACACCGTCAGTTGGACCGCTTACACTAGGGATGCTTTGAAGGCGACGGTTGCTCAACACTTGTCTCTGTTAATTGATCTTGGATAAGATGTCAAATTGTAAAAATGCATTTTCAAATGCAGGGAGAGTATGGAGAACAAGAAAGGGTTTGATTAAAAATCAAATACCTAATGATTTCTTTGGAAAGATTATCTTTCTCTTTCTTTTGAATCAATTGATGGTTCTCGCAGGTATGTTCCCTACAAGTGCGAAGAACGGGATTGAATAAAGCAGGACGGCACAGGAAAGATGTGAGAAGGGAAGGAGGGAAGGAGATTTGATCCACAAATGGCTCCTGGAGCCTTTGTCAAACTACGAGTATAGAATTGACAGTTGCCAAACATTAAACATTCACAAATAAAACTTTGTAAGAGAGGGTTATCTCTGATTTATTTGAAGCTCGTAGTGAGATACCAATGTCTCATATTGAGGCTCAGGTGTGTTACTCCCAAGCTAAAGTTAAAAAAGTTAAGGAAAAGGTAATAAAGATGAAAGAAAGTAATAATGATAATGGATAAAATAAGAAAAAGGGAAATTAAATAAAGAGGTAAATGAATAAGTAAAATAGAATGGTTAAGTTTATAACCACAACTGAAAGAAATGAGGACAGGAGGATACAACGCAATAACAATAAGGAGCAAGTATGAGTCTAACAATATTTTGTAATAGGTAAAATGTTTCTGGAATAAGTTCTTAACTTTGAAAGTTTAAGACTTATTCGCCTGAAGTGATTAGATTTAAAAGAGAAATTTAGAAGTTATGAAATTAGATTTATTAAAAATAAATCGAGAAATCATTATAAATTACCTGTTTAGGAAAATAATTTTTTCCTTTTCATTTAATATTTCCTCTTCTAACTCAAATTCAAATTTGACAATTAATAATCATAAACCAGTATTTTCTTTTTCATGTAAAATGCAATTAAAGGAATTAATAATTGCAAACGACTTCCTTTTCACGGAAAATATGGGTTAAGATATGAGAAAGGTAAATAAGAAAGAAGAAAAGACCAACAAGTGTAGAGTCAATGTGTTTAAATGGTTAAATCCCTTTAACTTTGTTCACACAGACACTGTATACCACTGAGGTTAGTACTGCTGATAACCGTAAATAATGCTTAAGGCCGTCGCATATAGCCCTCACTGTAACACCTGCATAGGTTAGCTTAGCAAAGGGGTAGCTAGCTTAGCCACCAAAGGGTTTGTTTACACAGTGGCCAGATCATGCGAGAGGTCAGAGTTCCCCCGGAAGCGTTGGTTAAGACTTCCGTGTCACGATCGTAACTAGGGCGACCAAACAAACGCTAGTGGCCAAACATGTGAATTGCAACAGTTTGTAAACAGTTACGCATAACATGAAATGTCGGCGCATTTTAACAATGTTTAAAGAATATGCACGTACAGTCGATCATATCACGTGAAATGTCGGCGCATTTCAAACTGTACAAATAAGGGACACCACTCGTAGCTGTTCTTACGACGTGGGGCTTCACTCAGTTTTTTAAGAGTGAGTTTAAATTTAAAGGACAGCTTTGCGCTGTAATATAGATGGGATAAAAGCGATCTCTGGCGGATCGTCTCTGTGCAATGTTATCTGAGAACACAAAACAACAGGGTTCTTCACTGTTTGTTAGTTTCAACGTCAAGCTTTACTTGAACACAATAAAAATAACTCTTATTCAACTACACTCGGACACACGCAGTGCGTGCACGATAATTCATTGAACAGACAACCATACAAGCAAACATAGACAAACAGCTGTTTATTACTGGGATTGCAGTGGAACACGCATTGACAATCAGATAAATATAACTGCTTCTATGTTTATCACGGATCGCAGGAGAACACGCACTGTGAATCGGATAAAAATATATAACGTTAGATGAGGAACACGCTCATCGCTCTGTGAGGAGAATATTCGTTCTTATATGGTTATTTTAATTACTGCAGTATAATTTCGTAAATTGCTCTGGCTGATACACACACGTATAGCTTTGAAAGACCAATTCATTCAAACTCATTCATTTCCAATTCATTCTCCATAAGTCACACACAGACTCTCGAGTTACGGATCTTTCATCCGCACAAAATGAAAAGATAAATTACTTCGTATATGCTTAAAATTTAGGTTAAACTGCCCGCATTCTCCACCAATAAAATGTAGCGTTTATACTCCCGTATAAATATAACTAATTATTTTTCATAACGGATTATGATCAATAATTAATAATTTAATTATTTTCAGAATTTACTGTGGCAGAATCAATAGTATGATCATTTTATCAGTTCATCCAATGAACGGAAAGCATATACAATTATCAATTCTAGGAAATATTATATCTCCCTGGCCAAGAAAGACTAATTCCCAGCTAACAGCTAAATTTAGAAATAATTCAAGGGTAAAAGCATAGGTAGCTTTAGATCGCAGTTCAAGACAATAAATCTGTAAGCACATAACACAAGACAATTATCTTTAAAATATAAACAAGACTTTATTGGTTATCCAAGAACATAAAACTAATATCTAACACAAACACACGCACACATACATTCATACCAGTTGCAGAAAGAAAGAGAGTGAGGAAAGAACTGAGTTTTAAGAGTGAGATGGTGAAATCCCAAGTTTCTATATGCACTTATAAGACATGACCTGAACGAACCATCAATCATTAATTTTACCCTTCTATCATTTCTTAGGCGGGTTATGCAATTTTATCAATATACACCAGTTCAGCTAAGAGTCTGGAGACTACTTGCTTGTCCTTGCGCTGCTTTTGGGGATTCCTTTTCCGTTGTAAAGGGGGTTTCCCGGTCCGTTCGTTTGGCTGATCTTCTCGTGTGCCCGGATGGAGCTTGGACAGCCAGTCACGTGGTGTGTTGGCGCGGAAGAATGGAAGTCTTTGAAGTTGGAAGCTGGTTTTGCAGTTGAAACGTTAAAACGAAACTTTGCAGCAAAACTTAACTTAGAACCGAGACTTTTAACGAGAAAATAAAGGAAAACTTAGGAAAGAAAGAAAATTGAGACGAGAGTAGATGATGACAGCTTGAATGAAGCTGTTGAACCCGTTCTTCTGATCTTAATTTGTGTTCTTTGTCTCTACGCGTCTACATGGTTACTATAACCATCGTCTGCTCCACCCGACTTGTTGTTCTGCCGAGACCTTTTTCGAGAGAGAGCCCGCCCGACTTCTGTTCTATTCTTCTAGAGTATTATTCTACTAAAGTCCTGTTCGGTCTAAGGTTTTAAACTCAAGTGTTTTGTCCCGCCTCCTGGAGGAATTTGGAATTCGGACAATAAGATACTATATGGTTATTTGAGAAGAGGGTCTTTTCTATCCCCCCCCCCCCCCCCCCCCTTTCTCTTATCGTGAATCATGTGTTATCTGTGGTCTGCTTACTCATCAGCTCGAACAGAGGATTCAGTTTAGACATAATTTCCATTTTAAGAACATAAACATTTTTACACAGATTTCAATCAAGCCACCTTCTGAATTAATAATATATGAGCATAATGATAGGAAACACGATACACTTTCATTCACACAGGTAATAGTTACAACAATTAGATGACTTATATGTGATTAAGCATAATAGACACATACAGGGGTCATAGACATAATATAGAATTATGTAGTTGAACGATGTTTGATTATAAGTTCGTCAAGAATTGTTTTGTGATGATTGTATGCATTTTTTATATGAAAAGTCTCTTGTCTCTGTGGTTTTTAAGAGGTCTCAACAATGAGGTCATTCAAAGGTCTTCAAGAAGGGAGAAATCTGTTTTACATCTCTGTCATGGGTAGGGGGGCGCCGATCCGATACTCAGTATCGGTATTGCTCCGATACTAGCAATATTTGCCGGATCGGGTATCGCCAGACGAGACCATCCAAATCCGATCCGATATTGTATAGCCTACGTATGTTAATGTTATACAGCACAAAAGGCACAAAAACATTATAAAGCACTATAATGTTTTCGTGTACTGTATTACAAGATTTCTGAAGCCATTACAATTAGTTTAATGTGAGGTACAGATTTAAATCGTTAAATTAATCTTCACCTAAGTGCTTCCCTCCGTTGCGGCTGTCAGTCATTCTCAGCACTCAAACAGCGCGTCGCGCTCGGGTAAAACAGTCAACACGATGAAACTCTCTCCAAGATGAGTCAATGTTCCTATTATTATACTGTAGATATGTAGATAAAGGTCTATGGTTTGCATAAAAGGCTTTAACGTGCTGGACTTTCACATGTTACTTTCAACCGGGTGTCTGTTAGATCACAACACAACTCCTCAGTGATCACAACACTGGAGTAGAGAGCGATATAATTGCTCTTCACACGCACATTAACTGAAATTTAAAACTGTTAAAAGGCTCAAACTAATGAATAAATAAAGAAATATATGTATATCTTACTTTTGTGCTTTGAACTTTTCAATGCGACGCGCTGCGCGCCGTGACTCCATGTTGCTTCGAGCGCATCGTTCTGCGCACGGGATGCGGATAAGGTTTCGTGCCGCTCTGAATTGGAGCCTTTCATATTACAATACTTTTGCGCAATGGCAGTTTATTGATAGCCTTAGTTGTTCTGTCCAATCTATGTATCATATGTTGCTGCTTCATTAAAAAGTTGTGCTTAAAATTTTTAAATAAATGTAATTTAATTATATAGTATATATTTTGTCTGTATTGTTTTACAAAGTAAGGAAAATAATGTTTAAGTCAAGCTTTGATGCCTTTAACAAAAGAATAATCCCAGTCTCTTCCCCACAGTGAGGCATACAGTTACAGTTTATTAGGTAATTTGGCACTGTTTTTTTTATTATTATTTTAGTATTGGATCGGATCGGTATCGGCCAATACTGAGTCCCAGGTATCGGAATCGGTATCGGAGGCAAAAAAAGCGGATCGTGCCACCCCTAGTCATGGGATCTTGGTCCTTAAGAAAGTCGTAGTCTGTTAGTCGCAGGGGTCAGGAGACCTCTTGTTAGGGCCTCTTGTTTCACCATTTCTGAACAGATCTGTTTTTGCCAAATTATAAAACATTGACAACGTTCTTCCTTTAGTTAAACAATAAAAGGTCCTTCCGGTTGCAGATTCGCTGGAGCCTATGGCTCTGGGTCTGGTGATTTGATTCTGGAATGTGAAGACTCTTTGTGGGATTATGTATGAACAGTCACCTAAAAGCTTCAATTGTGTTTGGTTCATTCTCATTGTCGCTACAAGGTTGTATTGTAAAACACTTTTGCTGCTATTGAGATGTGATACTGGTAAGGTTAGGGTCAGGTGTGATGTATGGGTCGGTTTAAGGGTAGGTTAATGTGTAAGGGAAGGGTCAACTGTGTAATTACAAATGTAATTACATAAATTAATTACAGCTGTAATTACATGTAGGTATTTTCAAAATGTAAGTACAATGTAAAAAACATGTATGTACACTAAGTCCATTGTATCAAATTATTAATTTCAATGTAAGTACATAGTACTTAAAGCCACTTAATATAAAGTGGGACCAAAAAATCTGTCCAATTTTGACAATATGTAATATGTAACTGAACGTATACAGGTGAATGCTGTTTGAAATTGTATTTATGTGTTTATTTATTAGTTACTTTGGCTTGAGTATAGTTGTTTGAGAGTTTGTGTTTAAAGTTTCAGTTGGCATTTTAGAGTGTTTGAGCTTGCATTTGAGAGTTTTTCAATTTGCATTGGTGAGGTTATACTTTTAAAATGTGTACTTTCAAGTTTATGTTTTGGAGTTTGAGAGTTGAGAGGAAATAGCACTCGTGAGTTTACGGAGGAGTTTTTGAATTTGTGAGTTTGTGTTCGAGAGTTTTTTTTTATTTTTATTTTTTTATTCCAGGCACCTCCCTATATCTGTCACTGAATAACCAGCATCCTGATTCACTTCCAAATGCATCCCTTCACTGTCACATGAGCTGCATACACAACTAGCTTTAAACCCGTCTAGAACAGCATCTCTGTGAGGTGTCTAGACCCCAGAGGCCGTGAGCATGTTTTCATAGAGCCAAATGGCTCAAATAAATGCCTTACATCAGGGCTGGAACAGCTCTCCTTGAAGAAAATTGAATCATTTCAGGATGTGAAAAATGAGGGGATGGGTTTGTTACTGAGTTCTCTCTCTCACACTGAAATCTGATTGGAGGAAAGAATTAACTTTGATTCTAAATATTTATTTAGTCCCTAGGAATTGGAATTCAGTCAATAATTACAGCTTGGTGAATTAGATTTTACTACATTTACATTTTGTGATTCCTTTACCTGTTGGTCTATAAAGTTTAAAAGTTCAAAGTGATTAAAAAAGTTCAAAGTGATACAATTGTTTATATACAAATTATATATGTTAATTAATTAAGGTTTAAGTAAAAAGAAAAATGCTTGTAGTAATATTTAAATAAGAAAATAGAGTAGATCGTTTAACAATTAATATATTTTGGGGTAAAAAAAATATTGTCCTTTCACCTATTTCTATGCTCTCATTATCCTTGTTGCTGTCTCTCTGTATGCAGATCTGTGAACGTTGTGTCCGAAGGTCTAGGTATCTATGGAAACATGCCAGCTTTTTTTTCTTTCTAGGACCGGGCTCCATTTCCAGGAAGTCGTCGCACAGCAACCACTACTCTAACTCTGGATGTTTTAGATGGAGATGATCTAGGTCCCATGTTCCTTCCGTGTGTTCTGGTCAGGAACACACAGGACTGTTACCCCATCACATTCCGTGTGGCTATTCCTGAGCTCACTGACCTGGTAAGAACTAACAGAAAACCTCAGAGGTCTTCAAATGTTGAATATTCCCTCCATAACGTTATTTTCCTACCTGACTCTCTTAGGGTAGGGGAGGGGAGGGGCTGGGGGGGGGGGGGTGGTGGTGTTGGTTAAGGTCTGATTTACCAGATGGTCTTCAACTTCTTTTAGGCCATCCTAGGCCATCTAATGACCGTGGTTCCCTTTCAGTCGATAACGTCGGACGTAGTCGACGCCGACTGAAATGGGATCTCGCTAGAGAGCCTGTCTTCTTCGAGTACTATTGAACGAGCCAATGTAATTGGCGTGCGTGATTCGCATCACACACTCCGCCCCCGCGGCGCGGGTATAAATACGGAAGTGGATGCACGCACTAGTTGCCTTTCGCTTCGGAGCCGATCGTTTGATGTCTCTGAGAGTGCTGTTGTCTACAACGAGCGAGTGTGTCGGTGTTCTTCAGGAAGACTCTCCCAGTGCTGGTGTTCTACAGCGCGAGTGCAGCGGTGATCGCGAGCTTTGAGCTCTCAACTGCTGTTTTAACAGCAACAAATTTCAAATGTTTGTGTGTGTTGATGGCTGGTTAGAGGGCGGAAAAGTGAGTGCTTCACTGTTTCAGTTCTCTGTTCAGTGTTGCCGCAGTCATTCCCCTGTGTGCTCCGGCACTGGTGACGGTCCTATTTTCTGAAAGAGCAACACGGGTGCGTTTGCGTCTTTTTCAAGATGTCATTCCGCCCGTGCGTTTCTGGGTGCGGTCGTTCCCTGTCTCTCTCTGATGGTCACAACTGTTGTGTCACGTGTTTGGCTTACAGCACGCTGAGACAGCTTTTGTGGACAGCTCATGTTTTCACTGTGGGAACATGACTGTCGCAGTGTTGAGGGCGAGACTCGCCTTCGTTCGCGGAGAGCGAGTCCCCATTACCATGCCCCACCCTCGGGTGCTGTGTGGGATGGGTGACCGGAGGATAGTGTTGGATGTCCCGCCCGGTAACCATTCCCTGTGGGCTCCTCACTCCTCCCTTCCACTGCAACCACTGGAGCCTCCTGTGTTGTCTGCTGGTCCATCTGTAATGGGTGGGCCAGCGGTTTCACTCGGGGCTCCCCTGGAGGACAGGACGCCGATTGCAGCATCGGAGGGTGAGCTGACTTCTAGAGATGATGACTCGGCTGCATTGTCTCCCTCCGGGAGTTCAATGTTGCCCGAGCCGGATCCAGAATTATCAGCTATACTGAAACGGGCCGCCGAGGCTGCCGGGCTCGAGTGGAACCTCCACCGTGTCCCGTTCAGTCTCGGTTGGAATCTGGAGTTTGGTATCTTGGGGCGGGCCGCCCTGGGCGACCCCCGACTACATGGGCATTCGTGCCTCGAGTTGTTAGACATTGCGACCGTTGCGCAGGCTTCCCCTGCATGTCACAAACTCACCCGTCACCTCCTCCTTGGAGTCAGACGCTTCTGAGGGCGCCTTGTTCCACTCCTCCCGCTTACTCAATCGTGCCGCCATCGAGCCTCACGACAGTTATAGCCAGGGCAAGTGGAGACTCCATCCCCTGGGTCCGGCTGGGTCATGACCATTCCGGGGCCGCTCAGTTGCCCCCCCGGTTTTATTTTTCCGCCAGTGTTTGGGTAAACCGAGCGGACTACCCTTGGACAAACACTGGGTCTCAGCTGCCCCAGGGGCCCGCAGAAATGCGTTTAACCCCAGTGAGCCTTCTAAAAGTGACTGCGACTCATGGTCGCCTTGCGCCTGCTCATGTCAGTGAAATCATCACTCTTCATGTTGAGCAGAATTGCTCCTGAAACTCAGTGAAGTTCATCGCACTCAGGTGTTGAGCAGCAATGCTCCTGTAGCTCTGTGAGTTCATCACAGGTAGCTCAGTGAATTCGACACACGCAGTGCTGAGCAGAAATGCTCCTGGTGCTCAGTGAAGTTCTTCGCACTCAAGTGTTGAGCAGAAATTCTCCTGCAGCTCAGTGAGTTTATCACACTCGGGTGTTGAGCAGTAATGCTCCTGAAGCTCAGTGAACTTGTCACACTCAAGTGCTGAGCAGAAATGCTCCTGTCGTTCAGTGAAGTTCTTCGCACTCAAGTGTTGAGCAGAAATGCTCCTGAAGCTCGGTGAGTTTATCACACTCAGGTGTTGAGCAGGAATGCTCCTGAAGCTCAGTGAACTTGTCACACCCAAGTGCTGAGCAGAAAATGCTCCTGAAGCCCAGTGATCTTCACATGTTGTGTTGAGCAATGGTCCTGTCTTTTGCGCCCGTCGCTTGCACCTACGTGCCAAGTCAGGAGAGGAACAGGTCTTCATAGTTGCCCCTTATTGGCCCAACTAGACCTGGTTCCCTTCAACAGCCTTCCTGACTTCCCCTGAAAACTCTTTCGGGGACGGGGCACGATGGCACACGCGTTCTTCCCCCGGAGATTCCGGGCGGTCTTACATCTGTAAGAACATGTGATAGTTACCATCACTTCTGCGAGCACCCCCTAGAATTGGGTAGCGTGCTTACGCCTTTAGAAGTGGAACCTAGTCGTTGAGTGCGTCTTCTCTCCAGAGGAGATCCTGAAAGCTTTCGATCACTTCAGTGCTCTCTTTCCTGCAAAATGGGTTGCAGTAGGCTGTTTTCCTTCACCCTCAAAATGATGTTGCCTCGGTGTTTAAACGACGCTCATCGTGTTGCAGAAGTATGCAGAAGCACGTTCTGATCGTCAGGTTCCTGAGGAGCAAGGTCTTGTAAATCCTTGTGTCCCT
Organism: Siphateles boraxobius; assembly: GCF_051911475.1. Classification (NCBI taxonomy): domain Eukaryota; kingdom Metazoa; phylum Chordata; class Actinopteri; order Cypriniformes; family Leuciscidae; genus Siphateles; species Siphateles boraxobius. The sequence goes on from NW_027508811.1 coordinate 3,000,907, forward strand.
CTTTATCCTCTTGGGCCTTGTCCCTGGTGCGACTGCACTGCAGAGACCGCCCCTGAGCCACTGCAGGCAGTGAGTTAAAAATTCTGTTATATCAGTTCTCCTGCTCGCGTGGTCTCTACTAGAGGGTAGGGACTTGCTCGCTTTCGGTCAACGTATTGTGCCTGGAGTCTGGGCCGGCTAACTCTCACAAGCTGAGACCCCGGCTCGGATTGTGCCCAAGGTTCCTCCCTCTCCCGTAATAGGAGCAGGTGGTGAGCCTGCAAGCGCTGCCCTGGAGGAGGCAGATCCAGCCCTGGCTTCTCTGTCCGTTCGCTTGGACGTGTACAGAATGCAAGTCATAGACCTCAGACCAGCTCTTCAAATATCTGTTGGAATTCAGCAGAGAGGGAAGGCTGTTTCCATGCAAAGTTGCACTTAGTGCTTGCCTTCATTTCGGCAAAGGTCCGAGATGCAACATGTCCACTTAGGTGTTGAGCTCCTCTATGATGGGTGTAAAGTGCTCCGCCTGGGCGTTGACGATATGCTTTGCTAAAACAGATTCTAGAGTTGGGGGCTGGACGACACCTAGTTGAACCGCTGCCTCACGTGGGCTCCCTTCTCATGAAGCCAGTTTCACCGTGAGCCCGGTTCAAGTGTCGGCTTGCTGCGCCATTCCCCTCCTATGGACTGGATACGTGCGCCTTTCTACTCCAGTTGTGTTCCCTTAAAATTGAACCCTGTTGAGTTCCTCCACACCCCTCCGACGTCGGACGTGCGGAACGTCTGGTGTTAGGCCTACCACTCGTAAGCAGTGTGGAACCTGTGTTAGGCTGGGTCCATATGTTGCGGTCCCTTCGGTGACCCCATATGTGTATTCTTCCACGATACGGCTCCCTGCGGTGAGCCCGTGTCTTCCCTCGGCAGAGTCTCTCTGCCGTCACTGTCCGGTGTGTCTCCCCCCGTCTTAGGCTGGAGCCACCCCAGTGACATTCCATATGTTAGACTGCCCGGTTTCCGCCCAGTTCATATGTGGATTCTCCACATTACCTCCCTCTGGGTTGGATGTGGCTTCCGCAGCGTCCCTTCCTTCCAACGTACGGGGAACGCTTTCCCAGTGGTCCTGTAGGAACAGCAGTGACTTCCCTGGCCTAAGCCCTGTCCTTCCCCGCCTTAAGTTTGCGGGGGCATCAGGAGGCTTTGGTTTAGGCACTGGAAGGTGGCAGCGTTAGTGGCGTGTTCAATGGTTGATCCCATTTCAGTCGGCGTCGACTACGTCCGACGTTATCGACTGAAAGGGAACGTCCTGGTTGCGTATGCAACCCACCGTTCCCTGAAGGAGGGAACGGAGGACGTAGTCCCCTTGCCACTACCGCTGGACCACCGCTGACCCCGGGTTACTCTCGGCTCCTCAGCGAAAAGCAACTAGTGCGTGCATCCACTTCCGTATTTATACCCGCGCCGCGGGGGCGGAGTGTGTGATGCGAATCACGCACGCCAATTACATTGGCTCTTTCAATAGTACTCGAAGAAGACAGGCTCTCTAGCGAGATCCCATTTCAGTCGGCGTCGACTACGTCCTCCGTTCCCTCCTTCAGGGAACGGTGGGTTGCATACGCAACCAGGACGTTCTAGCTAGTCCCAATTGGTTATTTTAAGATAGTTTTGCCTGGATTTTCCAGCAAGGATGTTGTCAGATCCTGTTTTCAGTCACAGGCTATTACTATGATGCTGTATGCAACAGCTGGAATGGCAAGATATAAAACCAGGAAGATGTCTTAACTTGACTGAAACACTTCATATGTGACCCATTGAGCAGGGCAGGATGACCTGAGGCTATACAGTTGGGAGCCCTGGATAGATGCTCTGCTCTCTTAGAGAAAGACTTGAGTGCTTGAGAGCAGGTTATGTGGATGAGATTGTGCCTTGAACTATAAAGAAAGAAATAAACTATGCACTGTATGCATATTAATAATTCAGCCTCACACAGCAAGCCTATGCACCACTCACTGACTGTCTGATGTACACTACCATTCAAAAGTTTGGGGCAATTTTTTTTTATGTTTTTGAAAGATTTATCTGATGCTTGTTTGATTAAACATACAGAAACACTAATATTGTGAAAGATTATTAAAATTTGAGGGGTCAGTTATGTGAAACCATTTTCAACTGAGTTTTTTTTTAAATCGCCTCTGTGTAAACTAAAAAACTGTGGATTTGTGAAAGAGGTGACGTCATATTACCTTTTAAGTCTATAGTCACCTACGTTTTTCTTTACAAAGTGACATCACAAACTACTGTCCTGGCTGTCTAACTGTGTTTTTAATCTTTTTCGCTGATCCGTCTGAACAGAGATTGTTTTTTAAAGCAAATGAAAAACATTTTTAGTACATCATTGTCATGTAAACGTAGCCTAAAACAACAGTTTTCTATTTACATATATTTAAAAAAATGTCATTTATTTATGGTAAAGCTGAATTCCTGACATTCTTCAGTGTCACATGATCCAACAGAAATCATACTAATATGGTGATTTGATGCTCAAGAAACGTCTCGGTTACGTATGTAACCCTAGTTCCCTGAAGAGGGAATGAGATGCTGCGTCGAAACGCTGCGGGAACGCCTCTGAGTGATTGCGTCATGAAGCACGTATGAAACCAGTTCAACGGCGTGACGGAACGTCATGTGATGTCATCAACCAGGAAACTATAATGCACATCTGAACCAAACAGCGTCAGCTTCTGATAGGATAAAGCAAGTCGATCAGGGGCATGCCGGGAGTATGGCAGGGTGATACAGCGTCTCGTTCCCTCTTCTGGGAACTAGGGTTACATACGTAACCGAGACGTTCCCTTTCAAGGGAACTAGAGCTGCGTCCAAACGCTGTTGGAATGCTAATACCCACACTGCCATAAGAGAAGGTGTACGTGTATCTAGGTGAAATTCCAATTCTCTTGAGAGACGAAATAGCGAGGAAAAAGTCTTTAGAGAGATATTCTCAGAAACTTCCTCGGTGGGCTCAAATAGAGCTAGGGAGAGGCCTTCTAGTACAACAGCCAAGTCCCATGTCAGCACCCTCGTGTGAACTGCTAGCCTCAGCCACAAAGTGCCACAAAGGAAACAAGTTATTAGTGGGTGTCTCCCTACAGATACTCCACTCAAAGGGACGTGGTAAGCAGCTAATGCCGCCACATACACCTTCAGTGTGATGGGGGATAACCCTGCGGAGAAGCGCTCCAGCGAGATATATTTGGTAGACGTTTCCAATCTGCTAGAAGATCTACTAAGGATACCAGTCTCTCGAGACTGGCCTCTGGTATATTTTGAAAAGCAAGCACAGTGCCCTGAATTGGCGCACCGGCAGAGAACAACTGGCCTAACCGTTCTAGAACCCTCCTCGGAGGGAGCGAGCAACCCTCGGGTAAAAACTCACTGGTACCCTCTGCGCCCCGGCATGAAGGCGGGGTTGGAAGACCGGCCCGTGAGGGCACCTGGCAGGTGAAAGCAGAGAAAGGGAGAAGCCTTTCTCTAACCCCTCTGCCAGATCAATTTGCGAACCCCACGAGTCGATCCGCCGCTCTGCCTTGGCAGAAGCGGGACGAGAGCCGCGAGGAATGCGAGCTGATTCGCCCTCCTCAAAGAGCGATCAGCGGGAGCCATAGACTGTAAAAAATATGGACAAAGCGTCTGTGACGTCACCCATAGACTTTCTGAAGAATGGTTTTGAGGCCGTTTATGGGGGGTATGGGCGGCGCCATCTCGGAAAATCTTTTCAGAAAGGATACAGAGGTGGTATGATATGTTGTGTCAAATCATGGCCGAGACGTCAAATTTCAGGAATTCCACTTGGTTACCAGCTGTCAATCACGCTGTCAATCAAAGTTAACCACGCCCTTATTTGCCATTCATTTTATATCTAAATACGATCTAAACTAACGAGTTAGAAAAAAATTCGCCCCTTCACAGTTGTCAGGCACTCGGAACCTATCGAAAAATACAATAAAAGTCCATGGGACCAACCTGTAAAAATATGAATTTATGCTGTGAAAACGGACATTTTAACATGGGGGTCTATGGACATTTGCTCCCTTTGGGGACCTGCCCCTAGTGGATTTTACGATGTATTGCCGTTTTCCGCACTTCCGGGTAGGCTTAATTTTTCAGATTAGAATGTTGCCGCTTGGCGGGAGCACAGTATTCTCAACTGTCTCACAACAATGCTCATATGCATCCCCTTCGAGGGCTGACTGAGCGTGCTGCGCTCCCAAACGAACAACACACAATACATGTGTATTCCCACCCGTGATGTAGATTGGGTAGGGATAACACATTTTTGAAATGTTGTTCGCTCGCCAATATGACATTTTATATATATATATATATATATATATATATATATATATTTGGGTGAAAACTCCTACCTAGCAAATTCTAAGACAGACAAAAACACAACAAGGGACATAGATTCACATAGAGTGCTTGCTGCTTGCTGAAGACACAGAAGCTGACGCTATTTGTTTCAGGTCTGCTTTATAGTTTCCTGGTCGATGACGTCACATGACGTCCCGTCACGCAATTGGACTGGTTTTATACGTGTATCATGACGCAGTCACGCAGAGGCGTTCCCACAGCGTTACGACGCAATTCGAGTTCCGTTAACAGGGAACCGTTCTCATTATTATCAATGTTGAAAACAGTTGTGCTCTCTAATATTTTTGTGGAAACCTTGATACATTTTTACTTGAATAAACAAGAAGTTCAAAAGAACAGTATTTATTTGAAATATAAATCCTTTGTAACATCATAAATGTCACTTTTGATAAATTTTATTGTGTTAAGTCCTTGCTGAATAAAAGTATTAATGTCATTGCTGACCTCAATATGTATATTCCAAACTGAAATGGTATATAAAAAATTATACATCAGTGGTTAGCATGTTTGACTGTAGAATGCAGCAATTGACAGTGTATTTGAGGGGTCAACACTCCCATCATGAATATTTGGTTATCTTCTTGTAATAATCACATCTTGTTCATGGACTCTTGCAGGACATTTTGAAGTCTTCACTGGACATTGTATGGACCTGCTCAGTATTTCTGTCATAGTGTTGTTGATGTTTTCTTGACCCTTTACCAGTTAAATGTCAGTCCTTTCATATGTCCCATCGCATACGTTGCTCTACTGACCTGTGCTTGGCTAAAGATAAGACTCATACAGCAAGGACAGGAAGGGTGAGAAACGAGGGATTTAGATGAGATAAGAGGTGGAAGATGAAAGTTAGCTGGTACAGATTAAATGAGATCAGGGACAGGGAGTAGAGAAAAAGCAGGATGAGACCCTCAGTAAAACCACAGGGTTCATCTCGCATCTAAGCCAAGACGTGAAGGTTTGATGAAATCAGAACCCAGTTGAGGTGAGATAGGGTGGGCAGACCTCTGAGGAGATGGGTCGTTCTGGAACCAAACCACATGGAGGAAAAAAAAACGGCCAAGGCTGATCTTTGCTAAGGGGCGACTTCTGTAATTTATGCTAAAAATGTTTTCCACTGCAGAAGTTGCATTCCCAACGGCTACCAGTTTTTGCACTGAATAAATGAGCTGCAGATTTGCTTCATTTCCAGCAGAAACTTTAAACTTTCTCTTTTTGCATTCTGCTTACTGCAGTTCTTGCATTTTTACAGAGACAATCTATTTTGTTCTTTGCTTTTCCTGCTGTTCTATGATTATCTCAGAAATTATGAAGGATTAGAGCAGTGGTTTTCAAACCCTGGGTCGAGGGTCGCGAGAATTAAAAAATGGGTCTCCATTGATTTAAATTAAAAAAATAAATAAATTCCGTTTTCTAATAATATTAATAATAATAGCTTTGATTAGAAGTACACTAAAAAAACATTCAAATTCATGCAAAATAAATAATCCACATATGTCACTTGTACAAAATTAAGATGAAACAACGTTTTTCCGCACCCATGTTAACAGGTTCGAGCTTTCACACTGCACGCGCATGCGGTCCGTCAATGCGCTCCTGGTGCTGTGAGTATACAGCAGTGCAGAGATCGTTCCTAGTTTTTGCTGTGCTGCACGCGGTGAATTAAAGTGACAGCTCATGGTTCGTGACCAAAACACAGATTGACATGAAAATATAATAATCTCACCATGAATGCATTTAATTAAATAAAATGTCGTAATCTAAATGTATTTTTGGACTTGCAGGCTTGGAGGAGTTCCGTTTTCGCATGCACGATAAGTTTTGTTATAAGGTTTGTTTTTCACTGTAGAAATCTCATGTCATGATTTGCCAATGCAAGTGAGTACCGGCACCTTTCTTTTCCCACTTTAAGCACTGTACAAAGCCTATAAAAAAGAATAGTTTACCATCAAATACATCGCGATTCGCGAATGTTGAAACATTTTGATTCTAATGAGAGAGTTACATGAGCATAATGCCCCTTACTTTTACTTTCGCTTTAAATTATTTCGTTTTGGCTTGTATAGTTATTATTTTTTTAATTCTTGTTCTGTTCTGAATATTACATTTAAAGAGTGTGTTGTGGAATATGTTTTGTGTATTTTTTTAAGCATGCAGCAAACGATAGGCTATTAATTGGTTAAAATTCCTGTATGTAGGCCTATAGCTTGATCAAATTAGTTCAGAATCGACTTTGCATTGCAATCGCGTCAAGGATCAGCATGTGCACGTGCATCATCAAAAGTGGTTAAAAAAAGTGCTAGCTGATTTTTTTCTGCGCACAAGCCTATAGGTCGCGTCAAAAAAGAAAGGGTCCCTCTTGATAAAGTTTGAAGACCACTGGATTACAGTGTGTGAGGGAATCCATTTTGTTTAGATAATTTTTGTTGGATTTTAGTGCATCTTCAATTAATTCTGTTGATCTGCCGTTATTGTGTGTTTGGAGAAGCATATTAGCAGCACACAACTCCTACCCTTTCTGCAATAGGCCTGTATGAATACAGAATATGTACATTTTCTGTGCAAAAATACTATAAGTCTTTATTTCATCTGTCAAAAGTTAAGTTAATGAACATTAAAATAAAGCACGATTAAAAATTCAAACTACAGTATAAAAGTTTAGGGTCAGTAAAAATGTCTCTTTTTTCACCAATGCTGGATTCATTTGATTAAAAAAAACACAGTGAAACGTACTCGGTTACTAACGTAACCTCGGTTCTCTCTAGAGAGGGAACGAGTACTGCGTAATATCTTACGCTATTGGGAAAACCTCTTTTCCACGAGATATTGGAGCCAAAAATTATCCTTAATTTTGAATCAATATAAAACGCGTTGCGACAGCATGCAGACATAGGCAAGGCGGCTCGCGTGCCTATTGGCTGACCTGTGGCAACAGCAGCAGCCTATCGAGAGAGGCCCTTCGTGACGTGATACCCAATGGGGGCGCTTCGCGCCCATTTACGTCACGTCCCGTCAGAATAGGCGTGGCCTTGGCCTATAAATACAGCTCGACAGGCTGATACAAACTGTTTTTCATTGCTGAAGCGAAGCAGAGCTGTTGTATGCACGGCAAGATACGCAGTACTCGTTCCCTCTCTAGAGAGAACCGAGGTTACGTTAGTAAGTTACGTTAGTTACGTTAGTACGTTAGCAACCGAGTACTCTTACAGGGTGAACAGGTTCAGCCTGAACTGGGTAACAGTACGGGTTACTCAACACCCATGGAGCTGTTCTATCGATCAGTTGAGCGATGAACAAGCAAAACTCAGCATTCTGCACCGGAGCAGCGGGGCAGATAGTACTGAATTCTAGACCGACAGCAGCTTGGCCTGTAAGGCGGGAACCTCGAACCTTATAAATGTAGACGGCGAGGCCCAGCCTGCCACCATACAGATACCTTGCAAGGAAATCCCGCTAGACCACGCCCACGACGAGGCCACACCTCTCATGGAGTGCGCTCTGACACCCAAAGGACACTGCAGGCCCTTAGAAGTGTAAGCCAGCGCTATGGCATCGACTATCCATCTGGATAGGCTCTGTTTTGATGCGGCCAGTCCCTTGGAGCGTCCGCCAAACAAAACGAAGAGCTGCTCGGTCTGTCTGAACCGACGAGCGGGACACATAAGCTCTCAGTGCCCTGACAGGGCAAAGGAGACTCGCATCCTCCTCCTCATTATGAACCGGGAGGGCGCACAGGGAAATAACCTGGGCCCTGAACGGTGTGTTGAGGGATTTGGGCACGTACCCGTGCCTTGGTTTGAGTATGACTTTTGAGTCATTAGGCCAAAACTCCATACATGACGCGCTTACTGAAAGTGCCTTTAAGTCCCCTATGCGCATCACTGAAGCGAGAGCCATAAGAAACACCGTTTTGAAAGACAGATGTTTCATGTCTGACAAATGGATTGGCTCGAACGGGGCAGACCAGGAGGTTTCGTAAAAGGTTTACTCTTGGCGGAGCCACGAGCAGCACTGAGCATCCGTTTTCTCTGATTCGTTCCAACACTTGAGGCAGGAGTGAGACGGGGGGAAAAGCATAGAGGGGGCAGCGGGGCCATACGTGGGCCAGCGCATCCCTGCTCTTGGAGAAAAAGTTCGGACAGTGAGCATTTTCTTGGGACGCAAACAGGTCCACCTGCGCTCTGCCGAATGTCTCCCACAGCAGTCGGATCGTTGCGGGTGCAGCGACCATTCTCCTGCTGGAACATTGTTTCTGGACAGTCTGTCTGGTCCCAGATTCAGGCGACCAGGCACATGCGCTGCTTTCAGTGAAAGCAGGTTGTGCTGAGCCCAGACCAGGAGGTTTTGTAAAATGTAAAACCTGTAAAGGTTTTGGGACCTGATGCCGCCCTGGTGATTTATGTATGCCACCACTGACATGTTGTCCGACCGGACCAAAACGTGGTGACCTTTTATCTGGGGACAGAAGCGCCGTAGCGCGTTGTCAACTGCCATCGTTTCTAGACAGTTTATATGTAGAAGCTTTTCCCGTTCTGACCACTGGCCAAAGAATGGTCTGCCCTCGAGCAGCGCTCCCCATCCCGAGGTGTAGGTGTCCGTGGACACCACCTTCACACTCAAGGAAGTCCCCAGACTCACACCTGACTGATACCAGTCGGTTGCTTTCCAAGGTTCCAGAGCTGAGACGCATTTTAGATCGACCTTGAGGCGAAAGAGACCAGAGGTCCATGCCCGGAGTGGAACTCGCGCTTTCAGCCATAACTGCAGTGGGCGCATGCAAAGCAGACCCAGCTGGAGTACCGAAGACGATGAGGCCATGAGGCCCAACATTTTCTGAAACCTTTTGAGCGGGACTATAGAGCCGCGGCGAAAGGATTTCGCGGCGCGCTGAATGTCTAGTCCGCGCTCCGGCGACAGACGTGCTGTCATGGACAGCGAGTCCAGCACTGTTCCTCAGACTGGGAGACAGCGAACTCTTCGCCCAATTGACTGTGAGACCCAGATTCTGGAGATGCTCGAGTAATGTGGTCCTGTGTTCTATGAGCTCTGAGTGTGATTGAACTGGAATCAGCCAATCGTCCAAGTAGTTCAAAACTCGCATGCCCCGAAGTCTCAGGGATGCGAGAGCCACGTCCATGCACATCGTAAACGTACGGGGTGCCAGGGAAAGGCCGAACGGCAGGACGTATTGTGTATTGATATGCCTGGCCCTCGAAGGCGAATCTCAAGAATCGCCTGTGACGTGACCCTATTTGTATTTGGAAATAGGCGTCTTTCAGATCTATTGACATAAACCAGTCCTCCTGGCGAACTTGCGCAAAGATTTTCCTGGTTGTAAGCATTCTGAACTGGCGCTTCACAAGCACTCTGTTCAGCTGTCGCAGATCTAGAATGGGTCTCAGACCGCCGTCTTTTTTTCGGTACCAGAAAATATCTGCTCTATACACCCCCTACGCTCTGAGCCTGAGATAAAGGTTCTATGACCCCTTTGCTCAGTAGTTTCGTTATTTCGGCTCGAAGTAAATGAGTTACTTCATTTTTTACCGTAGTTTCGACTCGCGCCGTGTAACGCTGTGAGCTGTGTCTGTGTGTGGGAATGGGCACTGAGACGTGGGCATTCTTACAACACTCATAACACCATCGGCCGTAGCCGGAACACCAGAAAGTACACTCTTTTTGGGATTTATCTGGGTATCCGTGAATACGGCATTTGTGTGCAGGCAAGCAGGCTTTGGTACCGGCTTGTTTACTGCGAAATACACTGTAACAATCACATTGTTTGGAACTGAACGAGCGAGAAGTTTCGGGGGAGTCTGGCCACGGCGAGACTTAAACACCGTCATCAGCGTGCACATTCAGTTTCATTTGTGCGAGCCCTGCACTGTGGCAGGCCGTGTTTGTGAGTAGAAATGAACTCTGGGCTGTGGGCATTTTTATTACACTCATAACACCATCGGTTGTGGCCGGAATACCAGATAATACACTGCTTATATGATTTTTCTGGGTCGCCGTGGAAATGGCATTTGTGTGCAGGCAAGCGGGCCTTGGTACCGGCTTGTTTATTGCAAAATACACTGGAACAGTCGCATTTTCTGGAACTGAACGAGCGAAAAGTTTCGGTGGAAGTCTGGCCGCGGCGAGACTAAATTTTTATCTGCTGCAAGAGCTGAGATCGAACACGGGTCTCCCATGCGAAGGCTTTGAGATTAGTCATTGAGCCACCGGGGGGAACAAACAAAAGCTTAAATCAGCTCGAGGAGATAACAGAGCGTCATCACAGTTTTGTGTGTGTCGGCGTTTGTTTGCAGGCGAGCGTGTTATACAAACAGGCTCATTGCTGCAATATTGACATTTTCAGCCGCTCAGACTACGAGGAGCTGAGAAATGTTTGAGAAATGGAGATTGGTCCGGCCACGGCGGGACTAAAAACACACTCTTTCCTCATTTCGCCGGTGACGCATGCCCACGGGTTAAGAGAGCGTCATCACAGTTTTGTGTGTGTCGGTGTTTGTTTTTACAGGTGTGCGTATTATACAACAGGCTCAATGCTGCAATATTGACATTTTCAGCCGCTCAGACTACGAGGAGCTGAGAAATGTTTGAGAAATGGAGATTGGTCCGGCCTCGGCGGAACTAAAACACACTCTTTCCTCATTTCGCCGGTGACGCATGCCTACGGGGGGCGGGTAGCTTTCTTATAACGTAAAGAAAGCTAGCCGCGGTTTTGATGCTGGCCCGTTTCCCTGACGACTCGCGGGCAGAATGGGGGAGGTCCACAGAGCTCGCCCAATCCTCACTGTCCGACGCCAGGATAGAGCAGCTGGCCTTCTCTACAGTTGCAGCTATCTCATCGTCATTAACGGCAGAAGCGGCGGACGGCGGCGGCCGTTGTCTGTCAGTGAGCGACTCAAGTGAAGCTGGTGAAGCTGGAGGGCGAACCCGCGAGCTTTCACTGGCTGGAGAAGGCTCGGGGACCCGCTGAGTACGCCGCTTTTACGGCGCGGCACTACAGCGGGCGGAAGAGCAGGCTCTGAGAAGGATGCCAAGCGAGTCCTCAGAGTCACCATGGGCATCAGCTCGCAATGAGGGCATCCGCCGTCAGCGAGCGCGAGAGCCGCGTTATCCTCACCCAGGCAGGAAACGCAGATGACATGGCGGTCAAGAAAGCGGTCAATATGATGATTTGGTGCTCAAGAAACATTTCGTATTATAGTCAATGTTGAAAACAGTTGTGCTGCTTAATATTTTGTGGCAATCGTAAAACTTTTTATTTTTCAGGATTCTCTGATGAATAGAAAGTCATGTAAACAGCATTTATTTGAAATAGAAATATTGTGCAACATTATAAATATTAAAATAATTTTGGGTAAATTAAAGATATTCTTGCTGAATAAAATGTTGGTAGTATTTATTTATTTTTTTATTTATTTGCGATTCATTTATTTTACTCACTAAATTAAACATGCATAATGGGGTGATGTGACAGCAATGCAGCATACTATGATTTGAAATTGACTATGTTCTGAATGGATGCATTGTGGAACGGTTTTAAAATGCTATATGCTACATTGTAGTCACATAAACTCATTACCTTGCATGTTTGCAACTGGCTTCCAGTTATCTTCTCATACATACTGAAAATGCGCATGCTGCACACAGTATACGTTATACTGCAGGAATTGTAAGAGTAGTATTTTAAGTTATTGCGAACATACTCTGTATCAATGCATAATGCGTTCTGTTCCAGATACTGTTTTTAAATCATTAAATCAGAAGTGTGTAATGCGCAGTATGCAGTAAGCATTATGCTAGTGTTCCATTCCGAACAGTTTCTTTCTCATTTCATTTGGCAGGAATAGTGGTAATTAATGGGGTCACATATTTCACAATTAGAGCTGGGATATGGTTCCAAAGTCTTTTTCCTGTCTCCATGCACAGATTAATCGGCCTAATGCCTGCTGGAGGGGGGATTATGGGTAGTTTTAAATGTCTCAGGTGGGCAAGAATTCTGATTTACAGCGCTCTCTTATTTAACATTGAGTGGTTGTATTTAGACTGCCATTTTAATGAAGCACCCATCCCAGAGGAGATGCTTCTTATTATCATATCTGTTAGAGGCCATATTTGTCTGCATAAAATGCACACTCACAGATTAGTACAGTCAAATGTCCCAAGAGTTTTGCTTTTAGCCCAGAGTAAAACTCTCCTCAGTGGATGCTCTTTGATAGCTCAAGACTGAATGGAGATCTCTAAATGTTCTATTTATACATCAGCTTTGTTTGGAGAATTCTTTTGAGAAATAAAAGTATACAGATGAGATCATTTGTTGGCATACACAAAAAAAGTATAGCAATACGGGTAACTCTTTAGGTTATATTTATTAACCTTAGTTAACTAACAAATCTTCTAAATAATTTATGGTAACACTTTAATTAAGGATCAAATTCTCACTATTAACTAGTTGATTATATCATGCATATTACTTGGATATTGGCTGTTTATTAGTATTTATAAAGCACATATTAATGGCTTATTTTGCATTACCATATTCTACATCCATTAATCCCACCCAATACCTAAACTTAACAACTGCCTTACTAATTATTAATAAGCAGTAATTAGGAGTTTGTTGAGGCAAAAGTTGATACTAGTTAATTAATAGTGAAAACTGTGACTGAATGTATTAATAATGTTCATTTCAAAATGTACTAATAACATTTTTAAACTGACAATGAACAGTTGTATTTTTATTAACTGATGTTAACAAAAAATTATAAATACTGTAATAAATGTATTCTCATTGTTACTTAATGTTAGATCATGCATTAACTAACATTAACTAATGAGATCTTATGGTAAAGTGTTACCGGGATATAAAAGTAATATGGATAGCATAGTTTAGATCGTTTGGGCTTTGGTGATTTTGCAACTTTTGCGTTCAGTTGAGACTGAAAAAATAGAAATAAAAAGATATTGACATTACATATTGAACCTATTTATCCAACTTTGATTTCGTAGTCAAGTATTCCTGTCTCATTTTTTTTCTAGAGTAAAGTAAACCCTCTGAATGTGACTCCTCCCATTCGAGCCATAGACCAGGATAGAAACATCCAGCCGCCCTCGGACCGACCCGGAATCCTTTACTTCATACTGGTTGGTAGGTACTTCAATGCAGATAGTTTGCAAGTGTTGAAAAATAGACACACAAGTCATTCTATAATTTAGAATACATTTAATTTCCATTTATGATAATGAATTATTTGCCATAGACTTTTTTTTTAATCATAATTTAACATTAAAAGTGTCAGTTGTAACTCTTTAGAATACTGTTTCATCTTTAATGAATAACTACACAGGAACAAATGAGTGACGAAATATATTAACATTCTACTAAATGCTATTAACTAACAAAAAAATGATTAATTAATTAAGTAATAGTGCTCAGTTGACAGTGGTCGTTTACTATTAGCTAATCAGTAACTACTATTTTTCTCATACCTCGCAGAGAACTGCTAAGAACTACTATTACATGTTCAAATTGAATATAAATGATGAATAATTAATTCTAAAGTGTAGATTTTGGTAGACATGTGTGAACATGAGCATGTGGATGTGCATAAGGGGTAATCAAGATGAGGAAGGATAAGGGATGTTTCACTAATTTTACTGAATTAACTATATATTGTTTATTTGCAAGTTTAAACATATGAGATATTTTTGCCTTTAAATCACTTGGGTGTCATTGTCACAATGTGCCTGTGTAAACTGTTGTTTTAATGTTTTACATTTTAAATATCTATATTGCTGCTTCTGATATTCTTTCAGGGTATAGATTACATCCACACAGAATGGAGTTTTGCATCTCTTAAAACTATTAAAATTATATTTAAGGTAGATATCTGATTTAAAAAAAATCTTGTCCTTTGTTACCATGCTGAGAATTTATCCAGATATCAGCTAAAAAAATACAATTTCTCAGATGTCTTTTAAAATAATCTCTGTACATATGGCAGAATAGATACCAAACTGTTATGAATTCTGTCCGTGTTTCCCCATTCATTGTGTTTTTGGTTTAGTCCTGTTTTCTGTTTCCCGCGCCTCGTTTCTTGTTTAGTAGTTCCCCATTATCTATATTAGTCTTCCCAGGTGTTCCCGATTAACCACGTCCCCGTGTTATATTGTTCAGCTTGTTTGCCCTTGTATTTAAGCCCTGTGTTTCAGTCTAGTCGTTGTGAGTTCTTGTGTTTTTACTGCCGATGTTGGTCGTGGTTTCCCTGAGTCCTGTTCCTAGCCTGAGCCTTTGTCTAGTTTTCAGCTTATTTAATAAAGTGTGTGCTGCAATTGGATCCTGCTTCCTCCTTGCTTCAACCTCATCGTTACACAAACATTGAATATTTGAGTCACTTAAAATGTGTACCTTAATCAATTGTGTTGTGGCTTGTAACATAGTTGACAAACTCAAATGATTTAAATTCATCTGCTGTTGTTGCTGTATTTATAAAGACTCCAGACTAAATAATTTGGGATGGGACATATATAATTTCCCTTTTTTTTCTGTATTCAATGGTTTAGTAGTAGATACAAGACCCCAGAATAATAGCATGAATCAGATTAACACAAGTCGTGTGTCTCTCTGTACTGCGTTTCAGGTCAACCTCCTGCATACACAGAATTCTTCTCCCTCAACAGGAGCACAGCTGAGCTGCGTCTGCTGAAGCCTGTGGACAGAGAGCTTTACCAGAGCTTCTCTCTCGTCATCAAGGTCATTATATCATCAGGTTATCGGCTAGATGACTGTGAAGATAAGAGGGGTTCATCGAACGCCCTGCTCACTGTTTCCAGAGGCTCTTATATTTGAGCAACGATAAGAGTGTCATCATTTTTACAATATTATTGGCTGAATGTTTTACAACCAGAATAACACCAGGTATTAACTGCTGTATATTTCTGGAAATATCTTTATATAACAGCAATATCATCAACTGAACACACTTTCTATATGTACACACTATCACTATTGTTCTCTTCAAAAACCTTTTAATGGAGATTGAAGTCCCACAATGTACTGTGACACCTCACAAAGAAAGTGAAAAACTATATACATCATTCAATACCAAAAAAAGAAATATATATTATATATATAAAATATACACTACCATTCAAAAGTTTGTTTACCTCTCAAAACAATTATTTGAAGGAAAATAAATGTTATTTTATTCAGCAAGGATGCACTAAACTGATCAAAAGTGACAGACATTTATAATGTTACAAAGGATTTACTGTATATTTCGAATTGATGCTGTTCTTTCTGTTAACTTTTTATTCATCAAAGGATTGATAATAAATAAAGGATAATCCATGGCTAGCTGCACATTAAATCGTTTTAATCCATAACATGGAGGCCAAGAAAACCCAAACATTCAAATCGTCAAGTTAAAGCTCTTACTGATGTTTGCTGTGCAATATTTGACTAGAAGTATAAAAATTACGCTTATTTTTTGTCAGTTATAGCGTTTTAGATCTACTGTAGCATTCTGCACGCTTTAAATGGCTCATGAACTGCATTGTTTTATTGTTTCATAATTTGTTTATTGTTTCATAATTCCTGGGGTGCACTTATAATGTTAGTATGATTTTTACCTCAAAAAATTTCATAATTTAGAAATAAAAGACATTTTCCTAGTCTTGTTTTAGACCTCTGATTTGAACGCTCTGTATGAAGGGGCGTGTCTTTTGTGACTTCAATGAAAATGCCCACTGCTGTGATTGGCTAACATCTTTGCTTATGAAATAAGTATATCAAGTGGAACTCTAAACTAATCTTTTAGCACGTTTTTACTATTACTGCTCTCTATGTTAACTACTCGTGAAAAGTTATAAATATAACAACGCAATTAGATCTATGGCATTACATTAAGATCGTGGCATGAAAGGTTGCAGTGATGAGCATGGCCGATCATAGACATCTCATCATTGTCAACTCGATTTCTGCACACTTACGAATGCTTTCATCATAACTAACAGTGCAAACACAATGTAAATAAGAGATTCGTTGATTATTTTGGGTGTTTAGGCGCGAGTCCAGAACTCAGTATGTGATAAACACGCACTGTTTGATTGGCAGCTCCAGCACGCACAGTTTAATTGACAGCAACAGCTATTGTAAACAGAGCATTATATAATCGCTTTC